>NC_030684.2:76243724-76969557 GCF_000004195.4 Xenopus tropicalis
AACTGGCAGAAGCCACTAAATAATAGTGGGGTAAATTTAATAAAAACGCAAAGAAATTTGCTTAAATGAGAATGCATTTCATAATTTCATATTCTTCATTAGACAGCTGTTACACAGAACACAGAGTGCTACCACTGGTTTTAACTAATGCCATGCCTGTGCCCATTATCATTAACCTTAACCCTTCCTCCATCAAGGACCCATGTAACATCTGCTCTACCAGATGTTGTGGGGAGACTCACCCCTCCACATCTAAGTGGAAAGCAGTGTCTTCTATACAAAGGTAATACACAGTATAGCACTGCATCTAAAAACAGCATTATAAATGTAATTAGGGCTCCTCTAAATGCCAGTACTTGCAGGATTGTGCCCTTTTCAACACTGTGTCCCAGTGTACCTGTTTTTAGATTCTAATATCAGGCAACCCTAACCATAAAGTCAGAATAGAATGATAAGTAAGAAAATGTAAGAATAGCCATCAAAAAATAATAACATCTGAAATCAACTGAAAAGTGGTTAATCCATAACAAAAAAGTAAATATAAAATTATGTATGTTGTTTTATATGAGCACTTAGACCAGTGGTCAGAGATTCTGTCTGAAAACCATCATTCACTTTACAGAATGAATTAAAACTCTTAGGGCTCGGGCACATGGGGAGATTAGTCGCCCGCGACAAATCTCCCTTGTCACGGGCGACTAATCTCCCCGAACTACCATCCCACCGGGGAAAATGTAAGTCGCCGGTGGGATGGCACCCATCATTTTCGGCGATTTGCCGAAATCGCCTGTGCAGCGTGTGCCATCCCACCGGCGACTTACATTTTTGCCGGTGGGATGGCAGTTCGGGGAGATTAGTTGCCCGTGACAAGGGAGATTTGTCGCGGGCGACTAATCTCCCCATGTGCCAGAGCCCTTAAAATTACACTTTACTCTTTAGGGGTTGAGCACAATGTTTTTATGTAGCGACATAGTGGAAAACAGTGTCCACGGCAGTCTTCTGGCCTGTGGCCACTTGTACCGAGTCTTGTGTCTGGAAACATGGAAACTTTTGGAGGCAATCTCAGTCTATAGGGCAATGGCGGTTTAAAAACCCAGTGCTTAATGCACATGACAATGCCATTGCCATAACAGGATTTATAGCATAGGATAGGGATCAAGATAAGAATGCTTATCAAGGCATGTGAAACAGTTTAAAGGGAGGTTTCCAATATGTAATTTATTGTAAAAGAATATATTACATGATGGTATTACTTTACTTTTAAAAAACTCACCCTGCACTAGTATTGCATTCCTATAGCAAACTCTTTTATGACTGATTCATTCTCTCAAAGAGGAACACAACATTATTTCTGCCCTAGACGCCTTCCTGTCTACTGCAATCCCATGAGGAAGAAATCTCCTCATAGAGATTCTAAATCTTACACTGGTTTCTCTGCACTGTGGCAATATTTCCTGTGGAGATAATACATAAAGGGTTATAATAATTACAGCATTAAACCCTTATATTGTCACATAAGCAGTTTGAGAATATGGGCTAAATAATTTGTATCAGATATTTACTGTGTAACTAAATGAAATCTGACACATTAGGTTGCATTCTGCACCCCATCTATACTAATTCTAAGAATATACTGCTTATTACTATCCCACATAAATACAGAAATATGGCACAATTACATGACACTTTTGCACTATTTAACAAAGGCCCGTCTTTATATCTTCTATGAAAATCCATATCTGAGGCAAATTTGCAGTGAGAATAAAGAAGGAATTTATGAATTTGGTCTTTGCAAAGCCTATTACATTGTTCGAAATTATGGGTCTGGGATTTGAAGGATAATTCTCTCTTTACAGCTCTGCAACTCAAGTGTCTCAATTAGTCTGATGCTGTGAAATGGAAAATAAAATTTGCGAACACAAAGCTGTTTTTCTTGTTAGCCTTCTTTTTTGGAACATAAAGGTGATGAAATATAATGTACTATTTCAAATAATGGGTGCAATGAACTTTATAAATGCTCTCTCTTGCTTTTTTCATCTCTTCTGTAATCCTGCTATACTATATACTATATGAGACTGACAACATGGCTGAAGAAGTTTTTATTCCTGGTCCAGGAAGCTGTTATAATGCATGAACAAGAGTTCAGCAGATTAATTATGGCTATAAGTAATTGCACACAGGAACCCTTGTTTTACATAAATGAGACAATGTTTAAAGTGTAAAAGACAGAAGTTATATACAGTACAGTGCTCGTCTAGAATGGACAAGACAGGGGCACCAAGGAGCACTATACTTTGTGTTAGTCAGTCAGGCTTAATACCAAAAGATGGGTACTTGTGTGAAACAAAAATAAAAAAGGTACTAATGCTGTGGTATTAGACTCCAGTTAGTTTAAATAAAATATTCCCTAACATCTCTAGCTCAGGGGCTGTCAACATAATCTTTTCTGGGGTTTTTTTGTTACAAATTTTTTTTGCCCCCAAATTTCTTCATATTGAGAGGAGGTGCAGAGGGTACTAAAGCAGGTCATTAACAGGGACATACCCAAAGATTCACTTCACATTCTCACTGGGAAAACCAATAGAATGTTTCTCAAAGAATTAAGAAAAAACTGATCATATTCTAATGTTAGCCTGTATACCATTAGCGGCTTAATGCATAAGGTCCTTATTACCAACAAAAATGGAATTAGTAATATGTCTTTCAAAGGTGCAATAGCAACAAAGTGCCATATAAATATTTGAGCCCCCTTCAAGCGTCTACCTTTTAGCTAAACCCTCTGACACCTCCCTTCTTTCTGTATGAAATGAGGTATACAGCTTTACTCGACAATGTAATTCAACAGCTGGACCTTCATGGTCACCTAGAGAGACAGTGCAACTAAAGGTCTAATTTCTCTTATGATCTTGCATTTGGATGCAATATGGCACTGCTTGATTTCTGTATTGGTAGAAACATTCCTTTCATACCTGTCCATATATGTAGACACTTTGTTTTAAACTTGTTATTCCATTTATTTTTGCTTCTCTATCCAAGTATAATCTGTATATCTTTATTATGAATAATCTTGTGTAAAATAACAGTTTAAGTTATGAAAAAATGTACAATGTGCGGATGGCTGTGGTTTGTGTATGTGACCCTACTGTACTTGCCATTACCCTTTTGTTGAATATGGCTCTAATGTCTAACCACACTAGTCTATTGTTGTGGGACCTGTTATCCAGAATGCTCGGGACTTTCCAGATAATGGGATCTTTCTGTAATTTGGACACATTAAATATTAAACATTAACATTAATTTGTCCCTGAGGAAGAGCACTGGTTGTGCTGGAAACATTGGAATTTTTTCAATAAAAACACTTTTTCTTTTGCATCAAGTCCCTGTGTGTGCGGCACTCTTTCTATTATATTTGCACCAAGGGCATTTGGACTTGTATAGGGTGTGCTCCTCTCTGTGTACTATTACATTAAATAAACCCAATAGTATTGTTTTGCCTTAATTAAGGATTAATTATATCTAAGTTGGGATCAAGTACAGAGATAAAAGAAACATTTTAAAAATTGAATTTACAGGTAAGGAACATGTTATGTGGAAACCAGTTATCCAGAAAGCTCAGAATTAGGGAAAGGCCATCTTCCATAGACTCCATTTTATGCAAAAAAACTAAAATTTTAAAAATGATTTCCTTTTTCTCTTTAATAGACTTCTGGTATGGAGATGCAAATTATGAAAAGATCCCTTATCTGAAAAACCCGGGTCCCAAGCATTCTGGATAACAGGTCCCACTGTATTTGCTTAAAATGGATTCTATGGGAGATTGCCTTTCCTTAATTCTTAGCTTTCTGGATAATGGATCCCATACCTGTACCATGAGAGGAAACCAGCATAACTCTTTTGTCAAGCTTAAAGTTATATGGATTTCTATATTTCATCACTTGTAAATTGTTTTGTAATCCTAGAGCCAAAAAAATTGACTGAATAGAAGAGAATAATGATAACTGGCATCACACAATGTCACATTTCCAGGCCTCTGACAGTGTTTGTGTTTGTCCAGATCATATTTTTAGGCCTGTGAATAGTGTTTTTGTAATTGATGTCATACTTCCAGGCCTGTGAAAAGCAGGGATGTTGTTATGTATCACTATTCTTGTTAAATCGGATTCTTGGCTGCCTGAAGAAACATTTTGGCACAGTATACCACTCAGCTCCTGGTTCACTCATCTCCGGTCATTAGCTCAGCTTGTTCCCACAGAGTGCTGTTTTATAGCTGGATAAATGGCCTTATGCAACATTGCTCTGTCATGGAACTGTCTGGCATATCTGCCTATACTCATCATTCCATTGTAGTGTGTTGCTTAGCACATTAACAATATGGCATACACTGCCTCTCTCCAAATGTCCCAGTTTTGTCACCAGCACACTTGGAACTTTATGCAGGCCAGATTGAAAATAGGGTCAGAAGCTGAAAATGCAGTGTTTGGCATGATAGATATTTTCCCACTGGGGATAAGCACATTGCAAATCAACAGCACTATGCATCCCATTCAACAAATCAGTTTTTGAAGCCTTCATAATTGAGCATTTGTTTATACCCCTATATATCATTAGTGATATACAGCCATTATTGTAAGCATGTTTGCAACTGATTTTTTTTTTTGTATTCACTTAATTTTAAATTCTGATATTTGTTAACAATCAGATAGTGGTTGAAAGTCAAAACTGAAAGTGAAAAAATAACAGCTACTTCATTGCAAACTAAATAACATCACTAAATAACAAAAAAGGCACTTAGAGATCATTGTGGGTACTTGTAGCTAGATAACAGCCTGGATACAGATACAAAATCAAAAATTTCCCAGTTGTAAAGTCTTATTTATATTGTCTACCAAATAGTGAAATTTCATTTTAAGCAAACACCTTTTTAAAATTGTTATTGTCAGTTGAGCAATATACTACTATGTGGCCCTGAAAAATTCAGTCATTGAATATTTTGCTTCCAATAGACACAGTTATTTTGATCTATAAGACATTTAGAAATGTCTGTTTGATTTCTATTAATGCTATTTGTTTACTTAGCATGGTAACTTTGATTTAATGATGAATGATTTTATATATTTGTCTCACTAGTATAAATAGATTTATTTCATTTCTAACATCCTTACAAAGTGCAATGTAAAAAACTTTTAAAAAAACAGGCACATATCATATGTTAAATGTGTTACCTGTAAATGAGGATGTCATCCGATGAACTGTTATACTGGATCTGGTACATTCTTATACCTGGGATGTGACTCTGGGGAGGCCATTGGATGAGAGCCGAGGATGAGGTTAACTCAGCAACCACAACCTTTTTATCATTCAAAGCTTTCGTTTCACTGGAAGGGATGCTAGACTTGGCGGGTGTTAATATATCTGAGAGGCCTGATTCTGTTTCCTTATCACAATTGGTGCTGTTGGCAAGATTAGGAAAAGGATTTACAGTAAGTTCTACATTGGCCGTTGACTCTCCTGCTGCATTGGATGCTATACAGGTAAAGTTTCCACGGTCTGCGTATATAGTTGTGATAATGTCCAGAGTTCCATTGTCATAGGACATAGTCCTGGAAGTATTTGAAACTAGTTTCCCATCTGGGGAAATCCACCGGACATAGGGATCAGGATCACCAACAGATTTGCACTTCAAGGACGCACTTTGACCTTCCATGATCACCAGTTTGGAAGTCCTATGAGTAATCATTGGAGGCTCACACACAAATTCTTCTTCCTTTATTGACCAAAAATACTTGCCCATCAGCTCTGCAGGTGAGGCACAGGTTTCCAGGTCATCTTCTCTAGTAAGGCGTCTAAGCCACATTAACTCACAGTTGCAGTGAAGTGGATTGCCACCAAAACTTAGCACCAAAGAGGTCAATGGAGAACCTTTTGATTTGGCATACACGGGAATTCTAGAAAACAATGGATCTGGGGGAATCTTTTTAAGTTTATTGGAGGTCATGTCTAGTCTAGCTAATTTATGGAGATTGGAAAATATCCCCTCAGGGACATAATCAATCAGATTGTGATCTAAGCCCACCGTGTTAACACTTGAAAGCCTCCCAATGGTTTCCCATGGTATATCTACCAGATTGTTATAGGACAAATCTAAATCCTCCAGGGTGTCTACGAAATCATCAAATGACCCTGGAGCAATGTAATGTAATTGATTATTGCTTAGGATCAAATGTCTGAGATTAATTAGACCCCTCAAATGTTCTTCACTGACAGAAGTTAATCTGTTGCTGTCCAAGTGCAAAGCATGGAGGCCTTTAAGGTCAACAAATGCATAAGGCATTATTTGACTAATTGTATTCCTGGAAAGAGTTAAATGGATTAAATCTGTCATGTTAGCGAAGTCTCTCCTTCTTAGAGTAGTTATAAAGTTGTCCATAAGTCGAAGTTCGGCTGTCCTCCTGTCAATAGTAGGGGGCACGAAGAGAAGGCCTGTCTTGGTACACAGAATAGTTATAGATGGAGAGACATTTTGGCATGAGCATCTCTTGGGGCACATCATGGTCTTCACAGATGTGCTTATCATTAGCAGACAAATGGCAAGCCTTTCCATGATCAGGTGTAATAACCTGGAAGGAAAACATGAGAGCTTTAGTATTATGCTCATTAACATACTGACTTCATACAACTGTAACAATATACAGACATCTAATTCTTTATAGCCAGATAAATGTCTTTGTATAATCATTTTGAATTTTTCTTGTCCCAATAACAGGGCGACAAAACATTACTGGTGCCCACTATGTCAGTAGCTCCCAGTCATGGGCTCCTGTCATTGTGTGTTTCTGAGAACAACAGCTACACAGCATAAATGAATAGATAATATGAACAATTCAAACACGTGCTTCTGACTTTTTCACCTGGATGGCTGTGAGATTATCCATAAATCACTGACTGTAGGGAGGCCCGAGGGCATATTCAGGAACCACATCTTCATGCACTGCATTTGTACATTCAGTTTATGTGCAGCACTGTACATGCAGTTTCATTTACTGAGGCTCTGGCACAAAAAGCTTCAAGGCAAATGTAGCTTTCAGGGATTCACAGCTTCTAGACACACAGCTCCCCAGGCACTTGTGCCACACAGACTGCAGGCAGATAAATGACTCCCAGACAAGCCCCAGCTTTCAGACGTGTGCACAAATACTCATGCACATCTCCCAGACACATGAAGTCTAGAGGCAGAATTACAACTGCTAGACTTGCATGACTCCTATAAAAATATACCATTTTCAAACAATCGCTCCTCACCCACATATGTGCAGTTTCCTGACATAAAAGAAAAGAGGTTGCAGAAATACTGTGTAAGTCCCAGCAGATGGATGACAACTATACTCTTTCATTCCCAAACACACACAAATTACAGACATGTGGTGCAAGTCCCAGTCAAATAAAAATAGATTACAGATATTACAGATTACAGATCTGTATAAGTCTCAGACACATACACAAACTGCAGACATCCTGTATATGCCAGACAAACAAAAGGCAAGTTTAACACCTCGTCTCATGGCAAGAGCAGCCCTGAGTACATGCAGAACTGATATGCAGTGCATATAATATATATTCACTGTTCCAGCATATTTCACTATTACCAGGTTCAGTTCAGTTTCCTGAAACAAACTTAGATACCATAAATATCCAAAAATACACAGTTCTAAGACAAGTGCCTTCCCAAGTAGTTCACATGACAACTCTGCCTAGCATGCATGAGATAACATGTTTTGTTTCTTCAAGGTCATGCAGCCATATATACTCAGTATTGGCAGATTGATTTTCTCTCACCTTTTTTTTCAGTTTCTTTAGTTTGGCAGTATCCACTGCACAAATTGTAATATAATTATCAAATGTGTTTAATCTAATTCATGACTTTACATTTACAGATTAAAGAAGTTGATGCCTTGCATGTCACTAGATGGCAGTGTGGAGCTGCTTCTATTGTCCAAAGAGACTAGTGCATTTGCTATCTTCCCTTGCAGGCACATGGTGTGCAGTAGTTGCTCAGTAAGAGTTGGTAAGGAAACACAAATACAGTATAGTGTTCTGGTTATGTAGTATAACTATGGCATGTGAACATTAAGGAACTGAAGAAGCTTATTTTAACATCATAGATACTGTAGTGTAATTATGTTTTTTTTCTCCCCTGTTTTTAACCATATATCTGCATTGTTTTTTTTTCTGTTTTAATAAAGCTTAAGCATATAGGATGTGGGTGGCTGTGGTAAGCAGATCAAAATCTCTGGTGGGGATGTCTGAGCTCTGGCTCCACATGCAACACAGGGAAATGTAATTACTTGGCTTCCTGCTGACTTCTGTCTTTTCTTAAATCCCTTTCTGGAATCTTCCTTCTCTCTCGTTCATCCTTTGTCTTTTAGTTCATGTTAGTTACCATACCTCCTTATGGGAACACCTATCTTCTTCATTCTTGTGCTTGTTCACCTGTCTGTTTGCATTCCATCATTCAGTTATTGTTCTTTCCACTTGATTACCTTCATCCCGATTCCCTATAATATTTCTTAGTATTTAGCCTAGCTATAGCTGCCTTGCCAGATTTCCCTGCCACATGCTTTCATTTTATTCCCTCTCTTACCTTCCTGTTAAACATTTCTAACTTTCTTGCTTCACTTTTTGCCTCCTTTCTATCATCACTATATTCCTCTCTTCTTTCCTGTCATACCTTTAACCACATTTGATCTGTCCCACTGTGAGTTCACAACACCCCTCCCTGATTCCTTGTTCTACTTCCTACTTCCAGCAATGCATTTCATATATCCTGCTCCTCAGCTCCAAGCAATTAACAGCGCCCTCACCAAAGCATTTCTGCTATTATATACAACCTTCTTTGTTGTAGTCAAGGATTTATTTCTCTGTTTCCCTGAAAAATCCTCAGAGCATCAGAAAGGAAGTTTTTGTCCCTTCTTTTTGCTTTGTGTGTCAAACACTGTTGTGGTTTATGTACAAAGTAATTCATAGAAACATCTTTATAGAGACAAGTGACATGTATGCCTCCTTTTAGCCACAGAGAAGGAGACTGTAAAATATTGATGTTAAGATGTGGACACCTGACGGCACACAATGGCAGTAAGAGGGAGTCTTTAGAAGTATGCAAGGAAAATGAGATACAGTTGAGTAGAAAGATCTAAAATTTTGTATTTTTAAAAGAGATACATTTTTCAGGGTGTAGACAAAGAGAGATGAGTTACTAGGAAGAGAAAAATGAGTTGGCAGGATAAGTAAAGCAGATTTGTTCAAAACACAGAGAGAAAACTATAATGGAAGTACTAAAGACTTGGTGTCCTAGCTCTACCTTAAAGGACAAAAGACGTACAAATCACTCAGGATTGCCAGTTTGTTAGACCCCCTTAAGTGACTATAATCACTAACCTTTTATACTTGGCCACCACACCCCTCATTGGAAAACCCATTGGCCTGGGGGATTCTTTAGTGAGTGCTACACTTCTATCTTTATTGAGCTCCCAGAAATCCCTTGTAGGGGTCTGTTTGCCACAGAATAGCAACAATGGTAATCAGAATATGCACAGTACAGAAAGATCAGCACTTACTGTACTAGGCAAGCAGAACAGACTTGGACAGCTGCCCTAAGAGCTCAGTGAATATGGTTGAGCGGCCCTTAGTGGAGAATACCATAGGGTTAACAAATTGATCTTTTGCTTCATCTTTGAATCTTCCATAATCTTCTCTTTTTATATGAAATCAATAACTAGATCAGGTCACTACAGCTATAACATATTTCCAAATATAACTGTTCATCATACACGATTACCTCATTAATTCATGTACTGACTACTGTAACTCTCTATTGACAGACTATCATCACTCTCATCTACAGTAAGCAGCTACCAAGTTCATACATAGTAACATAGCAATTTAGACTGAAAAAATACATGTTAATTGAAAATTTTATGTCTTAATCAAACCTTACTAACTGCTAGTTGATCCGGAGGACTCCCAAGAGGGCCAAGTCTCTAGATCAACTAAGAGCTATTTTCAGTAACCATGTGTTTTCTCACTTGCTAAACAGCCATCTAACCCCATTTTGATACTATCAAATATATCTACCAATACAACAACTTCATGGAGAGAATTCCATAGCTTCATATCTCTCATTGTAAATAACCTTTTTGGAACATTAAGATGGAACCTCCTTTCATCTAATCAAAATTACTTTGCTAGTTTGTTATAATGTTGCTTTATGTTTCTAGTTATCATAATCCACCTTAAGCACCTATTCTTCATTGTAAAAAACACCAACTTTGCCAGTCTTTCTTTGTAACTAAGACCTTCCCTACACGTTACCAAATTAGTTAAGCTTCTTTGAAGTCTCTCTAATCCAATAAATATTATGTGAGCACTGAACATCTTACCAATGCTTTGTAAAGTGGAAGGACAACCATCTCTACTTTTAAATCTATACCCCTCAAAAATACCAGCTCAAAAACTTGTTTGCCCTTGCAGCTGCTGACTGATAGATCCATTATGAATTTGCCTAACACGTTTCTTTTAAGGGTATAAGGGTTTGAATATTTTTGCATCCCAGGTGCACTCTCTGTACACGGTCCTTTGGTTAGTTCCCTATCAATGTACAACCCCTTTCTACTTATTCATCATTCATCATAAAAACAATGACATTTGTCTGTCATGACCTAACCTTTCATAAAACCATGTTGATTACTACTCATAATGTCATTCTCCAGAACATTATCTTGAATGTGATCTCTTAACAAACCTCTACATACTGTAGATGTCAAATTTACAGGCCTATAATTGACAGGCTTAGATTGTAATTGTATTAGATTTCCTCCAGTCCGTTGGTATCATACCAGAAGAAAGTGAATTCAGAAAATCAGAAATAGATGCCTGGCTAAAACTGAACTAAGCTCTCTAAGTACCTATGAGTGTATTCCATAAAGCCCTGGTGCCTTGTTTATATTAATTTGAAAACATTTATGTACCATATCCTGGGTTAGCCACCAACTTGATCGAACTGAACCATCTTTGCCCTTATTGATTGTTGGAACTGACTAAGCACATTTGACTTATCTGTATCCATTCTAACCAAATGTATTAATTATTTAATGGGCGACAGTCTCAATCTGCATTGTTTTACTATTAATATACTTGAAAAATTATTAGGGTTAGCACCGGACCCATGGCTAGCCCTCTTACTTTGCAAGCCAAACCACCTAATGAATTGCCAATATTGTTTTTGTGTACACCTATCCCTGACTGCATAATACCTTAATAATAGACAAGCATGCCTCCCACACTAGAGGAAATCAAAATTAGATTGTGGTGGACTGTAAAAATGGAAAAGCTCCTAGCTTTACTTACAAATAGCTTGGGAAAGTTTAAAAGGGTATAAACCCTTTCCTGTCCTAGTTCTATGCCTGCTCTGTCCCTCCCCCTCCCATAACTGGTTCTACACCCTCCCCTGCCTTTCACTGATTCTGTTTCGCTTTCCTGAACCTCTGTAAACCCTTTTCTGTACCTGTCACCATGATAATCAGTCCTCGTCTGAAGAACTCACATTGAATTTCCTTACAGCCAGGCAAAATACATTTTACTTACACTATATAAATTATATAAATCAATCTTGCTGATTACCACACCTTTGGAGTCAGTTATCTTTAGCAGGGTAGAAAGAGCAAAAACAGGCACAGGTCTCCATTATTATAGCATTTTTCCTGACCAATAGCCTTTAGTAGTGACAGGGCCAGAACTAGGGGTAGGCAGAGAGGAATGTGCCTAGGGTGCAATGAAGGGGGGGAGTGTTGTATTCATGGGGGAAGATACAAAGTATATAAAACCTGAACAACACTTAATCAGACATACAGAACATATAGTATTCAATTTGAAGCAATCAGCTTCGTGTCAAGCTAGCAACATGCTTAAAAACAGCATGATCACCCCCCCTCCAAAACAAAAATGAGCATCAATTTAAGCAGCTGGACATTTGTCATGAAAACAGCCAGCCCTGTGTCATATGCAGACAGAGCACCTCCGAGCAAGCAAGCAAGTTTTATTGCACAAATAATAAGGCCGAAACTAATAAGTCTGCCTTCAACTCAGATTACATAACCCCCAGTATAGTGCAAATTAACAATAAAAGGTTACAAATACACGTTCACTATTATGGGTTTTTCAATAGACCATTCAGTTTTAATCAGTTGCTTCTGGGATCACCTAACAAATTATTTTAGATAGGTTACCAACAATCCTAGCAATTCTAATAAATCAAGTGTAAGATTGGATAGATATCAGTTTAGTTTGACTACTGAAGCTGCATATAAGTAAGCCAGTATTCCCCACTATATGTACATGTAACTGTTTTCTACAGCTACATATAATGGGGATAGGACTAACTGAATATAGCTTCCAGTTTTCCTATTCTCTAACATTCTCAAATCCCAGTATTATCTTTAGTAACCTTAACATGTCCACAGACAAGCCAATCCAGTTGGGCTGAAAATAGGCAAAATCAGTAAAGTTTAATCTTTCCAAATAAACCCCAGTGCAAATTTAGAACTTTTTGTAATGACCACGCTAATATCATTAAAATTGCCCAACTTTTCTGTGGTTTTTGTTAACTTCCATGTAAAAGTCGTATTTTTCTCAAAGACTATGACCATTTCGGAATTCATTCAAGCTTTGGTATCGTGACTTTCTTTTGGCCAGGTTGGATCTGTACAGTGCCATTGAATCCTATGGAAGGCTTCCAAAATCATGCATTATAGTTTCAAAGACAGAAAGGTTTTCGCGCGGTTTACGTTCGTTTGGATCCCAATATTTTGTGACTTTCGGATTGCAACCACAATATTTTTGTACGACCGGGAAAAGAATTTTCATGACATTTTCAAACATCAGAAATTATTTTGGTTGCACTGAATTTTTTCCAATCGTGCTTTTAAACCAGCAAAAAATTTTGCTTTAATGAATGGACCCCCAAGTGTAGACCTTAAGAGCCATCAGGCTTCTGAACTGCTGACATTCTGCACACACCAACACACACTCCCCATAACTACTGGACTCTTCGCAGTGTCACTTTAAGCAAAGCCACTTTAAATCCTCACTGCACAATTCCAAATATTTCATTGCTTTTTTGTTATTGTAAATATTTGATTGCACACTTTTATTATATTTAATATTTGTATTTTTTTTTTGTTTATGTAAAGTTGGGAGGAACACGGGTCAAAATAATTTCATTACGGTAATGATGCTTCATTGTTATTTGTATATGACAATAAAACTTGAAACTTAAGATTCCAATAGCCTTGGATTTTATGCTTGTTCAAAAAGTAACCCAAGCCAATCTTGTAGCCATTAATAGAATCTGCCATCACATCATCACCCAGCAGGGCATTACACAAACTCACTGCTTTCACTGTGAAAAACCACTTTCACTGCTTTAAAGGAAAACATGTCTGCATTTTGTATTGTTGTATAGCTGTGGAGATTAGCTGAAGTATTCTTAAGTAACTGTGATTATTTTGTATTTTCCCTTATAAACTCATATTATGCAAGTCTTCAAGACATTTACTTGAAACCCCATTGAGGTTATTTAATAAACAAACAATTTATCTAGGTACAGTAACCTATAGGAACAAATCAGCAGGTAGCATCACCTCTTTAAAAGCAAATATCTTATTGTTTTGATATGGATTACCTTATTTCCTCACCTCGGAAATCTTATTTTATCTGGTCCATGCTCTATAAGTCTCTTCTTCTTCCACAAATTAATACATATATGCCATTGTAATATTATACAAAATCAGAATCAGTGTGATAATACATAGTTATTAAAGTGTAGCATCTCGCACGTATGTAGATAAATACATCATTGTTTGCAAAATTCTCAAATAATCTGTGCCTTTCACAGGGAGATTGAGAGCAATTAGTAAGGCCTTTAGGGGTATAGAGCAGGAAATTGTAAATACACCCTCCTGAGTGAATAGGTTTTGGGATGTATTATTAACATTTGTGCCAGCTGTGTGACAAGTGAAAGATACATATAGCAGTGTGCCAATACTAGGCAAATTAGTAAGAAGGTTGCTCTCTTGTTGAGAAATTGAATTTTGTAGAATTTGGTGCATGAAAATAGCTTCTATATAGGGAAATTCTGTCACCACTTAAGAGTCATAATGTTGGATGTGGCTATAAGGGGTTATACACTCAGGCTCATGCCTACCTTATTCCAAGGCTACACAAGCACAATTGCACATTAAAAATGTACTGCTAGAACCCACAAGGCAGAAAATCTATATTCAATAAGTCTAGAATTCCTAGTCCTGGAGGCAAGGAAAAGAATATATGCAAACTGGACATCCCACACATAAAAATGCATGGGGGTGTCAACAATACACAGCTTTTTATGGCCCCTGTAGGTATGGACTATGATAATAATATAATGACCATAGTAGAGAAAAGCTATTTTATTTGTTGGTTATAATTTTTACAAAGGGATTCCATTATACACCAAACATCACTGCTGTGTGACCTGCCCCTGACCAGCTGTCCATATGTGATAAACCAATTGTTGTCATGTTTGAACTAATTTGGTGGCTGATACTATATTATACCTCTAACCACTCTATTATACTGTTGGTATAACATGTATGCATTGTAGAATGATGAATATATTTTAGGATATGATCTAATGTGAACTCAGCCCCCACTCCCATTGGTTTTTCTATGTTACGTATGTACATATCCTGTGCTCTTTTAGAAGCAAAATAACCTTTGAATACCTCGGGCTGCACAAGTTAGTCCTTAAAAATGCAAGCATGAAAATTCTAAAACTTCATCAAGCACCACTGCATTCTAAACCGTAACCTCATTTTCCCCAAAGGGACTTTCGTCAGAATTTTGTGTTGTGTCATTGAATGAAAAGCAAAAATGACTCCATTGTAGTTAACAATAGAACAGACACAAAAAGAGGCAGATAAATTTGAAATACTGCAATGTTGTCATATGGGAGCCATATCTACTTTAATAGCTACTGCAAGTAAACTATAGAACAAAGACAGAGAAGAGCAAAGGGATCCGAGTTTTACTTCAGATTTAAGATGTTGTGATTTTGTCATATGGGAGCGATAGCAATGCACGTGGGAGAAATACTTTATCATTTGTCTATACTGATACAGGGTGACTGCAACATTTTGAAATGCACTGGACATCTTTACAGTATTTTTTTTCAGATTTTCCATCCACAAACACACAATTACTCTGTCATTACACATTCATGACAATGTTTTCTAGGTAATAACCTCATGGCGTCTAACTGTTTTTATTATCCAAACCCCTGGGAGCAAAACAGGTGCAACTTAAGGCCTATTTAAAGATATTTTTTATGGCAATGTATTTAAAAGAGAAACTCTGCTGCTTGGGATCAATAAGGAATGGAATTGTAATGATTGTACATCTTGAATTTTCAACAGCCTTTCTGAACAGTCACCAGTCTGTGCATCTAAAAATGGTTATAAAAACAGAATTTAACTTATTTATCTTCAACACTGACTGTGCATAAATTATATATATTTATTTTTTTCTGTCTGGAAAAAGAAACATTTTTTTATTGTGGTTCTTAATTACAGAAGAGAAAACAATAATATTCACTTTGCTGCAACTTTACCATCAGGAGACTCCTGAGATGTGGAACTAAAAGTAAAGCATTTTAATGAAATGCAATCAGTGTTAAATGGACACTAAATATGTTGTTACCATGTTGTAACTTGCCTAACTATAGCATGAGTATTATGATAATTAGAGTCATTCTTCCTTAACAGAACACATTAAATAATTACAGTTTATTAAGCGAGCAGCTCACCCATACCAACATGTGGCCCTGGGACATACAGTATTCTGTGGCTTCCTATGGAAAATGCAATAGAAAACACAAGCAATTCTGTAAGCTGCCAGAAATATAAATGATATAATGTAGCTTTAGAGTCAGCGTACATTGTGTCGCTAAAAATATTCTGGGGAACATATTATCATAGGGAGTTTTGTCTTTTGTGTCACATAAATAAGGACTGCCATGCTGTTTCTGTGAGAATGCCCAAATCTTACCCATATTCTCTAGTGAGACTATTGCCTTCGGTGGCCAGTTTTACATGAACAATAATAGAAAGCTTTCTTGGCTTTTCCATGCACTTACTTAGGAATGAAACACCTCTTAGGAATGGAGTACACCCTGTTTAACTCAGCAAGAAAGGCAATTTAAATATTTTATTGCTTTCAGAATTCATAATTGATCACTATAATGTCCCTTTAAGGAGTAGTGTCATTTTTCTCTAGAAAAAAAGATAACACAGCTTGACGGAAACTACTTTCAAGATTATATAATGAAATCAGTCTATGACCTACATTTTGCCATTCCATCTCTCCCTTATCATGAATATGGTTGTTTAGAAAGATTGATTGCAGAGACGGAGTGCTCTAGTGTAATGGAGAAAAAGCCTAGCACTCAAAGACAACAAAAGAAATGACTTATCCTTATTTAAAGCAATTCTACGAAAAACATGAAAAGAACTGGGTGCTGGGACAGGGCAAAAGATATATTTCCAAATAACATACACTGAGACAAATGTACAATCCAGACTAATGACCCAAATATGGATATTAAAGGGAGACTGCATATTGTACTACATTTTACTTGTAATAATTACAGGAATAATCTGTAACTACCACATTAGAGACAAAGGGTTTGTCTCCATGGAACAGCAGATAATGTGCAGACACTCTCTGATGTGGCAAAGGACTTAAATAGGAGCAAACTATGTTATTTCTGCACTGGCCACCTTTAAGTTTTCTGGTATACACCTTATCTACACATCCTCCTCTTATATGCACCTCCTCCTTATATCTGCACCTTGGTGTGAAATATTGTGCTCACTTAGCTCATGTTGTGTATATTGTAGAGATCATAGTTGTACCATACAATTACATGCACAGCAACAAAGCAGCCTTTTAACCCAGATATATGGGTGATGTAAATTATAGGGCTCTTATTTGTCCTACGTAATGGTTACTAATTATTATACCATCTCTGTAAATGCTTCACTTTCCTTTTTACCCATTGCAATGCAACAGAGCACATACCATTGTAATGTATGTATAGAGAAAAGTATACCACCAGGTATATTCAATGCATTATTCTGCTGAAGAAGCTCAATTTATTCATGCATTTTGAAAAAAAAACATATTTTTCCATGACAGTATTCCTTTAACAACAAGGCCACAGTTCTGGGTATCACAGAATCATTTGTCAAGTGAATTATAGAAAAAAAAATGATGAGCAAGATATGTCATAAGAAATAGGTCATAATGATATGGGAACTCACTTATGACCCCCAATGGTACACATACGAGAGGTGTGAAGTGAAGATTGGGTGAAACAAAGAAGAACAGATTATCCTAGAATTGATCTGACATTTGGCAAAAATGAAGGAAATTGGTCTGTAAATAAGTCAGCACGCAAACAACATTTTTATACAACATTTTTACGACATTTTCCTTTACCGCCATTTTTGTGAATTCCCTTCCCTCCATATAAAAATATTATGTAGAAGATGTGGAGAATATGAATACAGAGAATAGAAATAAAATAAAGTGATACATAGGGGCAGATTTATCAAAGTATGATTTTTGTACGTTTAAAAAGCACGATACAAAAAAATCGTATCAAACATGATTTTTTTTATCCTGCTTTTTAAAGTACGAAAACTTTGTACCTGAAAATACTAAAAAATCATATCTGATCATATAATGTCCGAGAAGTACGATTTTTTTGTATCTGAACGATCGTAAAATGCAGGAAAACCTTGCTGACTTTAAACTTTGTGTGCATGATTTTGGAAGCCTCCCGTAGGACTCAATGGCACTCTGCAGCTCCAACTTGGCCCAAGGAAAGTCACTGAAGCTTGAATGAATCTGAAACTTTCGTACTTTCAAAGTACGAAAAAGTACGCCGAAAATACGCAAAAGTTGTAAATACAAATTTTTTGTATTCGAACCTGTTGTACTTTGATGAATGTGCCCCATAATGTGCAAAATAAAAAACTGAAACCGCTGTTTGTGTCCACTTTCTGTAAACACAGTAAACAGTTATGTGAAATGAATATTCAATAATAAGACTTTGGTCAGTAGGCATGAAACAAAAGT
This sequence comes from Xenopus tropicalis, assembly GCF_000004195.4. Lineage (NCBI taxonomy): Eukaryota > Metazoa > Chordata > Amphibia > Anura > Pipidae > Xenopus > Xenopus tropicalis. The sequence goes on from NC_030684.2 coordinate 76,261,953, forward strand.
AACAAGTATAAAGGTGCTTTATACCTGGTAGCACACACATACAAAACTCAGTCAGGACAAGAGTACATTTAGGGGCCTATTTATTATGTTATGTAAAATGAAATTTGCCAAAAAAACAGTGTAAAAAGCTGTGTAAAATAAAGGGAGAATTTTTCCATCTGACCGCCAGGTTTTATGGCATTATTTTACGTATTTTACAGTGGGAGAAAAACCATGTAGAAAAATTACGACAACCCCCATTTCTGTATTCATTCTTATTTATACACATCTAACCCTAAAAAACCTTTCATCCATACTTTGCCCGAAATACATAAATCCACCACTTATGTACCAGGTCATCATATTATCTCAGCCACTGACTTGTTATAGCAACCTCTGGCCAGATACCTTGTCCACTTTCTACAACTGCACTATTATCTATGGTACTTGAATTACCTGAGAATTTCAGTTACAAAGAGACTTATATTTTTCACAATTCAACAAAAATCTTGTTCTTGACCTGTTCATTATTGGGCAAGGGCCCTCTAAAGAACTGACAGACTCATCTCAACTTTCTGTCTTTGCCTGAGAAATTCACTCTCACTTATAGTGAAACTACAGTAGATTTCCTTGACATGCATGTTTATGACAGGTAACAAACTCAACACTACACAGTTTAGAAAGGAGACAGAAATACTATGCTTCATGCTTCTCTAATGCACGTTCTTCTCATACAATTAGGTCAATACTTTACTCACAGCTCTTTAAGATTACTAGGAAAAATACTGACAACTTGATCAAATACAAGAAATGGAGGCAGGCTTGATCTTCATACATGGTTGGCCTACAGAGCACTTATAGTGATACTGACACTAAAAAAGTACTCTTCAAAATTTGAATGTACATTAAAAGTTACCTATGGGTCAAGTTGATCTTTTTTCACTGATAGATCTGCTTTTGTAAGTAATTTTTACTTAAATTTCCTAAACTTGACTATTTTGCCAACCTGACTGTCTCTTCTCAGCCTGTCAGTTATCACTGGTAATGCTAATGGAATTCTTCTGCACAAATATGGCAGCCCCCTTATAGAGGAACTTAGGGGATCACATAGGTAATGTAAGGCGTTACCAAAAGTATTTGGTAATGCTTTTGAGGCAAATATATAGCATACATAGACAATGTTGTAGCGTGCAAAGACAATGTTATGATAAATAGAAAAAAAGTTTAATTCCTGGTGTCAGTAAAGAGAACAAGAGAATTGGGATTTCCAAATATGAAACCCTTAGGGGAGGGTATTATAAGTAATGTATCAGTGTTTGCAGATGACACAAAACTCTGCAGACCAGTCAATTCTATCCAGGATGTGGCATCCTTCAGCAGGATCTTGACCAACTGGCAATCTGGGCGGCTAAGTGGCAGATGAGATTTAACGTGGATAAATGTAAGGTCATGCACCTGAGATGTAAAAATATGCAAGCCACTTATACTCTTAATGGGACTGCACTAGGCAAATCCATAATGGAGAAGGACCTTGGATTCCTTGTAGATAATAAACTTGGCTGTAGCAAGCAATGACAGGCAGCAGCTGCAAGGGCAAACAAGGTTTTGAGCTGTATTAAAAGGGGTATAGATTTACTGGAGGAGGGGGTTATTCTTCCCCTTTATAGAACGCTGGTAACCATTAAAACCATTAAAAGCAGTTTCGATTAATTGACCCCTTGATGGTTGCATTTAGGAGAGACAGTTGACCTAATAACTTGAAGGGATTTATCCCTAACACCAGAGACTTATACATGGTTGTCAGCAGGACCACTCCTGCCATGAGGCAAGGTCAGAACCTTCCTTCAGGTGGCAAGGAGCTGCAAGTTTCCAAGGGTGGAGAAAAGTCACCTCTGGTAACTGAATTTCCATTTTTTAAAATGAAAATTGCAGCTCTGCAATAGCGCTCTCAGCACTAGCAATGCAGACCCCCCTTGACCTGCTCCAACACTAAGCATCTAAGCATGGAGAGAGAGGACAGCACTGACACCTAGAATTAGCATTGGTTGTCAGTTCCACTGAAGAAAGGATGTAATGGTTTGATAAAAGGAACACATTTTATCCATCCCCATACAGGCAAAACATACAAATATATTGCACAAAGGGTCATTTTTTACCCTGGGGGGCACAATAAATCTTTGCTCATATTCTTTTGCTTATCTTCTATATAATATCTTGTATATAGAGGCATTATACATGTGATTTACATCATATTCTGAGTGTTTGTTTATGATTATATGGTTATTTAGCAACTGCATCCAAACCTTTTGGTGCCCCTTTCAAGGGGTAGGGGATAAGGTTTTAGTTTTTCACTGTGTCTATTACCTTGACAAAGTTCTGAATAAAGAAATAAACCCTGATACAATAAATACAATATAACTTTTTTAGTGATGAGTGAATTTTTTCACCAGACATGGATCTGAAGCAAAAGTAATGGTCACTTTTTTGCAGTCCTGGCAAAAAAGTTGTGCGCACCAAAAAAGTTGTATGGTAGCTGCATTTTGCAAATTTTTCACCATTTCTCAAATTTTTAGCAGTTTCCCGAAGTTTTCAGCGAAGCAAAATGGGACAGATTTGCTCATCACTAAACATTTTCTTTCACTTCAATTGTAGTCCTGTGAGTGCCTTGCTTTTCTGTCAATACATATTTCTATTGCCATTTTGCTGTGGAGGTGAGTGCAGCTATTTCTGACTTTCTACATATATATATACACTGAAGGATCATATATAATTTGGAGGGTTAAACTTGATTAATCATGTCTTTTTCCAACCACATTTATGGTGCATGCATGTAACCAAACTGCATGCACATGCAGGGAGGGCCACCTCATTTAATAGATTTAATAGTACATACTGTAGTTCTGCTACCCTGTGTACCAAAAATATAAGCATCCTGCATTGTACTGTAAACTTATATAGATTAAAGTGGGGAGGGGTGGTTAATATTGACATTTAGGGGTCTATTTATTAAAGTACAACAGGTACGAATTAAAAAAAAATTGTATTTGATTGTACTGTGCGTATTTTCTGCAACTTTTTCGTATTTTGTGACAAAATTTGTGCGACAAAATCATACTGTCGCGCGGAGTATGAAAGTTTCGGATTCATTCAAGCTTCGGTATCGTGACTTTCCTTGGGCCAGGTTGGAGCTGCAGAGTGCCATTGAGCCCTATGGGAGACTTTCCTTGGGCCAGGTTGGAGCTGCAGAGTGCCATTGAGCCCTATGGGAGACTTTCCTTGGGCCAGGTTGGAGCTGCAGAGTGCCATTGAGCCCTATGGGAGACTTTCCTTGGGCCAGGTTGGAGCTGCAGAGTGCCATTGAGTCCTATGGGAGACTTTCCTTGGGCCAGGTTGGAGCTGCACAGTGCCATTGAGCCCTATGGGAGACTTTCCTTGGGCCAGGTTGGAGCTGCAGAGTGCCATTGAGCCCTATGGGAGACTTTCCTTGGGCCAGGTTGGAGCTGCAGGGTGCCATTGAGCCCTATGGGAGACTTTCCTTGGGCCAGGTTGGAGCTGCAGAGTGCCATTGAGCCCTATGGGAGACTTTCCTTGGGCCAGGTTGGAGCTGCAGAGTGCCATTGAGCCCTATGGGAGACTTTCCTTGGGCCAGGTTGGAGCTGCAGAGTGCCATTGAGCCCTATGGGAGACTTTCCTTGGGCCAGGTTGGAGCTGCAGAGTGCCATTGAGCCCTATGGGAGACTTTCCTTGGGCCAGGTTGGAGCTGCAGAGTGCCATTGATTCCTATGGGAGGCTTCCAAAATCATGCACAGAAGGATCAAAGTCAGAAAGGTTTTCCTGCTGTTTACGATCGTTCGGATACAAAAATTTTGTGACTTTCCGATCGCCAATACGATATCGTGACTAATACGATTTTTTCGTAAGCATTTTCGTGATATTTGCAATCATCAGAAATTATCGGATTTAATCCAAATTTTTCCCAGTTCGGGATTCAAACTCGTACTTTGATGAATAGACCCCTTGGTGTAGTGTCTTCAAGCTTAAAAACAATACGTTTATTTAAATTCACCTGCTATGAAACCTTAGGCCCCATTTAATGCTTATAGCTTGAGAACATTCAATAATTGTTGTATCTTTGCCATGGATTTGTCTTTATGTTAATTGGTATTAATTTACTGTGCCTTCTCTTCTGCTCTGTAATTACTTAACCAATTAGCTTTTAACTCTGCATGAGTGTTCCATGCATTAAAATAGTCAGCAGTTTTTCAGACAGGATGAGTCAATATTTTATATAAAGAAACTGGAATTTATGAACAGGCCTTGCATGTTCCTTTATGTATTTGTGTTTATCTTTTGCTTTAAACTGAGGCTGCTATACTCCTCCCATTACTTTTTTACTGTAAGCCATTGTACTGTTGTTTATTGGGGTTAGGGTTTCTTCCAGGACTGATAGAGGTTAACTCTTGTAATCCAACCTGCCAATTACAGGAAGGCAGAAGCCTTATATTGACCCTGCCCCCTTCAGTCTGGTTTACTGAGCAAACAGGTTTTCTTGGTGTTCTTGTGAGAATTCTGTGTAGTAGTCGGTGTTAATATTATCAAGTTTTCTGTGTATGACCTTGGCCTGCCTTTTTGACTAAGAATCTGAATATCCCCTTGTTGCTTCTGTGAACTCCTTTGTATGACTCGGCTTCTCCCTGACCTTGCTTTCAATCTGTTTCACTGGTTATGACCTGGTCTGGCTCTGACTCATTCAGTCTAATTCCCTGGCACTGCAGTACCAGGCATCTGCTTTACCAAACAATTAAGCTATTACCTGTTGCTGTTTTAAACTGAACTGTGGTTATACTTGTTCTGAGCTGCAGCCAAGCTCCCCATTTTTGCCTGCTCCTATTATGCTGCAGGTCTGTGTAACTGGTGCCTTCCCTGCAGACATTAACATGGGGGAATTCCAGCAACTGGGATCCTGAACTGTAATCCTAACATTTGCTTTCAGATATTGCTAGACTGACCAACCAAATAGCCCTATTCTGTATAACACATAAAACGTAGCACAAAAAGAAGCTGGGTAATTTGTTCGAGTAGACTCGTGAAGGTCATTGAAACTTCCCCAATGACTGCATCAAGCCAATCTGCAATGCATTTACATAGTTCCAATATTACTGAACTCTATACGTTTTGAGTCTGTGATCTGGTTACTGAACTTTAAAGAAGCAGTGTTAGGAAGTTACTATTAAACAATAATTGTGCTTGTAAGTGCCCCCCTGCACCCTTTAGTAAAGGAAAGCAATCAGAATCACTGTGTGGTGCCAAATTGTTACAGTCACATTCTTGTCAAATTCTACCCTGGCCAGCACACCCCTTATTTAAGTAATGCACTTTCCCAGGGTATATTCCAGCTGACATCATCATCCCTGCTGCCTTCATAGGTGGGTAGTATATTTTCTTCTGAATGTTACTGTATTGTGCATGGAACTAGCAAGAGATACCTGGGAGTTAAAAAGTACCCTTTGCGTTTAACTGACATTGTAATAATAAAGTGCAAAAACTTTTTTAATATAATAAAGCTAAAAAGTTGCCACTGTCCTTCACTGTTGAGTGGATTAAGACATGCATGTCAGTTCTTATTAAGTATTAGTAATAATCTTTAATGTGCATCTGTAGAAAGCTCAAGTTTCTACAACTATAAAAAGAATATATTACAAAGACATTTAGGAGTTATCAGGATAAAGTGATGGTGTGCATTGCCCTCAATGACAATTAAAGAATAGGAAACGTGGTAAAATGCATATTTATATTACAGGCTAAAAAGGATTCATACGTGTACTGTACAAAGAAAGGTGCTTCATGATACTAGCCTATTTCACACAATGAGCTCAAAGCCTAGGTTGCTAAATAATCTTTCAATAGTCTAACAGTCCCATGGAATAAATATGAGTAGAGGAATCTTCATCTAATTTTTATTGATAACAGATATTGTCAAAGTTATTGCTAAGCAGAAATACTTGCAAATTCTAAAAACTTTCATAGATAATTAATACCAAACCTCCGTGGCCCTCTCACCCCTAAGTTGGTGCATATGCAGAAGAACCTGCTGTAATGTGCATGCACCACTTAATGTACCCTACCCCTCAGCTCTGCTGCTGGATTTGGCCGGCAAGTATTATGCAGTTGCACAATATTTTTTTTTAACTATAAAGACAGTCAAGGGCTACCTCCCTGGAGCTGCTGCCCTATGCACGGGATCTCAAGTGCCTATATGGTAAATAAGACCCTCATTAATTCAGCTGTTACATTTGTATTATTATTTTGTAAATTTTATATATAACAACATATATTAATTTAATTTGAGTTCCTCAAATAAAAGGAGAACTAAACCTTTAAAATGAATATGACTTGAAATGCCATATTTTATAGACTGAACTGAAGTTGTAACAGGTGGATTCTGTTAGAAGTGTCAGTGACACTGCACATGCTCAGTGTGCTCTGAGCAGCTGTTGAGAAGCTAAGCTTAGGGTTTGTAGCAACTTATCAAGCAGAAAATTGGGTTTGTCTGTCATAAAAGCTGATGCTACAGGACTGATTTTTAATTTCTGATGCTAATTGCACTGGTTTGAGAGCTACCATGCAATAATAATCTGCATTATTCACTAATCAGCCTTATATTGTGACAGTTATATTTTGTATATACAGTATATTGTGCATCGGCCCCTAAGCTCAGTAACTCACAGCAGCACAGAGCATGAGCAGTGAATCAGCAGAAAAGAAGATGGGGAGCTACTGGGGGCATCATTGAAAGCACAGATTTCCCCTGCTAATGGGCTGTGGTTGCCTTGGGCTGGTACAGAAGCCCAAAACATAATGTATAACATTTCTAGCCTACTGCTTTAGTTAAGCTTTAGTTCTTCTTTAAGAAATTTTTCCAGCTGCAACCAGCACGCTCATGCTGGTTTAACCAGACATGTTTAACCAGCTCTAATTGTGTGATTCCAGAATTATTTAGCAGTTTGAAAAGCACAGTGACATCTGGGTTGAGCTGTTTTCAGTAGGAATAACATTTTAGGATAAGGGAAAACTAAACAGCAGTAAAACCATGTATATTTTATAAATTGAAACAATAATAAAATCTATTTTGGTCCTATTTTTTATCAGATAGCGCTAGCTGTCAAATACTGAATTGCCAGAGATGTAGATTTTATGTTTCTGGTTTCTGCTTTGATCTGTGCAGTGCCATGTGTTGTCTGGCAACATACTGTGCAGAAAGATAAAAAAAGGATAGTAGGTGATTTTAAGTGCACATACATAAAAATAAGGGGAAACAAATCAGCTTGGATCAATCCATTTAAAGTTGCTAGGTAGGTACATTCAAATAACTTCTGCCTTTAGACTGAAACAACATATTGGTTTATTGAGTGACATTGAGTGATTAGACATAGCCTTGAATTCAAAGCACCTTCATCTTTAGTATCTATGAGAACTGGTTATTGGCCATCAATGTGATGGGCCTACCCACTGCACTTGTTATAGTTGTGTGAAGAAACAATACATTTTTAAGAATGTAGAATTATAGTTATCTAGAATTATATCATATAGAAAAAGAGATAATTAAAAATGTGTTTGCATTTAAACAGGTGACCAGCAAAACCTACCTGCTAAAAGGCTGCTGTGGGATACTGCACCTGAACAAACACAGTGAAGGCACAGATCTTTGCTGCTAAAGGGCTGTAGTCACATTGGGTCTTTATGGAACATAATGTGCAGTATTTCCAGCCTTATACTTTGTTAAGCATTCGTTCTCCTTTAAGCTCCATAACTCTCTTGTTAGCTGCAGAATATAGTTGCACTGAAACTTATTTAATAAAGGGAAATATTTTGCTGATTCTATCTCAGATTAGCATTGCTTATTTTATTAATTACAGGCAATTATTTACATACAATAATGCACATTATGAAAATGAAACCTGTTACCTTGTATTTATATGTGCGAGGCGTGTACATGCACATATCACCAATTCATCTGCATTCCTTTGCAAAAAAATATAGCTTTTATAAAAGACATATCTTACATGAATTCTATTGCTTTTAAAGTTTCATGTCCTTGAAAAATACTCGCATATAGGAAAGCTAGGAGAGAGGTAAAAGATAAAGCAGCAAATAGAATGAATAAAGGAAAGTGGATGTTTTGTTTCTGGATGCATTAAAGTCAAGGGAAAAAGACAAAGTGCTGTTCCATATCCACAATTTTGCACAGCAGGCAAAGGGTCTCCTTTGATAAATGTGTCAATGCATTGCACACTTTCCTGACAGTAAAGAAAGCAGTAATAATTATAACATTTTAACAACTGGAAACCCTTCATGATTCCCACCCTTGACCTTTGATAAATCTCTTTCTAAATATATATATATATATATATATATTAGCAAAAAAGGGAAAGTTGTGCTCAACCACTAAATTTTAAACCATTAGGCGGGGGTGCAATGAGGTTGTGACCACAAAATACATAGAAACAACAACAAGAGATCCTCTGCACTCACCCATTATCAATATATATAGGACATTAAGACATTCTGTGCATTAAGCTACTAAGAAATGCCCTTCCCTTTAAGCAAAACAGGGATTGTTTGTCCATATATTGCAATATACTAGTTGGCCAGCTTGAAGTATATTGCAATATATACAATCCCTGTTTTGCTTAAAGGGGGAGGGCATTTCTTGGCAGCTTAATGCACAGAATGTCTTAATGTCCTATATGTATTGATAATGGATGAGTGCAGAGGATCTCTTGTTGTTGTTTATATATATATATATATATATATATATATATCATGTGATCTGACAAAACTGGAGAATAGAACATGACAAATTGATTCTTGTTTCTGGGGTTATTTTCATATTTATTACTTTCAATGTCTCTCTAATCCCGGTCAATCTAATCTGCTGTCCGGCAGTCTGTTTGGTTTCTACAAGGCTCTGTCCTGGTTTTTGTCACCAGTAATGTACAAGATATAAAAGATATTTGTTGTAATTTATTCCTGAATAGATCAACATAGGCTAAAAAATTCATGATACCTAACACTCAATTTTTATGGGCTTTTTGTTACTGATATTAGGGCTTATGTGCATAAAACCACTTTCATTAAAGGTACTCAAAATGCACCCCTTGTTCCTCCCTATGGTGCGCTTCACACCACTCAGTCCTTCCTACCTTCCTACTAAATAGTGTACTGCTAGGCCTACTGACCAGGCAGTTGCTCCAGGGTTGCCTGTAGTGCCTTGCATCAATAGTTAAACATGGTGAACACCAGAAATGACACCAGACAAGCTAATTTATCACTGCACTTCTTTAGCAAAATTTTTCATTATTTACATTCCTGTTAAACAAATACATCTTATAGAAGATGCTCTTTTTATTAAAAAGACCTTTATTATGAAGCCTCATGATACCTATAATTTGTACTGTCCCTTACATCTCAACAGTTCTTGTGCATCTCTGGTGCATTTTCGGATAATGTGTCTTAAGCGTATAAATGCTTTTTGAACTGTATGATATCTACCACTAAATAGCATGCTTGTAAATAAAGCTAAGAACTACCAAATAATGATTTATGGTTTATCCATCAGTGCCCATACTTTAAGATCAGCCTTGTAAATTATCCATGTTTTGTAGCTTAGTTAAATTGAGTTTATTCATAGCATTAGTACTAGCAAGTCTGTAAAGTTTCTAGCATGTGTATCGTTATGGAACAAAGCCTATTAGATGTTAGATCTAGGGAGACGGACAGCAAGGTTCATATAATCAATATTTTGTCCGGGTTACTGACTTTATCATGCCTTTCAGCTCAGTAAATACAGTACAGTGATATATTACTGGTTACAGACAAGTTCATGTCTAACCCTAGAACAATAGGTGCAAAAAGACTTACACTTTCATAAACAAGTAAAACATTAATTAAACAAAAAAAAATTAATTTATACAATCTTGTATATAAACAGTGTTTACCTCACATTTTCATTATTATGCTTGTTTTAGCTTAATGAATAAGGCAATAAATAATGTTTGGGTTTTTTTAGTTTTAGCAGCAGTATGCTGATTTCTGTGATTTCATTCAAGCCCCTCTTAAAGGCATTAAGGCAGTGCTGTCCAACTGGCGGCCCGCGACCCCCCCCCATCAGTACTGAGATTAACTGGCCCCCTGCATGGTTCTCACCTCAGATTCAGGCTGTAACCCCCCTGTATTGTTTAAAAACGTAAGCCCCTGTGTTGTTCACACCTTTTAATCACTGCATTGTTCGCCCCTGCAGTGTTCACACCTCAGGCTGTAATCATCCATATTATTCACCTGTTCACACCTCAGACATTGTATGTACTGCCTGGACTATGCTGCCTGTGTGTATGGCACACATAGGCAGCATAGGGTAGGCAGATTATGGCACATAGGCAGCATAGGGCAGGGAGGGTATGGCACAAACAGGCAGGCAGAGTATGGCACACACAGGCAGCATAGGGCAAGGAGGGTATGGCACACACAGGCAGCATAGGGCAGGTAGAGTATGGCACACACAGCCAGCATAGGGCAGGTAGAGTATGGCACACACAGGCAGCATAGGACAGGAAGAGTATGGCACACACAGGCAGCATAGGACAGGCAGAGTATGTCACACACAGGCAGGGTAGGGCAGGCAGAGTATGTCACACACAGGCAACATAGGACAGGAAGAGTATGGCACACACTGGCAGCATAGGGCAGGCAGAGTTTGGCACACACAGGCAGCATAGGGCAGGCAGAGTGCTGCCTGTATGTGCCATACTCTGCCTGCCCTATGCTGCCTGTGGGAGGTGAACCTGGCAGGGGTTTGTTCTGGGAGTTTAGGAATGTAAATGGTCCCTAAGGTGTGTAACTATGTGCTGGCTGCACTGCCTAGAGTTGCACAGTCTGTTATCCACAAATCCTATAAAATACTAATTTCATCGAGTGTATGACTAACATTTATGTTATTATTGCCCAAGTACAATACTTTGTATTTATGAGTGTTAAGCCTTATTTGTCACCCAGTTTTCCAGCTTAATCAGCTTTCGCTGAATAGGAAAAACATACTACATGTAATGTATAGCTTTAGCAAGATCTTTGTTTCGGCTTACCTCCTAATAGAATGCAATTATATATGTCTGCCAAGAACAAGAACTGGTCAAAGAACCATGATGGCACAAGTATTATGATTTCAAAGGTATTCCAACATCTTATCTCTTATTACTCCCTCCAGAAGGTTTCACCACCACAGATGTCAAACCAACAAGAGTATAGTTGTCAGGATGAGATACCTTTTTAAATAATGGTCCCACATAAACAACTACCATTTTCTTAGCACTATGTTAGACATCAAAGACTCCTTATAGATTTAGCATTCACATTGCTAAGTTCTTTTTTCCTGGGGTGAATACCATCAGGTCCTGGACCTTTGTTTACTAACACATGTTCTAGTCTCTTTTAAAGTTCCTCTTTAGTCAACCAGTCATGTATACTTTTGTTAAATGAGCTAAAGAGTTCATGAGATTTTTAAACCTGTGTAAATGAATAGAAAAGCTCTGCTTTCTCCCTGGCTTCATGAATACATTTACTATTTATATTTTTACAAAAATATTTGGAATTTATATTGGTCTTCATAGCAATGCCATCTTCTTCTTATTTTCAGTAGTTTCTTAATAACTTGTTTGCATGCTCTATTGGCCTCCATGTTTTTAATAAAAGTTTCAGCTGGCCACACTAACTTAAATGCTATAATGCACATATTCACATATGAACTCCAGTGTTAACCTTTCAATTAAACCATAAACAGTTTGTCTTTTCTGGTTTACAAGGATGAAATACAGAGAAGTGTAAAAAATCTTCCCCAGTTAAAATGTTGTATAAATGCCTTTATACTGCCAAAGTTTGTTCTCTAAGTTAGTGTCCTATTAACTTGTACAGTTGTCTGCAACATAGTCTAAAAGGAGACCATGTTATGATCACTATTCACTACAAAGAACTATATCAGCAGATATATTTTTAACAATCAGAGAAAACAGATTTTGGCAGTTCCTGTCATCCAAAATATCAGCATAATACAACTATATATGAGAAACAAAGGCATCTACAGACATGACAGGCAATATTGACGCTTTATGTATTCTATTGTATTCACTTATACTGATGTGACAGGTTTTGAGGCCCAAATGATTTTGTCAGTTTAAAATGCCTGAAATTTGGGTACAGGGAAGACAATGCCAGTTATTCAGTCAGGAACAAGGATGATATTTTTTATTAAACATGTCCTTCAATGAAAGCTCGGAAATAAAGAGCCTTCAAGAGGATTTTCAGCCAAAACTTAGGCAGTAAAATGTACACACGTGGCAAATGGAGAGCCATTTAACAAGAAGGAAAAACAGGGGAAACAATATCATGTTTCATGAAACATTCTGTTATATATATATATGTAAATATTATGACACTTACGTATTATAAAAAGATATGGACACTGGGGAACATTTAATGCTATGGTAGCCACATGCTTTGTTATGTCTAAGTAAAGTGGGGATTAATCAGTGCAAAAATATTATATAAGAATATATTCGATTATAAGGCAATATAAAAACAGGCAAATATAATGTTAAATGTAAAGGTAAATGTGACTTCCAATGCCTGCAAATGGCTCAATGGTTACTTTAGAAGGCAGTGATTTATTTTAGTGCCTTTTTTTTACTCATTTTTGGAAATTCATAACAAGCTGCCCAACTTAGTTAATAAGGCAGACATTACAGGACTCAAAATTCACAACAGGAAGCACAGTTTTATAAGGCAGCATTTTTGAAAAATAAATGTTAGTTTAGTGTCTAATAGTAAGAAGAATGATCATGGGTATTCCAACTCAGGATTGCGCTGAATGGAGCAAACAATGAAGAAAATAATCAGTACACTGCAGGTAAAATCTATTGGATGGCAGCTTGGTGACATTAAAAGCTTTACTGCTTCATATTTGGATAGATACAGCTGACTGGGCTCAAGCTGGCAAAACACCAGTCAGAGCCTGAAGGGTTTTTGCAGATTCAAAACCTATGATTAAGTGCAGATTCAAAGGCAGAATGTCAGTCACTTACATATACTTAACCCTGGGATGAACTTGCATGGGATGCAGGCTTACATTAGAGAATATTTGCAGCATATTCCCCTCCAACTGTGCTGACCAGTATGGCAACCCGGTAGACTTACATAAGTGCAGAGTGCAGTGCCATAAAGAACCTCTCATCAAACCACCATGCTGGGCTAACCTAACAGTTTGGAATCACTGATTTAGGATGCATTAAGGTTATGGTCATTGTTACTATGTGATCTTATGGAGTACTGGTGGGTAACATAACTGTTATTCTATGTTCATTTAATGTTGATCACTTTATGGTCATAACATATCTCTTTACCCTTTACATACAACATTTATTGAGATAAGCGTTATAAACCTAAAATAAAGATGTGTTCCTGCAAAATGATTTGTGGGCTGCTGAAAACACTTGCTTGTTTGTATGCAGTAGGTAAGTATTTTTATACCAACAACTAAGTATTTTGTGCTTTAGCACAGTTAATCAATATCAAAATCCAGCTTTAAATCTATCACTAGATTTGGAGAAGATTACTTCCAGTCAGCATTGTCTTTAGGTTTCTTAATAACTTTAGCCAATTTCCAAGGCCCTTCTCTCTGCAAAAAAAAGACATTGTGTATCAAAGGGAAACTGCTTATTTTAATATGGCTATGCTGATTTTCCACCAGCCTAATAACCTGCCTTCCCCTGCTTCTTTGTAGACAGATTTCTAAACATATTTCTCTAAGGAAGTAATTAAATAAATGTGTGAGGATGTCTGTATGGGAAATAAACAATGAGCTTTTACAGCAACTGGTAAAGGTTCACATAGGGTGAGGCAATTGATTCCACCTCTCCATTTTGGTGTTCAAATTCATACCCAAGATGTATTTATGAATTGCTCTGAAGCAGGTTTTTCACTTGATATCTTGGCAGTGCCATAAATAACATGGCACATGAATTGTGGAAAAACTGGAGCAATGCAGAGGATTAGCAATTAGAGAGAATTAATTGCCAGTGCATCTAATAAAACAAGGTATAATAAATAAAATCCTTTTACAAAAATTGAGCTGAAATCTCCCTCTGGGTGAGAGGTAATTAAAATTAGCTTGTATTTCATGTGGTACTGCAGTATAGATTGAGTCTGATTAATAAATAAATGTTTTGAAAACGCATAAAGATGTTAAATGGCTTTCAAGTTCTCTCTCTTACATCAATATGACAAATCACTGTTTCTACACTATTAACTCATCTAGAGTGACATGGAGATGCAGTGAGCCAGGAATGAAGTAGGCTAGTAGTCATTAGTTCACTTGTATCATTCCACATATTTCTTTAACACAGTGATGTGTATACCTTTCTGAAATGCCCCTAGCATGAGCCAAACATTCCACTGTTAAAAGAACACCCCCTTACTCTTGGTGCTGTGAAACATTCATTTTATAACATAGGCTCAGCCAATGAATGGGGTGCTTCCCTAATTACCCAAATGTGACTGGTCCTAATGAGACCAGTAGCAGGTTATATATAAAGCATCAGGGGCCCAACGAATATAATCATGTATAGGGCTTTGTAGAAAAGGCACAGAGTTTGCTCAGTAGCAGTAATCCATAACAACCAATCAGCAGATACAATAGGCAAAATTAGTGCCTTTAATCACATATGGGGGTGGAGTCCTAACTCCATGGCAAATATGTAGATATACAGACATTCAATAATTTCTTTTTAACACTTTTCACCAGGTACTAGTTGTACCTTCTGTCAGGTAGACACTGACATCTCCAAATCTATAAAAAAAAGTGGATTTACTAGGCAGCTTGGTAGATGTATCTATTGCAGTGACAGTTCTCCTATGAGGCAACTATCATACTGTGGCTGCAAAGTACCACTGGCAGATGTGACAGATTGATCAATGTTCTGTGAAGAGTTTATCAGCCCTGACAAGACTGTAACCATCCCAAAGCTGCCTTTCCTATAGGATAGCACAAAGTCTGACAGCCCAGGATGTTGGTAACCACCAGTGACTCTAAACACTAAACAGTATGCTGCCCTTGGTTACTGCAAAGGCTTTCTGGGAGCTATACAGGATATCCTTACAAATAAACTACTGTATATACATGGTGTAAGTTTCATTCTGCACTGGATAAAAATGACTGTTCTCAACATTTGCATGTTTTACACCACAGGTCACCATCTCTGTTTGTTTGAGGAAAAAAAGTGTTGAATTAAAACTCTTACTGACAAAATTATCTTTCGTTCTCTCCAGATCCCAATGGTTGCTTTTTAGCCATCCCTGTTACTATTACCGCCTCTAATACTTTTACCAAAAAAATTAAAAGCAATTGAAAAAAAATGTTCTCAGCAAATCAAGCAAACCGCATCACTACATATAACTCCTGTGTAAAAATACATTGTAGGCTATGCAAATATACAAGGGACAGAACCCAAGTACT
This sequence comes from Xenopus tropicalis, assembly GCF_000004195.4. Classification (NCBI taxonomy): domain Eukaryota; kingdom Metazoa; phylum Chordata; class Amphibia; order Anura; family Pipidae; genus Xenopus; species Xenopus tropicalis. The sequence continues at coordinate 76,277,491 of NC_030684.2, forward strand.
GTTGTATTTAAGTACTGTATGTATTTAAGTACTGTATGTATTTAATTTCACCATGGCAATAATTCTGGTTACCTCTTGGCTTGTGTTCATGTTTAATTCTTTTTGTAGCACTTTTTGCCTGAACTGGGGTCCTGAATATCACCTGCCCACTTATTAGCTAGGAGTTTTATATAGAATATTTTAAAAGCTCAGGAAAATCTAGTCTTCTTGATTTGTGTTTGTCTACTTATTAAAAATTAACTGCATTGCACATTTCAGAGAGACACTTGGATGTTAAAATGTATTTCATTATTACATAAGGTGTAAAAGAAATTTTATGGATGGAATCTAACACACACACACACATATATATGTTTTTAATGATAGGAGTAGTGATGAGTGAATGTATCCTATTTTGCTTTGGCGAAAATTTGTTAAACTAAATAATTAATGAAATGGCAAAAAAATTGCGAAAACGGACTACCGTGCAACTTTTTTTTTTTACATGACCGCCACTTTTCTGAAGCAACTGCAACTTTTCTGACATGGTGTAGGCTAGATCTACTCTCTTACCGTATATATCCACCTTTAGCCTCTTTCTACTTTGTCTCCCAGATAATTTCTCTGTGTTCTGCACAGGATCCAGCCTACCCTTCTATGCTGATTTCATTTTGTTGTATGCCTTTTACTTTATCAGGCCTATCTTTTGACGAGATCAGTTAAATACTGATACAATACTTTCACCTTCGTGTGATAAGAAAACCAGTTCTAAATACTTTTGTCTCCAAGTAAGAAATATGCAGTAGATATATTTTAAAATGCCATAAGACAATACTGGGCAATTATATAACAAAACAGAATATTAGGATAACCCACACATCTCACATATCTCACTTACATCTCATCTCAGTTACAAATATCCTTGACCTTACAGTAGTATGTGATGATTTTAGGACAAACCCTAAGAAGGCACTTTAATTGTGTTTATATGTCATCTGTTTGTGCCTACTCAAAAGGCACCTCAAGGGGCCCAAATGAATACACTATGCCAGCTTAGAGGCATGCAATATATATATATATATATACAGTAGATATATGTTATAAGGCCCATATATATCTTATATTGCCTAGTCTGAAACAAGTCATTTGCTACTCGGACATATGTACAATTTAGCTGCATGTAAAATATTTTACAGCAAAAAGATAAAGACTGGTGTAAAATATAGTACTGGTAGTTATCATTTTCCTTTATGAGCGATTTAACACGAAACTCTGTGATTACCCTACACTTAATTAGAATAAATTTATATTCATATACACCTAAAGGTGTGTTTTTTCTTTTAGCCTTGTCTGCAGCCTAAAATGATGTCATTATTTCATGCAACATTAGCCCTAGCATAAAAACATTAAAGACAGCGGAACAAATTTAGGTGGATAAGAATCATTGTAATGAAAAATGGTGTAAAAAGCTGTATAAAAACGGATGGCCTATTGCTTGCCTGGCAAAACACGAAAATCCTTCAGGATATACTGTCTTTGGTAACCACTATAGAATGTCCTCCATTTTAACTGCCCTCATTACTCCAAAAATAAACAATAAGATGTTAGGGATGCACCGAATCTGGGATTTTTTTCAGGGTTTGTAAAGATGATGAAGCCTCCATGACAGAATAACATTTCTGGACTAACCTACCCATCATGCTTCAGTGATAGCTTGGCTGTAGCCATGGGGTGCTTTCTAAAGATATATTGCTTTGCCAATTGTGAAAAAGTAAGTAATATATCCCAACATTGAGAGCAAATTGCCCTAATGACAATGATTTTATTAGGTTAAAGAGTCCCAAGCTGCAGAAAATTATCTCAGCAATGCTGGTCTGTTTAAAGGGCTTAAATTGACAGTTCAGCTGACCTACGTACATTATCAGTTTTAGTGGGTTAAGGGGTAATGTTCTATTAGAAAGACGTTAATATTTAATAGTATAAAAGAGAAAATGTCAAAATGCAAATGTTGTCCCTATAATTACACTAAGTATACTGTATGTTATTTTAACTGCACCTTCAAAGGTAGAGTCTCTGAGTATCATAATTTTGTTATGATAATACATTAATGAGCACTAATGGATTAATCACCTTCCTTGCTTTCCAGACCAAAATAGCTTGCCACTTAAATCATTAGTCTGTTAGCAAATGATAAGAGCTTTTCAAACAAAACAGGGTTGAAAAAGCCACATATAACCCTTCCTTTATTTCATAATGATGTTGTTAGCTTGTTAATCAAATTCTCTATGAATAAAAACACATACACAGCCTCTGTAATGATGCACTTTGTCTGCTCATATGTCTCCCTTAGATTTCGGTAGGCTTCTTTCTTGGCACTTACTGAGCTTTTTTATGTTCCATATATTTAAGCTTTTAATGCATTGCACTATGCTTAGTTAAATAAACAATTAAAAGACATTATTAGCATATGCATAGAAGGTAGATAACCAATACATTATCTTTATAATAAGGTAGGGTACAAATTTTGTGTACCATTTTTGTGTTCAATTTTTCTGTGCAGAAATAGCTGTTAATGGGTGCCCATAAGATCTTTTTTGGTAGCATTAATAAACTTAAAATATCAATTATTACTGACCTATACTTGCATGATTGCACCAACTACAGTCTTTAGTTTAGGGCACTACTATGGCAACACCTTTCCATGGTACACCCTTTTGATGGAGGGAAAAGAGAGAGGAATAAACTGTGTCTTCAGATGTTTTTAGGTAAAGTTGAATAATGTTGCCAAAGTTTACCTATGCAAATTTACCACAGTAGAACAGTAGAAAGTTTACCTATGCAAATTTACCACAGTAGAACAAAATCCCTACAAAGCAAAACACACAGTAAGTGCCAAGAAAGAAGCCTACCGAAATCTAAGGGAGACATATGAGCAGACAAAGTGCATCATTATAGAGGCTGTGTATGTGTCTATTCAAATGTAATACTTATGTATAACAAGAAATAATGCGCCTTTGCTATGAAATATATGTCAATGCCCAACGGCCTTCACTGGGGTTGAAGTCAGTTCCAAGAGGGAAGCTGATTTCAGAAAGTCCAATGTGCTGTATCAAAGGGATTAAGAAAGCTCAAAGTTGTAGTCAGGATCAAGTCAGGAAAAGTTCAAGTTTGAACAGCAATTCAGGCGCACCCAGGAACGTCACAAAGAAAGACCTATATTTTGGTATTAAACCCAGGTCTTTGGTGTCTATTTATTTTGAATTTTCATGCCAAAATGTGTCACAATGACATCACATGCCACTGTCTCACTACACAATGTGCAAAGTTGCAGCCATGGGCACTGCCATATTTGATCCGAAGTAGAGTGCTCTTGTCTGGAGTGCTCCTTACAGTATATAGGGATTAATGTACCCTCCACTGGATATTCAAAGTCACTGATTTGCTGCATGGCTATAAGATGGCACACAGCCACAGGCCAAGCGCTCTTTATTCAGTACTTGTAACTCCAAAAGAATGTAGCTACAACACTAAGCTTTAGAGAAAAAAGATGTCCTGGTAGCCAGCACACCCTTCCAGGTAGTTAATAAAATTATTATATACTTTATTTCTACTGCCTCAATGAAATCCCTCCCTTGCCTATCACTAACACCCCAACCAGGGGTGCCATTAATAAATAGCTTGCTCACTATCTATGTACAAATGACAGAAATCATAGACAGTATAAGCAGGGTAGATGAACAACTAATCTGAATAAATACAATATTTAATACTTTTTTGAGGATGGGATGTAAATAGAATAAGCATCTTTCCTTCAAAATTGTTCTGTCCATGTGGGTCTTTGGGGAGGGGGGCCTAGAAAGCACCTATTACAATCAGTGTGATTTACAAGCATGTGGTGTAGGCATGTGGGATTGCAGGATAGTCAACACTATCCGGGATTCAAAATGTATTTCATGCTAGGGGGCCCATGGACCTAAAGTTATAATTTAGAAACCTCCAGGGCACTTTTGGAACTAATATTAAGTCAAATATCGCTGCCAGGCCAGGACTGTAAGTTTAGGAGCCATGGCTACCAAGCTTCAGGGATGTCATGCTATTTTCTCATAAGTAATTGATTTTACCATTATCTCTATGCTTTAAATCATAGCATTAAACCTCCTGTTTTCCTTTCCGCTTTCAGTTCTCATAACAAAAGCCAAACTTCAAAGTATCAGAAAACAAAACAAAAATAAATATAATAATAGATGCAGCAGTAAAGGCTTACTGTTGTCCAGAAATTTCATTTGATCATTTTTAGATCAAAGAGTTTTTCAAACCTTTTAAAGCAACAAGTATTAGCTTATTGGTCAATAAAGGATGTTGCATCTTTGTAGTGAGTATATGAAAGTTATATACTGTAATTACCTTTATGCAGATGATGGAGGGGAATTAATTGTGCTAATATTCCCAGAATGCTACCTGTGTAAATTTAAATCACCATATTGGGATTTTTTCTTTTAAGTGTAAAGCCTATAATGCAAATACATTTGACACTTTGATTTCAGTATTCTTCATTTGCCCATTTGGATATGGAACTGTAAGGTTTTTGCACCAAGAAAGCACTGCAGCCAGCCCTATGCATCAATGCACTCGATATGCCTATAATCCTTGCTGGAGTAAGTTAGCACTATAATTCTGAAATAAAAGCAGTATATTTTCCACTTGACTCCGTGCCTGGCACTCCTCCTAGTTTTTCCTTTCTCACACATACTATTGTGGTAAACTGTGCTGAGGGGAAGGATATATTTGAAATAATGTGCTATATCTCTAACTTTCTATCAGGGTGCTTCATAAAACCCATAAAAATACAAAAAAACCTTTTACAAATTCATATTTGCAAATTTGCTTAAGCAAACCACAAAAATGTAAGAATTTTAGGATTTTTTTCTGAACAATTTGCTCTTCTCTGTTCACCAACAAAAAGACTAAAAGATGTAATTTTATTTGTTGCTGTATAATGGAATCTGAAATAATCCTCCTCTGAATTAATTGTACTGACTGTGTGAGATGAGTCCCTAATCTTCTGAAGGTACATCTACACCCCTTAAAGAGATACTGACACCTGAAATTAAACTTTTTTTAAACATATCATAACATTGCACGTTATTCATAATTTTGCCATAAATGGCACCATGGGGAAAAGAGCAACCAACACTTATTTAGCCACCCTTCTTTGGTAAAGGCATCCGACTTTAAAATGCATTTGTAAAATTCTTTATTGAATCATTGCTGTTGCGCGTCTTTCTATTATTCCTCATTTACTCTTCTCCTAAAAAACCTTTACAGATATAAAAGACTATTTATCTTCACTGCCTTGTCTCTTACCCAGGTAGACTACTGGTGTGAGATCTGAATTTAATTGTGGAACAACTTCACAAAATAACTTTAGGAAAGTTACTTTAGGATATACCCAAAGAACAGGAAACATTCTTTTTGATAAGATAGTTTATCCTAAAGTATAATTCAATATTTAAATATTAGGTTAAAGTTGATTGGAATGCAACATAAAATGCTTATACGCAGCTCTGCTCTATTTGTCTTTTGGGCTGTAATTGCTAGATTTATGCATTCTACTATGTAGCCTCACATTAATCTGGGCATATACATTACACTAGGGATTTTACCATACTTGAATGTTGCCAGAATGCATCCTGAGTTTATATCTTTGGTCGAACATTATGTTAAAAGCAGAACATTAACTGGCAACACATCTTTGATCACCAGTGATCACTTTGCGTGTCGAATCAGTAAAAGTACTATCAGAACTGATTCATTTTCCTGATGGTTTAATGACTATTTACTAAGTCTGTTAAGAATAGTCTGTTTTTTTCTTACTTCGAACTCTGATTTTATATATAAAATGACTTATAAACCAAAATTGGTATATTTGTCTTTAGGTATATATGTATGTGATGTATCTCAAATAGACCACTAAAGTAAATGTCAATTCTGCTCCCTCTAGATTCTATTGCTTCTCCTTCTGAAAAGTATGGTTTATGAAACAATTATAGTATTATAGATATTTATAACAGCTATTGTGTGCACAAAACTTTTTAAACTCCACATATAACTTCAAGGAACTCAACAGCTGTGGTATTCAGCATTCTGAATGCTCACATAACCTGGGCATGCCAAAGTCAATTTACTAGTCCACTCATAAACACCCTGTACTAATTGACCCGCATATTTGTAAACCAAAACAGGCGAAACAAAGGGAAAGAGTTTGTTTATACATTGGTCATTAGCTGTATATTATCTAACATAGATTAAAGGAAAAAAAATGAAAACTCCATAAAAATTTAATTTTTTTTAAATAAAATTATTTCCAGAATAGTTTTTATTTACTTAGCTCAAATTATAAATAAAAAACATGTAAATAGCTTTATACTAGCCCTTTAACTTTTGCACAGACAAAAGAAAGCACATATTTGTCTCAATTTGGATATGGCAAAAAGTCTGTCATTTTTTTGCGGTAAGATTAATAAGTGGATTCAGTACCTAATGAAAATCAATAAGTCTGTCATCTTACAATCTGGCTCAAACTTAAACAATTTATGTTTGACATTATGTATTATGCAAGAGTAGTGTCAAAGAGGTGGAATATAACATCAATTCAGTTCAAAGGCCAGAGAAAGAACAACTTATGGAGACACAAGGCATGTCAGTTTGTGATCAATTTATGAAACCATTCTATGTTTGTGTAATAATACATAGCATTCAGAAAGCAGCGCATTCTGATTAGTCACCTGCAGTAAGACTTATTATGGTAACTGCCTGTGGCCCTTTTTGCTGCAGTTTCAGTGTAGTGCCTTACACAGGACTCAGCAGAATGGAGCCTCAGGGTGTAGTTGGTACCAGTGAATCGTATGACTCTGTCGCCATATAGACACATTATAATGACCGAAAAGAATTCAAACCCCACTTTGTATCAATGCAATTAGCATTTTTCTCTGCCCCCATTAGTATAGATGTATGTAACTTAGTGGGACCGACTGCTTGTATCATTGCACAGTATGCCAGTAAAAGCAAAAACATTATGGGGCAGATTCACTAATGTAAAAATCCGAAACATGAAATCCGATAATTTCTGACGATCACAAATGTCACGAAAACTCTTTTAGTTTGAATATGAAAATTTCTTACTTATGGTCCAAAAGTTCCGAAAGTTTTGTATTGAAATGATCATTTGCGAATGGAGATCCGATCCAGATTTTCGTATCCCAACGATCGTAAACGGCGCAAAACCCTTTCTGCCTCCAACCTGGCCAAATGAAAGTCACGATACTGAAGCTTGAATGAATTCTGAAAGTTTCGTACTCGTTGCGACAAATACTATTTTGTAGAAAATATGCACAGTTTTTTTCTACTTGGACTCAATGGTACATTGATGAATGTGTCCCAATGTGCTTTACTCTGGAGTATTTACACCTGTTGATTCTCTTCCCTGTGTAAGAAACATTAAGCAAGTTGTATTAAATGCTTCTTTATAAACCCCTTCTATTTACAGAGATTCATTTGACTGACTATTTAACAGTATAACAGGGGCATTGATCACATGATTACATGCTATATCCAAGCAGAAATACTTTTGTTTTCCTGCAAGTTTCAAGTTTGGTGTAATCATATGCACTGATTTAATTTCAAATAATGACTATATGTGGGGTAAAAAGGGATATGGAAAAGCCCTGTTGCAAATACTGGTGAACTGTAGTTAGTTCAAAACAACCTATATCTTAAGATTATTGGTATGTTAAACACCAGTTGAAAAACTGTGGCTTGTATGATATATGTGCCAAGTGTACCAATCTATGCCTCTCCGTGTCCCCTGCTGAGCTTCTGGAACTGTTGGCTGACTGGTGGAGTGCAGTAATTGCAGCACTTAGACTCAATTATGCCTGGCTGGAATTTTATGTTAACCTGAAATTAAAGCAAAGTAAAAATGTAGAGTAGGGTTCTGATAGGGAAACAACATTTATGTTACGTATACAGAGAAAAACAGAAATGCTTTCAACACCTGTGTGTTGTCCTTGATTGGTTTTAATGTGTTTCCTAGGTGGGGTTGGAGGAAAACAGGGTTATAAGCAGATGTGTAGTTAACATATCCAAACGCATTTCATAGCGGAGGGAAAATGTAAGAGTCAGAGCTCAGGTAGCACCAATACAAGCCTTTTCCTTGCTTCCATTGCATTAAAGCTTAAAAGCAAAATTCCAATGGAACAAACTATTGTTGAATAGAATTCAATTTTCTTTTGCAATTCAGAACATATGTTCCTTACCTTTTCCCACAGCACTATAAACCATCATTTTTGTTAACAAGTGTCCACATTTCTCATAGCCATATGAACATTGACAAGAATAATTTCAATTTCTTCCTCTTTCTGTCTACTAGTCAACCCTGAAATGCTGCAGTATTTTGGGGTAAATTAACAGACATCAAAAGATATTGCTTCTAAACTGGAATTAAGGAAGCAATAGAATCCATAGAGCAATAAACTTTAGGTGAATCATATTTTTCCTGTCTCTTCAGCTACTTACATTGCCCATGAATTATAATGCCACCATGCCAGTGAGATGAGGGGTTAGTGGTGAAACTCTGACCCCCTTGAGTATTTTCTGTGAATACGAGTGCAGCTTATGCTGGGCTACAACTACTTGCTAAGTGAGCGCTAGGAGGAGCTCCCTTAGCCCTCTAGCACTTGTCCCCCCCCCCCCCAGGGTAAAGCAAGGGACCCCTTAACTAGTGCTTCACAATTACATAAATCAATCATTGCAATCATTGCAAGTGCCGTCTCTGCAGAGAAAACAAAGCTAGTGATTATAGCCTTTCATCCTAACTAACTGTTCCATTCCATTTTATTGCCCAAATGCTTTTTATAGTACAATAATATCTTCTTCTTTCCTGAATTTATGCCCTAAAATGGACTACCTACTCAGTTTTAAAATCTTAAGAATTTATAAAAACAGGCAAAACCACACAGTTTCCAAAGAGTATATGTGTGTAAACTTTCACAATGAACATTTTCCCCAGCATTCTGCAGTGCTTGAGTTGCTATAGGAGGCCTGTGCCTCCTAGCAGTCTTAAATTTTACCAGGAATTATAATTTGTTTAGTAACAGGGCTACCAGTGCTGGGACCCCACTAATAAGAGTAGGAGTGATCTAGATGAAGTAGTTCAGGAATTCCTTGGGGGGGGGGGAGACAAAAAAAAAAGAAAAAAAAATATACACAGGTATGGGATCCCTTATCTGGAAACCCCTTATCCAGAAAGTTCTGAATTACAGAAAGACCATCTCCCATAGACTCAATTATAAGCAATTAATTCCAATTTTTAAAAATGATTTCCTTTTTCTCTGTAATTATAAAACAGTACCTTGTACTTGATCCCAACTAAAATATAATTAATCCTTACTGGAGGCAAAACAAGCCTATTGGGTTTATTCAATATTAAAATAAATTTTAGCAGACTTAAGTTACAGAGATCCAAAGTACAGAAAGAGCCCTTATCTGGAAAACCCCAGGTCCCGAGCATTCTGGATAACAGGTCCCATACCTTTATATAAAAAAGCTAGTGTGTTAGCCGAAACGTCAGTCTGTTTGAATAAACAGACTTGTACAGAAAGTATCTCAGGGGAGTTGCAGCCTCCTGAATGACACCCAATAATTTGCCTAATCCTATAAAGATTAACTTTTGTGCCATTATTCAAATCTTTGTGGCCTAACCATGTAGATATTAGATATCTGTGACTATGTACTATAAGGTCTGTGACATGCTGTCTGCCTGTACATGTCATTTTTGGGGGAATTAGCTATGGTAGGCAGGTATGCCGAGGATCAGAAGCATAAGAGACAGGCACACCACATGTAACATCACATTTTTCTCTCAAATTTGCTAGAAAAACATGATATTTGGGAAACTCCTCCCTGCCATTCCTAACACAGGAACCTTAAAAACCAATCACCACCCAACTCAATACCCTTTTATTTGCTGCTCTCCTGCAGCCTAATCAGGCAGGGACAACTGGCAAAATGATTATTGAATATTAACTGGAGTATGGAATGGAGGACCTATCCTATTAACCCTCCATTTACTCCAGGGACTAATTTATCCATCTTTTCTGAAACCGCTTCCATGAAAACAGCATTAGCTGCTGGAAAACAAGGCACTTATCCTACATTTTCCCCACCTTTAACAGTGCCAAACAGTGTTCTTACTGCTTGCATCTCTCACAGGTCATTATGATTGTTTCCTGTTGCTATATTGCTATGTAGCAACAGAATGTTTTTTTGAGCGGTAATATTGTTATTCACCAGGTCTTCTTTTACCCATGCTATATCACATTGGTTATGTGATTTATGTGTAAGATTATATTTCTTACTGTCAGTATGTGTAATACATGTATTCAATGCATATTAAAAATCTGCTATTTGTGGCCCTACGACTATTGGTTAATCTAGTTATTTCTGTTTAGTACCAACAGTCCCCTTTAAACTAAAGGAGTAATGTGTTATAGATGGCAAATAATTGTCACTAAAGTTTTTACTGAAAGTTTCTTTGCAATATAGTCATCCTGGCATATTTGTGATAGAAGGCAAGCAAAGACCACATGATCAGAATTTCTCTTCTGCTTAATAAGTGTTCTAAAATGGTGCACTTTCTTCATTCCATTTATATTTAAAACATGCTTTTGTAAGGCTGTCAGAATGATCTCTACGTTCAAAGAAAGATATGCACATAATTAAAAGTTGTTTATAATTCAGTGTGTAACACATATATTGCTAGAAACATAAATCCACTGATATTTGTAGCTATGCTCCAAACAATAGCAGCTAAGTGCTGTTAGCACAGTGGCACTGAATATGTTGTAGTCTAAAGAAGATCATTTTCAGACGCAACACCAAATAAAGAACTAGGGTTGAAAGGCCAAGTTTGTAATCCATATTTGTTCTTAATTCTTGTTCTTATTATTAATTTAGGAACAGCAAGCAAAGGATTAGTGAACATTTAATCATATGGAGCAAATATATTCCAGTACAGTAACCCATAGCAACCATTTAGATATTTCTTTTCATTATTTTATCTTGCATGGGACTATTAAAAAATAATTGCATATTAGTTGCTCTGGGATACTGGTAATGTGCTCCTGAGGCTGTTCACCCGTAAAACTATTGCTAATAGCCCAACAGTACACTTGCCAAACAATAGAGGAGAACAAATCCTAAGCACCCAGTAAAGATACTTTTTAGCATACAGCCTAATTTCTATTTCCATTATAGTCATACAGGGTATACAGTGTTGGCAGAATAAAATCAGGGGACTTTTTGTACCCCTAATACCTAGTTTTATGGAAGGCCCTATATATCAACATAGCTTAGGAGAAAGGGCTGCATGACTAGGCCAACCTACTTATTTGGAGGTTCATTTAGGTAATGCAAAGGGGTGAGGTTTAGAGTTAGTTGGAGGAGCTGTAGGGAGAGTGTAACAGCTTCCTTTTTGGGAATGGAGGGTGATAGAAAAAGGTCCCCACCTGCCCTCCCTATAATGGGGGTAGGTATTTGCAGTTTTGCTTTAGTTTGTTATTTTGTTGGTTGTTGCTAGTGTGGCTTCAGGGTGCAATGCTACAACAGTTTTATTTAGGATAGTTAAGCACTGGGTAAGGTAGTCACAGTTTTGTGAAGTGGTCCTTGTTAGTCTGGTAGTGTATTTTGGCATGGTATGGGTGGTAGGGGTAACTCCTAAGATGGGTAACCACAGTAATAACTCATTGAAGGCAATGTAGGAAGGACTCGGTCCCTGTGGAAAATGGGTGATTTCATTGGTTAACTCATCAGGTGTCTTGAATCAACAGTGGCCAGCAGGCTCACTGTTCTAGGTCCTGCAGCTAGTGGACATTGCTTGATTAGAAGGACAGGCTGACAGGACTAAGGGTTGTTTATCTTAAATGTTTATTAGAAATGTGTTACTTATTGCTATGTAATAATGTCTACAAAGGACAAATACTGTATGTCTACTGTATTGTGAACTAATAAAAATGTGTCCAATATCAGTCAATGATACCATTTTAATATTAGGCAGTTAAATAGTTAGAGTAAGGGTTAGGTTGTGCCTAGGTCATATACAATAACATGGCAACCCCACAGCAATCATAAGTTTTGCTTTCATTATTCTGGAAACAGTACAAACTAAATGATAATTAATTCCTATGAGTTGCAGAACTGTGGAAAACAATACAACCTCAGTGCACCTCTGATTCTATTTAAGACATATCTAAGGCCAACATGATTGTTAATTCTGTTGCAGGGTAAAAACATTACAAGTTAAACTCGTATGTCTAATACATCCTCAGCACAAAGGTGGTTTCTTGGTTAAGTCAAGAAAACAAATATTTCTCTGGTTGGTTGAAAAAAAATGAAATCCTATGTGTAAAGTTTTAGTTTCCTTTGGTAAATAAAGTCTGGTTATTTCAACATATATGAGAAGTATATATATTAGATTAACCTGCACACTATAAAAATGTAGACAATTGAGCTTATAAAATGTATTTGAAGGTTTTCCATGCCCTTTAGAAATGATACTGTAATGTAAGAAGGAAAATTCTTCCTGACAGGTTAGTAAAAAGCCTGTATTTCTTAAAAGGTTATTGATTGGATTTGTATAGTTGACTGGGACTTGCAGCTGCATTTAAAGAGGGATTCATAAATGTGTTTATAAAAAACAAGTTACATTTTGAAATATATGTGATAAAGTTACCCAACAGCTTATTATCATTATCATTGCTTTTATCTGACCCCTTGAATATGTGTTGTATGGAGGCGCTGTATTAGAATCTGAGTGGTTTGTGAGGATGTAAATCCCAAGTTTATTATTTCTACCTTTCTCTATGCCCCAGCAGCGCTCTGCTTCCGAAAGCTCTCTCTGGCAGGGTGCAGGGCTTCACACCAGTAATTGTGGCACTTAGAGAAAATTATGCATGTCGTGAAGTTTATGTCAACTCGAAATCATACAGCATAGATCCAGCACAGTAGGCTTGTGTTTCTGAAGCAATATTTACAATCTGTATACAAAATGAAACAGTAAACTTTATGTTTGTAAGAATTTACTGGTTTTAATGTAGTTCTAAGGAAAATGACAGTGAAGTGCAAGGAGAAAGGGAAAAGAAGGACAAATGTTTAACCCTAAATGCATCTTGTAACGCTACATAACATTTGAACAATTGCATTTAACTACTGAATATGTATTCACCTTTCACTTTTACTCTATTTTACTCTATTTGCATTTTTTTTCACTTGATATTTACTTGATATTACTTTATATCTATGTTAACTATGTAGGCGTTGTTCACCTTTACATTAACTTATAGTATGATGGTAAGAATACTATTCTGAGACAATTTGCAATTGGTCTTCAATTTTTATTATTTGTGTTTTTTTTATTTAGCCTTTTTTTCACCAGCTCTCCAGTTTGGAATTTCAGCAGCTACCTTGGTTGCTAGGGTCCAATTTAACTTAGCAACCAGGCAGTTATTTGAAAGACAAACAGGAATATGAATAGAGGAGGGCCTAAATAAAAAGAAAGGTAATAAAAAGGAATAATAGCAATAAAATTGTAGCCTCACAGAGCAATAGTTTTTTGGGTCAGTGGCCCTCATTTGAAAGCTGGAAAGAATCAGAAGAAGGTAAATAATTTAAAGACCATACAAAATAAAAAATGAAGACCAATTGAAAAGAACAGGCCATTATAACATACTAGAAGTTAACCTGAAGGTGAACCACCCCTTTAAGTTTATTAAAGGAATCAAAATCAGACCTCCATATACCAACACAGGGAAGCAGGAAATGTGCCACCCCCCCGGGGTCCTTGTTTACTAAGGTCATATCTTGACACCCCATCAGATTGACCTAGTTGGGGTAGAGACCACAAGATACCTTCAGACAGAATTTTACTACCTTCATTGAAATCTTTTAAGATTTTAAAAAAGAGCTAAAAAGCAGTAAGGAAATGAAAAGATGTTCCCATCCTACATAATGCATTTGCAGTTAAACTCACCTTAGATTAAAATGTCAAGAATTACTTTTCACGTGGAAATTACATCCTTGAGCACTTGCAATGTAATAACTGTCCATGCTGAAATATTTTGGTTACTCTGGGCCTTAATTGGTGATCCCTCCTAAACAACCTCTCTACTGTAAGAGGATGACTGTTCATGGGCTCCCACACTACCCCTCAGATCTTGGTGCCTGATGTGCCCCTAACTTGCTCAAGTGAAACTGAAACTTTACTTAAATTTATGAAATCTCTTTAACCTATAGGGTGATTAAGTTACTTATCTTCTAAAAGCAGGTTGATTATAAACTTTATATGCTTATTGTGTTGTTCTTTAGAAATCCTTATAATTCCTGTAGACATTTTTGATATATATTTTGCTAACTTGTAGGTAAACCTATAAATATAGGTTCTGTGAGGTGGTACGTGCTCAATTCAACATATCAGTCTACTTGCATTCACATTTTGCTTATGTTGCTAACATATATGGATACATAGGCGGATTTTCAATAAGGCTAGGGGAGGTTAAGTCTCCCCAAACCTGCTTAGCACCTTAAAAAAACCAACTCGTTCTGAGTTGCACTGCTCTGGAACATTGGGAAATCTTCTTGCATTCCTGCAAGCTCTGGTTCAGTGACTCCTCAAACCATCCCTGTTTTGCAGTACCTGCTGTACCATGCACTCTTAGCTAAGAAACTGAGAAGTCACAAGCTAAGATCAGTTCCATAAAAAAACACTATCAATCAAATCACTTTCAATCCCAATGAGGTATATTTTGCACTCAGTCCTTCTTTTCAAATCATTGGGGCTGATTTACTAACCCACGAATCCGAATGGGAAAAATTCCGACTGGAAAACGAACATTTTGCGACTTTTTCGTATTTTTTGCGATTTTTTCGTCGCCGTTACGACTGTTTCGTAAATTGTCACGACTTTTTCATAACCATTATGACTTGTGCCAATTGTTGTGACTTTTTCGTAGCCGTTATGATTTGCTCGTATCTTGTCGCGACTTTTTCGTATTGAGCGCTCGTAAACTGCGGGGCAAAACTTTCAGACTTAGCATGATTTTGGAAGCCTCCCATAGGACTCAATGGCACTCTGCAGCTCCAACCTGGCCCAAGAAAAGTCACAATACTGAAGCTTGAATGAATCCGAAACTTTCGTACTCGGCGCGAAGGCTACGAAAAAGTTGCGACATTTTGCGAAACAGCCGTAATGGCAACGAAAAAGTCGCGACAATTTACGAAAAAATCGCAAAATACCGATCATTACGAAAAAATGCATTCGGACGCCTTTGGACCATTCGTGGATGAGTAAATCAGCCCCATTGTGTGCTGCTGTTTCTTTTAAAGCAGGAGACCTTGGAAGTACGGCCACCTCCTGACCAGGTGGTGGCTTCTGGGTTCCGTACATGTACAGCATCAATAGGCACAGCAGACTTGCACCTAAAGAATGCACACTTATGTCTGATTTGCGGCAAAATGCGCAATGCAGTTGTGTTAATTTTGCCAAATTGGATGCAATTTTAGTAAGCAGAGTGTAGTTGTGTCAAGACCATTGCCCCTTTGTGAATGCAATGATGCGACAATTCTGGCAAAAATGCTGCATAGTGGGCGAAATTGTAGACATAGGATTCCTAATCATTATTAACTACATAATCTAGACACAGCAGTAAGGCAGCCTACTTGACACAGTTCCATGCTAGGTCATTTTCGATTCCAAATATTTCTTGGAGTCTTACCAAAAATACTTTCTTTAGAGAAAATCAACTCAATTCTTTCATAAGAAGTAGTAAGGTAAGAGGACCAACCAGTCCTCTTACCTTACTACTCCCCAACCAACTAGCACTACAGATTTGGGATAGGAAAACCTTGTTTTTCCAACCCTTTCTGTTGACCTGGCACAGACACGGCATGTCCGCACCAGCCGAAAATTGAGCCCAGCAAATGTTCCTGCCTGTTAATATTGTCAGTAATGTCTGCATGTATGGATTACTTTATCCCCTCCCAAGGGCACCTTGACATACTAATGTCTATCATTGTGTGATTTTCAGTGACTGTACAATTAGTATTACTTGCACCTTTCTATATTTACTAAATTTCTAAGTTGCTTTATAGCATTTTTGTGCCCAGGGCAGAAACATGGCCTGCAAGCTGCTTCTGTGTTGCAGGTGTTTGCCATGTGTACACTTTTGTCTGTTACCATTTAATGATTTTGATTTTAGCCTGCTGTTCAACAATAATGCAAGAGATCTTGTATTGCAAACGGGGGAGCAGCATGAAGTGGAAAGGCAGAAAATGATGCTTGACAGCTATTTGGATCTCCCTCAGTTCATCCATTCTACACTGTTACATGATTTGCATACACAGTTCTGAGCAGGAGAATTGCATTTAGTAGATGAGGGAGCAGCACAAAATTAACAAGCAGTAAAAGTTTCAATTAATTTCTCCTGTCACTTCCCCATCATGAAAAAACCTGATGAAGGCAATATAAAGTCTTAATCTGATTTCACTTTTAAAAGTAAGTAGTGGTAATCTAGGTACTCTTCCTGAGGCCTATGGTTCTGATCGGTCATCCAACCTATAAGGGACAATTAAGCAAACTTCTAGACATACATATATCTATTAGTTCAAAGGAAACTATCCCCCTGAACATTTCAGGGGTATATTCTGGATACATCAATCCAAACCAGCTGCAGTGTTGTTTAATAAAGCCTACTCCTACGAGGCGTTAAGTTTCACAGTAATTATCGCCACATTTTATGCCTTTAACACTTAAAATATGTCTGTGAATTATGCGTTAGTATTATTTCTATCGGAAATAATGCTTTGCGATAATTTAGCTTTTTGAGCATGCGTATGAGTAGTAACGCATGCGAAATTACTTGATGAATAGGTAGTTAATTAACAAACACTTTTTAACGCATAAAACTATGCGTTAAGCATTAACATCCTTTAGTTAATCGGCCCCTATGTCTTTTACTCCATCCCAAAGTTTTTCCTGTTACACTTACAACTGCATTATTTCCTGTCAGATGGCCCAAGGTAAACAAAATGTCTTTATTTCACATACCACTTTTGTCCAATGGTTCGGTAAAAAATTAGGACCCTTATCCAGGATAACAAATAGTGACTTGTGCAAATTCAGACAGAAACATTGGACACAAATGGTATGTGAAATAAAGACAATTTGTTGACAATCATAAGATTTTTTAATAGGTGACTTATTATGATATAAAATGTCTGTTGGTTAAGTATTTTTCAACCCACTTCCATACAGGGCTCCATAGTGTCTGACATGTCTGACATGATCATGGAATTAAAGAGGTACAGTTATAATTATTTGCTAATAAATTTGCCCAGGGTGGTACTTTGGTATCTATAAATAGATAGGTAGACTCCAAAATAATTATAAGTATTAGAAAACAGTTTGGCAAAACAAGGGAAGGATCAGTATATCCTGGACTGGAGTCAGTTGAGGTTAAAGTTGAGGGGTCAGCTTATGTTACTAGCATAACATCTTACATTTATCTTATTTATCTTATTTATTTATCTTATTTATCTTACATTTCTGTGTTTGTATTTTATTTTGTCTTATTATATTGTATAGAAAGCTTTATGTCTTCAATTGACTATAATTCTGTTTTAATATAGAGTCCATAAAAATACAGAGATCCACAGCATGTAGTCTTGCAATATTACTTTCTCCTCTTTTACTTTTGTTTTTTTGGCAAGCAGCCTGCATGAAACTGTTAGTATAAGGTGTTAGTAGAAGGTCATAACACTCCAGGAATGGATTATCTCCTCAGTGGTGGCTTGTGAGTTGTTTTGATTGACATTTCTACCTACTGAAGAAATAGGGCCAGATAAAATATAGAAACAGCCTGATTACAACGATCTGTAAGAAATGTTTTATTAAACCAGATTACATGGCAAAGTTGATATATGACATGACATAATAAATGTTAGATTCTTGTCTGAAAGATCACAAAAATAAAACATCCTTTCCTAAAAGCTCTTTTAATTTTTCTGGATTACAAATGTCCAAGGCGAGAACAGAACCTGACAAACATTTGACAATGACACTAATAAATCCTGAATTCGTTCCTAGAATGTGTATCTAGCTAGATTCAAATCCCTGAGATAACTAAAGCCTTGGCCTGTCAGACAAAACATATTTTGCCCTGTTTCTCAGTGTTTCAAACTAATGTAAGGTCAGAACCAGTTGTCAGGGTTGTGCATTTTTTTTTCTTTAAGGACCACACAAACCTTATGCATTTGGGCCGATAGGAGAGGTATTTTAGTGAGACCTGGCATATACTGGAGCTAGGGTATCACCATAGCAACATAATTGTGTCATAAATGCTCCTCTATGGATGTGGGGAATCACTTAAGACACTTAAGGGGTATATTTATCATGCTGTGTAAAACGTGTAGTGAAACATTACCGGTGATGTTACTCATAGCAGCCAATCAGAGGCTTTGCTTTGGTTTTCTAACTGTTAAAATCTAATTGCTGATATTCGTACTGTTACTGAGGAAGAAAAACCAGGTATTTTTAGAAAATGATTACTAGAATTTTGGATGAGCAAAGTGATGAACAGGCAGCAGACCTCACCAAACTGACAGACCAGTTTAATGGTTGAAGACAAGCAGTTTGGCTAAAACATTATTTGACACTGTGCAGCAGTTCCTGCTCACTAGGCTGCACACAGTCACTGGTAGAAAGGACATTAGACATTAGAGGCAACCTTGAATTGCTAATGCATTTCTTTGTCCTGCTCCAGTTTTGACTTTGCCTCTAGGATTTTGAATACTTCCTACCCTTTGCCCTTTCTACAAGTCCTGCTCAGCTATAGGTACACTAGCTATAAACAGGCGTGCACAACAGGACCCTAAACCAAAATCAATACTTTGCATACCCTAAAATGGAACCGAATTGTCCCTAAATAGACTATTTATTGATATACACGTACAGAAATTAAGCCATTGATCAAAAGATTTTCACAATCTTGGCCAATTTGAATATGTTATTTTTTAATCTTATTGGCTGTTCTTCTTGCCTATTCCAAAGCCTTGCAAATCTTGTTTCCTAAGAATATATAGATATTGTTATGGTGCATCATTCAGCACTATTCTTTGATCATCAGCGCACTCATTCTTTTTTCATTTGCTAGGGACTTTAACCAATTTAATATTCTTTCTTCAGGCATTATTAGAGAGGTTATTATCTGCAAAGCACTCCTGCCCTGAATGACCAATCCACAATAGGAAGCAAAATGATTGTGAATCAAAGCAAAAGCTGTTCTTTGCAGCACAGGCGTAGATATTTTGTGCAAGCACATGTTGTGCTGCTTAGAAGTTTATTGTTGTTAATTTTGTATACATTTTTGAAACTTTAGCAATATGCTTTTAAGAAGTTTAATTTCAGGTACCCTTATAAAAAGAAAGTCTTTAATGTGCATTAAAGGGGCACTGATTTATTTTTAATAGCGATACTAGTGTGCTCCACAAGACAATGATGGGGACAATCTTGCTCTCAGGGGTACAGGCTCTACCTGTAACAGCAATGAAATTTGGGTTGCTGGACATTTTTCCCCCAATTCTCCAAAGAAACTCAAACCATTAACCAAGCTTCCTATTAAAAAGTGTGCTGTGGTATATACAAGGGGCTATATTGCTATATTACTTTATTTTAAATTAATGCCTTCCGTAGGATATTAGAGGGGTCATGCGCAATGCCCCACGCAGCGTGCAAAGTTGAAAAAAAAGCTGCAATTACCCATATTTTTTTTTAATTTTCCCACTGCCTTTGATATTTTGCAAAAAGCTACAGTGCTCTGTTTTGAAGCTCAGAGACCTGCGGACAGTTGTTTACTAACGAGTGACCTGTGGTAGGCCCTACTAGGCTAAAAATGGGTGGGCGGGGGAGCCACCATTAGTGCTCTTATACTTGCGCCCCGAGAGGTTGTAAATAACCCCTTCAGTTTTGGGGAGGACTTTGCCATAGTTACTGAAAATAAGCCAATATCCTATACATCAATGGTAATGTAATGAACTGTACCTTTCTACAGAACTATCACTTTATGCACCTTTTGTGAGTGTGATTCTTCCATGGTTCTGTTAATAGTTCTGCATAAGGCATCTGTCTACCTCAAACCTATGTTACAGAAGTTGCTTTCTGTTCCCAGAAATTCTATATTTGTGTTATTTTTCCCTCCCTTTTTAGGATCCCATTAGGGTACATAAGGTGGACCCTGTAATAGGCTAGGGTACAATGTGCTGGAATATTCTTCAATTTACTTTGGCTTTCAAATGAATACTTAGTACATCAAAGGAGAACAATTTCAATCTGGAGTCATATCGATGGGGAATTAATTAGAAATCTGGTTACAAATATGCGGTGTCTAAAATAAACTGAATCATGTGAATATATGGCACCCATAATTACTTTTCTCAGCTACTCTTCATTTGAAGTGCTTTCAGTTCCTTGTATCACTTATATAACTTGCACTGTTTGATTCTCTTACTAACAACTCAAATCAATAAGGTTTTATACCAGGGCACACAAAAGGTCTGGAAAGATATGTTACTGACCACTGCTAAATGCATTTGCCTTTCCCAGAATCCTCTGTGGTAAGACCTGTATTGCCCTTTTGTACCAATAAAACATTAAAAGCATTAATGTCTTCAGTCCTTTTAAAAAATTAAATACGCTACACAAAACGCAATAGAAATTTATAAATTCTTGATATTACTTTCACAGGGCTCATTTATTGATAGGCAAAACTAACAAGATGAATATAGTAATAACTACAAGAGTTTATAACAGTAATGATACTGGCACAAGAGTCATGATTAAGGGTGAAGTAAAACAAAAGTATTTGTTTGTTTTGGGTTTATTTGTTTTATTTTATTTGTTTAGTTTTATTTGGGTTTGTTTGGTGTTATTTCACATGTAGGAAATACGCGTTAGGATATTTGGATTGTTTGTGGATGAATGTGTACAAATTCGCCACACTTCGCTGGGCTTTGGTGCATAAAAAACTGAGTTATTTTTTACCATGTTTTTTCCTCCCCTGGAACTTTCGTAAAATAATGACATAAAATCTGGCATTCAGACAGAGAAATTCACCATTTATTTTACACAGCTATTTACGGCAAATTTTATTTTACACAGCATAATAACTTGTCCCTTTTGTGTTCCTCACTTCTGCCTGATCATTGACCTTCGCTGCCTGAACTGACCATTACACCTGTTTTAACTATGCTTCAGGATCCAGATTCTGTACTTCGCAGTTAGTTTTGTTGCTTTTTTTTTTTATCTTGGCCTGTCCTACTCAACTACACTCTGCTCTCTCCCCCAACACATGTGACATGCTCTGGTTCGCTTGCTTGCCCAGAACTCTTGTCTTGGTTCTCTCACAATAAGTACTGAGTAGCAGAGGGCTCCACCTGAAGACTGGAATCTTGCATTTTTTTCTGGGTTTTGGGAGACTGTGTCTGACACTGCCTGCATGTTCCATAACTTTTCTGTTGCCTCAAGCCTTTCCTCTTGCATGAGAAGAAAAGGAAATTGCAAGTTCAGCAGTATATGGAAAAATATAAACCTTATTAAGTCATAGAAGCTGGCTTAGGCATTAGACAGGGCTGTAGCGGAGAGATTATACCAAATATTCATATATACAACAATGTTATCAATAGTAATCATAACTATGTTTCAAAAAACATAAAGGGTCAAAAATAATGAGTTATATAAATATTATGATGAATTCACATTAAATAAGCTAGACTGGAATACATTACCCTCAAATAAACATATTTATTTACCAAACTGTTATTCATCAATTATTCGGCAGAGTTCAAACTCGATGGATCCATTTTTTATTTTTACTTGGAACAGCACTATAGTCATTTATAACTGTATCACTACTAAAGAAAAAGCAGGAAGTAACCCCCTTGCCTTTTTGCTAAGCCATCTTGTGGATTTCAGGGCTCATCTACAAATGCTACAATACACTGCAAAAATGGCATCGGAATTGTGGCTATTAAAGTGCCATACAAAAGCAATTGCATCTACTGTACTTACATTCTCCTATACTAGTGCAGTGTACTAATTTTGCTGGTTGTTTAGAATTTGGTGAATGAGGCACAAAGTGCATGCTGATGCCTACTGGTGCTCAGTGAAGCACTCGTTGCAAGCTTTTACCTTTACATTGTGATATTTTCATTATTTCTATTCAGAATACATCCAGCTACACTTTATACTTTCATGCCTTGGATTCATGTCCCACTGTCTATAGATTATGAACTCTTGTGAACTCCCAATTTAGTTCAACTGGGCCATGTGGATTGGACTGCCATTAACAATTAAAATATAGTAATGATAATACCAGGCTCCTGAAGTCTTTTTGTGACAGGTCCCCCGCAATATTTTGTTTTAAAACAACTGTTCCTAAATGACTAGTCTGATGTTAATATTTGTCTAGTTTATCATCCATTTCATTTGATAGCAACATTAAATAGAAAATGAGTACAGGTACCACATTGAAAGGGTAATCAAGGTGAAAATACAAAAGTTAAAAAAGACTCTCAGATAATTGTATATTACAAGCATATTATGTGTATTGTATACATCTTTTCATTATGTCTGATTTTTGTTTGAGGCATAGCCAGTACAGATTAGCAGAAAATCCTTTCCTGCAGCGTGCACTTTCCATGACTTGAAAAATCAGATGAAACATTCTCAGGATAACAATAGATGATGTTGTGAATAAAGTTGAAAACATTAGTCTGTAGGAGTTGGCAGAATGGAAAATGGAGAATGTTTATGACAAATGTTATGAAGCTAAAGTACCAATTGTATTTTGCACATGGAAAAGAAAGAGATTTTAATTCAAAATAGTCTCAGGGGCAAAGCTAATTTGTTGACAAGTTGGTGTTCCCTGGCTTTATGAGCAAAAGCTCAGCATGAAGGCAGGCTACTACAAGATGCTGCCACTTTGCAGAGCGATTTGACAAAATTGGAAAACTAGGCAGCAAACTGGAAAATGAGGTTCAATGTGGACATTGCACTTAAATTATATAAACGTGAACTATCTACTAAATGGTAGTTGGTTGAGCGTATCCTTAATGGAGAAGGATCTGGGGGTTTTTGTAGATAACAAGTTGTCTAATTCCTGGCAATGTCATTCTGTGGCTACTAAAGCAAATAAAGTGCTGTCTTGTATAAAAAAAGGACAATGACTTGAGGGATGAGAACATAATTTTGCCCCTTTATAGGTCCCTGGTAAGGCCTCACCTTGAGTATGCAGTGCAGTTTTGGGCTCCAGTCCTTAAGAAGGATATTAATGAGCTGGAGAGAGTGCAGAGACGTGCAACTAAACTGGTTAAGGGGATGGAAGATTTAAACTATGAGGTTAGACTGTCAAAGTTGGGGTTGTTTTCTCTAGAAAAGAGGCGCTTGCAAGGGGACATGATTACTCTGTACAAGTACATTAGAGGGGATTATAGGCAGATAGGGGGTGTTCTTTTTTCCCATAAAAACAATCAAAGCACCAGAGGTCACCCCTTAAGATTAGAGGAATGAAGCTTCCATTTGAAGCAGCGTAGGTGGTTTTTCGCAGTGAGGCTGTGGAATGCACTTCTTAGTAATATTGTAATGGCAGATTCTGTTAATGCCTTTAAGGGGGGCCTGGATGAGTTCTTGAACAAGCATAGTATCAAAGGCTATTGTGATACTACAGTTAGTATTGATGTTTGTATATATAATTTATGTGAGTGTATAGATAGGTCAGTATAGGTTTGCATGTGCTGGGTTTACTTGGAAGGGTTGAACTTGATGGACTCTGGTCTTTTTTTAATGCTGTGTAACTATATACTAAAGCAGGCTGCAGCAGTAGTTAACTCATCACTTTGTACACCCCCAGCCCAATAGATATATCTTGTCATCATTGCATGGAAGTGTTTGAGTACAGGGCTAATGCAGACTGTTTCCCATCTTGGAATGCATAGTAAATTATTTTCATTAACCTTGCAAGGATTTTTCATAATAACCAGTTGTTGAATCTTTATATTAAGGTGCTTAGAGTAGTTAAATATGTTGAGATATCAAGTAGGATATACTGTTGACATGATGTAGGCATTGATTTATTAAACTACTTTGAATATCTCCTAGTAATACATCTTGCTATACAACCAAATATATTATTGTTACTCCCCAACCCCCATTACTGTTTTTGCTTTCCTGTCATTTAAGTCTGCTATTGTTACTAGCAGACTAACAAAAATGTGCATTAGATCTTTATGATGAACAAGCTGAAAATAAGAAATGTATGCTGATGGAAGGTGAATAAATTTCAATAGACAGGTTAAGTACATTAGCAGTCAGAAATACTTATGATTAAAAACTGGTACATCTACATTATCCTTTACTTCAGTTAATAGAAGCAATACTGCAAGTGGGAAAAGGTGACAGGATGTGAATACAAAGTGTTCATGGATATTTCTATGATATTGCCTCTGACATAATGAGGTGCTACATATTCATAGTATATATCCATCTAGTTCTAATTAAAAAGACACAACTGCCTGCCTGACTCTCAAACTAAATTATACACTACTTCCTAGGAGCAATCAAAGTGGCTTCAGCATTAGTACTAGTTCTGTGCACTATGAGAATTTGGACAAAACAGTGTTTCTAATTTGGATTCTAATTTTCTATTTTTTGACTTCTTGTACAAAAAGATATACAGGTTGCGGCACTGCCAGATCCATTCACTCCATTGTGGATTTAGGTTAAAAACTGTGGATTTTGTTGGCTTGCTACCAGTAAAACAACCACCCAAAAATAATTTGTCACATTTTGGCACATATTTCATAGACAATTTGTAAGTATTAAGTATAATTCATATTGTTATTTCCATACTTTTCCCATTTGCTAGTGAGTAGTGAGAGGCCCACTTTATAATGAAGGGAAAACACAACTGTGCTGGATATCAATTAATTTATTAAAACTAAAAAGAAAATTGTGCATCTCTAAAAGTCAAATTTGCCTTCCTAGCTAAGTCTGTATGTCTTTTGCATCATCAGGACCCTCTACAATGTGCTGCAGTGATCAGACTCTTGGCCAAACACTTTCCCAACAGTCAAGAACTTGCTTTCATGCCTCTATACACCATAAATATGACTGTGCCTTACCTTCCCTATTTGGGTGTTTTCCTAATGTCCCAGTGCAGGGCAACCCTCCTTTTACTACCATAATCAAAAGTAAATACCTTACAAGTTAAGTGATACAAGAATAACACAAAAATACAAAGTTTTGCAAAAGGAAAACACCTACTCACTGTAAATAGTACAAAATGGTTATTTAAAGGAGAAGGAAAGGCTAAGTCACTTTGGGGTGCCAAAATGGCAGACACCCCCAAGTGACTTTAATCGCTTACCTTTTACCCCGGACTGGTGCCCCTGTTAGGAGAAAACCGCACCAGGGTAGCTGCAAGCGTGGTATCCTCTTCCTTCTTGCGCATGCGCAGTAGAGTGAAAAGCCAAACTTAAACAAAAAAGTCGGCTTTTCGCTCTACTGCACATGCCCCCCACATTTAATGGCACAATGTGCCCCCCCCCACACACTGAGCACTGACACACCAAGCGAGGTGATAAGGAGACATGGAGAGAGCGAGAGGTAGGGAGTATTTGCCCACCCAGCCCTGGAACCCTGTGCCAGCTGGCAACACTTTGTGTAGGAGGCCCCACCAAAATGGTCCCAATTGGGCACCGCCGTTTATAAGACAGGCTGATCTCTGCTACCACGGATGACTAAGCTCCCCCAAATGCCTTTCCACAGGCAACAAAGTGAATCACTGGTGCAAATGTATGTGTTGCTTTGTTTATCTGAAGTGATGCAAAGTTTCCACTTGCAGGCAACTTTGCACGACTTCAGAAAACAAAGTGACATGTATGCCTTTCCAATGGCGATTCACGTTATTGCCGGTGGTAAAGGCATTTCGGACAGACTAGCCTCCCATAGTAGCCAAGATTAACCGAACTAATTTCCCTGTGGGCCATGAGCCTAAGCCATCTAATTACAAACACTCTTGTCATTTTGATTAAAGAATTGTTACCCAACAGACGCAACTTCACTGTTTCCTCTTCCTGGCTTGAAGAGCAAGACACCTTCCAGTGCTCTAGAATACATACAGGAGACACTCAGACTTACTTACTTATTATACAGCAGTTTTACCAAAACCTCTATAATGAATATTTACTGTTTTTTTTGTTGCCGACTATGCTAAAACATGTAACAATTGCAGATCTTATCTGCACAGTTGTTTCAAGAGGCTCTGAAACTCATTCCAGTGAGGCTATCACTATCAATCCAGAGCAGACAAAGGATTTCAATAACTGTTACTCACCCATCAATTATATTCAGTGAAGCAGGTTGTAGATGAAAAGAGGGATTCAGTTATATGACGGATACAATCTTTACACTTGAATAATTCAGAACACCTGGCATTTACCTAGATTTCTTTGAGATTCACAAAGTCACAGTACTCAATCCAGGGAAAATGTTTACCAAGTATAGAGTTTTATGTAGTAAGCTCTATTTCAGTTTTATTGAAATGGTTCAAATGTAAAATCTGTCAAGGCTTGAGTAATAATAAATCTGCTGCCATATGTTCATTAGCTCTCATTGAATTATGTACAGTACTGTGAGATATTCAGCATTGCATGCTGACATAAAAGACACTAAACTTGTAAATATGATATTGTAAAATGTTATTTTTGAATTCTACCTCAATTTTTTTCTTGAATAATTATAATGTGATTGTCGAACTCTATGAGAGCAATGTGTGCACCTCCCTGAATAGTGTGCATGGCCAATTCAGGAAGGTGCACACGTTTATGAAAAAAAAGAGATGCAGAAGAGGGAATCCCGCTGGGCAATTAAATGGCACTGTCGTATCCTTATAACACTAGTAAGTACACCATGGTTAAACCAACCTTAAAGATTGGACAGCGCAGTTTAATTGGCCACTAAGGGATTCTCTCTTCTCTTTCCCCTTTTTCATTATCCTAAATAATGACAGTTGTAAAAGGTGGGGTTAACTAAACTGTTACAGTCAATGTTCCTTCTATGCCATGCGCTCATTTTTAGTACACACAAATCATTAGGCTAGTACACACAACAAATCGTGATACGCACATAGAATTTTGTGTAAAAACACATAATTTATTACTCATTTAGACCGACCCCCATATCTATGTGCACAGCTTTTTAAAAAGGGTACATGAAACATAATGTCATGCTGTGAAGTTCTTCAATGGCAAGACTACATCAGAACTGGATTCAAAATAGCCCTAATCAGGGGATATATTCTTTTGAATTCTGGCCAGCTGAATACTTAGCAGTGTGAAGTGACACAAAATAAAAGTGGATTTTTATATTGAAAACATTTTTTTTATTTTGCACAGCCTATCTGTTTACCTGGTTTTATTTTGTTCACTGAATAAATCCTTTACACTTTCTAGGCGCAGGGTGTTTATGACCTTGACATTGATTCCATGAATCCTTGGACAAGTTTATTATCCAAGGCTACAGTGATCTCAAGATCTAAAGTTGATTTAGTATAGGTATGTGCATATATACTTCTAAGTGTATTGATCAGTGTGTGTGAATTAGAAAATGGTGTGTGCATGGACTGAAAATGCCTAATTTATAGACATAAAGCAGCTTTGTTTCTGACACTTACTGCCCTATGGTACTATGTGTACAATTTTTTTCACAGACAATGTTTCATTTAGCACTGCTCCTTTATTTCTATCATTTGGGCATTCAGCCCATTGACAAATCATTTTCTAATCCTTGCTTTTTTAGCCTTTCCTATTTGAATTAACAGTATAATTTGACCCCAGGGCATACATATGCACAAATATATTTGCACATACCTATACTAAACCAACTATAGATCTTGAGTTTAGTGTAGCCATGGACATAATACTTGTCCAAGGAGTTTATTAAAGATACGTAAAAACTACACACAACTAGACTTTATTTTTGATGGCTGCACTATAAACATCTATGGTGTTATTGTCTGGGTAATTCAGTGGGTCTATTTACCATTAATTATACTGTTCTAAAATAAGTCATTTCCTTTGGCCATAGGATATTAGACTAGCACTAGAATATCTATAGTTCACTTTGTTACTATAGCCCAAGAACTATTATCTCACTGTTTAATATGTTACATTGTGTCTACCTGAGAAACAGATATGGACCCTCCCAAGCTGCCAGTTTCCAGCAAGTTTGACATTTTTATTTGATTGCCAAATATAACTAGATATGAAATGTCCTTATCACAAAAGGCTCTGGTGCAGCACGAAGTTTATGAGCCACAACTGACATTTGAAATTCACCCAAAGGAAGCTTTATGAGGCTTTAAATTGTAGGTCACGGGTGGAATCCTCTTTAAATTGTTCATAAAATATTTTGTCAGGTCTTGGAGAGCAATGGCATTTGTCTGTTGGGCGATCACTCTTGATTTTCTCAGCATACAATAGAGTGTTGAACATTTAGTTTCAAATTTTAGTTATAGAAAGGGAATAGCAGTTTCCTGAGAATATGGTTTAGTCACACAAAAGAAATGGATGTGCGGTCAGTACTTCTTAATTAAAATGTATGAAAATAAGGTGCACCACTTAAGATAAAATATAATTGAAGGAATAAATTAAAGGAATAAAGGTAATGGTACGCGTTTTAAAAGGAGCAATATATTGGTCAGTAAACTTTTAGCTTCCAAAAGATGAGCTTTTAGAAAGCATGAAGGCAGCTTGGCATTACTTTCCACTGCAAAGATAAAAAAAATCTGTTTATAGACTGCAAAGGTGAAAGGATTTAAGATGGCTGAAATGTGCATTATTCCTAGCTTTATGAGGATCCAGTAAAATCTTTAATTACGCAATTTTTGCTTATTTTTATGTTTGCTAACAGTTTTTAAATGAAATAACAGTGATCTTGTTTATACATAGCTGTGGCCCAAGTGTTTTATTTTAAAGCTAAACTACTGAAAGTCAGAACTTACTAAACTACATTTTAATCAGCTCAGTTAAAACTATTCTGTGTATGGCCCTAAAACATGCCAAGAGTGGAGCCCCCTTTGTATCTATACTAGGGAAAAACACAGAAACCTAGAAGAGCAAAACAAAGGCTGTATAGGTATTCAGTTCTCCCGGATATCTTGTGAGACCCAGTTCAGACAAAGCCAGCCACATGTAGGCTATGGTATAGTCACATACCTAAATGTGTGATCAAATTTGTTAACTCAACTTGCCAAGGTTTGGTAATGAAAAGAGCTCCTGTTGTCAATTCAGTCACCAATAGGGTGCAATAAAAAAAAATTGGAATTTCCTCACTATATTGATCCCTGAATGACCATATCTAAGTGTTCTTAAACTACCTACCCAATTCCACCTAATTTTTAGGTGTATCAACTGTGTCAAACAACTGGCATTTTCCAATGTACAAGAATAATTACTAGGCACAAAACATAACTTTCTTAGGCAATTTGTTACAATTTCATTTTAAATGCACCCAAAATGACCTACATAATGAAAGCAATATGCAAGCTGTGTGGCTGCATAACTGAAAGTCATTATTAATGTAATATCATTTTTAGAAGGTTTTCTGTTTGCAAGATTCAATTACTTATTACCTAAAATATGTAAACATTGCAATGGCAGAAGTATTTCTTAGTCAGTAAATGCACTTTCAGTTTCTGAATTTATTAAACAAAATGGCTGTTAGCAATGATGTAAAAAATGAATAAACATTGCTGTATAAGTGCAGAAATTCCCAGCCTATGGCAGGACATGTATTTACCTCTAGGACTGTATTTAGGGATGAAATTAAAGTAATCTTAAAAGGAGTGTTTTATCCCCCACTTCCACCAGAAAGAAAACACATCCATTTTTTTTATGGGACCGTGGTGTTTTTGATGCAACTGCAACTTTTTTTTATGTGACCACAACTTTTTTCTCAATCTGAGAAGTTTTGTTAGCAGCAAATTTTGGCGGCCGTTTTGCAAAAAAATCCGTCAATGACGAAATGCCGAATTTTGCAGTGAATCTATGCCTGGTGAAACATTTTGCTCATCACTAGTGGCGGATGCAATTGGGTCTTTAAAGGCAGATGGATGACAAGAGCTTTCCCATAATAGCAGTGGCAGTTGTTGATAGGTAAGTTTAGGTTTGTGTGTTGGGTTTACTTGAAAGGGTTGAACTTGATGGACTCTGGTCTTTTTTCAACCCTATGTAACTATGATAATATCTTCAGAAGTAGATCCTGAAATTCTAGTTTAAAGTTGCCTTAAAGTGATACTGACACCAAAAAATTTCTTTTAAAAATATGAACCTACTTCCAAACCTACCTATAGGTCATGTTGACTGTTTTTACTAAAAGTCTTGTTTTTCTACATACATCTTACAGAAGATCCTGAACCCGACTGTCTGGCAACCCGACTGTAGCTTCTCAATCTGTCAAAAGGACTACGTCATAAACTGGGAGGATTCAGCTTGCTGTTTGCTTCAAAGAGCTCCCCCTTCCTCCCTCACATAGCATCACATGGCGTTGTGAACTAGATAGCAGGCAGGCTTGATCTTTCCGTTGCCTGCCTACTTCAAAGAGCTGTGCCCCCTCTCTGCTCTTCCCACGAAGAATTAAATAGCAGGCCAGCTTAAGCTCTCCAGTGCCTGCCTGCTTCAAAGGGCTCCCCCTCCCCATTACACATAGACAACGGAGCTGAGCTTGTCACACACTGGCTGAAAGCAGAAGGGGCATTGCAGGTTTGTGATTGGGCATATTTATTCACTTGGGAGGCATTTCAATTAAAACCCGGAAGAGGGGAACAAACATGGCTGCTCCGTGGGTCTGTAATTCGTGCTACCATAATTATGAAGTGAAAAAACTTTGCAGATTAAGTTTATAAGGAATTTAAAACTGATACAAATTAAAACACAACAGCAGGTGTAAATTGTTTTTTAATTGGCTGTCAGTATCACTTTAATGCTGCGGAGTGCTTGCATTCAATGCAGTTCTGTCCCTTTGTGCTAGTGCCACCTTCACGAATGCAGGGGCATTAGGTATAGGGATCCTGTAGTAAAACCAAAAATAAGCTTAAAGAAGGGCCATTTTACTCCTTATTGAAAGCACACACAATATTGTGGGCAAAAACAATGCTATTTTACATTTCAAAAAAATTAAACTTTATTTAAATGTTTTAAACTAAAACAAGCAATTCAGGAAAGAAATACTAAAATGGTTTTGCAGAGAATATGATCAGAAACATAAAATGCAGCCTTGCCAAAGCACAATATACAGTATTTGATCTACTTTTCCTTTTTGTCAAAGATCAGCCGTGTATATAAAGAGCTGACTGAATGTTCTTGTTTTACTCTTCTCTGCTGATTTCACCTTCGAATCATGAGTGAGCATGAATACCGAGTGCTTGCCTGCTAGCTGTGCATGCACAGGTAAATCCGCCTTCTCTCACTGTCTCTAATGATGTGCAGCCTATGGTTTGATGTTGTGTCGTGCTGTTTTCACATCAGGCAGCATGTGCCCTGCTCTGTAACGAGACCCAAAGCTATGTAATAAGAGAATGAGTATCTGTTCAGGAAAGTGCTTTGAGTAATAGAGGGTTAGCCTCTTCACTAACATGGTATATTCAAACAAATAATGATACATTATGTGCATATTTTATTTTAATACTACCTGTATAAAATGAGAAGTGTGATACAAAGTGTGTACAAAGTAAAGTGAATAGGATCTTACCGATTTAATGGGACCTGTATTGTTCTGCTGGTGCAACCGAGATACGTATAGATTTTTTAAGAACTCAAAGGAAATTTCGAGTGATATAACTATCCCAAGCCTGGTCCCAAAAAAATCTGCAGAGGGGTCCAGCATGCACAGCAACACCCCACTGACATCCCCCACTTACTTGCTATTAGAAGGAGAGCGCCTGCTGACCCCACAGTCCAGCCCGTGACTGTGAGGTTTGCGTTCATTCTAATTACGCCACTAGAAAGTATATACACGTAAGTACCAATAAGATCATAAAATATGCAAGGTAACACTCCACCAATTCTCCATGCTTAAAGGACATGTAAACCCCACACACGAAAATGTAATCAGTGATCAGCCTCTTTGAAATCTTTCAATACCTGCCACTCTGGTTGTCCAGAGGTTTAATAGTAAGGCTGCAACATTCCCTTAATCACGTAGATTTCCTTCTCCTCCTGTAACCCACTCGCCCCCCCACCCTCAGGAATTTGCTTTGGCTTGTGGGCATGCTCAGTTGTTCTAAGTTCAGATTACTAAACATGCCTTCTAGTCTAGCAGCCAGTGAAAAGATGTTGATTGCTGGTTCCCATAGAAACTCTAAGCTCTAGCTGTCTGCTTCAAATTTTTACTCCTAACCTCCCTCCTGGGCTCAGCTCAAACAAACCAGAACTTTTATCAGAGACAGTTGTGCCTGTGTGAGTCTGTATTCTTGATTAAATGTATGCTGAATAAGGGTCTGTGTGTGTGTATGCTGTTTGCAGATTTAAATATATATCAGGGGAAAATGGCCACCGGGTGATAGCTGCTACTTGCTATAGGAAAATGTGATGATGCTGGGAAATGAAGGGGATATGTGCAGTACAAATGATGCCATTTGGGTGGGGGAGACATGCCCAATTGATATACATTGTAGGCAAATGTAGGCTTTACACTTCCTTTAATCCTTTCAAAGGTGCAATTATGCAATTTTCTACATATTCTAATGCTGGGATGAGAGATTTGGCCCAAACAAAAATGTAATGGAAATCATAAACTCTATCTCACATAAATGAGTAGATCTGAATATAGTAAGTAGTACATCAACCTTCTAGTGCAGTGATCCCTGACCCGACGCTTGCGAGCTCTCCAAACCCTTGAATGTTGCCTATTTAAAAATCTTGGGCTTGAAGACAAGCTTTATTTGCATAAAAACGATGTGCACTGGCAAGCAGAGCCTTCTGTAGGTTACCAGTCCACACAGGGGCTACAAATAGCCAATCACAGCCCATTTGTGGTACCCCAGGTTCTTTTTGAATGTCTGTGTTGCTCCCATTTACATTTACATTTTGAATGTTGGTCAAGGGTAAAAAGGGTTATGAACCCCTCTTTTAGTGCATGCCATCTACCATGACCTGACCTCTGATCTAATCTACCCGCCACTTAGAAATTAATACTATGACCAGACAGCTGGGACCATAAAGTGGTTTGTATTGCTCTACAAACAGATTAAAATGGGCTGAAGGTAGGGAGGCCTTTCCATGTCAAACCCTCTAGCATGCACAGCATTTAGATGGGCAAGCAAGGAAGTGCCAGTGGGTGCAAGAAACTGAAAAGCTCTATAACATGGTGTTAAGTAAAGGGCTGCATTTCATCTGACAGCCCTGTGATCTGTAACAATTTGGCACAAAAGTGTGATTGTTCTGTGCGTGGGAATTAAGTCTTGGTTCTAGTTACCCAAAGCGACCAAACAGGAGGTAAAATTTACTGACCTGCTATTTTAAAACCCAATATCAATTTTAGCTTGCACTTCTGTGTTTCTGTGTTAAAAATAATGCATTACCTTTCAGTCATATAGTCTGACAGGTTACAATCATTTTATGTTCATACATCTCTCTAGAAAAGTATTCTGCAGGGTAATACAACTATCCTGCAGCACAGCCCTTTATAAGTGTGCCAATACAGTAGCACCCCCCTCAGTGGACAAGAAATAAATGATGTAATATCCATGAAAATGTAAAATCAGAGAATTGATAATGTATTACAGTATATATTGGTGGGACCTCATTGTGTAATATAAAAATGGTGTAAAATGAGGGAAAACATTGAGATTTCACTGTATATATTTTAGGGCTGATCTAAATCACTTAAGTCATGTATATGAGTAAGAACAAGAGAGATGCAACAGAAGAAAAGTGTGAGTGACGCTCATCTTTTGTAACAAAAGGAGTGTACAAATGAAAGTGACCTAAAACAAGTAATTCATATGTACAACAAGCATGACCAATTTAGCTATGACTATATGATATCTGTTTTTATAATCTCTTTAAACATATCACAGTCATTAGGTCAATTTTTTTCAGCCCTTAGATGGTTCCTTTAATCTACTACACTGTATTTCACTTTGGTCCAACATAAAATCCTTTCTCAAAGCAGTTTTATACTTTGTCTACAATAATCTCTACCAGACCTCCTAATGGCATTTTAATTAGCAAACTTATTCTTTCTTCAAGACTGAGACAAAAAGAACTAATTTCAAAGGAAGCTCAGACAAAAGGCAGGGTGCATTGCCGAGTACTCTGAAAGGACAAGCTTATTTAGAAGCATTGCAAATATCATATATATATATATAATGAGGATGGTTGCTTTGTAATTGTGAACCTCTAACATTATCCACTCTTCTAGTTCAAACAGTTACTACATTGCAAGAGAGACCCACTTAAAGATGAGATCATCATTTAAGACATAATTTGGCAAAAACAACAAGTATTTAAACCATGTCAAAAATAAAAGATTACTATCTATCTATCTATCTATCTATCAATCTTCAGGACATTGCTGCTATCAGTAACCCTCATAAACAAAATCCTCAGTACTCACACTACACCCTCAGTACTACATCATATAGCAAAAAGACCTATTGTTAAATCCATTCCATTTAGCCCTTTCACAATATGTCAGAAATGAATCCAGAGAAAGGCAAAGAAAGCATACAGAAGACAGGCCTCATGGGGCCAAATGTTGTGCTCTGGAAGAATTAACCTATTTAAGTAAGTTGCAGGTAAAATGTGGTCGCTAAATAAATGCTGTTTCACAAATTTTCCTGTTTCGCAGATTTTTTTCGGCAAAGCAAAATGGGACAGATTTGCTCATCACTAATGTTAGTGAATTTGTTACTGATTTATATATAACATCCTTTTTTATTTATATAGGGATGATGCATTTTGCAGCACTAATTATTCATATCAGTCCCTGCCCAGTGCAGCGCAATAAGGACCCTATCACATTCACACAAACCCTTTGGTCAATTTTGTCAAGAGCCTATTGTCCTTTGAGTGTGGGAAGAAACAATAATACCTGTATAAACCCCACTAAAGCATAAGGAGAACATACTTACTTCTTGCAGACAGTGTCGTAACTAAACTGAACCTACAACCATGCACTACAAGGCAGTAATGCTGATAACTGCTGGCTGGCGCTTTAAATTCTTGGATATTTTTTAATTAATACCTTCTTATCAATGGATGTGTTGTTTGTTGAATAAACTATTGTACATCACCTGGTGTAATAACTGTTAAAACACTTGGCACTGTGAAGCAGAATATCCCCTGCCAGCACCCTTCTTCGCAGATGCCCTTTTGGGGCCCTGGAACTTTCTATGGTGATACAGGTTGTGGACCTACTCACTTCAGAGGTGAGGCCAGAGTAAGGGAGGTACAGACAAATGTGAAAATGTAATCGGGGAGAGGATAGAAGTCAGAACTGGTGATAAGTAGAGATGAGCGAATCTGTCCTGTTTCGGTTCGGTGAAATATTGGTAAGACTACAGAAAAATTCGCAAAACGGCAAAAAAATTAGTAAAAGCGGAGTGTTGTGTGACGTTTTTGCTGTGCTCAACTCTTTTCTATGCGACCACACCCATTTTTACGTGACTTCACCTATATTTTTCAGCGCCCAATTTTCAGGGAAGTTACAAGAAGCAAATAGCCATTGGTGAAATGCGGAATTTGCTGCAAATCAATGACTGGTAAAAAGAGTCAAGGTGAGAAAGCATGCAAGAACTAGAAAATCTCACCAAAACAAGCTTGAGCAGGATATGATGTATCTGAAGGCAGCTTGGGCATAGCAAAACAGCCAAAAGAGGATTAAAAGGGAAACTGGTGCCAAAGGGCAGAGGAGATGATGCCACAGCCAAATGAATAATCCCAGTACCAAAAGGTAAACAAAGGATGCACATCACAGTGCATAGGCAGCAGCATCAGTTTGTGCCCTGCAATATAATAGCACATGCTATGATATGTAAAGAGGTCTGGGACATCCATGCATACACACTGCAACATGGAAGAAATGATTTGCCAGATGGCACATCTGAAGGAGAGGGGAAGCGCTGGACCAGCAGGACACATTACGCTAGGTCATTTAGGATTTACCTACACTTAATGCAGCACAATAGACAAGTATGGCAATATGACTATATGTAAGGGTTGTATAGGGTCATTTTTGCTTATATTAGCATAACATAACAGTAAGTAAAAATTTTATCTGCAAAATAAATACAGATTTTATTTAATAATTAGAAAGTAAATCAATTCAAGGGGTGGCTCTACAAATGATGCATATATGTATATATATGTCAGATTGATCGTAAACTGATTATGTTTTTTGGCTGTCAGAGAAGAAAAACCTTTCTAGCACAGTGAGAATATGCAAACTCAAGGCTGATAGTGGCCTGGTCAAAAACTAAGCTTCTCCAGTACTGCAAGGTACCAACTCAGTTTAACTGTGTCCTGATCAGCTTATACTAGTAAGTTCTGCCATGGTTATCCAAGGACAACATTTTAACATATGTAAATAAAAGTAGAATTTACTATTACATAAAAAACTAAGTTCTTTTTTGTATGTGTACTATTGTCCGATGCCGTATTTCAAAAATTCTTACGCTGTCCATGAAATTTGTTCATGTTCTTTTGAAAAGTTAGAATAACCCTTTGATCTATGAATGATCAAATAACGTCACTTTTAAATTCAGAGCTATGTCGGCTTTTTGGTGCATACACAATTAAGCAAGTATATCTCTTTTGATACTTTGAAGTGCACATTTTGTTATCAAAACTGAAAGCCAAGTGAAAAAATGTAATTCCTTTGCTGTAAATAGAATCTAAAAATCAATTATGGCCTAAAAAAAACACTCAAAAGAAGAGCAGGAAAGCCTAAAATGTTCATAGAGGATTTATAAGATACATTTACATGAAGATACTGCAGACAAAGGCAACTGTGGCATTGGATGTATGATAGTTGGAGGTTTATAAGGAGAAGCTGCTATAGATATTAGGTGATGAGTTACTCTGACAAACAAGTTTATTGTGGAATAATACAGATGTTACAAGCAATGGATTGGTTATAGTGGAATAGTAACGTAAAGGAAAAGACAGGGTTGATATAAAATGATTTGCAAATGTTAATATTTTATGATAACAATAAAATATTCTGCTCAGAAATGTAAAAAGTAGAATTTCATAGGAAAATACAGATATATGTTGGAATAACTGCAGAACCATTCAACATATCAAATGGAAAGTTTTCATCTATTTTAGAAGGTAAAACCCCATGAAATAACTGCTTTATTAGCACAGAATACCTTTCTTGGTAGAAATTATGAATCTTATTTTACAAATTCATTGAGGGCTAACACATGTCATCGAATTTTATCTCCAGCTAAGAAAACACATCTGTGCAACTTTTGTATAGTAACATTTTAATATTTCAAGATCTGTGTCTGTACTTAATTGAAAAAATCTTAACTATTTCATAGCCAGAAAAAGTAAAACAGAGTTATGGGCAACTGCTTTTCAATGACATAACATGCATGGGGCCATTTATCCTAATGGGTCCCCAAAGCAACCAATTGTCATGTCCCTGCAGTTAGTTAAATAGTCATATGATATGCCTGGCATGCTCCTTTAGTCTAAAGGTGGCCACACATGTTAAGATCCGCTCGCTTGGCGACCTACGGGTGGATGATATCGTGCAGATGTAGGCTAATTTGATTGTTTGGCCCTGGGCAATGGCAATGGGTGCAGATGGACTAAATCTTTTAACCTGCCCGATCGACATCTGGCCAATTTCAGGCCAGATATCCATCGGGATGCCTGTCGTTCCTGGCCCTACACAGGCCGATAAGCTGCCGAATCGGTCTAAGGGACCGATATCGGCAGCTACAATCGGCCTGTGTATGGCCACTTTAAGAAATTGAAGAGATAAGGGAAAATAAAGTTCTTCAGTAGGTATACCTGCGCTGTACCACAATTAGCTCTCAGCACTGCATTGCTACTGCACAGTCTATTGTGGTCACACTCTTTGCATCCACCCAAGGATTATTATCTCATTTAGAGCTATATGCAGCAGTATTATCCACTCCAATCCAGGGTTACTTCCACCTAACAAAGAAAATCCATTACAGTTAATATGTATGACAGAAACACATGTACCAACATCCTTGTTTGAGGCACACAGAAAGGTTAGAATTTGCAGTTGTTCCAGGCGAGAAGTAAAGGATAACACTTTGTACAGTCTAGCCCCCAGCTCTTGTGCAAGGACTTCACATTGTGCTTCATGCTTGCCTGCTCTTCTTCATTTCCTTCCTTTATTATCACTGACTTTCTCCTTTTACGTATTCTTCATGCCATGTCCCCTCTCCCTTTTCTCAGACATCACCACAACCTTTTCTTTTGCACCCTCTCTAATACCTAATTTTTCCCTAGGTTTTCTTTTCCTTCTGCTCTTCACTGCCTCAGTTCCTCATTTTTATAAAAACACTCTACTTCTATATACTATACTATATTCTCCCCTCCTCTTTTTATCTTCCTCTATCACTTTGTCTGCTCCCTCTCTCTGCTACTCCTTATATATTTACAATAACTCATTATATTGAAACTGAATTTCTTTCCTGTAAGTTCCTTACCCCTTTGACAGCCAATGGCATGGAGTCGATAGTGGTAATTTACCTTATGGCAGGCAGTGTGCAATTTGCAAAAAAGGGTGCAATGCACCATTTCTTTACTTTGTGCATTGCCTTCCTTTTTTGATGAATTGATGCAGAAACCTGTGGTTAGCCCCAACAAAACAGCACAACCTACATTTAACAACACTATATTCATGAGGGGCAGAGGGGGCATGTTGGCACTTACGTGCACATTCAGATGCGCTCTTGTACTCC
Organism: Xenopus tropicalis; assembly: GCF_000004195.4. Lineage (NCBI taxonomy): Eukaryota > Metazoa > Chordata > Amphibia > Anura > Pipidae > Xenopus > Xenopus tropicalis. The sequence goes on from NC_030684.2 coordinate 76,316,583, forward strand.
CTAGTGCTCCTACACTTCTCCTTACTATTTACATTTAAAAAATGCAATCTTTATTTTATCTCCTTACATACATTTACAAATAACTATAAAATCATTGAACATTTGTAACTAAGGTTTACTGGAAAGCTGTTTATAGTTGATTTAGTTGCAAAGTCTGACCATATAGGTCTTTATTTATTAGGCCAGAAATGTTTTATTTATTAGCTGATGACACATTACAACATTCTATGGGACATCCCACCAGACATGAAAAAGATGAAATGACTGAAATAATACATATTTTGATGTATCTTCATTTTAAAGCAGAACGTTATTTCCTTTTCAAGAGCATGCATCACATGTTGACCATTGCTCTTGATATACTGCCTAACATTTATTATACTGAAAGGAGGACAAATACTCATCTCCCCTGAGTACAAACTTTGAAGTTCTACTCTAAAGTTCCTCTTTCTGTTAAACTGTTGGTTTCATTTTATTCTGTTCAATGCATTGCCAGAGCTCTTGATTACTGGTCATGTGTTAACACTTTGGAAATTGCACTGACTTGAATGCTGCATGAATTACAGGAAAAAGTGACCAGACTGACTTGCTCAAGGAGGAAGCAGCTTTAATTAAATGAATCACTCTAGGCTCCTTTAGCTACAGAATGCTTCCCAGTGGTATTACACATTTTCCCTCGGCAGTAATGAATATTTTCTTGGCATTAAAATATGTCCTGGACCTATAATTACATCCCTCCTCATATTCCTTGGTTCAAATGCAATTAAATTAGTAGATTTGAGGCTTTAAGTCAACTGCAACAATAGGGTTAACACAGCTGTCCTTAGGGAGATGCAAATATGGGATTGGCTCAACACACACTGAGACTGAGAGAAGGTTAAATCAACTTTGGACTGAAAATGTATTTCTCTATTGTGTAGGTACACTTTGGGGTCTATTTGTCAAGCTGTGTAAAAAAAAGCACCAATCAAACACAGAACACATTTGCTATCTGAATGCCAGTTATTCCAGTGTATTTATCAAGCTGCAATTAAACAATTGAATATCTCTTTGTTAATTTCCAGCCCAAAAAGCAGCAGCTGCTTGAACAATGCTGTGTAAGAAATGGTATTCTCACCTGCCAATTTTAACTTGCTTTTTTATGCATCATCTTTCCCTGGAATGACTTGCCACCTCAATATTTTCAGCTGACATTATTTGCACTGCTAAAGTTTGAGGTGGTGTAAATATAGTAGTGTAAAAGAAACGCATACCTTTATAAATACTGTGGCTAGCTCTTTTTTAATGGATAATGCTAAGAAGAAATACACAGCTTTATAAATATCACTTATTTTACATAACTTTTTTTTTATTTTTTTTCACCTTTTCTCCCACACAGTTTAATAAATAGTACTGTAGCATGGTTGGGAAAATCATAGAAGTAAAGTATATTCCTCCCAGAATCCTCTATGAAGCAGCACAAAGGGCTATGAAATGAGGGGACTGTGCAGCTGGACGCTCTCTTTGCATTCTCTCGCGTTTTTATGTGTATTTCGGCTACATGTGCCTGCACCCAAGCGTATCTCATTCATACGGGTGCAGGCACATGTAGGAGGCGTAGGGCGGTATTTTTAGCAAGCGCTTTTCCTCTTGGCGAAAATATCTGCCCTACGCCTCGTCTGCCATCAGCCTAAGGGGTGATTAGCCTCACCTGGAGTTGAAAGGTTCTCGAAGGGTAGTGTCTGGGCTGCTTTCTCCTGAGAAAGAGGTGAGACACTGGAGCTGCAGTGTGGAACTTATCCTGTTTGGGGAAAAGTGTGTTTGGGACCTGTTGGAAACTATTTTGGTTCTTCACAGTTACCTCTGAGAGCCAGAGGAATATTTGTCCACAGAGGTGGATGGCCTAGTAGCAAGAACCAGTTACTGTATGCTGCCCTAAAGACTGAGGAACTGAAGTGCAGCCGCTTCTGAGAAAGCACAGGAATCCTATAAAAAACTGTGTGTGTAACCTGCAGTTTGCTATATTGGCTTATTCTGCCCAAGTGTGGCTGTGTGTGTCCCCCGGGAAGGACAGTTTTCAGTTTCAGCAAGACTGCTACTTTTGGTTGTATTTGGGATATCAGCTCTATAAACTTTTATTTGCTGTCAAGCCTGCTGTGTTAAATAAACTTACACCAGAATTCAGCTGGAATCCCTGTGTACCTGTCTCTTACTTGTGTGAAAGGAGCGGACGCCTCTACCTAAAGAGCTAAATCCCCACAGTACACATTATCTAGAAATGGCTCTGCTCATTTATTTTTGCAAAAATCTTATATACTTAATCTTATATACTGTATGTAGTTTGAAACCATTTACCTGCTCTTTTAAACAATTTCTCTATCTTGATAGATTAGAATAATTCTGTAACACATAGCATGGCAATACTCTATATATTAAAGGACATGTAAACCCCACACAAAAATGTAATCAGTAAATAGCCTCTTTGAAATCTTTCAATACCTGCCACTCTGGTTGTCCAGAGGTAAATAGTAAGGCTGCAGCATTCCCTTAATCACTTAGATTTCCTTCTCCTCCTGTAAGCCACTCGGCCCCCTCCCTCAGGAATTTGCTTTGGCTGTTGGCTTGTGGGCATGCTCAGTTGTTCTAAGCTCAGATTACTAAACATGCCTTCTAGTCTAGCAGCCAGTGAAAAGATGGCAATTGCTGGTTCCCATAGAAACTCTAAGCTCTAGCTTTCTGCTTCAATTTTTTTTCTCCTAACCTCCTCTACTGAGCTCAGCTCAAACAAAGCAGAACTTTTATCAGAGACAATTTTGCCTGTGTGAGCCTGTATTCTTGATGAAATGTATGATGAATAAGGGTCTGTGTGTGTGTATGCTGTTTTGCAGATCAGAGGAAAAATGGCCACCGGGTGAAAGCTGCTACTTGCTTTAGGAAAATATGATGATGCTGGCAAACAGAGGGGATACATTCAGTACAAATAATGTCATTTGGGTGGGGGAGACATGCCCAACTGTACACTGTAGGCAAATGTAGGCTTTACATGTCCTTTAACTACAGGGTCATAAAATAATAAACAGGTCAAGGATATGTGGGATCTTAGAACAGACCTCTAAGAAATTTTTGACAGTAACCTGTAAAGTAAAATGCCTTGCAGTCAATGCTCTGCTTACCGACTCACTTTTGACTTGCTTTTTCAATGCCCTGTGACCAGGAATTAGTATATGGGGTTAGGATTGTGTTAATGTCTGATCCTATTGCATGGTAATGAGAATCAGGAGGATGCTAACAGACAACAGCACAATATTTCTTGTAGGGCCTACAGTAACATAGATCATCAAGGTCAACTGCCAGGCCAAGATAAATGAAAGTTGAGTTCTTGTATGTAACAAAGAGAGTCACAGCAGTCAGCAAACAATGTGCACAATGTCCTAGACACGATGAAGTGGGTCAGGTTCAAGTTCATAACAAAACAATACTGCTTAGAGGACTAAAGAAGTGTAGGAATGTATGACCTGCAAACTACATTTCTGCTAGGGATACAATTGCCACCTAGGAACTGCTAGGTTTGGTGGCAACCTCCCAAGATATGCTGAAAATATACAATTTTACCATTGTAGGCATATTGCTGGATTTCCCCTCTGATGTGTATGTGTGTTTAAAGAGGTGGGAACAAGTACAGGCCAGTACATTGCTGATAAGCTCCAATGCTACCAGTGGGTGTATGCCATATGGTCCTCTACATTCACCTACCGTTAAGGTTTCTGTCCACATTAGTGAATTAAGTGAGTTAATATAAATACATATAATATAATTGCATTGCAGCTAAAGGGTAATAATTAGAAGCAAAATAATTAGCTATGCTGTCAAATTTTGCAGAATTTGACTTCATTATTATATTAGTGTTACCCAGCTGAGATCAATAGTAAGAAGAAGAACGTGTCAGTTAAGTCTTACTACAAATGTGCTTTAGTGAGCTAAAGCCCTCTGGGCCTGCTATAGTTGTAATTACTAGCTTATAGAGATCTGTAGATAATAACTAGCAATAATAGTCATTTTGTTGCAGGGGGTAGGATTGGGGAGATTACATGTGCACAAAGAACACAGACTTGCAATAGGTCAGTGTTGCTAAACTGCAGTTTTTATCATCAAGTTAAAATAATTTACTTTCATTTACTTGTAGTCAGTAATGCAGTTACAGTATATAAGCACTGTGATCTCTGCACCCTGAATCTTATAAATTGTAACCCTAAATCTTAAGGCTGATGGCAGACGTGGCATAGGGTGGATATTTTCATCAAGCGGAAAAACGCTTGCCGAAAATACGCCCTCCTACTGTAAAAAGGTAGGCGATTTTTACAGTAGGGGGGCATATTTTTGGCAAATGTTTTTCCGCTTGCCAAAAGTATCTGCCCTACGCCAGGTCTGCCATCATCCTTACATTTTTCTGTCTCCTACGTTGTGTTTCAAGCCAGACAAGTGTTTATCCTTAAATGTTATATCAGTGGGATCTAACTTTCTTTTCATAGTAGCAGCCATACAACAGCTATCCTCACTCTATGATGCTAGGAAATAGTAACCTTTTGCATAGAGTACCTGTGTTACATTATTCATACAATATAGGAGGCTTTACCTACCTGGGGTAGGACTACCACAGGGGGTTTACATTGATCTGGTATGGTTGCTTTTCAATTTTTCAAAATGCATGAACTTGCTCAGGGGACCAGGGAATGTGCATTGATCAATCCCTCTCTTTTGTATGGTTGTAGCTTAATTTGGTCAGATCAGTTGCACTTCCTTTGTACTTATATATTTTAACTTAGCCTTCAAGTGCTCACACAACCATCCTTTTTATGTTTATTTATTTTTTTAAATTAATGAAAATTTTAACACTTCAGTCAATGGATAGAAGAGTTTCTGTAAAGTGGATAGTTGGTGGAAAATATTACAGCACTAAGCACCCTAGCCGTGCAATAGCATTTGAGAGTTGTACAGTTAGTACAAAATGTCACTGCTGTATAGACACATTTATCCGGTGATAACCCATGGTCAAGGTAAGATATACATATTTGTTAACAGTTCCTTTGCATAGAACCTTTAACTTTAAGCATATTAGTGAAATGTGCTTACCTTAGTCACCAAGATCTAACAACACTTGTCCAGTCAAACAGACACCCCAGCTGTTCAGGGAGAGAGAGAGAGGAGGGGGGGAACAGTTAATTATTTAGGATAACTATACACACACTGCAATATTTACATCTATACCCATACACTGTAGCCCTTATTTGCATTTCTTATGGGTTTAAGCGCTGGAATGTGCTTTTCCTTTTTCTTTTTTGTTGTGAAAGCTGTACTGTGCACCTTGTGCTGGTTTAAAAATCTGGCACAAAATGCAGGTGTGGACATCAAAGCCCGCAGTGCGTAGCCTTCACTAGCACTCCCTAGGTTGCACATTTTAATGATGCAAAAGCTAACCAGTGTTTCAGGGGTCAGTCTCATGTTGTCTATCTACTGCTCGCTTGAATTTAGAGGTCAAAAATTAAGCAGCCCTTTTTAGTATGAAATTTGTGCTACATTGTGTTCCAAAAATAGAAAATCCCACCAGTTGGCAACAACCAAAGAATTCAATAAATAACCAACCTCAAAAAACTAATTAGTTTCCCACAATCTTTAAATGGAGTATACATTTTCTATAGTGGAAGCAGACCACAGTGAGATGTACCAGTTAAATAGCTCTATGCTGCTTCTCAAGAACTACAGTTATTTACTTCTTGACCTACTTCTTCTGACCCATCTTCAACCTTCTTAGTGTATGCTGAGAAATGAACATTGGAGATTGCTTGAAGCATATGGATTATTATATGTTGTCCCCTTTGCTTTAAGTGGATTAAAAGACTGGTAAATTCTATTTATCATACCTGGAAGTGCATCACACCATTGATTAAGCCTAAAAATGATAGGCCTTCCTATTCATTACATTAGAAGTCAAAGACATTGCACCTTAAAGGAAAACTATACCCCCAGAATAAATACCCAACTAAAAGATAGTAAATAATGCCCTTTTACATCCTTGATCCACCATTTAGTGATGGGCTGTGTGCCTCAGAGATCACATGACCAGAAATAATGCAGCTCTAACTGTAACAGGAAGTAGTGTGGGAGCCAAAGACAGAACTGTCCATTAATTGACTGACGTGGCCTAGCATGTATGTGTGTGCCCTGGCTTGTTTGTGTGCACTGTGAATCCTATGATCCCAGTAGGCGGCCCTTAATTTTTAAAATGGCAATTTTCAATTTAGAATTACCCAATAGCACATATTACTAAACAAATTATATTTTTATGAAACCGGTTTATTTAAATGAAGCAGGGTTTTACATATGAGCTTATTTATACAATATATTTTTACAGAGATCTACATTGTTTGGGGGTATAGATTTCCTTTTATACCAAAAGCTGCTGGACCCACTGGGTAACATTGGTACATCACATTTATAGTTCCCACTTGCCACATAGGGAGCAAAGATGCAGAGATACTTTAAGGCCATAGCTAAAGGGCATGGTTAAAGTGCATAGCTGCCAAATGTAATTCATAAAAAAGCAAAGAAAAGAGCTGTGTTATAGTCTTTGTAACAAGTCACCATGGTATTTATTTTCAACAGGACATTGTTCAGCCAGCATTTCAGAAGGAGACACAACAATAGAAAAAAGTGTTTTGGATTATTGTCACAAGTCCAATTACAGGATTAATAAGAACTCATACAACTGAATAACATAAAATACACTTTTAATAAGATCTCCACTTTATTGGTCAGGGTCATGCCATGCAACGGGAGAAAAATGTTTTGCTTCTAACAGAGAAAAATTACAGGATAGGCAAAAATTGCACATTTGCTTTCATTAAAGTACATTACATTCGTCTGCACTTATTCACCCCAATTATACAGAAGTAGAGCGTTTAGGTCTGTGTGCAGGCCTAGCTAATAGGTTCAGACTACATCAGACAATTGCATATCACGCTCTGGATCATGCAGTGATTTATTGGGAAATGTATTGGGAACAATCACTGGGAGGTTTCAGTTTGTAACAACAAGAGATTAAGCTGAAATAATTACAATGTATTACAGGTATAGGATCTGTTATCCGGAAACCAGTTATCCAGAGTTCCAAATTACAGGAAGGCCATCTCACATAGGCTTCATTATAAGTAAATAATTTTTTTTTTAATAGTTTCCTTTTTTTCTCCATAATAATAGACCAGGTAGGATTGTTTTGCTGCCACTGTGCTACTGTTTGATTTGATGATTAAATGATTTTTCATTAGACATGTATGGAGATCCAAATTACAGATAGACCACTTATCCTGAAAACCCTAGGTCCCGAGCATTCTGGATGACATGTCATATACCTGTATTCCATTATGGAATTAAAATCTATATTGAGAAGAAGACTGTGACTGTGACTGTGGTCACTATCATAACTAAGGTTTAATACACAATTACATTTACCTTCACTGCCAAAGATTTCATTGTGAACAATAAGAATTAATAGAACAATCTTCTCTGTTAAGAGTATCAATGTTGGTATATATGGTTTATGTATGTGAGTGTATAGATAGATCAGTATAGGTTTGTGTGTGCTGGGTTCACTTGAAAGGGTTGAATTTGATGGACTTTGGTCTTTTTTCAACCCAACTTAACTATATAACTATGTATGTATAGTAGTAGTCAAACATCAAAGGTTTCACCCTGAAATGTCTGTATTTTGGGGAGATAATGGTGTCTTCTTTATGATTCAAAGCTTCTGCATCCTACCTGATCAAATTTTCCCAGGAAAATTGTCACTTGTCAGTGTACCAAACCTAGGGCTTTGTCATGGCAAGCCAGGAAAACATCCTACTTTGAAAACAGGCTGCTCCTGCTATTAAATTGGATAATGGGTAACAAAAAACTTTTATGCACAGTATCAAACAAGTCTGACACTTGAGCATACAGGGGGATCTGGGTCTTAGGGCCACTTTCGACAGTCTTTTAGGGTAAACAAAGCAGTCACAGAAGTTGCTCTCTTAAAGGCAAGTGCCTGCAGTTTATTTTGTTACAAAACTTCAGTAACAAACACAAAATGAGGAAAATAAACCCTTGCACCAGAGAGCTGGCTAAACACAGTTGGCAGCCTAACTACAGTTGGGTGGCTTTTCCAACTCCAACTTAACAAAAGAAAGCAAAATCAGGACAATCATCAGTACCTTTCCCATGCAGTGCAGCTCCTGCTACCTGTGTAGTGGGGGAGAGATCTCCCCCTCCCCACACTGGAGTCTTTTTAAAAGGCTGTCAGCTGCAGCAATTACCTTGCTGCTAAGGTCTGTATTAAAGGGCTGGGGTTGTAAGTATTCCATGTTCCCACTATGCAACATCCTGGGAGAAACATATCATCCATCTACAACTAACCCAGCCACTTTATTACACAAGCATAAATTCCCAAACATATGGAAACCTTGGTAAAGCTACATAATGTTCAAACAGCCAAGACCCTGCCTCCCTCTCATTTTATATTATCTTGGCAGGCTTGGTGGGCAAGACACATTTTAGAGGTACATGAGAACAGAAAGCATCCAGTCCAAGAATTTACAATACCACTGTTTCCAAGGACTGTTGACTGATGTAGATCTTTACTAACAGGCTAATTTACCAGTTTGTTTCTCTAAATCGAAAAAAAATTCATATTGAAAAATTTTGCCTATTTATTAATGTGGTAAACTTGTTGAATAAAAAACACTTGAATACCTTGAATTTTAGAGTTTACAAACTCAAATAAAACTCGAAATTTGAATATTTTGAATTGAAAATATGGCTTGACTTTGCCTAGGACAACTCCCATTGACTCTATATAAGAGTCATTGACTTATATATAAACTCACAAGTTTTTAGATGGTGAAGTTTTACATTTGAGTTTTTGAACCATAATTCAAATTCATGTTTTTTAGCACAAAAAACTCAAATTGTGAATGTTGATAAACCCCCTATGTGAATGTGAAATAAAAACTGTGAATGATTTATAGCAAACAATTCTCCTTTAGGTTTCTTCTGCACTTGCCAATAACCCAACCCTGTTTGCTTGATATCTCCCCTTGTTAGTGTCCTTCAAGCATCCATTTTCAGCTGCCCATACTAAAGTGTATTGCAAAAGAATTTGGTGCATTTTAATCAGCTCTAATTTAGTTAAAATGCAAATGATGTGCTGAAATTTTCTGAAGTACACATTTTTAAAAAAAAGTCAATATTTTTAATCAAAACTTGAATGTTCATCATGTGGACTTTGATATTGAAGTTAAATGTCAGCAAAACCTGTTTTAAAACTCTGTTTTCATAAATGAGTTTTCTTTGGCCAAGCCCTCTCTATCTTATGCCAAATACAGCCCACTCTTTTCTTTTAGCTTTTAGTAAAACATTCAGAGTTTACTTGAATACAAAAAAAAAAAACATTCAGAGTTTGAACCTACGTGTAAAGAGTTGGAGAATAGTGATGAGCGAATCTGTCCCGTTTCGCTTCGCCGAAAAAGATTTGCAAAATGGTGAAAAATGCGCACAATGGCGAAAATGTCGTGCGGCAAAAAAAAAATTGTCGCCCGTGACAATTCTTTTGACACCCGCTACTATTCTTTTGATGCCCGCAACTATTCTTGCGACAATTTTTGGAGAGCAACACAAACATGAAAAATGTTCCTGGGGTTACAAATAGAGGCTCTAATTGGTGATTTGGCAGCCCCTATGTAGACTGGCAGACTACAGAAGGCTCTGTTTTTTTTATGCAACCAAAACTTGTCCAAAAGTCAGAAATTCAAAAATAAGCACCTGCTTTGAGGGCATTGAGAGCAACATCCAAGGGGTTGGTGGGCAACATGTTGCTCACGAGCCACTGGTTGGGGATCACTGTTCTACAGAAATAGCTGGAGGTCTGTAGACACATCTTATGACTTCTAGTGACAAGCAAAACTGTATGCTATTATATATGAGCTATTAAAACAGGATATTTAATTAGCATCTACTTTTTTCATGTGAGTAAGCTCCTTACATTTTACCTCAAACAAGGGCCACAGCATATGTTTCTGTTTTCACAAAACAGAAAAAGCTGCATGATGTGTTGTTCGTTCAGGTATTTATTCCATGCCATTCCATTTTCTTTTTAAGGCCCTTGTGTACCTCACTGTAGAGATCAACTTTTTACCAAACATTAAAGAAAAATAACAGCTTTCTTTACAATATTTCTCTTACAAAGTCCTGCTAATGGTAGTACCATACATCTTTTTTTTGTAAGAGCAGAAAGGGACCTTCAGCATTATCCAGACTGGCAAGCAATTTTAATGTCAAGGTGGTACCTAAAGAAAAATGCACTTGACAGCTTCTCTGTTAAAATCAGCACTTTGTATGGTTTATCATGTGCATGTGAAGAAAAAAGGTGAATTTTTACTTAAACCAATACATTTATTGCAAGTGTACATATCTGGGAATTCAATAGATTTTCTAACTCTGTGAAAACATGTTTAATTGCTGAATATTTACATTTTGCATGTTTTACAACCCACCCAAAGAAACAAAGATCTCTGAATTTAGGAGTAGTATAAGAAAATTAACATGTGCCTTAAAAATTAAGTGCTTGAATTCACTTGGTTGACATTTTTTTTTTATTTTTCTCTATAAAATATAAGTTATTATGGGCCAGATTCAAATCAACAAGAAATCTTTATGTTATGGTTATTACATGAAAACTTATGGCTGAGATTTAATTTGAGGAAACAATTTCTCTTAGTTTAGTCCCAGTTTTACCCACAGACTGCAACAGAGTTTTCATGTGATAAACAGTGAGATTAGTTTTTCTCATTGAATTACACCTTGTTTTGTAGAAAGAGCTGGAATTAAATAAGCTTTTCTCATCAAATAGAATCTGGCCCATTATCTCTACCAAGATATAACATAGGATATGTAAACATTACTTTAATTTACATGAAAGAGACATTTATATGCAGCATCCACTACAACAGTCACATGACCAGTTATCCCCATACACAAAAGTCTTATATTTAATTCAAATAAACTCACATTTTGAATGCTTGCTTATTTAATGATAAGGAAAACTCGTTCAAATTATAAAACTCTAATACTTTGAATTTTTGCTTTTACAAACTTGGAAAAAAATGCAAAAACTGGAATATCTCGAATTGAAAATATAGCTTGATTTTGCCTAAGGCAACTCCCAGTCGCAAACTTTTAGATGGCGAACTTTTCCATTCCAGTTTTTAGGTTTTTTGTTTTTCATAAATTCCAGACATTCGAGTTTTTGAACCATAATTCAAATGAGTTTTTTTAGTAAAAAAAACACCAAACTCGAACGTTGATAAATCTTCCCTTAGTATACTGGGCAGCAGTTTGGTGCTCACGTGTAGAGAGGGCACCTATGTCTATGTTCATAAAGACCTCCATGCCTACAGTATATCACTGTTTAATTGCCTTTTTTTACCACTAAGGTTTATGTCCCTGCCTCTACAAATGTACAAATGTACAGAGAAATAACAGCAACAAATTGTTATTATGTATCTTTATCCAGTCATCTAATGTGTAAATCCAATTTAGCATGTGGGTATAGTATTTCTCACATCTCCACTACTTTCAACTAACACATCAACTGTTACAAACTTCATGCTAACTTTGAAATCCTAATCATTTGGCTTTTCCTTTACTCCTTACTGTATATAGATGTGGTCTTAACAATCAATTAATCAACCATTCCATACTATCAAAATCCCCACTGTTTTTGCATTACCCTGCTTACTCTCAAGTGCCCTGATTAATTTGGGAGTTGTTTGGTCATACAACCAATCCAGTCTGATGATGTTTATGATGTATGCCTATTTATCAATGCAATGAGATCACAACTGTAGCTTGATTACTTGAAGAGGTTCTATGCTCTGAAATAGACATTGCATTCTCTGATTGAGTTTCAGTAAGGATACCTTACACATGCTGTTCTGACATTATAAATTCATGGAAGTGTTTATTGATCTAGCAACACTTTGCAGTGCCACAGCATCATGCCATCAAAACTAAAATCTTGTTCAGTATGACACCTACATAAGCTAAGAGAATAATGTCAGCAGGTTAGGTTATTTAGTATTCTTTATTTATTTTTTTAAATGACCATTTTCTGTACAGTACGTACTGGATAAATCAATTTTTTAGCAAATATTATAATATGGTATAATTTTATTTTACTAAATAATGAAAATAATTTTATTCCCAGCACTAAGGCGTATGCAGTCTTACAGAGGAGGCATACGTTCTGTTATTAAAGGTCAAGTCTTACCCTTTCTGTGCCTACAATTTTATAGTACATTACTTAGCAGGGTGTGTAATATGCTTTCATTGTGCATTGAGTTTGTGATAGGTGTAGGATAAACACAGTAAAAATACTGCATATTGAAAGACACATCCAAATGCATTAGGTACAGATACAGTATTTTAGCTGCTGCACACCCTCATGGGTGCTATCAAAAGAAGCATACCATGCTGAACACCCATGTAGCCTAAATATTTTTTGCATGTTGAACTTGCTTTGGAAGCAAAGACTTAGGGCCAGATTCGTTAAAGTATGAATCCGAATCACGAAATTGTTTGCAAAAGTCACAAAAATTCTGTTCGTTTTAATACAAATACGTTTGATATCGCAGAAAATAAGTTGTAAACGTTAAAAAAATAAAAAAAAATTGTATTCAGATCTGTTGTACTTTAATGAATGTGCCCCTTAATGTGGCTGATTTCAGCTGCCAATATCTATCCTTTAGACCGATTCAATATGGGCAGGTTTGATTTTTCCATTGGATTGGGGACTGCATCAATGAGCCGATGTGGTCCCCGATCCTGATCAAGCCCGATTTCTGGCTACATATCAGTGGAGACTGTTTGTGTTTTTATTTTAGCTAGAAAATGCATACATATTAGGATAAAGTGAATATTTTGTTGCAATTAAACCAAGCACCTTATTTTAAATTATTCTGCAACAATATCTAGAACAGCATCATTTAGTGTCTGTATTATCTGCACTCCCCAGGCTAGTATAAACCAGTGTTGATAGTTGCATCCCCAGAAAGCCTACAAGGATCGATCTGTTATAATAAGCTCATTATAGAAGGTATGTCTGCAGTGAAATCTAGTTCCTTTTATTTAGTGAAATCAGGCCAATGTCAGAGCAAAGTTACAGAAGGACAGCTTTTCTTCGTTGAATGTTCTTCTCTTTCTTTCTTAAATGCTTTAACTTATGCTAATATCCAATGATTTATTTTTCCTTGACACCATGAGCTGCAGTGCATCTTCTATGCCAATACAGGTATAGGATCCGTTATCCAGAGAACTCCTTATGCAAATAGCTCTGAATTGCAGTAAGGCCATCTCCCATAGCCTCCATTTTAATCAAGTCACATTTTTTAACTAAAAAATTATTGGAGGCAAAATAATTCTATTGGGTTTGAAGGAATTGTTTAAAGGAGTTTTTAGTTATCTGGAAAACCCCTGGTCTCAAGCATTCTGGATAACAGGTCCCATACCTGTAATACAGTGTCTCTTTATCTTTGTTGTACCCCTACCTCTCATTTACTGTTTATTTAATCTTCTAGGAAAAAAAAAAAGTTTGTGGGTCAGAACAGGAATCTGCCAGTATAGATAAATACAATTATATGCAGGTTTGCCACCTGGCTGCTATTTTACTGGTCTGCCCAGTAAAAATGATGCTTTATGCCAATGTTATTAATAGGGAAGGCAGATAAAAATGTATGTTTTTTCCAGAAATGTTGGCAACTCTTAATATGCATAGGATTTTGCACCTTTTTAGCCCTAGTATAGCGCTCAGTAATTACCTAGAATATACAATTTTTATAGCATATTGGGGGAAACTCCTTCACTAAGTAAACCGTGGCATCTTGCAATAAGAGTAAAATCAGATATACAATTTTATTTATTAAAATTAATTCACTTACAGCGTTAGAAGTGCATTCAGCTCATCAAAATCAATAGGCCAACGCGTATTGCTGAAACACATTTGGGCTATTGATTTTAACCAGCTGAATGTACTGTGAGTGCATTAATTTTAATGAATAAAATTGTATATCTGATTTTACTCTATGGGAACATGCCCCCCTTTTCCTCTACTTGTCTGTAGCTACTTGTAGTCTGACCAGCTATACCAGAAGAGGCTGCAACCCATACAGACAATACTACATCGGATTTTAAATTGCAATTAATTTTTTAACCAGTTGTGGACATTTCTTGCTCTGTGCAGATAAGTAAATGGACTGGTAATAACAACCTAATTACACACGCACACACACACACACGCTTTAGTGCCTCTTTGTGTCTCTATAATACAATAATATTTACAATTTACATCTTAGAAAGAGGGCATAAAGGTAGAAGATAGTGGTATGGGGTCATGGGGTGGTTGAGGTAAGCAGAATTTCTGCTGATTAGAAAAAAGCAAACATCTGTATGGGATTCTGTTGTATTTTAAACTGGACGACCAGGTCCGGATTTGTGCAGAGACCACAAAGGTCCGGGCCTAGGGTGGCACAAATTTAGGGGCGGCACAACTTTAGGGCCTATTAGATTCATTCAATATTTAAATTATTTTTAGCAGACTTACGTTATGGAGATCCAAATTACAGAAAGATTCCTTATCTGGAAAACCCCAGGTCCCCAGCATTCTGGATAACAGGTCCCATACCTGTAGTACATATTGCCACATTAAAATATTTATTAAATGAAAACAGAAAAAGGCACACAGCTGTAATGTGGTTTAAAGATTATTTTTTTTTTAGCTTTTGTGAGTTTAGAGAGCAAATCAGAGTTTCTTAAATTTCTAACAGATATCACCTTTAGCTTTGTCTATAGGCTGCAAAGCTTCCCACACAGGAACATACAGTTGTTCAGTGAGTGCAATCCAGAGTGATTGGATCAGACAAAAAGTGTGACCTATCCTGTGGCTGACCACTTTATTTTCATTTATTAGCTCACAAACAGTTTACTTTTGCATTTCTAGGCGAGGAAAGAGAACATTTAA
Organism: Xenopus tropicalis; assembly: GCF_000004195.4. Classification (NCBI taxonomy): domain Eukaryota; kingdom Metazoa; phylum Chordata; class Amphibia; order Anura; family Pipidae; genus Xenopus; species Xenopus tropicalis. Next base: position 76,331,662 of record NC_030684.2, read on the forward strand.
TAAACCCAAATGACATTGCATACTGAATGTTTAATGGATTACATGGTTAGTTCCATGTACAACCGTAGATGCATTAATTGAACATGAATTCCAAACAAAAAATGTTCAACCTTTATGTAGAGTTCAAATAATTTACATTAGATTAGATCAGATCAACCTGATGAACCGCAACAGTCTAATGTCTCACACCCTGTCTGATCTACTTAGCGTACATACCTGTATATATATATATATAAAGAGTACCGCACACTCAGGGACTTGGTGCAAAAGAAAAAAAGTTTATTGAAAAAAACTTTTTTCCTTTTGCACCAAGTCCCTGAGCGTGCGGTACTGTTTCTCTATATGTCTGTTTTTTGACCTGCACCCAGGGCTGTTATTTTGGTGACGGGTGTGCTCCACTCCGTTCTCTCTATATATATTTACATATACACACACACACACACTGCAGAACAAATGTCTAAAATATTTTTTTATTTAATTAGAGTGAAAATAATTCACGTTAATTAATTCACAAAGATTCTACACATTTTCCTTTAACTTTAATATTAATTACCAACATTTCCCACTATTTATATAGAAGTAATCAGAAGTAATTTGTTAAATGTGTATTTCTAAAGCAATATGAGAGATATCATAGCACAAAAGGAAACTACAAAATTAATTAAAATAATGCCAACACTTTAGTTGTTAAAAATAGCCTAATACTGAGCACATGTCAAAACAACAAGTGGTGCAAATTAATTCTGAAGTCTTTTTGCCCTATGCTGTAGGCCTAATTGTCATTTTGGTAGTAATGTTGAAAATGGATAAAACCTATATGTTAAATATATTAATAATGATGTGAGGCCCAATTAAAGCAATGCCATCTCCCATAAAGGTAACTTTAAGCAAAAAATTTCCTTTTTTTCAGCAATAATAAATCAGTACCTATACCTTTATTAATCCTGACTATGCTACATAAATCCATATGGCAGCAAAACAATCCTATTGGTTTTATTTTTATTTATTGTTTAGTAGACTTACGGTATGGTGATCCAAAATGCAGAAAGATCCCCTTATCCGGAAACCCCAGGTATCAAGCATTCCAGATACAAGCTCCCATACCTGTACCATAGCTTAATGTAAGAACATGATTCTAAATTGTATGATAACAAGGGTGTATGTGAGAACAATTTTGTCTAATAATGAAAAGGAGAACACTTTAATATATTGAAGCAAACGCCAATATACTTAACAAATAAATGTATTCTTTTTCAAGTTGTAAGAATTTGTAGCACAAAGGGGAATTTTCTGTCATTATGATATAAAGGAAGGTTACATTCACAAATGATAATTAGTAATTCTGTGAGTTTTGATATGGGACATTACCATGAAAAAGCTGCAACTCAAAATATCAGAAAACAAAACCTTTTGTCATCACAAATTATATAGCACATAAAATGTTTTGTTTGCCACAACATTTACAGTGGCATCAAGAATGCGGCATCACAATTCCAGAGGATTACTGAGGATCATGTTCCGTTGACTCCAGTTGGAAGTATTTTAAACTAGCGGGGCCTCCAACTGGCATATTGATATGCACCATTGCATGTTTTGGCTGGCAGTCACAGGTCCTGACTGATCTGCATATCTTTTTATTGTGCCAAAGAAATCAGTTTTAATCTCCCAGCATTTTCATCATCTCTGCTTGTAGTGGAGATCAAAACCCCTCCTTGTGCCATGGCTCTAAAGATATCATAACATTATTTCTGTATAAACACTGTCCTGTCAACATAACCATCTGTCCTAAGTCTACAGGCTTTGACACAATTAAAGGATACATTTCAGACCCTCCTGCTATCTGCTACTTACAAGATGGCATTAACTCTACATTATTATGGGCAGGGTGTGCCTTTTTTAAATGGCCTTTGTTAAATATCAATTCTCTGTTTCTGTACACAGCGAAATAGCTTGTTACAAAGCAGAAGACAATGCATTCTGTCCCAGCACCACCTCTCCAGCAGTTCTGCATGTACAACACGCCGGCTTCCCTTTATTATGTAAAACAGACGCAGAGACCTGCTGTTCAAAATCCTATTTACAACAGAGAGCCTCTTCTGGAGAGAAGATGTTTTATTTGAATATGTCAGACTGTAACCCATTCTCATCCAGAGGCATTGGAATAGTACTGACGTAAGGCCTCATTTATTATGAGCAGGGGAACTGGAGATATAAGGAGCATAGACCTGCAATCCTTAAATCCCATATACTGACCCCATATACATAGCACCTAATCTACTATCCATAGTAAGTGACACTGCTTTTTAAGCTGTACTAAGCAGGGCTCTTTTAGAACTATTATACCCTCCTGCTTCTGGCTTGTACCGAATGGCATTTAAAGTAGATGTGTTGGGTTGCCCAAGTTCTGCCCCTCCAGCATACAGCACTGCTATGCGTAACACAGCATACAGGTACATAGTGAGATGTAGCTCTTGGTGCTCCATACAGATTGTACTGTAAGTAGTTATCAGACACTGATATTTCACTTTTCAACTAATGGGGTAAGAAAACTACCTGTAGCTAATCAGAGCACTGCCTTTCCCCTCAAACTTACTCTTCCTGACTGAACTGAGGAAGTGTTTTATTACTGCCTACTGAGAAATGCTACCAGAAGAAGTGCAAAGTAACTGGTAACAATAACAAAAAGAATTTTGTCCTGTCTGAATCTATGACATAAAACAAGGACTGTTGCTGCTTGTTATAAATGAAACAGAAATAGTCACATGTACCAGAAAAGGTATCCTCCATGCTTGTGTAAAAAATGACTAATGTATCAGAAATAACCTTTTTTGTACCCCAAAAACAACACTTCTGTCATAATGCTGCAAATTGTGTCAGCCGGGAGTAAACACATTTTATTCTGTTGTCAGTGTGAATATAAAGTAATTGGGTAACAAGGAGTATAACTGATTGGAGGGTAATGACCTGGTAGAAAAGTAATGTATCTGGAACCTAGCTCTAAGTAATGAAAATGGCCTGCCAGCTGCCACAAAGTCATGAAACTGCCCACAGTATCATGTAACAAGACAAAGAGGTTGCTGCTGCTGCAGAAAATAACAGGTCACAATATAATATAGCTGGACATATAGCAAAGTAATAGGGCACTTATTTATGTAGTATTGATGGGCACAGAGCATATATATGTGGAGAGGAGTAAGGTAAATGGTTTATCAAAGATTAAGGATTTTCATTTCATCTATTTTGCTTTCTGAGAACAAAGAATTTTCAGCCAAATGACCTCATAACAGTCACAATATTTCATCCACGAAATGGTTATTTCTGCCTTGAAGCTACTTTGGCAATGAGCATTCATAACTTACCCCCATCCCACACACTTAGGGCTAATTGAGTTGATACCAGGAAAAAAACTGATGTGCTACAAATGATTCTGGCATTTTTAGGGACAGATAATAGTCCTGTGGGGATCAGCTTAATAATAAATACAGTATCCTGTAGATGTATTCACAGGAATCTTAGTTAAACAAAAAGTAGCATTGCCAAGACTTGCAGGTGATCCTTGTCTGTGAAAAGGTCAAAAGATGCCACAAATGCAATAAGATGCACCTTAAGAGCTTAATGCTACTAACATACACACTCTGTCAAACTTGATCATGACTTTACCACAGTGATTGAAGGTTGAATATTTAGGTAACTAACTCTAAAAATGGGACAGGGTATTATTTTGTTTATTTTGCAATTTAAATTGAAAGCCATTTGTAAAAGTATACACAGTCGTACTGTGTTCAAGAGATAATTGAAAAATTATCTCCAAAAAGATGCTATGTTGCATATTGCCCTCTGTACCACTTTAGAATTTAGAGTAGTGCGGTCAATATGAGGACATCCCTCTATCACAGTGATTTCTCAGGTCCTGTTAGTAATCTTATATGGATTCCATGCTCTTATTCATTATCCTTAGCGGTTCAAAACCATTGCACCATTCATACAGATATTGGAAGCAGCTGTAAGCAGTGCTCCCTGGTCTTATTGTTACTCAGGTATTACAGTAGAACACTACTAATACCATATCAATACACCACATTTAAAACAGTCTCTGTAACAATCTCTTAGGAAAATCAAAAAGATGTAACAGAGCTCATGGAGCAAATACAAGGATATAGAGGACTTATCACAGAAATTTGCAAATCTGTGGATATAAATGTATTAAATATGCTAGCAGACTTCTACAAACAAACAGGGCATACAATCACAAAGCCATTTTACATTTTCATTATTATGAAAGTAAAGAAACCATATCAATGACCACATATTTTTATTATGGTGCTGACATAAGAGGGCATATAATAGCTCTAACTTCACAGAATAAAAGACATTGGAACTCATTTATAATCTCAAGGTGCAGTGCTGTAAGGAAAATTCTGCCCTTGAAAAAGGACAATTTAGAAAAGTGCTTGCACTTGTAACCTGCTCTTGTGTATTTGTGTTGTGTAGTGATATGCTGGGTGCAGCATCTTTTCAGAAAGCAGTACAAGGTACATTGTACTTTGGCACTAGGAAGCCCTATATGTTACTGCTGTCTTGAATAGGTGTTAAATAAAGGCATCTCATTGTACATTGGGTTTATAGATGCTTCCCCTTGCAACACTTGAATTGACCTTAAGCATTGTTATTGATGCTGCACACCCTGGAATTGCTATGTTGCCGCCACAAACACCTAATTTATTCCAAAATCAGCACCTCCACAACCCTGACTACATTGTGGACCAATTGTATTTAATTGTACTACTACTACATGAACTACGGCAGAACTACTTCAGTCTGCAATTCACCTTCTATTGGTGCATATCACAATGTATTTTGGAAACTTGTCCCTTTTTCAAGTGATACCAAACAGTTTTACAATCACCTTCAAATAGCCACAATCTGCAAGTGCCAAAACAAAGTCCTTGTTTCTGTGTTAAACTTGTGTAGTATAATAGTCCTTAAAAATAGGAAAAGAGTCCCAAAGTTTCCTGTTGAAAAAGTGAAACGGCCATAGGCCTATCTAAACAATAATCAAGACAATGCACATATCTGCCTATCTTAACAAGGGGCAAACAAAACATGGCACTTACGGAATCTTGCTTGATAAATTCTATCTCTGTAGAAATGCTACTCCTACTTCTCTTGAGAGGAAACTTGGGGCGACTTTGGCAAATCGCAGCGCTGCGTATGCCATCCCACCGGCGATTTACATTCTAGTGGTGGGATGGCATTACGGGGAGATTAGTCGCCCGCGACAATGAAGATTTGTTGCACAGCGACTAATCTCCCCGAGTGTCATTGCCCTAAAGGTGGTTGTAACATTACTGAGGAAGGCCAATGTGGTCTCAAAATGTTTGATTATGTTGTGAAGTGTTAAGAGCACCTTGGAATAAAAGTCAGGACCACCCCGTTGTACTGCAATTACAGGTATTTGTCTTCTCTGTATAAACAAACCACTCCCTTACCTAAGCTGCACTCTTTATAATGAAGAGCAGTTCAGGATACATTAAGCTTTTCTGTGGAGTGGTAATTTTTTATAAGATTCTCTGCATAATCTCCAAATTTGGCATTAGGTTAAACAAATATACAGAATGGTGTCCCTCTGGCTACTAAGAACCATATTGTCAGAATTGTGCCAGTACAATGTGTGGACGTGACATAGCTGAGCTGGTGAGAACTGAAACTGTTCACGTGGTTGTTTTCTTTGAAACACAAATATAAAACCATTTGTTATCATGTAAATTTTGTATACGCATGCACCCCTTTCTTTCTTAAGAATGGTACAGACCATGAAGTGAACCTCAGAGCAATTTAATATTTTGAATAACTTATCAGTTTTTAAGTGATGAATGAAACTGTAAAGAAAAGAAACCTTTAATTTAGTGATCAAAGCTAAACAAGAAATATTCCAGTATAATCTGAGCTACACAAGAAAGTTCCAAAAAGTGCTGTATCAGACTGTAGCCACAAACTAGAAGGTCATCTCAGGTGCTTTCTTTAGAATTCTGCAAGTAGATTTGCCACTGTGACAATAGCTTATTGCTGTGCTGGAGATTAGCAATGCTTATTGCTATGGGGCTAAGAGGGACATCAGCTGTGAAGTCCAGGGGGTTAGTCTGTCTCATCATATTAAGCTCCAGCAGAGAAGACCACAACAGTAGTCACCCATATAGCTCTTGGCTTAACGTGTTTGTTCTTTAGTTACTTTGCACCAAGAGACCTGAACTGTTAAACCTGTACCGTGTGAATTTTTTTCCTAAATGTGACTTCCCATCTAAACCTTAAGCATGTCTCTAGCTTCAGAGTATCCTACCTGGGTTACATTTTTTAATCAGTTGAATCTTCTATTATCATTAGGTCACTTTACTCTTATGTAGAATTGACTTTTTAACCAATTATCCATGTCACAGTTATTATGCCACATTTCCTATTGATGAAATTGACCCATCTGCTTGTTGTCACTCTCACAAGATCAATTTGCTCCCCAGGGGAAAGAACCATCATACTCTAGAACAGACAGTAAACTGCCAGTGGGAGATAGAGATGTGCATTCAATGGAGTGTTTTCTGTCTTTATAACTCTTGTCAATAAAATGCAACAGCAGGGCAATTTAAAGGTTGTAGAATGGCTTTGCTTTATATTCACCACTTACTATTTCCTACTGTGCTTGATCTTAATGATCTGTTTAACTTTGTGTGGCAGCATTGGTTGTTCAGTCGTATAACTTTCCAGAGTTACTATTTGGGGAACTTATTTTAAGACACACTAATTATGGATAGTAAAAGGAAATGCATATACAGACATAGTTTTATATTCTCATTAAGGGAAAGATATGAGCAAACTAAAGCTCACATAGGGAGCATACTTATATTTGCTGTGAGTTATCTGTGCCATCAAACATTCTTTCAGTTCTTGGCTATATCCTTGCTTATCAGGCCATACCTCCTAGTGATAGTATTGTAATGAATTCAGGCTCTGGCATTTGATTACCATTTCTGAGGGGCACTGATAAGAACACACACAATCTGATTTTGTGACTTGCCATTGGTGTAAAATGCATTAAGACCTGTGTCTGAAATAAATGGGTGTTGTATGTTCACCTTGGAGGGACTCCTAGGTCCCTTTACTCATATGCTGATAAATTCTGTATTTGGATTTGGTTATGATATCTGAAGTGCTGGAAGGATACCCTGAAATTGCTAGGTAGCACTAGACAGGTTTCTAATAGATAACTCCAAAGTACCTTTCATTGCTGTGCACCCTTACCTGTACAACACTTTGTTGCAAGTGTAATTATAATCAAGTAAAAATGTTAAGGTTTTATTAATTTGGTGAGGGTTAACCTTAACAGTTGCACTGAATTGCAAGCAACACTACAGGTATAAAAATGAAAAAATAAGTTGGCAAAATTTGTATTTCATTTTGTTATCTGTTACTAAGCAGTAGATTTATCAGTGTTCACATTCAAGATTTTACAGCCATCTTTTTTGCGTTAAAATCGCGAATTTAAATTAGGGTATCCAAAACTCAAATGTTCAAGATTTATTAAAAAAAACAAACAAAAAAAAAACACTTGCAAAACTCAAATATAAAAGTTCAGTAGACTCATTGTAAATGCTGAATAAAATGCATTTTTTCAGCGTTTGCGTTTTTTTCATGTTTCTGAGAGTTTTTTTTTAAATAAATAAGTAATCATAAATAAATAAGCAATCATTTTTTTGTAATTAAAAAAAAAACAACAATAATTCCCAAGCTCAGTTTTTGATAAATCCCCATATTTTGCTTGGGGAAATGCTTGGTATATGTAGAAACCACTTCTGCACTGTGCCACCTTGATAATTTAGCCTTATATTCTTCTCATTTGTCTAGCCCTGAACAGGTAATTCTTGCAGATAATTCTAACTTTCTAGTCCCAAAAAACTTGGTTTTAGACAAGTAACTTCTAAATCATCCTGATTTCCCAATCTCCTGCACTGTCAACTTAAATATTGATGCAATTCAGTTAAAATTTTATTGTTTCTATAAAAATACAATTACAGTGCAGCAGTTACAGGTAACTCCTGCGAGAACATCTGCATGCATTAGATAGTTAAAAAATGTCTGTACATATGATTAATTAAATAAGGCAAGCTCTACACATGGTTTCCCAGACTTTATTACTTCATTAGAATTCTGGGTAACAGTTTGCAAGTGATAGAGTCTCTTTAGCACACCTAAAGGCATGATTACTCAGCTAACTGTGACAAGCAACATTTAAATAACTTGAGTAAATTACAGTATTTCCATTATCTCAGACCCATAAATCTCATCAGAGTGTCACCGTGAGGTATAGAGAGTCCTCATCTTGATATATGGCATTATTTTCATATATAAAAAAGAATTTAAAATAATGCAAAGCCAATTTTTAAAAAGATCATATTACTCTACATAACAGAAAGACGTGTACATTTAAATGATGCAGTCTTAGCCCATGATCAGTTAAAAAAATATCATGCTACGCAAATAGGAATAAGAGTAGCAAACCTTTTTTAGTAAAATATATTGTGTTAAATCCATAATATTTTTATATTTTGGAAACAGTAACACGTGCATGAATAAAACCTACCACTATGAAACAGCATAACTGGGTTCACAACATACCAGTTATGACCACAGCGAATAGTTTCATAGGCTTATGACATATCAATGGATATGAAACGCACCAGGCGATTGTGTTTTTAATAATATGAAACATTGATTTTATCTTCAACCAAGATTGGCTGCAGGGTGCTTGCATTTTGCCAGAAATAGTTTCAGTCAGCTGCAAGCTGCAAAAACAAACTTTAAAGCAAAGTAAAAAAGTGGAACATTTATAAAATTGTAAAGGTTTAAGAACAAAAGCATCTTACACTATCAATGATATATACCTATATTATCAATTGGTACAAACAAATCAAAGGAATTTAAACCTATTCTGAATCAATCTGCACAGCACAAATTAATAATTAAGTACTGCAAACTGATGTTGATACTACAATTCTAATGTTGAATTACAAATCCAATTTTAAATATTGACTTTTTTTTGTCAGTTCATATGAATTTTATAGCACAGATAATGATTAGAGAAATGCAAATCTTCAATATTTATTACATTTAAAAAATGCAGCACAAAAGTAAAGCTTCTGCATTTAAAAGCTTGCAAGGTCATGTAGAAGTGGGGGTGCAGATGCTGGTAGTTACACCACTGAAAATGCTGAAGAAGATGACATTCACAGCTTTCTGCTTTGCAAATGAATTATTTGTTCTTTTTGAACAAGATCAAAATATTGAATATGAGGTTTTCAAGAATGTATGCTAAACTGATAACCCCCTGATGTCATATTTAAAAAGGGCTGAAAAGGATTTTTTTCAGTTTTTTTTTTTTTACAAAAAAATCAAGAAGAAGAAAAAAAATCTGTATTAAGTAATTTGGAGATCAAGGAGTTTAAGAAGTTAAAAGACAAGGAAAGTATTATCTTTAGGGGTGTGTGACAATTTATTAGGCATTATATTGATTATAACCACAGACCTCAGGCTAGTGCTCTTTTTTTCTGAAAAACTCACCAGCCTGGGATCTATTCTACTGAGGACTGCAATCTTGTCTCTTGTCCAGGGCTCCCCTGTGCCCAGGGTGGTGCTCATGCACAGCAGAATACAAGTTTGGATTGTACGCTAGAATTTTTCAAGATTTACTAAGCATCAAAACTAAAAATCCGAATCCAACCATTTGCCAACTAAAACCTGCTGAGATCACGTAGAAGTCAATAGCAGATGTCCCTTCCCTGCAGGGTCCATCTTTAGCTTCAGAACTTTAGAGGTGTCCGATTTTGAGGCTGGTTTTTGTGTGACAATTCAAAAAAGTTGAGGTTTTGATGTGACAATTCAAGAAATTCGGAGTTTCACGATTTTTCTGTGACTTTTTCAGTTCAGACTTTTAAATAAATGTCAGATATTTGTGAAAATGAGTTTATTCGAATTTTTAAAAACAAAAAAATTTGAAATATTAGAGGTTTAGTAAATGTGTCCCTCCCCCCCACAATGCCAATTTATCAAAAGTTCAGCTTGTATTTTTCTTTTTAGGTTTCAAGAAAAAAGCATAAAAAAAGACAAAGATATTCGTAAGAATCACAAAAATTAAAAAAAGTAGACAAAAAAATTCAACAAATAAAAGCTGGCAAGGTTCAATAGAAGTCAATGGGAATTGTCTCTTCAATTTATTTTTCCAGTGTTTTAAAACATTCAAGTTTTTTAGCTTCATTGAAAATGAATGTACCAATGTAATTTTCACCAGTCTGGGACTTTTTTCTAAGACATAACGTGCGCAGAAATATTCTGTTGCGTTTTCCTAAATAAGCTCTTGTTTGAGGAGAAAGTTGTATGAGTTTTATTGTGGTTATTTTTATGTGTCCACGTTTTTTCCTGACACTTTGCCCGACACTAGAGAAAAGTAGATTTAAATATCAGTAAAGAAGACAGCAGTGTCTTATCCTATAAAAGTTAGGTAAAAATTATTAGATAGGAGTTAGCTACTGAGTGTTGTTTACAATTACTGAGAAATCTAATTACCTTTTTTGGATCAGAAAGGAATTTATGTAACCTTTGGAACCTCAGTTTGTAAATTCTTAATCATTTCTTTTCCTTCATTTCTTTTTTTCTGCAGACAATTTTTTTAAGCAGCTTTATTACCAACACTACTTTGTATATCAGCAGATTTATTCCTGTAGCGCTGCTATCTCAAATGATATCTTATACCACTACTACCCTGCACAAGGCTTTTTTCCACACGTATAACAACAGAGACAGAACATATGTTTAATGTAGACGTTTTAATCAAAATTTTTATTGTTTCACCAATAAATGTCTTATTTGCAGCAAAATCACTTTCTACCTCTATTCCCTTGAAGCCATAGGAAAAATGGTCTCTGACTAAGACTTTCAAGACAAAATATACAATATAGCAACTTTTTTTTTTCTTAATCTGCACAGTTTTTAAGTTTCATTGCACAGTTTTGATATACTATTTTTCAATAAATGTATTCTGCAGACACATTAAAAAGAAGGGTTTCTCCCCAAGAGAACAGCAAATAAGTCACAATTCATTTGACCAAATTTGCTATTTCTGCCATTGCAAAATATGCATTTTTTTTGAAAAATATAAAGAAATCTGTCTTTTTCTGTTTGGCAAGTAAAAAGATATTCATAAGTTATCAATTATAGTAGCTTTATAGATAGATTTCAGCTGCCATATGCCCTCAATTCCCAAACATATGCAAGATATTCTACGAATGTGCAGAATAGTTCATCCCTTGGGTTGAAAGATACAGTCTTTTCATAGTTAAGCCAAAATGCATATTTACTGTTCATTTCTCCTCTTATTTTACAGATACTAAGATCTGCTACTACAATGTCATAACTAATCCATGCACCATAGCAATATGTTGCTGTTGACTTGCTGTTGCACACATATTATTCAAGTTACATAATGTTCAACCTTCCATTCAATGTAATTACAGCAGCCCTGTAATGCTAAGTTAATAAGACTATATAAAAGAGCAGGTTAGAAACCTGTCTCTGTCTCATTACCTATTAGTACGTTACATGCCATGAAATTTTACCCTCACAGAGCCATATGCCCATAGTCAAAATAACATAATAACCCACTTATGTAAAAGGTAATTTTGGGAGGTACTGTATAAAAGAAAAAGTTGCAGAGGCTTTCTGTTTCTATTAACTGAATTGTACAGTGAATGAATATTTACTGTATATAGTGTAACTGACAGGGCCGGATTTCTCTTCTGGGCGCCCCGAGGCCGCCCCTGTTGGTCCCCCCCGCGCGCGCATGCGTGAACGCGCGCCCCCCCCCCCCCAGTGCGCATGCACAAACGCGCGACAACCACCCTCCACAGTCGGGGAGAGGTCCCGACTGCTGCATATGGGAGCCAAATTTACAAATTTTATTGCGGTGGGGCGCCCTAGGCCCGGGCCTGGTAACTGTGGCTACATTTCACTTCACGAGTGGAATATGATTTTCCTGCAGATTCACTGGGCCAGAACACAGCAGTGGGGCACATTTACTAGCAGTGAGACACATTTACTAGCAGTGAGAATTAGTGATGAGCAAATTTTTTCGCCGGGTGTGGATTTGCAGCGAATTTCCACATTTCGCCATTGGTGAATTGTTTCACGAAACTTCGGTGAAAATTTGTAACAGAAACATTTGTTGCACATTAAAAAAAAAACTGCAACAAAAAAGGTACGCGACATCTGCATTTTGCAAATTTTCACTGTTTCACAAATTTTTTGACAAAACTAAACGGGACAGATTCGCTCATCACTGAGAATGAGTCCGGCATTGCAGTATCCCAACAAATCAGCTGAGGGACCCTTGGAATTACCACCAAGTCCAGACTGACAGTAATTCAGTAAGATTCTGTTATCTTGTGTTATTGCCTCACTTGTTCATTAGCACTGGCTAAAAGGGGGTATGGGCGCTTGTTTCAAGAGAATGTGTGGAAAATGTATCTTTCTGAACAGCTTCACTGCATACTCAGTTTTACATACACTGTAATGCTTTGCACTTACAGTACTTTATAAATGTGGCTTCTTTCACCAAGTAATGCCAGGAAATAGCAAGCGCAGGATGTGCATTCTTTATTTGTGTGTTGCACTATTGAGTTTCACACGCTTGGATGTGTGATGCTGTACCGCAGTCTCACAAGCCCATTTCTTCTGTAGTAAATTATACTTTGACATCACTGCAAATATGTGTCTGTAATCAGTTCTATACATCATAGCTTAGAAATTGCTTTGCAAACATGTAATTCTGGGCAAACTACACTGATAATTGAGTTGTTCAGAGATAACATTGTTACAGTGTAGAGATCCCAATCAGACAGGCACCATGGTGTGCAGTATAATGATTTAGCCTGATTGACGGGTTGATCGGGGAAAACTGTTGCCTTGTACTGTATCATGCTCTTCCAGGAAGATCCCAGTGCCATGATTAAGGCTCCTGTTTCGCTGTGTTTACAGCAAGTAGAAGTGTTCTCGTGGGATAAACAACATTTTTATTATTAGTTTGTAGGTGCCAAAGTGAATTGAATAGCTTTATCAAGTTTAATAATGTTAAGCAGGGAAAGAAAAATAGGGCACATATTTAGACAAGTATGAAATAATTAGCACCTTCGTGGAACTGCAAGTAGAGAAAGGACTACAGCTTCTTTTTTAGCACTTCTTCAAGGTAATTCTACAGGGTTTGAAAGGAGCATTTTTTTCCTATAATAAATATAATTATATGTAATTGGAATTGTTAAGTACTGGTGTTAGCACTGATAATGATGAGTTTGTAAGCCTACTGAATTAAAAAAAATTGGTATTTTTTTGAATTTTGATCATGTGAATTTATTGTGTGAGCTGATATATAATACACTTTACTAGATTACTCTTCCAAAAATACAGACTTTACTTTAATGGGAAGGTGGTAAGGCAGATAAGGCACCACCCAAAGCACTAGTCACTGTCAAAGTAACAGTACATTATACTGGAACAGTCACTGTCTTCAGAGTTAACAGGGTAAATCTTCCAGATGTTGGAAAAGGTAGCGCACCCACGTGTAGGTACAGTCAGGCCTAATAAATAATGACCAGATTAGACCAGACACCTTAAATCTGTATTGCCAACTGGAATCTATCAATATATAAGTGACCAAAAATAAACTGTGGTGCAATAGCCTGACCCCTTTCCTTCAGGGTTCTCTGTTTTATCCTACTTACCACTTACCATTTGTGTCCCCATTGGCTCTAAAGAGATACTGACACCAGAAATTAACTTTTTTTTTTTACATCTATCATAACATTGTCTTTGCATGCTATTTATAAATTTGCCTTAAAAAGTATTTGCCCAATGCTTTTACTCTATAAGGGGGCGGCCATATTTGTGCAGCAGGAGTTCGTTAGCATTATAAGCAATAACTGACAGGCTGAGAAGGGACAGTCAGGTTGACAAAACATTCAGGTTTAGGAACTGTAAGTAACAATTACCTACAAAAGCAGCCCTATAGGTAACTTTTATGGGCTTATTTATCTGTTTTCAAGTTGAATTCAAGTTTGTTTTTCTAAATATAATAAACTCGCGAATCAAATGCTTGCTAATTTATTAATAAGGAAAACTTGTTGTTTTTGAAATATAATTGAAATTCGAAAAAACCTTGGATCATAAAAAAAAAATGCAACTCGAACGTTGATAAATCCCCATAATGTATTTTTAAGAGTAGTTTTTTAGTGTCAGTATCACTTAAGAAGAGAAGAATTTTTATGTACTAAGCTCTGAACTCATGTTGCCACACATGATTAAGCTGAAATCTTTCCTGTGGTCACAAACAAACCACTTAGTGCTAATTTAACTGGCTTGACATTCCAGTTATTAGCAGGTGAACATCTAGAGGACAAAGTCAAATTTCAGTTCTCTCTCACCAACCAATACCTTGCAGATTATTGTATTGTGTATCTGTTATGAAAAAAAAAATACTGAAATCATTAGTTAGAGAAAAGTCTATGTTTTAGAACAGTGATCCCCAACCCGTGGCTCATGAGCAACATGTTGCTCCCACCCCCTGTGATGTTGCTCCCAGTGGCCTCAAAGTTGGTGCCCATTTTTACATTTCTGGATTGGAGGCAAGTTTTGGAGACCAAGTTTTACTCCAAGCAGAACCTCCTTCAGGCCAACAGTCCACATTGGGCTACCAAATAGCCACTCACAGTCCTATGTGGCTCACCAACACTTTTGACATCTGAGTGTTGCTCACAAGTAAAAAAGGTTGGAGATCCCTGTTTTAGAAAAACAGGACAGGTAGATGCTCAGTTTTCTGGTTTATAAAAATGTCTGAGAGAGGATTCTGCAGTTTGGTAAAGTGTCAGGGGCTGGGGATGCTCCAGTTACCTGCAACTGGTTTTTATTATCTAACAATAGATCAGTGCTTAGCATTGTGCCCATCTCCCGAGCTGATTCAAATACTGTTCAATCTGTCTGTTTCTTTGTTCTCTGTACTGTTCAGTGTTAATTATTGTGCTGTCCTTAGTGTTGCATGGGTAAAATATGAACATTGTGTCATTTGGATCCTTACAAATATATTCTACATATATCCAGAGCTTTGCCGAAATTGGTCTTTCCTTTGTCATTTATACAAAGCCTTTAAAAATACATTCCTCTTCCTGTTGGAAACTGGCTATGCTTTATATGATGGATTTATCTCAGAGTATCTGATATTTCTATGTATTCATTCGCTTCTGTGCACATATTGTGAAATGGTTCCCACAGGCAACTTGGGTCACAATGGGTCAAGGATAATCTTTGTTTGCCAGTTCACGTAGGAGGAAAAACCAATCAATAAAAGGACTAAGAGAACTAAAGAATTAACCTTCTCTAGGGAACAACGTCTAAAATAAGCAGAATTTTACTTTTTCATTTTTTGAAAAGCAGTTGCTAAGACACATGGAATTTGTTATATATTATATTCCTAAATTTCTTAATGAATACAGATAAAAGACATGCCGAGTAGATTTTTTAAGATAAAAAGAACTAGCTTAAGTTATACATAAGCAATATCACAATGTGTGCTCAAGCCCTTGAACTACTTCCCTGCCTTCAATATAATACACCACTGGTGGAATGCACTATTAATAGAAAACTGTTGAAGAAGTTGTATGAGGGTAAAGGAGTATTTATAAATATTAAACATATAGAAATGGTATTTGTTAGATTTGTTGCAGGCCTGTGCAGATGGGGATGGGGCATCCCATAATGGGGCCTTGTCTTTACTGCCTGCCCTAAAGCAGGCCCTAGCCTTCTTCTGATGCTACAATGTGCCCTTTGCATTGGATGTATTATCTGGCGCACAGTGCAGCCATTTTACCAGGCAAAAGTCCCTCCAGAATAAGATTTAACATGCACATTCTTGCGCTCTTCTGCTTTGAGATATTATAAATGACCACAGTAGTATTCAGACCCAGTTGTTTACTCAGTAGCAAATTTTAACCAACAAAGCATTCACTATACAGATTTCTACCCCTTAAATTATAATCTTCAGTCAGTTCTACTTTTTTCACATTTTGAACAAATCCCCTGTTGTCTCTTTTTTCCTGGCAGGTATGTCTATTTTTGACAATACATAAATCAAAGGATTGATGTAGAAGTTAATTTTGCGTAAGAAAATCCATTTGGAGACAAGATATAGATCCATATGGTGACCATATATTCACGCATTTTGACATTTATATCAGTGAGCCTTGCTGTATTTTGCCGGCATGTTGACTATTTGGCATAATATATCACCTCTGGTGAATGCTTCAATAACAGAGTTAGGAATATTGTATTAGAGAAACATTCCTTGCAAAATATAGCACAATATTACTGAGCTTCAGGGTACCACCTAGCTAGTCACCTTCATTTTTAAGCTGTAATAATAGAAATAATAATACCATAAAAATGATAGTCTATATTAAACTGAAACGATGAGACATAATGGGATGATACATAGGAATCACAAAAAGCATAGACTTATCTGGTGGATATGGGAGGGATATAAGGAACAATATGAAGTGTCATAATGAGGATTATAGAGAACAACGTGGAACTCAGTGGGAACGCTATATGAGGGGGACAATGAGGGGAATGCATAGAAATACAGAAGTTTTTTTTTAATTTAAATTAAATCATAGTATAAAACTACTGGTTGGGTTATAGATGGTGAGAGGTTATATGAAAAACATTCAATGATACATTGTGATGTGAAGAAATCTGCTGATGAATTGAAATGTTCAGAAAAGTATATCAGGAGCTGGTATTGATGGAATAACACTGCAATTTTCCAACTATTTTTTATGGGCAATATCTGGGTTCACACCAACTGCATGTAGTGTTAGAACTACTACTGGCAGATAGGTGTTAATAGTGGACCTGGCGTAATTTCATAGTACAACGCAATGCAATATCTTCCATACTTGAATTGCTTCTGCCAAGCTGTAGGAAGGTATAGCATTTTCCATTGTGTCTCACTCTCATTATGCACAGTCCAGTTCTGGCAGAAAACAAATCAGATCTGACAGCATGAAAAGAAAACATCAATTGTAATAGCTATGCACAAATGAGCTTACTTTTAATTCATGTACATTTTCAAAAACATAATTACCCCTTAGCTTTTGTTAATTGCTAGTTTGTAATGATGTAATATGTCCTTGACTGTTCCTGCTTACAGTGCCATGGGGTCGGGAGTATTAAAGTATGGCATTCATTTTATGAGGACACAATATAGATTCACTAACAGATAAAAAGGGGGGTTAGCTATGTGCTTTAAACCTTCACCACACCACTGCCAAGTAAGGTTTAAGGCAGCTGTTCAGGGTCAGTGTTTTGTTCCCTTTGTTCCCAGCAGGTACTGTATTGTTCCACCAATAAAATGACATCACAATTTAGGGTTTAACATTCTCTGCTTGTATTCAGTTGTTTATATTATTCTGGAAATTTCACAAAACAGTAAATTTTGCCGAAATGCATTGGAGTAAATTGAAAAGGCAAAATTACAGTAATAGCATATACATTGGCCTTCATTGTTAGAAAAGCTCCTTTTCAAAGTGCTACAACCATTTTTCATAGACAAAAACGATACTGTCTAGATATCCTATCTCCTAGTGGCTCAGGCCAGAAATTCTTCAAATCAAATTGACCAAAATCCCCTTTTAATTTTTTATTAATTATGCACTGTAGTGAATGCAGCTGTCTCTACAGAGTATAAAGAAGCAACAGTTATAAAGAAGGCAAGTGGTGGAAATGACATTTGCTGGGAGCAGTATATTTTTTTACAGCAAATGGAAGAATGGAGACATTTTACTGCAGATTTGCAAAAAAGTTTGTTGCTGGCAAAACTGCAATTCCTTCCAGAAAACTGTACCCAGGCAAAAGAGTCCACCCCTATACAGCAAGCAAATTGATAATACCAGTCATACCTTTTCATCTAAAAGCTTTCCTCATTAGTCCAGGACCATTAATTCTTGAAAGACCAGGTCAAAACATGCAGATTTTTTGGGTAGGTTACTATAAATGTTTTTATAATCTACAATCACCTTTACTAACACCTCTCCTGCACAAATCCCACTATACATTCCCTCTACCAACTTCAGCCCTACTATTTTTTTGGCTTTATATCATGACTCTCACTATAAGGGGGCATTTATTAATGTTTGATTTTTTTTTCACAGTTCAGATTTTTTTGTGCAAAGATATGATTTTGTCATGGAAAAATATCCCAAAAGTATGCCCTCAACACAATATACAGTTGATACATTTCAGGCAGAAACCAGCTTTCTCTAAAAAAAAAAAATGCTTCCAATTGGTTTTTCTTAAACAAAACTCTGCAACAGAACCCTTTAAAAAGTTGACCACATAGGTACAGTAGAAACAATTTTCATCAAACTTTCAATCATCACAACTTGTGATGAGTAAATATGTCCTGTTTCGCTTCACTGAAAATTTGTGTAACGGCAAAAAATTTGGGAAACACAATGAAGTCAATAGGAGACTTTTTAACGTGCGACAATTTTTACATGCACCTTTTTTTCATACTCCAAATACATTAGTGTTTTTTGTAGAAACTTTTTTGTCTTGTGAAAACATTTGCAGATGGCAAAATGTGAAATTTCATTGCACATCACTAATCATAATATTTGATCCTGATATTCTATTTTACATTTCTCATCTTATCTTAAAAAGACTACTTAAGCCCCCTAAAATTTTTTAGCTCTGTGTTTGGCTAGCTGTAACCAAACGAACCTGTATACAGATTTAAACACTGGTAAGAAAGAACGCTAAACTTTAGAGAATACTTAATACTTTTCACTAGTCATGGTTGTGTCAAAAAGACACGCCCATCAAAAAAAGACGCGGCGGCAAAAAAACTGCGGGACAAATGCATTTTGCAGATTTTTCGTTGTTTCGCAAATTTTATGGCAAAGGGACACTACGGGACACTACTTAGAATTAATTCTTCACTAATAGGTTTTATTTCTTTTGTTTTTGAGCAATAAATGAATGTGCTTCCTCAACCTAACATTTTGTAAAAACTGAGCCATACTATTTGCCAGTATTGCACTTCATGCTGGAATTAACCAGTTGGAGCAGATGAAATTTGTCAGTTTAATATAATATTGTTTAATATAAAATTGACCTGAAGAAATATATAATGATTGATTATTGGCATACATATGGAGCAAGCCTAGCTAACATGCTGAGTTTTCTTTGTCCATAGAAGTTTCTTTGTCCATAGAAGTCCACAAAAAAAAGAAAGATAAAATAAGGGATGAAAGGTCACGTGTGCATGTCTTTATAGGTTATACCCCCTTTCCTGTCCACATTTTTCTCTAGACATGTAGATAGCTAGGCAGACAATAACAGCTGTTCATTGTACTGCAGATATTTTTAGCACAGAATTTGAAGCTGACTCCTTGGATTTAGCAACATATAGAGGAGAGATAAAAGCACCTGCTGATACGTGTCAGAGCTAAAAGAGTGTATGAATGCATATGGGGGCAGCTGCAAGAATCCCAGGAAAGGGAACTGACCACCTACAGAGCTGTCAGTTTGAAAATTTCCTTTAAAAACAGGTTTTCTTCCTTACCTCATCTGACTGTAATGCAGTAGGTTAGGAATTAAGGAACAATAACATAATATATTGTTTAGAGTGGGTGGTGGGTACATGGAATATCATTCAGCAACATCAAGTATGAGATTTGACCATTTATGGAAGGTCATATAACACTAGTAAAAATGTTTTAAGTTGGCCATACACTGTAAGATCCACTCGTTTCTTGTTTTCACTAAAACAGATATAACCAAACATGGGGGTTTCTGTGCTAAGTACTAAAGGAGCAGTATATCCCCCTTTTCAACATTAGTTCAATGAATAGGGCCAGCCCTGATTGTGGCTGACCTATTGTACTAACCAAGGTAACATCTGAAACTGAAAGTAAACTCACAGTAAACTCACACCAGACCACTGAAAAGCCCTCTATATAAAGAACCTTTCCTTATCTCACATCAGGCATGGGTTTGTTTCTGGAAAGGCTTCTCAGTTGGCTGCTTGTTTGTTTTAGTTGCATCCGTTCCCTTTTTTCCCAAAGGTTAAATTGTGGAGGAAGATACATTGTGATGGAAGCAAATGGACAAACAAGATTTTTTTTCCCCCAAGTAAGCACTGTTTTAATTGTAATGATACGAGTGCATATTAATGGCAGGAATATAGTATGGATAAACAAATGAGAAATAGCTGCTGTTGAGCTTTGACTTTTCGCTATTGTGAAAAGGAAGTAATCCCTGTGGAGAAGCTGCAGCAAAGGTGTTCATAATAAAGCATCTAAATAACTAATATTAACTAGTGATGAGCAATTTTTTTCACCAGGCATAGATTCACTGCCAAATTCTGCATTTTGCCATTGGCAGGTTTTTAGTAAAACTGCCTCAAAAATTTGCAGAGTAAAGAAAAAGTTGCGGTCACTAGTGATGAGCAAATCTCTCCCATTTAGCTTCAACGAAAAATTCACAAAACTGAGGAAAAATTACGAAAGGCAAAAAATTCACAAAACGCGGGTAGTTTAGCAAAACAAAGTTGCGGTCACAGCAAATAACTCACAGTCACGTAAAAAAAAAATGTTTTCAAAAGTAGAATGTGACTTTTCTTAATTTTTGTTTACTGTTTAGTGCAAAACACCCCCAAAACATATAAAGGTATGGGATCTCTTATTCAGAAACCTGTTATATATATAAAGCTCTGATTTACGGTAAGACCAACTGCCATATAGTCCATTTTAAATGAATAATTCTAATTCTTCTCTGTAATAATAAAACCACACAGGTGACAAAACAATACTGTTGGGATTATTAAATGTTGATTAAAATCATTTTTTTAGCATCCTTAAGGTATGATGTTTCATGATGAAGTGACAGAAAGATCCCTTATCTGGAAAACCCCAGTCCCAAGCCTTTCAGATAATAGGTTCTATACCTTTATATATGTCCTAAAATTAAAACAAAAAGCAAAAAGGATATTCAGCACACAATCCATGTTAAACTAGACAGATTTCATTATTTGGACCCTAAGCCACTGTCTGGGACACTAGGGGCCCTAAACAGTGAGGAAAGCTAGAAGTGAGATTGAAGAAGTTTCTAGAAATAAGAGGAATAGTAAAAGCAAATTTGAGGAGAAAGACTACATTAATTACATGCTAGCGGTCATTTGAAATTAAAAAAAAAATGATTTTCCTGTTGGCCACTTTACAAATGATGCTATTGGTTAAATAGATGGGCCCCTAAAACAGTCACAAAAAAGCTAGCCCTGCTAACAAAAGAATGAAAACAGAAAGTTCATGTCTGTCATGTCAAGTAAAAATGAGAAAAAGCGTGATACAGCACTAGCTGACCTACACAGAGAAGATGATAAATTATGGCCAGAGGTTAATCTTTGCAAAGTCCTCATTTTTTACAAGTGGGAATTTAGTTGTCAGACAGTCAGAAAAGCTTTTAACAATTATTTAACTTAATCAAATACCAACGTGTATAGACTTGATAGTTGGAAAAAAAATGCTAATGAAAAAGCATAGATTTAGCTATGATGTGTTATAGGCAAAATATACATCCATTTTTTTGACATTCAGCTCATTCAGTTGGGCTTATACAGCAAAGTGCATAGACACTATCAGAACTTGTAGTTATAAATGTAAATATATTTTTTATACAAACATACCTGATTCCACAGATTGAACCTTTTCCCATCATCCTTTAGGCTGACAATGTAATACAACCCATTCCTCAACTTGTTTTATTGTAAAGATGGAGCTTGAAGTCTCTCTGCTTTCCATAACGCGTGCTGCACAGATCCTCTGGAGAGCACTTTGCAATGGAACTTCACAATGGAACAAAGTGAGGGAGGAGTTGAATCGCTTTAAAATTTTAAAGGGTGGTGGGAGAAGGGAGAATAGGTTCCTATAGTACAGACAGGCTATTACAGTTTCCTTTTAGTAAGTTGAATCAGGTATGCTTGTTTAAAAAAAAAATATGTATATGTATTTTTAGAAGCTCAGATATTGTTAAGCCCCTTTTCTTCACCCAACTGAATGAGTTAGAGGGAAAATTTGAAATTGAATTATGTTTCAAAAAAATCGAATTTCTGGTATTTATTAAAAGTAAAAACTCAAATGTAAAAAGTCACCATCTAAAACCTTACAAATTTCTATAGAAGTCAATGGGAGTTGTCCTAGGCAAAGTCAAGTCATATTTGCAAACTCAAATGGTTTGAGTTTTTTAAGTCTGTAAACTCAGAAATTTGAGGTATTCAAGTTTAGTATTCAAATGAGTTGTCAATATGTGAGTTTATTTGATTTAGAAAAATAAACTCTAATTCACAAATTTGAAAATTGATAAATAAGCCCATTTATGTCAAAAATGGGGGATGGATGAAAATATAATGCATGTAAAGTCTGAAATCCAAGGAGAAGTTATGTTTATGAAACATCTAAGGAGAAGTTTATGTTTATAGATTTGTTTTAACAAAGGATTGTTAGAAAAGCTTTAAAAGAAAAAAAACAAACAACCGAAATGCCCATCAAGTTTGCTTCTGTCTCTGTATACAGCATCTATTTTGCCTGCCAGCACTAAATGAAGTACATGTATGGGATCCATTATCCAGAAACCCATTATCTAGAAGGTTCAGAATCACAAGAAGGTCATCTCCCATATTAACCAAATCCATGAGATCCATTATCTGTAAACCTGTTATCCAGAAAGCTCCAAATTACGAAAAAGCCTGTCTTCCATAGACTCCATGTTAATCAAATAATTCAGATTTCCAAATGTATTTCCTTTTTCTCTGTAATAATAAAACAGGACATTGTACTTGATCCCAGCTACGATATAATTAATCCTTATTGGAAGCAAAAAAGTCCTATTGGGTTTAATTAATGTTTTATTGTTTTTTTAGTAGACTTAAGGTATGGAGATCCAAATTACGGAAAGACCCCTTATTCGGAATATACTTGGTCACAAGCATTCTGGATAATGGGTCCTATACCTGTATAACACTGGATATCATGTTTGTCCACTAAATCGTCCAAGCCATTCATAAAGGCATTAATAGACTTTGCAATTACAACATCACCTGGCAAAGGCATTCCACAACCTCACTCCCCTCACTGCAAAAATTACATTGCTTCAAGTGGATATTTTGTTCCTCAAGGCTAAAGGGATCAAGTTTGTTCTTTTCTATGAGAAAAAAATATCCCCCGCTATCAGTCTACAGTCTCCCCTAAAATAATTACAAAGAGTGATTATGTTTCCTTGTAAACTTGTTTTCTCCAGAGAGGACAACGCCAACTTTGATAGTCGAATTGTTTGATTGCTTTGAATAGATTAGTTGCACATCTCTGCACTCTCTCCAGCTCATTAATTTCTTAAGGACTGGAGCCCCAAACTGCACTGCATACTCAGGATGAGGCCTTACCAGGGACCTATTATGCAATAGACTATTTTATTCACTTTAAAAGATACTGACTGACAATGTCTGGAGCTGCATAGTCTGTTGTCCAAATCTTTAAAGTATGTATGTTATTTTTGCCCAAGTTCACAACCTTGCATTTCTGAACATTGATCAAAAAATTATTTGGGCGTACAATGTGTTGTGTGTGGTGGGCATAAAATTTGTTTATGCATGCACACATAAGGAACATTGCTCAAGAACCTCATACATAAATCCTATTCAAGGAAGGAATTAAATACAGGGCTCCGTTGAATTTATGAGCTTTGCACTCTGAGCCTTATATTAGATTTTTACTCTAGCATACAGCATAAATTACAACTATTTAGGGGCAGATTTCTCAAAATAGGAGATTGGAGCTCCTAACAGAAAAATTCACCCATTTTCTATTGATTCCTATGGGATTTTTAGAAGTGTATTTATCAAATGGTGAACTTCATAAACACATTGTACTCTTTGATAAATACACTTCTAAAAATCCCATAGGAATGAATAGAAAATGGATGAATTTTTCACATGATATTTTGATAAATATGCCACCAAGTGTATGGGTTCTCAAGTTTTAGGGGCAAATGTATCAAAGTGTAAAAGTAGAGCTTGCCACAGAGAAATTCTGCCACTCTATTAATTCTTGTGGGATTTTTGGAAGGCATATTTATCAGTGGGTAAAAGTTAGAGTTTACTATTTGATAAATACAGCTCTTAAAATCCCATAATGTTCATAGGAGTCTGATCAGAGGGGACTTTATCAAGTGGAACCTGCAAACAACTTTCACCAAGCAGGATTTCATGGGAAACTGACCCCACAGCGCTCAATATTTTTATATTTTCACTTAAAATCCCATAGGTATGAATAGAGTGGCAGAATTTTACTGGGGTGAGCTCTAATCTTACACTTTAATTATCTACTTACCTACTTATCTAGTAATTATCAACATATTATCTACTTATTTAGGTGCTCACTGCCAACCAAGGTAAGAATTAAAAATACAAATCAGCTTAAGGAGGGAGCAAGGATTTGTGCATGTATGCTATGCAGGTAAGTAAGTAAAGGAACAAATGAAGAATACAGGAATTTTAGGCCACAAAGAAAACAGTGAGCCAAAAATATAAAAATTTAATTAAGATAAGTGGAACTAAAAGACAGCGATTATACTAACAAAATAGAGCAGATACAATGAAATAAATACTTCCACTTGATTAGGTGCAGGCAATCCTTTGTCTATGCTTTTCAGTACTAATGGCATACATGACAAAACAGATAACTAAAATAAATTCTTCCCAATTACTGCAGCCGTAGCTTAATAAATAATCACTATTTTGTATACTCCCTGATATCATGCCAAAAACAGCTATTATTAAAACTTTAGTATCAAGGTTTTAGGCTAACAAAAGATGGCTTGTTAATGTTTTTCTGATCCGATGACCCATCATGTTTGCCATTATGCAATTCCATTGTAGCATATGCATTTACCTTGGAGTCAGCATCACTAGTAATACTAAAAATCAGGCATCTGACCAGAGAGACTTGTATAGATAGTTGTATTGTGAATATTGTATTCCAATTAAAACAAAACAAAAAAGTTTATTTACTCTATGGTTACTTTCTATGTTTTTTTAAGCATAAAATCTACCATTGTTTTAACATTCGCACAGTGTTACCATGGATAGAACTTAAAGACAACCAAACAAAAACAAACAAGTTAAAGGAGAAGGAAAGGTAAAAACTAAGTAAGCTTTAGCAGAAAGGTCTATGTAAATACAGGCATAAGCACTCACAGAAACACTGCACTGAGTCCTCTATCAAAAGAAACACAGTCTCCTTTTTTGGGAACATGTTCTTCGATATCAGACTTCCTCTCTTTTAGGGCTCCTTCAGGTTTGGGGCTTGAGTCAGCTCAGTTCTCCCCTCTCTCCCTCTCCCCCTCCCTTCTCCTGCTCCCCCCTCCTATAAGAATGCATAAGAACTTACTTCCCCCTCCATTAGGAATTTGTGAGCTGAGCTTCCAATGGCTATAACTGCAGCAGGAAGCTACCAAGACCAAACTAAAATGGCAGCTGCTATCAGAGGGAGCTTCTAGGGATCTTTACTCAGGTATAGCAAAGCTTTCTGCTGAATAAATACTGTATAACCTTCTAGGTGGCATTAATGTGGTGAATCTATTGGGAGTAAAATGCCAAAATGACTTTCCTTCTCCTTTAAAGTAAGCACATAATTTAAAAAAAGGAGAAAAAAAGACCACCAATACACACAGCCACAAAACAACAAATCCCTCCCTGCAATTCCTGTACCCAGGGGAACCATGCACTCTGTTATCTCAAATTACAATGCTCTTATTATATTATTAAAATAATACAACTACCTCAATATGCATACATTTGGAAATGATGAGTTTGTTCTAATATGAACTGCAGTTACATAGTTACATAAGGTTGAAAACAGACCCATTAAGTTTAAACTTTCCAAGTAAACCCAGCACACATTCCCCTATGGTGTACTCCTCAGTGCCCACTAGGTGAAGGCACTGCTCTCTAAATCCCAGTATCCCAGTATCTTTTAATGTAGCAGAGAGGTTTTCAGGGTCTACCGGATTGCAAATAGCTAACAGCCAAGAAAAGCGAGTGTGATCCTATTCTACATGATTGTGACAAGACAAAGTTACAATTGTTTAGAGGTTTTTGGGTTATTTTGATGCTGGCTTTTTTGTAACAATATAAAAAAAAAGTTGTGGTTTTCGTGTTTTTCCAAATCTTTTAATAAATGGCTAGACACTTGTGACTTTAGTGGAAATAAGTTTAGTTGTGTTTTAAAACCTCTGAAAATGAGAATGTTAATAAATGGGCCTTGCTGAGGGGAGGTGCTGCATCAAAGGGTGTTAAGCCCTGTCTTTTTTGCACTTTGCACACATCTTTCCTTGTTGAAAATAACCCCTTATGTTTTTAAACAGTGCTGATGAAATTGTTTTCCAAGCAGAGCATCTATAAATAACTAAGAAAGCTTAACATTGACTACTAATAAGGAGCAGCGCCAACTTTTCCCTGTGTAACTGCTTCAGTCATTTTTTAAATGTTGCATTAGGGTCCTGGATTGTTTTGTTTTTGCTATACTGGGCCTTGGTTAAAGACTAAATCTTCTTTGGTCTCTGTATTTCTGATTTACCTATAAAGATTTAGTAATATTTAAATCTGATGATTGCCAAGGTCATGAAAGTGTCTGACTTCTGACTGGATTTGTATTTACATGTGTATGGCAGGATAATCATCATAAAATGGGAACATTATGAGGATCAGTGTGTAGAGTAAACCTCTTTGTCTCATATTTTAAAATGCTCAAAGCAGTTTCAAAGTCAGGGATATGTCTTTAAAATGGCATATTCCCAATGAATTAAGCATGTTACCATAGACATAGCATGTCAATATAATGAAGTTTTTGACACATGGCTAAACATTTAGCATATGAAATACACACAGGCATTCAATTACTTTGGCATTGACTCATTGCTTATTAAAATATGCTACAAATCAAACAAAATAATAATCTTACCTGTTTTGACCTTCTGTAATTCTAGAAGGTCATTGCTTTCTCTGTTTCCTGCTGTGTTCTTACAAGTTTTTCATTTGTTCATTTGGCTAGTAATATATTCATCCAAACAGACTCATAGCTGAGATTTCTATAAAGCCAACTCAAACTGTCCATCCTTAAAATAGAAAAAAGGATACCATTATAAACTAATAGAAAGAGCACTATCAAAAAATTTGCTGTATTCTGTTCAATTATGGCATCCTACATAAAAAAGTATGTCCTGGTTGTTTTGTTGACCTCTTAAGCTTCTTTATTTTGATAAATGTATAACTGGAGGACCATAAAATAAATGACTATAAATAAAGGCCAAATCAGTGGTGAAGAGAACTGTGGCTTTACTTGAACAGAAGCCTCAAAGGAGCACCTGTACCCCAACACATGCTTAAGTATTTAAAGTTATGAATGCATTCAGTTAAGATTTAAACAAACATTTCAAAGTATGAGAGCACTCATCCTTCGACTAATATTAGGGAAATTCTATAAATAACTAGAGAATATGTTCTAGACAAAGCAAAATATATAAGTAAAGTTTATATAAGCTCTTTAAGGCAGGACCCCCTGTACATCTTGTATATAATCTCAATTAGTGATGGGCGAATGGCATAGATTCGCGGCGAAGTTCCGTGTTTGGCCATTTGCGGATTGTTTCGCGAAACGGATGAAAAAATTTGCAGCTGAAAAATTCGCCGCACGTCCAAAGAGCCGTGGGCAACGAAACAATAGCCACGCGACAAAATAATAGCTGCGGGCGACGAAACAATAGCCGCGGGTGACAAAATAATAGCCGCGCGACAAAACAATAGCCACGCGACAAAACAATAGCCGCGGCGACAGTTTTTTTTTGTCGCACAACATTTTCGGCGTTTCACGAATTTTTCGCCGTTTCGTGGATCTTTTGAAAGATTCGCGAATTTTTGGGCGAAACGGAACAGATTCGCTCATCACTAATCTCAATATTCATTATATACACCCATGTTTTGTACAGTGCTTCACAAAATATTGGTGCTTTATAAATGTGTTGTAAAAATAATAAAAAATAATAATATGTACATGTTTGCATAATAAATATTCCATAGAAGAAAGTAAATGAAAGACCTACAAATAGTGTACATTTTCCTGTAAATACACCAAGATTCAAATATTTTGTATTTATTTTGTGGAAAACAACAAAGACACACAAGGTCATGCTTTGTTTTGGGAACAACAGTTTTTATTGCACGTCATGTACCATTTGTTTATAGATTCCCCCAGTGCACAGGTGTTTACACTTCCACAAATTATCTTCCTTTCTACTCAATTAAATTTAAAGATCATCTGTACCTTTTGTCAACCAAGTAAAGACATCTTTGCCTAAATGATAACATTTCACGTGTTTTTTTAAAAAAAGTGGATTCATGCAGCACATTTTTTCCGAGAAGTAAAGAAAGCTCACTATAAAAATCTATTGCATTTGGATTAGTCACATTTAAAATATACTGTAATCTAAAATTACATATACCATTCACTCAGGGTCAGACTGGCCTCTGCAGGGTCCACCAGGGCTACCTCCCCCCAGAGGCCCTGGCTGCATGCCCAATCCCCTCCCTCCAGCACACATAAGAGCTGATTCACTAAAGTGCGTTAAAACTTGCGCTATTTATAGCGTGCAATAAAAATGTTATTGCGTCTAAATTTTCGCCACTTAACGCATGATTCACTATAAGCATACTTGCACAAATTTACGCACAATATTGCATGCGGCATTTATTTTGCACGCTAATTAACGCCTATTATTATGTGCGCTAATAGTCGCCGCGTATAAATAGTAAAATATATATAGTAGCCACATATAAATAGTGCATATAAATAGTAGCCACATATAAATAGTGCATATAAATAGTAGCATATAAATAGTAGCCACATATAAATAGTGCATATAAATAGTAGCATATAAATAATAGCCACATATAAATAGTGCATATAAATAGTAGCATATAAATAGTAGCCACATATAAATAGTGCATATAAATAGTAGCCGCATATAAATAGTAGCCGCATATAAATAGTAGCCGCATATAAATAGTGCATATAAATAGTAGCATATAAACAGTAGCATATAAATATTTATATGCACTATTTATATGTGGCTACTATTTATATGCTACTATTTATATGCACTATTTATATGTGGCTACTATTTATATGCACTATTTATATGTAGCTACTATTTATATGCTACTATTTATATGCACTATTTATATGTGGCTACTATTTATATGCTACTATTTATATGCACTATTTATATGTGGCTACTATTTATATGCCGCAAACTGGAGGCTACATCACTCTAGGGCCAACACAGACTTGAATAAATAACACTGCAAAGTCCATATTTTATTGCCAAAATCTCATTAACTGTACTTTTCTATAATTACCGCCTGCCTCAAGTAGGTGTTAATTTTCGCATAGTCTAATGCGATATTTATTGCGTCTAAGTGTTTGTGAATCATGCGTTAGTATTCTTTTCTGCGAGCTAATTAACGCATGCATTAAAATTACCATATGTGGTTGCGCGCAAATCAATGCATGCGATAATACTGTAATGCATCGCGCGCTAATTGTTGCGTCTTTTGTAACGCAAAAAAGCGTGCGATAAAAATTAACGCACTTTAGTGAATCAACCCTATACTTTTTTACATATCTTTGGAATGTCAGGGAGAGAGATCAGTCAGTGGGGAGCACCACAGAGATTGGGTCTGGGTCAGCAGGGTCCACGAGGGCCTGGGTCCACCAGGTTTTTTCTGTGCCCAGCCTAACCCTCAACTCACAAGCAGACAACCACTATGCACATTGTGCCTTACCATGAGCACATAAATTAACCATCCCTCATCATCCTCATTTATTTATTTAACCTCTGGCAGGTTACACAGCTTTTCAGCAATAACGATAATGACAAAAAATATTATTATAAAAATGTAAGAGACAATCAAAAAGAGTTGTAGATTAAAGAGGCCTCCAAGAATTTAGGATATTAAGTTTGAAATTAAATTTACATTTATCATAATTATAACAAACAAACAAAATAAAAAACAAAAAAGAAAATGATGTACTTTGTAATAGCATAACTATATATGAGCGCCTATTTACTAGAAAAAAACAAAAAAGTTGTTCCTAATATGTATGGGATATCCTTTGGGGGGACCCTATGTTGTGCTCTGTTTGCTACGCTGAAATACAAACCAGGGGGTGCCCTGTAGTTAAAAACAGCTCAAGGTAGGTAATGTAACCACAATGTTGGTAGCTTCTTCAGGGAAATTTAAGCAGAATAAAGCCTTTGTGCCTACCTTTCATAAATGAGCTCTCTAGAAGTGTACATACATACATACAGACTATCCTACATACTGGTTTGTTGTAGCCTTCCCCGTTTCTATGGCTTCTGTGTTTGTGCATATCATAAAACCTCATGCCATATTAAAAACCACTGTGACCATATCCATGGTGTGAGAAATTCATCCATTAGCTAAGTCCCAAATTGTTATTTGTTATGTGTGGGTGCCTCTCTACGACCTTTAACTAACATGCCCAGGGCATTCAATTAACTAAACATAGACCAGGAACTACACTGCTATCACTGAATAACCATCAGGGATTTCGTCATACTTTAAATAACAGCCTCCCTGTAGGTGAGCTTAAAAAAAAAAAAAAAAAAAAAAAGAAATTCACATACAGGTATAGGACCCATTATTCAGAATGCTCGGGACCAAGGGTATCTTTCCGTAATTTGGATCTCCATACCTTAAGTCTGCTAAAAAATCAATAAAACAGTAATTAACCCCAATAGGATTGTTTTGCATCCAATAAGGATTATTTATATCTTAGTTGGGATCAATTACAAGGTACTTTTTTATTACTACAGAGAAAAAGGAAATCAGTTTTAAAATTCTGAATTATTTGATTAAAATGGAGTCTATGGGAGATGGGCTTTCCGTAATTCGGAGCTTTCTGGATAACGGGTTTCCGGATAAGGGGTCCGATACCTGTACAAGGAAATAAACTGTGTGTTAACAAAAGGTAGTCCATGAAACACAATAGGACATATTAATCCATCTTATTTAAATATCTAGCTAAAGATTGGTTAATCAGTACTGGTGATGAGCGAATCTGTCCCGTTTTGCTTTGCCAAAAAATTTGTGAAACACGGGTGTCTATTTTGACACCTTTTATTTTACACAATCGTAACTCGTTTTAACACAACCACAACAAATTTTTTGTGTCACCGCACTTATTTTGACGAGGCCGCCCTTTTTAATGCGACTCTTGAGTCTTCACATGGACTCTGTTAGTGTACTTACAAGCACTATAAAGGCAGTAAGTTTGCCCTGATGCAGTAACCCGTAGCAACTGATGAGATGTTTGCATTTAAACAGGTGACTTATAAATGCTTCCTGCTGATTGGTCGCTATAGGTGGTTAGACCAGTAGCAAACTTTACACCTTTTAGTACTTTTCCCCATTTGTTAAGTGCTTTTTATGTTGTCCAAGCATTCAATGACAAACACTTGAACTCTAAAGCTTCAGTCTGTAATTGCAACCCAAATAATGTAGGCAGACATCCCTACAGACTATTCTCAAGTAAGAGCCCACTGACTTGTCAAATTAACTCAATAGCAAGCCATTCTAGTAATGACAACAGAAGCTACTGTTAAAATCGCAAAAATCCAAAAATAGGAAAAAAAAAAAGCTCCAGCAGATTAACTGCAAAACATTTATTATGGGTAGTGGTAACACGACATGTTTCGGGTTAATACCCTTTATCAAGCTACTGTTCTACCTTTTGAAATAAGATGAATCAAATATGCTCAAGGAAAAACACTGTATGTAAAAAGTATTTTTCATTGATATATCATATCATGTGAGTAATCATAGCCTTAATACCAGCCACAGAGGCACTATATAAATAACATTATGTCTTTCATATCAGATACAAAAACTCACTATGTGCAATCTTTGTGGATATAGGATGTTTTTAACAGGTTTTTAAATAACTGTATTAAGTGATTGTTAGAGAATATCATAAGGTGTTCATTCAACAAATGCTTTATAGATTGATTCTGTTAACTCCAATGCCCTGTCTAACCTAACAGAGTCTGTGACGTATTAACAAAGGCTAAATGAAAGAAAGGATAATATGACAGCTATACAAAAATCATATCCATTGCCTAGCTTCTGCTATGGTCTTTGAAGCCTCTAATAACTGTAATGGCCAAAAGACATGGCAATTGTTCAATATTAGGCATATACATAATCAACAAGAGAATTATTATTATTCTGTATTAAGAGATCATCAAAGGTTTACATGCATGTCCTCAAAATGAGTTTTGTTTAAAGTTTCTCTTCTCTCGTTTCCATTGCAGATATGTAGGTATGATCCTGTACCTTTAATTTAATGTGAGGAGAGCCTAATTACTACCAATGTTGAAGCATATCAGTGGTTAATACAAAGCTTTGTATGATGAGATATTTGTAACTAGTGATGAGTGAATCTGTCCTGTTTCGCTTCGCCAAAAAATTTTGGGAAATGGCGAAAATGATGCACGTCAAAAAAAATTGACGCCCGCGACTATTCTTTTGTCGCGCGGCTATTCTTTCGTCGCCTGTGGCTGTTCTTTTGTCGCGCGGCTATTATTTTGTTGCCTGCGGCTATTCTTTTGTCGCACGGCTATTCTTTTGATGCAACTAAAATTTTTGGATGCACGGCGAATTTTTCCGCGGCTAATTTTTTCATCCATTTCGCAAAACAATCCGCTAGTTCCGAAACTCGGAAATTGGGCGCGAATCCATGCCTGGCAAAACACTACCTAGAACCATGCAGGTGACAAGGGGACATTCCCTTTATCTGAAAGAGATTCAGTACCTTACTGTAGTCAGACTTTGGAATCATTTTGTAGAAGAGCTGGTGCTTGTCCACTGCAATAATGTAATTTAAAATTGGTTTAAATTATATATCCAGCTATAATATTATAATTCATTAGTATAGTGATTGATTTTGTGAATTCATTTGACATTTATGGTGTCAATAAGAAGAAAAATTACTCTTACAATAAATCAATATACCTGTAAATGTAGGGTAAGCTTGATGGACTAGTGTTTTAATTCAACCTTGACACCTATCAATGTCAGAAGCAGTATTATTTGGCATATGCAGTTCCTTATACAAAATAGGACAGATTTGCTCATCATCTTGAGGTCATAAACAAGCCCCATGTAACTGAAACATGCAAAAAATGCTTAGTGAATTTTGTGTGATTTGAGATGACTTTCTGCAATGTTTGTTGATTTTTGTGCCAAAAAGCCTTAATATGGTCTTGTTGCATTAGAAACATGCTCAATTATATTTTAAGAACTCTAAGGGGCACATTCATGAAAACGCGAGTTCGATAAATTCGGGATAAATTTTAATTGGATACAATAATTTCTTAAGATTGCAAATATCACGAATATGCTTATGAAAAAATAGTATTAGTCACGATAATATCGTATTAGCGATCCGAAAGTCAAAAAATTTTCTTATCTGAACGATCGTAAAATGCAGGAAAACCTTTCCGACTTTGATCCTTCTGCGCATGATTTTGGAAGCCTCCCCGTAGGAATCAATGGCACTCTGCAGCTCCAACCTGGCCCAAGGAAAGTCACGATACCGAAGCGATTTTGTCGCAAAGTACGAAAAATATGAAAAAGTCACGCAAGTACGAAAAAGTCGCCGAAAATACGCAGAACGAACACTCGGAGCGTTCGTGGATTAGTAAATCCTCCCCCTAAGTGGTTACCAAAATAAAGGGAGTGGTTAAGAATACAATAGGGCATTTGTGAAAAATCCTTTTCCCCTTTCATGAACATTATGCATTAATTACAGAAAGATAAATTATACATTTTCTTTTCAATGATCAGCTAAGGGGGGGTTTTATCAACACTCACGTTGTGACATCCAAAAATTCTGAATTTCATGTCTTTTTTGCAACTTGTTCCCACACAGTCTTTTTCAGTCTAGACTTTTTAGTAAATGTGTGAGATTTGTAGAAAAGAGTTTATTTGTATTTTTCAAAAGAAAATAATGAGAAATACTAGAGTTTTAATAAATCTGCCCCTTGGAGTCTATTGCTAGTAGTACAGGCCATCTCCCAGGCCATGCAAACACTTCTGATTTTTTAAAACAATTTCCTTTTTCTCTGTAATAATAAATCAGTACCTTGTACTTGATGGTAACTAAATTGGGCATAGTGGCAAAATAATCCTATGGGATTTATATAATGATTTTTTTTTACAGACTTAAGGTTTGGTGATCCAAATTACAAAAAAGATACCTTATCTGTAAAATGGCAGGTCCCAACATTCCAGATAATGGCCCCTATACTTGTAGCTAATGAGATGTATAGGATATAGAAATGAGAAATGGACATGTCATTACATAGAATACCCAAAGACCAAAGAAAGTTAAAAGAATTTTATCAAGTATTAACATACCTAATGGGTTGTGAAGGCCTATTGACACTTGCTAAGTTGAGTTAAATTGAGATCCACATGTAGATGCAAAGTGGTCTAATGAAAGGTGAAAGGTTTAA
The DNA here is from genome assembly GCF_000004195.4 of Xenopus tropicalis. NCBI lineage: Eukaryota > Metazoa > Chordata > Amphibia > Anura > Pipidae > Xenopus > Xenopus tropicalis. The sequence goes on from NC_030684.2 coordinate 76,366,456, forward strand.
AGGAAAATAATTAGTCCAATATTAAAGTGATTTAATGACAAACTGGCAATGTCTTATTTACCGGTTTAACAGGGCAAATTCTATGTAAGACCTCTGTGACCTACAGTAATAACAGTGGAATCCATAAATGTTAAATGACCAGCCACATTAAGATTTAACATAATACAAAAACAATGAGAAGACTTGTAGTGGGCTAAAGATACAGGCTTAAATAAATGCCACTTATCTAATGAATGCAAATATCCATTTGTTAAAGGAACAGTAACGCCAAAAATTAAAGTGTATTAAAGTATTTAAAATATAATGTACTGTTACCCTGCACAGGTAAAGTTGTGTATTTGCTAGACTAACAGTACTATAGCTTATAAAAATAAGCTGCTATGTAGCCATGGGGGCAGCCATTCAACCTGGAAAAAAGGAGAAAAGGCACAGGTTACATAGCAGATAACAGATAAGCTCTGTAGAATATAATGGGGCTTTATCTGTTATCTGCTATGTGCCTGTGCCTTTTCTCCTTTGAATGGCTGCCCCCATGGCTACACAGCAGCTTTGTTTATATAAACTATAGTAGTCTTTCTGAGGCAAACATACCAGCTGTACCAGCACAGGGCAACAGTACATAATATCGTAATTATTTTTATACACTTTCATTTTTTGGTGTTACTGTTCCTTTAATAGCACTGAACTAGATCTAAGCCTTCTGCAAAATACTGTCAGACTTTATTTGCTTTATTAGTACAAGAAAATATTCTTTTGTTACTCAAAGAACTATATTTAATACATTCAAAACTGGATCCAATGTCTATTCACACCTTTGCGCCATTATATCTTTTTTATCAATTTCAGTTATAAATCCAAGCAAGGCAAGCAATATATACCTAAGCAATATATACCTAATAACTGACTTTTGAAGTCAGTATTGAATTTGCTGAACTTTTTTTTTATCACTGCCCCCATTGAAAATGCTTTACACTTTAATCCTTTTAGGTCCTAAGATCTACAGTTAGCATAGATATTGGTATATATAGGGGCCTGTTTTCAGCATTCTCATTTTTGGGGTTTTAGAGGATTTTGAAACCACAAACTCATTTTCTCTAAAACCATGAATGTCTAGTCTTTAATTACAAGATCCAAATTGAAAAAGCACAAATTAATTAAAATGCAGAACAAAAAGCCGGAAACCAAGAATTTTTAGTGGTTTTTACATTTTTTCACGAATCTTTGTGGACTTTCAAATGAAAAACAAAAAAGAAAAACCTTGAAAGCCTCTAAAAGCACAAGTTAAATAAAGATTGTTACAATTTGCCTAGGACAGATCCCATTGACTTCTACATGACCTTGACAACTTTTAGATGCAAAGTTTTGTATTAGTGTTCTTTGTGGTTTTGACACAAAAAATGTGAGTTTCAGTGCAAATAAAACAGGAATTGTGAAAAAAATATGAATATTAGTAAATGCACCTCATAGTTTTTATATGTGAAAATATAGAGCTTGGTAAGAGTGTGTGTATATATTTCTGAGGATGACAAAGTTTCAAGGTACTGTTTTTGCACTTTTCTAAACTCCCCAGTAATATCATCTGATGCATTTCAAAAACTTGTGATTTGCAGAGAATTGTTATATTTTATTCTGTGAGTAGCTAATTCTTCAAGGACATCACCTCAATAATCTATTGATGTTGCCCTGCCTCTCCCCAAGCCATCAGTCAAAGTCAAATTCTAACACACACCTGCATTGCCACACAACACTGTCTTAGCACAGCATTTTCTCTTGCCATGGCCAGTCTTTCCTCAACAACTATATCTGCATAATTTTACATCACTGTATTTATACTGGTAGATAAGAATAAGAAATCAGAGATGCTACATAACTTGATGCAGGGGAAAGAGAAGTGTATGTGTTTTTCCCGAGGCGAGGTGAGGTAGTTTCAAGGTAACCTGCTCTCGAGGGAGGATGAATCCTGAACAATTTTATAGCTCCTTTGCTTGCATGAAAAAAAATATGACCTTGTGCATAGAGAGTGCTGTAAACTGCTTATTTTCTATCTGCCCCCTCCTTTCTTCATCACACCTCAACATCACTATTGAGTGCATGACAATACCATACAGGGGGAGGGATGTATATATCCCTGGCAATAAAGATTTTCTTTGTTTAGTCTTCGATAATGTATTCATCTTTGTGAGTATGGTCGTAGCACTGTAACTACAGTAATATTTCTTTTATTGCTTTATAAGGGGATTTCTTATGCCTGTAAAACAATTAGTCTGTAGTGCCTGTTGTACATTCCCTGTATAAAAATGTGTGTTTGTGTTAAATGCTGACATTGTGTATATTTGTGTTTTTGATTTGTATGATTCTAACAAGTTCTTAGGCCTTATTTGCAAACCCAAACACAGTGTGCATAGTGCAAAAAAAAAAAGATTCAATTGGCCATTTTTTGCGCTATGCAAGACGATGTATACATTGTCTGTATATCAGACAAAGCTGCATCTAAAACCATTCAAAGGAAGCCTGGCAAATAAAAATCAGATAAATACTTAGTAGTGGGACTGGTATTTATACTACAGGTATCGGACCCCTTATCCAGAAACCCATTATCCAGAAAGTTCTGAACTACAGAAAGGTCATCTCCCATAGACTCCATTTTAATGAAATAATTCACAATTTTAAAAATGGTTTCCTTTTTCTCTACAATATTAAAATAGTATCTTGTACTTGATCTCAACTAAGATATAATTAATCCTTATTGGCGCCAAAACAATCCTATTAGGTTTAATTACGAATTTATTTTTAGGAGACTTAAAGGAACAGTAACACCAAAAAATGAAAGTGTATAAAAGTAACTAAAATATAATGTGCTGCTGCCCTGCACTGGTAAAAGTTGTGTGTTTACTTCAGAAAGTCTACTATAATTTATATAAATAAGCTGCTATGTAGCCATGGGGGCAGCCATTCAAGGGAGAAAAGGCACAGGCACATAACACATAACAGATAAAACACTATTGTATTCTACAGAACTTGTCTGTTATCTGCTATGTAACCTGTGCCTTTTCTCCTTTTTTCCAGCTTGAATGGCTGCCCCCGGGGCTACACAGCAGCTTATTATATAAATTATAGTAGTGTTACTGTAGCAAACACACCAGTTTTACCAGTGCAGGGCAACAGTGCATTATATTTTTATTTCTTTAAAGCTCTTTCATTTTTTAGTGTTACTGTTCCTTTAAGGCATAGACTATCTGTAGGATACTCTAGGCAAATCCTGCCATTTGGTGGCACTAACCGTTATGATATTATGGCTTAAAATGGTACCAAGAGCTTGTGCTAATCACTTATTACTATAAAATCCTTTTCCTGACTTATAAGTTCTCTTGCCTGATAAATATGCTATGTTATGGTTTATGAAGGCCTGTTACAGTTTGCCATTGCTATTAATGAATTTTTGTCTTAAATGTCACTGATCCATAAACATTTGACATTTACTTGTAAACTCTGACCTCAGGGAAGGACTGACCAATAAATATGTCACTAGTGAACCATGAATATATCACAGCTATTATTACAATCTGCCTAGAAGGGACTTATCCATTAATACTACAGTTTTTATATAAGATACATTGACATTAAGGTATGGTTTTGGATTTGGCTCCCTGTAGCACATTTGGAGATTTGTTAGCCTATCTTTGCCAAGTCATAATACTAAAACATCTGGAATTGGCCCCTACCATGGACTGAACCATGTTGTAATGGGAATGAATGTATTGAATATTTACATCCTGACCACATAAAGGCTAATTTAGTGTGCATTCTTTTCCTAAAGGTGCTGAATTAAAAAACTAAGCTCACAAATGCAATTGCTTTCTTGTACCTCATTTGGGCTGTGGTTTTAATGGCAATTCCTTACCCAAATTGCCTTCCATCTAGGTCTATGATATTTTTTTCTGTTTCATTTGCTAGGGAACACCTACCTTCAGGCTGTTATATGGGAGCTCTTTCTTTTTAATTCACATTGCTTTTTCAAACAGATTAGAGGATATATTCAAAATGTATGTGAGATAAATATAGAACTGGCTCTCTCAAGCAAGATCCAAATATACAAGGCAATTATATCTTTATAAAAACAGATTGTTCACCTTGTTCAAAAAGGATGGTGCTTGCAGGAAATTATTTTTTGGTATAATAGGCAAGTGGTCATATGGCACACTAAAGACCTAATACACAATTTTTATGACCAAATTACCAATGTATTAGTGACAGATATCCAGCCTAAGTTGTGTATCAGTGTATTTATTATTACCTAGTCACAAGCTGAAATATATTACACTATATTAGATTCCGCTTTAGACAGCATTCCAACTCTGTGTTAATGATGCAGCCAGAGCAAGTGCATAGAGCTCTAGTATGGATATCGCTGCTATCTCCTTGACACCAAGAACCCCATTATTAATCCAGAGACACAAATCCTTTACCATTTTCTCTCCATAGGGACACACCATGTGTCTGTAAGACCACAAGAAAATGTTCTCATTTATCTTCCTACTTAAGCTCAATTACAAACTGCAAACGTGAATCATATTGATTTCTTTTCTGCTCTGTCCTCATTTATATTGTGTGCTCCTGCTGTTACTTTGAGAAACCAAAAGCCAATAATTCAGGAACTAAACAACCACAGAAAGGGAAAGAAGCTGATTTAACAGCAGTAGAAGGAGCCATGTGTATCACTTTGTCTATTTCTATACTAGGCTTGTGTTTACTACTGTGTGGGTTTTTCTTATTGTGTATCACTTTAGGGGTCATTTATGGGGGGGGGGGGGCGCAAGACCCTGCCTCTTAGTGCTCATTCCGGAAGCACTTGCCTACCTCTGAAAAATCTGTCTCTCAGTGTAGAGAGTAGCACCATGAAGAGCAGCTCTGAAAGGGCCCTGATGTAGGCTGCACATCATGCCTCTCCCCACCTTGTGTCTCTGAATGATACACAAGTTCAGAATAAGTGGGGGGCACATGAGATGACCCTACATGCCTTCCCTGCCCACCTCCCTTTAATCCTGTGCAGAAGAAGAAGTCAGCACTGGATCCAAAGGCCAAGACTCAGGTCTTCTGCTATAAAACACAGTGCAGAGGCCTGCGGCCATTCACAGATAGCTAAACGCAGCAATTCTTTTTTTCACACTGTGTTCAGTCTTGCAAATGAGACTTACTGTCTGTTTGTATCATTACTAATTGCACTGGTTTGTGTATGTGCATTTCTATGTGTATCTCTGTTTTTGCTTATGTGTGAAAGAACCTTATGGAAATATCTACTACAACCATAATTTTGCTTTTTGCACCAATATTCATTTAGTTCCAAAAACTCCATGGGGCTCCTTTAGCAGCTGTGTGTGCAGTGTTAGTGCATGATCACACCTCATTAGCTTATTTGTATCTATAACTTACTTGTTTGTATAAATAACTTATGTAAAAAGCGCTACAAGGTTACACAGCTCTGTAACTAGTACTAGCAGTACATAGTACTAGATACACAGATGGAGTGCTTATTACTCCAGTTGTACTGAGCCATTGGAAGAGATATATAATGATATAGTAATGGAAATAAGCAGGCTGGTGCTAGTGGCCAGTTAATAATAATTTTTAACCAAACTAATAAATCATTCATTCATGGGTTTTCTCAGAATGACTGAATAGACAAATTGGTTGTATAAAATAAAACAAGTGGATCATACAGTGTGAGACCAGTTAATATGTTTTTAAAGGAGGGTATCAAATAGCCTTAACTATAAAAATCACAAGAACCAACAGTATAAGAGGAGCAAACAGCTCCCTTGGTTCTCCTTGATATTAGGATGGTTATTAAAAAAAAATAAACTTTGGAAAGCTCAGCTGAACTCTTTCAGGTCAGTTGCTGACAACAGATATGGCACTAAATGTTTACTCAAAATCAATGTGAACAAGGCACCAGGGTCTGATGGAATACACCTTCAAGTACTTACAAAGCTTAGTTCAGTATTATCCAGGACTACTTGGTGGTAGTGGGATTCTGTTTTAAAGAGTTTTCTGAAGCTTGCTTGGCAAAGAAAAAAATCTTTATTCTGTAAGGCAGAAGAAAAAGTGTAACTCAGCACAAGAAGCACAGTATCACAAGCAGCAGTGCAGTCTCTTCATAGAGCTTTTCTTCTACAGAGACAGAAACAGACTGCTTTTGTCACAGGCATCCTAACAAAGGGATCTTTAAAAACTGTTACTCTGGATGGCTCAGTGGCAGATAAGATTCAATGATGATAAATTTAAAATGATGCAACTAGGATGTAAAAATATGCAAGCCCCTTATACTCTTAATGGGACTGCACTAGACAAATACATATAGTTAAATAATTAAGACGAAAGAACAAGTTCAACCCTTCCAAGCAAACCCAGTAATTTTAGATTTTAGTATCACAATAGCCTTGGATACTATGCTTGCTCAAGAAATTATGCAAGCCTCATTTAAAAGCATTAACAAAATCTGCCATTACAACATTACTAGGAAGGGCATTCCACAACCTCATTGTCCTCACTGTGAAAAAAACCCCTACGCTGCTTCAAATGACCGTTCCATTCCTCTAATCTAAAGGGGTGGCCTCTGGTACGCTGATCGTTTTTATGGAAAAAAGTGAACATCCCCTATCTGCCTATAATCCCCTCTATTGTATTCCCTCACAAGTGCATTTTTTCCAAAGAAAACAGTCCAACCATGACAGTGTAATCTCAAGTTAGAATCTTCCATCCCCTTTAGTTTAGTTTAGTTGCAAGTCTTTGGACTCTCTCCAGCCCGTCAATATCCTTTTTAAGGACTGGAGCCAAAAACTACACTGCATAGGCCTTACCAGGGACTAATAAAGAGGCAAAATAATGTTTTTATCCCTTAAGTTAAAGGAACAGTAACACCAAAAAATGAAAGTGTATAAAAGTAACTAAAATATAATGTGCTGCTGCCCTGCACTGGTAAAAGTTGTGTGTTTACTTCAGAAAGTCTACTATAATTTATATAAATAAGCTGCTATGTAGCCATGGAGGAAGCCATTCAAAGGAGAAAAGGCACAGGCACATAGCAGATAACAGATAAAACACTATTGTATTCTACAGAACTTATCTGTTATCTGCTATGTAACCTGTGCCTTTTCTCCTTTTTTCCAGCTTGAATGGCTGCCCCCGTGGCTACACAGCAGCTTATTATATAAATTATAGTAGTGTTACTGTAGCAAACACACCAGTTGTACCAGTGCAGGGCAACAGTGCATTATATATTTATTACTTTAAAGCTCTTTCATTTTTTGGTGTTACTGTTCCTTTAATGTTTTTATACAAGACAGTCCTTTATTTGCTTTAGTAGCCACAGAATGACACTGCCTGGAATTAGACAACTTGTTATCTACATAAATCCCAAAATCCTTCTCAATTAAGGATCCCCCCAACACACTACCATTTAGGGTGTAAGTCAAATTTATATTATTACGTTAATAACTTTGCACTTATCAACATTGAACCTCATTTTCCAGTTTGCTGCCCAGTTTTTCAATTTTGTCAAATCGCTCTGCAAAGCAAGCAGCATCTTGCATTGAACTTATAGATTTGCACAATTTAGCATCATCTGCAAAAATAGAAACGGTACTTTCTGTGCCCACCTCCAGGTCATTAATAAAAACGTTAAAAAGCAAAGGACCCAGGACTGACCCCTGTGTTACTCCATTAACAACACTGGTCCAATTAGAAAATGTTCCATTTTCTACCACACTCTGTAATCTATCCTTCAGCCAGTTCTCTATCCAATTACAAATATTATGTTCCATGCCAATATCCCTCAATTTGATCATTATCTCTTTGTGTGGTACTGTATCAAATGCTTTAGCAAAGTCCATAAAGATGACATCTACTGGTATTCCAGAGTTGAGGTTCCTGCTTACCGTCTCATAAAAAGCAATTAAATTAGTCTAGCAAGATCTGTTATACATAAAACCATGCACAAACTCACAGTATTGTGAAATGTATTCAATTTTTTCAGGCTGAGAACAGGATCCCTTTTTGAATAATGGCACCACATTAGCATTTGCCAGTCTTGCACCACCTTGTGCACCACCAATTCAATGTAATTTGAACAAGGGGGAGTGAGAATGTACTTCAGGATAAAGTTTAGAATACAAGCAATGGCACACTGAGAAACCCCTGCCAGTTCAGCTATCCCCCCTTCATGTTTGATATTTTGGGAGTTGGGGGGGGGGGGGGTGTTTGGCTCAATATCTAAGATGCTGAGATCTCCGTGTTAGACAGTCAGTAAATGGGTTTTGATGGGCAAAGTTAGTTCAGAAAGGAGCAATAAGGTCTCTGGTGTCAGTAAATGAATAGGAGATACTGTATGCCAGTATATACTGTATCTTGTTGTGGGAAGAGTCCCAAAAAAGTGTTTATGAGTTTGGATACATTCCATTTTCAACCCTTATATACCCTGAGATGAATTCCGAATCAGAACCAGATGAGAATGTGTAGGAGATACACAGCATCTACTGCCTAGTAAATGAAGCAAGGTGCAGTCTGCAATAGAATCTGTTAATTTATATGGGGACCAATAATTTTAAATGTCACAGTACTTTTAAGCTCAGTAATATAAGTAAAGTTTTATTTTCAGTCCTGGGGGGGAGGTGCCCTTGTGAAATGTGTTCTGTCTTTCTCTGTATTCAACTTTTTATTTCAGTCTATCAATTAACATATTTTGTGCACTCCTAGGGGCACATTTACTAACCCACGAATCCGAATTGGAAAAATTCTGATTGGAAAACGAACATTTTGCGACTTTTTCGTATTTTTTGCGATTTTTTCGTCGCCTTTACGACTTTTCGGTGTATTGTCGCGACTTTTTCGTTACCAATACGATTTGCGCGAAAAAACGCGAGTTTTTCATAGCCATTACGATTCGCTCGTATCTTGTCGTGACTTTTTCGTATTGAGCGCTCGTAAGTGGCGGGCAAAACTTTCAGACTTAGTATGATTTTGGAAGCCTCCCATAGGACTCAATGGCACCCTGCAGCTCCAACCTGGCCCAAGAAAAGTCACCATACTGAAGCTTGAATGAATCCGAATCTTTCGTACTCGGCACGAAAGTAGTAACGCTATGAAAAAATCGCAACATTCGGAATGGCTACGAAAAAGTCGCGACAATTTTCCAAAAAATCGCCAAATACCGATCATTACGAAAAAAACGCAATCGAACGCATTCGGCCCGTTCGTGAGTAAGTAAATGTGCCCCCTAGAGTATTCAGGTGCCCAGTAATCTTTTGCTTAATTTTCTGAAATTAAAAGTTCCCATTTAGCATATTTACAAACCTGCTAGCTTTTCTGACTTGGCATGATGGAGGAGGACAGCTAGGCCTTTATAAATATAAATTGGCTGTAGCAAACAATGCCATTCAGCAGCAACAAGGAAAAACAAGGTTCTGAGCTGTATTAAAGAAGAGGAAAACCATCAATTGTAATAACTTACCTCAGGTCGATGCTCCTGTTAGCAGCAAACAGCACAAACCTGGGCTACATGGGAGCGAGGGATCCTCTTCTTCCTTTCTTCCAAATCCAGTGACCAAGGCATGCCCACAGGAAGAAGGAGGAAAAGGATTTCTCGCTTTGGATATAAGAGTTTTCTGTTAACAGGGGCACTGGCCCGGGGTATCAGGTAAGTGATTACAATCATTGTATCTTTCCTTCTCCTTTAGAGGGGGTATAGATTTTGGGTGAAAACGTTAATTCTTCCTCTTAACAAAACACTGGTAAGGGCTTGCAGTGCTATGCAGTATTGTTTTGGTTGTCAGTGCTTAAATATGATATAATGGCATCAGAGAGGGTTCATAGAAGTGCAACTAAGTTGGTATGGAAAGTCTTAGTTATAAAGAAAAAAATGGATAAGTTGGCAATGTTTACATTAAAGAAGAGGGACTTAGAGAAATAATAAATATGGGGAAAAAAAACAGAAAAACAAAAAATATATATAGGTTCTATCAAATGAGTTTTTTTATGGTAAGAGATGTAAAGTGGTTGTATTGGCTGATACAGGTATAGGACCCGTTATCCAGAATGCTCGGGACCAAGGGTATTCTGGATAAGGGGTCTTTCCGTAATTTGGATCTCCCTACCTTAAGTCTACTAAAAAATCAATAAAACATTAATTAAACCCAATAGGACTGTTTTGAATCCAGTAAGGATTATTTATATCTTAGTTGGGATCACTTACAAGGTACTGTTTAATTACTAAAGAGAAAAAAGAAATCAGTTTTAAAATTCTGAATTATTTGATTAAAATGTAGTCTATGGGAGATGGGCTTTCTGTAATTCTGAGGTTTCTGGATAATGGGTTTCCGGATAAGGGATCCCATATCTGTACATTATTAGAGGATTAGATGGCTTTTTTTAGCATGTGAAAAAGCAAAGGGTTATCAAAATTTGACTTTTAGCTCAAGGATCCAAGGACAGTTTTGACTGCCATCTTGGGGTCAGTATTTTTTTCCTCTCTGAGGCAAACCGGAAAAGCTTCAGATGGGGGTTTAACCCTTTCCTCTGGTTCACATTGCAGTTAGACAGGGTTCATTTAGAGCAAAAGCCTGAACTCAATCATGTTATATTTTTTGTGCACCTTCTTGCATCTGTTTAAGAACATTTCTTTCCTGCAATGTACACATAGGTCATTGTATTTCATTTATAACTTTTTGTGTTTTTTTTATTATAATTTAAATATGGAGTAACAATGTACTTCTCAAAGGATACTAGAATACTATTCTTACATATCCTCCAGACTGACATTTGTTTGCACTCATGCCAAGCCACATTGCAATGTTTTACTTGCTAACTCTAAATACTTTGGCATTTCTATTACATAGAGTCATTTTTCTAACCTCTGTTCTTGTTCTGTTGCATTGCTTTTGCATTGCAGTATGTTGCCTTGTTATCCTGAAAAGTACCTAGCTATGTACAAACAGACCTTTGCATTATTTTTGGGATGAATATTGCATTTACTTTTTTATGACCATTTATTGCTCAGTCTGCTTTGCCTTGTTCCAGAACAGCCTGCCTACTTTTGCCAGCATGTAACATGCCTTGGTTTTTTCCTTTCCTATCTGCTTGATCTCATCAGTCCCTGTGTGTTCTGTCTTGATCCAGCCTAGAGGTTTTCCTGTATCAGTCCTGCCTAATTCTGGTCTGGAAAGGGCCCTGTTCCAATTCTGTCTAATTCAGTTTCTCTTTGCCTTGTTCACATTTTCTAGTCCTGTCCAGTCCCTGTTACCTCAAGCCGATTTTCCTCTCTCTGTGAACTCAGAGTTTTTTTGACCAGAGGCATATTTTCCCATTCCCATTGCCTGCCTGTTCTTGCCTAATCACAACTAAAATGACACCAGTAATGATTTGCTTGACCCTTTGCCAAGAAGCTACTGAGTTCTGCAGTACTCAGCTTCAAATAAAACTGTTCTAAGCAGATAATAATGCTGAGAATTAAAGGGAGCTGACTGGTGAGAATATCTTCCACATCTGTGTTCACTTGATCAGTAGTCATGAATCACATTGCAGATGGAGAATTTATTTTTTGTGTGAAATGTATTGCAACTAGTTTGGCAGATTTTTTTTCTCACAGATGGCCAAACATAATATATACTGACTTACAGGTTGTTATTTCTGTACACTGACTGAAATATGAACTTTAAGACAGAATTCTAAGCTCCACTCTGAACTGTAGCACAATGCAGAGCTAGCATTATGCAATGATTTATATTCCACTCTTCTTCAGAAGAATTTGTAAAAAAAAACATGTCACACAGCACAAGCCATTGGAAAATAACACCTCTTTCTCTGCATTACAGCAATTTATTACTACTCTGTTGGTTTACATGTGGATGTGCAGCTGGTGTGGTTGGAACTTTCATTAAGAGAAATAAAAAAGTTTCCAAATAGGGACCAAAATGTCAGCTTGTAGTACTGGTATTACGCTGGCCTTCTACATTAGGCTGTTTAACCAGCTTTAAGGCATAGTTGCCTTGTGATTGTAAAGATTTGTGTGTCAGGCACCCAGAACCACCAGTGCACGTGCTCATGGGAGTGAGCGTATTGACATCAGTGCTTCCTGCCACGCTATGATGTCAGCCTACTTCCTGATGTTTTTTTGGGGTTCATTTTTATTTAAAAGGTTGTGTCTGATGCACACACTTTGCCCAAGTTGTCTCCATGTAGGCGCAATGGTGGAGGTGCACCAGGCATGTACCTCACTGCCTTCTTTCCCCTACTTTCATCAGTCTAAATCTCCTGGTGTGTGTGCACGGGGTGCTTGTTGGGGAGGGTGCATGCCTTTAGTACCCTAAACCTTAGATCTAACACTAGCCAGTCCACAGTAGATAGTTTTTCTGCCCCAAAATGGCTTTGTTAAAAACAGGTCCTAGCAGGGGCTCTCCTCCTTACCTAAGAGAATGATACTCAAAACAGTCACAGGGTTCCTTTCTTAAAGAATTTAACACTTTGTCTCCAAAGCTGCATATAATCATGGACCATACAAATCTATGCCCAACTAGCAGCTACCTCGTGCAGTCAAAAGAATACTCAATATGCCCACACCAGAGAGAGGTGTGGAACTTGATACAATTTTGGAGCCATGGAATCTCATTGTTATATAGCTTCTGTATGAAAATCTTTTGGGGGCCATATCAGCCCATGGACCACAGAGTATAAAGCTCTGCACACCAGAAAAAAAGTGAAAGAATCTGGGGCAAATAATTATAATTTAAAATGTGTATCCAACTACCAGGTCACAAATAAATGGTTTATGTAAGATAAGCTGTTTATCTACTGTTGCTATATTCTTCAGGTTTACCAGAACATAACAGTAGTCTGGGCAGAGGCTTGTAGTTCTCCAGGAAAGACCTCCTGCATGTACATAAGCTTTTATGGCACAATTATTTTTTTTCTTTTGTGAAGCAGATATTTACATGAAAAGTTGAGTGCCTAAGCCATGAACTAGAGCCTTCAATTGCAAAATTCTGTAGAAAATGAAATGCCAATTTCATGCGATCAGTGTTTACATCCAATCTCTCTGATCCATTTTACCATCCTATTAAAACTAGACCTACTGAATTTCTTGTGTAACAATATCTAAAAGAGGCAAGATTCTGTAGCATGTGGTCTTCAATTAATTGATTTGATGATAAAATGTAAAAAACAAGTAAAAGACATTTCTGCTGCAGATTAATTGCAAACATCTTGTAAACTATTGGAATAGGAGTGCAGTGGCATGCTTAGTTTGGCTTATTATGGATACTAATGAAGTTAAAAGGTCAGAATGAAATAATTTCTTGGATCACCACTGGTTTTAAGGGCTGCAGAACTGAAGGAACGTTTCTGTAAGTGACCATAACATGGTATAATTTGAAGTTAGTTCATATAAGCAATATTTTATGGAACCCGGAAAGAACCTTTGTAAAGACCAACTCAGCTCTCTTAAAAAAAAGCTTCAAAGCAAGCCTTTACTCCACCATGTGTCCCTGCATCCAGGTGCCAGCCTATGGACTTATTCAGCCAGGGGCAGAGAATCAGCCAAGAAACGGAATTTGATAAAATGTGGGCATCGGTTACTACTAATAGGTACAGTGCATAATTTGTTCCAGGTTTGTAAGGGCCAAAACACCATATATTAAGCATTTTATATCTTATTATGCTTAGGCTAATGTGCCTGTTGAACCTATTTATGGGACCAAGGCAAAAATGATAGCACACAGGGTTCTTAGGTGCAAGGAAGGACTGTACTTTCCAACTGCTATTCTCCAGGTGGACTGTACTAGGCAAATATTGTGTTCTCTGTTTGTGCCCAAAAAATAAAGGGCAATTGTCAAATATGAAAGTATACATGCAAGCCAAGCCTGCAACATACCTATAATGATATAAATGAAACTTGCGTTGTTGATGTTATTGCATTGAATTGAGGAACATAGGGGCCATATCAAAAGGGTGTGGAGGAACAGGTCTTTAGGTAGAAGCAACAGCTCCTTGCCCAGAGATAAGGGACAGGTACAAAGGGTTTCAAACTAGAATTTGTCGTGTGAATTTACAGCAGTTTTGGCAAGAAATGAAAGTTCATACAGTAGAGTTCCCAATATGAAAAATACGTAGCAGCCTTGCTGAAAAAAAAAACTTCTTAAGGGACCACACAGTCACACTTGGCCTGATTAATCCAATTTAAGTAAATGAAAGTTTCACTCACAGTCCTCTGTAGAATCCCTCTGTTCTCACAGAAGCTGCATCACCTTAGTATTTAGGGCAGCCTTGCTACCTGTTATGACTGATGTAAAAAAAGATGTTATTTCTGGTATTAGTAACTCTTTATGGGAGGGAATGCTTGGCAGAATAAACAAGCAGTGGATTGGAAGAGCGGTTATCAGCAAAGGATGGGAGGTGTATGTGAAGTGGTGGAGGATCCTGTGTGATGGCAATATTATTGTGGTGGGGTAGGCTGGCCAGCAACTATTTATTATTTTTGTTGAATAATAGAATATGATTTACTGATAACCTCAGTTCATTTCTTTTTGCAATAATAAACATGGTGCGTGATGTAAAAGAAGCCAAAATACTGTTTTCTCCCTAGAGTATTAATTGTAATATTGCAGTATTTAATGCTTATGAGCCATGATTGCAAAGCATAAGAGAAGGACACTTCGAGGAAGATCAGTGAGGCACATACGGACAGCACCTCATGACTGAAGGAATTTGCATTACTACCAGGGGTGTAACTACAGAGGAAGCAGACCCTGTGGTTGTAGGGGGTCCAGGAGTGTAAAAGCCCTAGCAAGTTCCTAATTAGTGAGTAGTTTCAATATATCTAGGTACAATAGGTCAACTTGCCAACGTTGTGGAGCCCTAAATTGAATTTGCTGTTACGCCACTGGCTACTGCTTTTTTATACTTCTGTAGTTAGTGGGAATGTACTCTTCCCTGTGTCACACACAAAATGCACAGTTATGTCAGCATTAGATCTTTTAGAGAAAATGTAGGTCTTGATCAATGCTTCTACAGCTTTTACATTTTTACAGAAAAGTTCCTTACAGTTTGTATTAATAAAAAAGGTTTTTAATATTTAAGCTTCTTTCATTTTACCCTAAAAGTCTAAGACCTATAATATCCTAAGAAGCAGCTCAGCGTGTTATCTTAAGAAACGGCCAGGCCCTGTCTTTCTGTGCTTCACTGCCTCTTCTCTATCTTAAGAGAGCAAGATCACTGACATTTAAAATCTCTGAATTCCTAATTACAACTCAGCCTTCTCATTGTCCACCTCAGGCCAGTTCATACCCAGGAATGCTAATGTAAAGCTCTGTATAATATTTGCTCTCTTTAATTGACGGTCAGCATGGGGAGCCGCTGGTACTAAAGCAACTCACACAAGCCAGCTATAGAAGGTAAAGAATCTGATGATGCATTCATGTGGCTATGGGTTCTTTATAGTGATGAGCAAATTTTTTCGCCAGGCATGGATTTGCAGCAAATTTCCGCATTTCGCCTTTGGCGATTTGTTTCGTGAAACGTCCGTGAAAATTCGCAGCAGAAAAATTTGTTGCACAGAAATTTGTTGCGCATCAAATTGGGCACGGTCACGTCAAAATTGGGTGAAGTCACGTCAAAAAAAGCGCCAGTGGCAAAAAAAATCACTAGACAAATGCGTTTCGCAATTTCTTTTGCCATTTGGCGAATTTTCTTGCCGTTTCGTGAATTTTATGGCGAAGTGAAATGGGACAGATTCGCTCATCACTAGTTCTTTATTTGTTCACTATATGGAGATATACTTTTGTTGCATGTAGGGTGTGTGACAGTGTTTGTGTTAATGTATGTAATTAGAATGCTATTGTAGTGAGTTCAGAGCTGGGGGCCACCAATGTGATCTTGCACAAGGCCACATATACCTTGTTTCTCTACCACAGTGTTTTTTGGACTTTTTTAGATCAAACACAAATTGGACATCCAACATTTGATATTTGGTTCCTTAATTTCTTCGCAAGGTTGCAAATATATATGATAAAATTGCACAATCATTTTAAGTTATATAAGGAAGCAAATATACATTCTTCTCAAATCTTACCCTATAGTCATCCTTAATGTTTGTCTTGCAGAAACATCTAGGTGACAAATAGACGTTCCCTTCAAATCTCACCTTCAGACTTTGCCTGCCCAGCCACTGATCTGTGCTCCCTGCAGCCCTACAGGTTGGGGATCACTGCCCCTACCATCAATGACACAAGCACAAACTATTTGCCTGCTTTCGTCACAGAGTATGGCATTTCTTGCCTGAATTGGAGAATTAAGAAATTGTCTTAATGCCCAATAACACGATTTGAACTAACTCACTCACCTTTATTATTTTATTCATCATTTTATCACTATTTAGGATACAATATAGGAGCAGATTTCAAGGCAAAATTCTTGCTGTATATGCTTTGCAGCCTATTTTATAGTACTAACTGAACCTTGCTAGGGTAGAGGTCTGTGCAATATGATTCACTGGACAAAATACTGACCTTTTCCTATTACACTCAATCTGCATATTTTTTGTATTTTTAAAGTTAGCCTGAACCCATCCTACTACTTTTTTCCTAGAACCCAACCTGAAGCCATCCAAAAGGGCATGAAAAAGAAGACAGGAGCAGCTGGAGGAGGAGATGCCACATTAAAAGGATAGAGCAAAATGCTTTGCCAGACTCAAGCTGCCTGAAAATCTGCTGTCTTGCACTTAAAAGGCACTGACAGTCAGACCTCCAGACATATGAGCAATTGCTGAATTGACCCTAGCATTCAACAGAGGGTAATTCTGGTCATGACATATTATGGTTGTGTGTATCACCGAGGCTTTGTTACTGTGTGATTCTTTGTATGTCTATGTGTTATAAGTATTAATGTTTTAGATTAACACTTGTTCCAGATTATTTGTCTTCAATGTATGTGCTGTGTGTAACAAATTATTTACCTGCCTAATGGTGTATCTAACAAACCTGGATGTCTAAGTGGATCAGCTTATGTGTGACTGACAGAAAACCACATTAATGCATTAACTGCATGTATCAATGTGTGTCTGCAGCTGAATATCTGTGGGTGTATTTCAGAACCTACCTGTCTCTCATTCCTTACAGATTTACAGATATTTTGGACTCAGAAATCTTGTTTTCATTTATCCTGTCATGTTCCTCAAAAACATTTTTACAAATCCTGAAAACTAGGCTAAAACTAAGTCTGTTTCATACCCTGCTCTATAGGAGTTAACCTTCTATCTGTAAAAAGCCAATTCATTTATATGTCAATTTCCTTTTGAAATATATCTTATATTAATATTTTTCTGATAATGTAAAGATAAAATAAAAGGCAAACAGAGTGCAGAGAAAATTTTGTTTGCTAAATCATTTTTTATGAGGAACATGGTGCATACAACAAAATTAGAGAGAACACTATGTAATGAACTGCTGTGAGGTTAAAAAACGCACTAGTACTTTATATGGGATAAAAGAAAGCACAGATTTCCAACTTCCATGACTACAATATTGCAGGTCCATAGCACCAAACGCTAACAGGGATTCAGCAGCCTCCACCTGGTACAAAGGTATGTTAAATTCATACATTGTTCATGGTCAATGAATCAGAGATGTAGGCTCCAGAAGACCACACAAAAGCAAATAAACATCACACATCAAAGCCATTAGACCTGTTAAATGTTATTTTTATTTTTTTAGTAGTCTTGACTACAATTAACCAATTTACATTATTTCTTAAGCATTCTCTTCTTTACACTCTTCTTAATTACTCTCAGAGAAAGCTCTTTGGCAGACAGTGTGAAAGGTATGGATTTGCAGTGCAGTAATAACCTTTAACAGAATACACGTCACCAGCATGTAAATACGTTGAAATGGAATTGAAGCATCCATACCTGAGCTTAATGCTCAGAACAAGGGTTTTTTGGCTAAAGAAACACAGATGTAGTCATGAAATGAGTTTTGAGACCAAAACATTGCGGCAGAAATAATCACCTCATATCAATAACTGTATTGAGGAAGTTTAAGTTAATTAAAAAAGTTCCTGTGTAATACAACACACTGTAGCACTCCAAATCAATTGAAAAAGGTGTTTATTGTGCCAAAAGAACAGGCAACGTTTCAGGCTCCAGCCCTTTCTC
The DNA here is from genome assembly GCF_000004195.4 of Xenopus tropicalis. NCBI lineage: Eukaryota > Metazoa > Chordata > Amphibia > Anura > Pipidae > Xenopus > Xenopus tropicalis. Next base: position 76,384,649 of record NC_030684.2, read on the forward strand.
TAGCCTTGAGGTTTGAGAAAGGGCTGGAGCCTAAAACTTGTCTGTTCTGTTCGCACAATAAACACCTTTTTCACTTGATTCTGAGTGCTGCAGCGTGTTGTATTGCAAAGTTGCATTTGGTCCTTGGCAGTGGGCTCAGCTGACAGCACCCGACACTACAACAAGCGGTTGTTATAGGTGAGCATTACCAATTTGTATTTGGATTAAAGAAGTTCCTGGAGGCCCACCCTAAACAGCATGGCCACCCATTATAAATAAGTACTGTAATGAGAAAACATGTTTTTTTCCCAAAATGCATCAGTTAATAGAGCATCTCCAACAGAATCCTGCATTGAAATCTGTTTTTCAAAAACACAAACAGATTTTTTTATATTTAATTTTGAAATTTCACATGGGGCTAGCCATATTCTTCATTTCCCTGGGTGCTACAGCCATGTGACCTGTGCTCTGATAAACTCCAGTCACACTTTACTGCTGGGCTGCAAGTTGGAGTGATATCACCCCCCTCCCTTTCCTCCCCAGCAGCCGATCAGCAGAACAATGGGAAAGTAGCAAGATAGCAGTTCCCAGTAGATAACAGAATAGCACTCAATAGTAAGAAATCCAAGTCCAGCTTGGGACTCCTCCAATTACATGGGAGTAGGAGAAACAATAGGTTTAACTTAAAGCAATTCTAATATGTAGCACTGGCTTCTTCTGAACGCTCAGACTCAGGCACAATGGCTGCCTACACACCAATATTACAAGTAAAAAAATAATACAAAAAAAAAATACATTTGTTGGTTCAAGAATAACATTTTAAATGGCAAAGTGAATTATTTGCTATGAAAATAGTGTAATTTAGAAATAAAAAGTATACCATTAGTGATGAGCGAATCTGTCCCGTTTCTCTGCGCAAAACGGCGAAAAATTTGCGAAACGCGTTTGTCGCCCGTGTCTATTTTTTTGTTGCCTGCGCTATTTGACAGAACCGCGCCTTTTTTACTCGACCACGCCCTTTTTTACGTGACCACGCCCAATTTGATACATGACAAACAAATTCCGTGCAACAAATTTTACACGCCGAATTTTCACAGAAGTTTTGCAAAACTATTCGCCAATGGCGAAATGCGGAAATTCGCTGCGAATCCATGCCTGGCGAAAACCGCCATCACTATATATCATAAAAATCATGACAGCATCCCTTTAATGTCCTAACCCACAAGTTAAAATCCTTGTTATAGATTGTATATTTCAGTTATATTGCATAAAGGGGTTTTAAAAAAAAAATATATATATATATTTTTCAAAATCAAGTAATGCAATGCAGAAAATAAAAATACTGACTTTAGCAAAAACAGCATCTCTGTCATTCAATATTTCTTGCATTTCAGAGTCTTTATAATGAGACTGAAAGCGATAGCCTTACAAAAACTCCAAATAGTATTGTTTTTGAGGCTAAAGAAAAACATGTCCATCTTTGATCATTGTCCTTGCATTTATTTGACTTGCACTCGTAAAGGGTCAGTATACAGTTCTTTTTACACAAGGACTATTCTTTGCATTTTGCAGGTATATAAAACAAAAATCTTTGAGATATCTCTGTATTACATTTGCTCTTATTAATAAAGCACTTTAGCCTAAACTATTTTAGTGTACAGGTACAGGATCCATTATCCGGAAACACGTTGTCCAGAAAGTTCTGAATTACGGAAAGGCCATCTCCCATAGACTCCATTTTAAACAAATGATTCTCTGTAATAATAAAACAGCACCTTGTAAGGTAACTAAGATATAATTAATCCTTATTGGAGGCGAAACAACCCTATTGTGTTTATTTCATGTTTAAATGATTTTTTCGTAAATTTAAAGCATGGAGATCCAAACTATGGAAAGATCCCTTATTCAGAAGACCCCAGGTCCCGAGCATTCTGGATAACAGATCTTATACCTGTACATTCTTGCTGAAGGCATACTAAACCTACTGTTTATAGAAATACTTTTTATTCGGAAAACCCCATACTCAGGGAGTTCTAAATAATAGATCCAAAATGTGGCAGGGGTAGGTGGATAGGCAATTGTGGACAAATACTCATGATCATATGCCTCAGTCTTAGCAGTCTAACTTGAAAAATTGGTCAGCTTCTCAAAACTGAAATTCAGATTGTATTTAGCAAGTTAATGTCCCTGGGGTAAAGCATCTAATAAGCATTTAAAAGTCAGTGTCTTAGGTGACCCTGTCTCCTCTGGCTTCCCCACAGGGTGCACTAATAGCCAAGATATACAACATAAAAATAATGTAACCAAACAGCTACACCAATGCACTCACACACTATTTAACCTATGAACCATAAAAATATACACATTTATTAAAACCATAAAAAAGGAATTGAATTGGAATGTTGTAGTTCACTATTAAATGAACCAATTTGATTACAACAAATCAATGCAACAAATTAATCAGACCAATTCTTTTGGAGACCACTATATTGATTTAAAGGTAAAAACATTGCAAAGATGTGATACTGCCCATAGCATACACTTATGTAGCCTTAGAGTGGTTGTTTTTGTTGGGGGGGGGGGTGAGGTATCACTGGAAAGCTCAAACAATGTTAAATATCGGGATCCTTTGCCTGGAATAGGAGATACTTAAGAACTACAAGATTAAAGGCCTGTACTTAACTAAATCTAAAACGAGCATATGTAAGCTTCTCTACCCTTTTCTTCCTTCCTTCTTTCTTTTCCCTCTTTCTCTTCTCTCACTACCTATACCTTGTTTTGTTTGAAAAAAGTAAAAACAATTTAAAAAAAAAAAAAAAAACAATGTTAAATATCAATTCATATATTGATATGATCAAATTTAACTATAAATTTAATTGAATTATTAGGCTTATTTGATTGAATAATTCTAAGCCCATCAAAGATTGAATGGCTAGAAATCCTGCTGTTTTCCAATTTTATTTTTGATAAATATGCTCTTTAGTTTTATATTAGCATTTAATAAATAAACAAACCTTTAAGGGTTATGGCAGATGGGGCGTTTTGTCTCTCTCGCTTCATCTCCTCCAGAATGGATGACAAAGCATATATTGTTGATTTCAGCAAAGGAAATGTGAAACGGTAACAATCACTCCCAGAGACCATAACAAAAGTGCTGGGTATTGAAAGCTTTCGGTTTTTAGTTAAGTCATGCAATAAGATAGTTGTTTCAGTTAACTTTAGATTTATACTTTATGGTCTTTTTAAAGATCAGAAAATATAAAGATTTGACAGCTTTAGCATTGCTCCAGCACCCCAGCTATGTCTCCTGTCCACTGTCTGACTCTGAGCTGGTTGTGACATCTCTAAAAGCAGCACCACCAGGTAGGTGAGGTGGAAGAAGAAGTTCTGAGTTGCCACCAACATAGGATAACTTGGAGATTGGATTGGAGCCCTTATGCACTAATGAGGCATTTTAAATAACAACAACTCTGTTGTGAGTGAGACAAATAATTGTTCATGCATGTTTAGGGGTGAGTAAGGGACAAGAGACTTTTGGAAGAGTAAAGCTGGCCATACACGCACGGATAATATCGTACAAAACCTTGTTTCATACGATATTCAGTGCGTGTATGGCAAGTCGATGAGTCGACCAATATCGGAGGATGCTGCTGATATCGGTCGACTCACCAATTGGGCCGGTTAAAAGATTTTGATTGGGCGCCATAGAAGGCGCCTGAGCAAAATCTGCCATCAGGGCTGAATCGGCAGAAGGAGGTAGAAATCCTGAACGGTTAGTGGCAGATTGTGCCACGTGTGTGGCCACCTTAAGAGACTAGTCTGCCCAACAGTGCAGCTGCACAGAGCTAGTAATCCACTAGAACAGTATTAGACTAGAACAGTATATATATTGTGTTTGTGTGAATTATAGCAAAAGGTGAAGTATAATCCTTTCTCAAAAGGCAACACTATAAAGGGGGATACAGTCATAATGCTTCCTTTAAGCAAAGCCTTAGGACACTAGCTTGCCCTAAAGGCATACAGTAGTTATTAATTTTCCTGTTACTGTTTTTAAAAGAAATGCCAATGCTGTGATTTTTGTCACTGCAATTTTCTTGAATGATTTTTATAAATAGATACTACATTGAAGCTAAATTGTCCTGTACAAAATTGACCATTAGTTGGTTTGCTCTTTACACATATGTCTATCTTATAGAAAGCAATTGCTGTGGTGCACATTTTCTCATTGCTTGGCAGCCACATCTCCATTCAGAAGCAAAGTGCTGGTCACAAGAACCCCCCACCTAATGAAACAGATGGTGTGTCAGCATGTAGGAGTTACAGCAATAACTGGCATTCCATCAAAATCCAATACATTCCTCCAGTCTATCAAAATATCAGTGTATCCACTTCTGCATATATCTAGCTATTTATTCATCTATCTGTCCATCTCCTTTATGATAATTTATCATTTTTTCAAACAATAAATAGAAAAATAAATGTTTGGAGGGCCATGGCTGTGAGCACTTAAAGTCTATCAATTTTCTATGCATTCTTAGACATTCCATGCACAACATAATTTAACTAGGAATAGGCAATATTTTGATAGAGATAGATGATAGATATATAGATAGATTGATAGATAATATACATGTATGTGATGCTATTTAGTCTGTATCTACTAAGTAAGAAAGGGTGAGGTTTTGTCAGATCTGCTGAGATGTACTTTTCCCCAAAATGCTTGGTTGGTAACAGCAGAGCAAGCCAGATGGTCTGAATCCTTTAGGGACATGAAGCTATATTTGTTTCTAGGTTTCATTTTACTAAAAAGGAAGGAAGGAAACTGAATAAGCTGTTTTGTTCCTCCCCAAATACTGAGCAAAATTAAAGGACAAGATCTAAACCTTCCTCCAGTATTGACAGGTGTAAGGTGCTTTAATCCATTTTATTAATAAAAAGCTACATTTGCATCCTAAAAGTGTGTTGTGTTTTTGGCAGATATAGAGCTATAGAGTTCTGACTTCATGATGATGTTTAACACCTTTACATTTGTTATAGCTGATGTTATAATTAGTATTATTGTGTTTTGCAGGAAATCTTGCAAGAGAAAGAGAAGTGATTTAAACACATTTAAAAGCAGGGTTCCATTAAAGGGATTCTGTCATGACATTTATGGTATACGTTTTTTTCTAAATTACACTGTTTACATAGCAAATAATTCACTCTACCATTTAAAATGTTATTCTTGAAGCAACAAATGTCTTTTTTTTAGTTGTAATATTGATGTGTAGGCACCCATCTCAGTGCTTTGTGGCTGAGTCTGAGCTTTCAGAAGGAGCCAGAGCTACACATTAGAACTGCTTTCAGGTAACCGATTGTTTCTCCTACTCCCATGTAACTGGAGGAATCCCAAGCCGAACCTGGATTTTTTTTTACTATTGATTGCTATTCCCATTGCTAAAACTTTTAGCAATACAGGTGTTAGGGAGCTGCTATCTTGATACCATGTCATTGTTCTGCTGGGGGGAAGGGGGGGTGATATCCCTCCAACTTGCAGTGTAGCTGTAAAGTGTCACATGGCTGTGGCACCCTGGGAAATGAAGAATATGGCTAGCCCCATGTGAAATTTCAAAATTAAATATAAAAAATTTGTGCTTTTGAAAAAAAGTGGAGAAGCATAACTAATGTGTTTTGAAAACGAGTGCTACATGTTTTCCTATGACAGTATTCCTTTAATAGTCCCAATAGCCCCAATTGCCATTATAAGCCAGTGAGAATCTGATAAAGGTCATGCCTGGGTAAAAAGGTTTTTTGGAGATTATATATATATATATATTAAACAGGTGTAAGACCTGCCATCCAAAATACTTGGGATCTGGAGTTTTTCAAACAAGGGGTTTCCATACCTTAAGTCAACTATAATGTAAAACATTTAACAAAACCCAATAGGATCGTTTTGTCTCTAATAAGGATGATTGTTTTATTATTACAGAGAAAATCCCTTTTTAATACATTTTAATTATTTAATTGAAATTGAGTCTATGGGAGATGGCCTTCCTGTAATTTTGATCTTTTTTGGATAATGGCTTTCTGGATAACATGTCCCATACTTTTAGATATGTTATACTGTGCCTGAACCTGAGCCTGAGACACAGGGAGTGTTTGATAAAGAGAGAAAGTGAGTTCCAAGGGGCCAGTGACTGTGCCTGGAGAGAGGCAGTGTTTGAAGAGAGTGCAGCAGTGAAGCTGACTTGGAAGTAGGCTGTGTGGACCCTGACTTATAGAGATAAGTTATCTCTATACTGTGAGTAACAGGGTGCTAAACCTGTGGTGGTCTGGGGCCCTGAGGTAGTCAGGAAGACTACATTTTATGTGTGAGAGACTTTTAAATGTTGATGCCATATGAAGACAAGCACCTTGTTAATGTTTTTGAGTGAACAATTAAAGGCAAATCATTGTTTCCCTGCATTTTTGGTGTCACTCTCACACTCTACAAGAAAACCATTTTCTTACCACTGTAAAAGCTTACTACAAATAATCCAAATTAGTTAATAGCATTGGTAGTCCGGTAAAACTAATCAAAACCTTCACCTAGCACTAGAAAGTCTTATTCTTAACTCATCCCTGCTTTTTACCAGTGGACAGAAATATCCAACACCATATGGAAAGAAAATTTTCTCTGGTCTGGATTTCTTTCTGTGACTTGTTCATTTATAGGGTTCTAGTAACAATACAGCACATAAGCCACAGCCAGCCCTGGAAGGCACCTAGTAAGTTTTGCCAGAATACTATGTAATAAATATGTAAGAATTTTAGAAATCACTAGAAAGAGTTTTGTGTCTGTATAAAAGCTCCATTTTGCAGAATATTGCTCAGATTAGGCTTCTAGTGCTGCTTCCAACCAGCTAGTTGTAAATAGCAGATAGATAACAGCAAATCCACTCAAATGTCTAAACAAATATCCATGAATGTTAAAAGAACACTCTTTCACAGCAAAATATTAGCTATAGATTTTCTCCATTTTGTCAGAGGGCTGCAGAGTCCAGAGATACAGCTGCAATCATTTGATAATAAAGGTAACATTACCGAGCCCTTTGCAGTATCTCCACTTACTGATATTGATGAACAACTGTTCTTACAGTGCACTTACAAATGCATCAGTACTTGAATATTTTTCCACTGTAGGAACTGTGGTGACCCAAATCACAGAGTGGTTGTGTAAGGTGTTTGAAAAACCACAGAAGCTAAGCTGGACATATACTTTAGAGAATGGATGCACATAAACTAGAAATCACTGGGAAAACACAGGTTTGCACTGGCCTTTTGTATTTTAGTAATGATATTGCAACCCATTAACATGGGTCAAAGCTGTAGACAAAGTAGGCCAATTATTAATGACCCTGTAAGAGGTGCAAGAGGGTCTGCGTGCCTCCCTTTTCCTACCCGTCATGAATACAGCTCTTCAGAACGCAGGCATCACTGTATTCATGGGGATGGCTGCAGGTCTCAGTGCTCTAAAATGGAACACAAGACCTGCGACACAACTTTAAAGTAGAAAGCACACTGCATTTCAAGCTTGTACATGAATGTAAAAATGTGATTTAGCACTTTAGCTGTGATTCAAGCGTCATATTTACTGGCACTTGTAAAGGAACTGGCTAAGCTGAAGGTGCAAAAGATTTAACTAGCTGGTTCTTGTTATAAGGACTGGCATCCAAGGATTTGTATTGTGCTTTCCTGTCTGCAGAGGAAAAGATGAGGTAGAGCATGCTACATGATCTGATTCAGCTTCTGACCAGCCAGTCTAAAATTGGATGCAGACTGCTAGCGTGTGCACAATGCAAACACATGACACCACAGATATTCTAATATTGTTGAAAACCACATTCACTGCTCATCTATTTGCTGTTACAGATAAATTGTAAGCAGTCAGAAAGAAAATTCAAAATCACCCATATCTTCAGCCCTGTTGGTTCAAGGATCAGTAATTTTAAAATCTGAAAATTATTAATTTGCTATGACATATTTAATCTTTCCTAACACTTGTAAAATGTGTTTACTTATCTTATCGCTGAATGCAGGTATGTTTATTCTGTTATACAAAGAAGCCGACTCCCCTTTAGTATCAGCTATTGTTTGCCTTCACTCATGCATATTAATAGCTTGAGAGCTCTCAAAAGTAAAAATCAACATTTTTTAGGAGAGCATGCTTTCTAGAGCCAAGGCAATGTTTTCAAAAATGCAGAATACATGTACATTATGCATGAATGCAAATATATATATTGAATTATTTACTGATCTTTTCTACAGAATTTTGAGTGGAGACTCCCAAGTTTTCTATAAATATATATAACTCATAGTTATTTTGTTGATGCCCATAGTGCCTTTTAATTGTCCCCTATAAGTATTCCTCTGAGACTTGCTTCCTATAAATTTATCCTCCACATTAAAGGGATTCTGTCTGATTTTTATGGTGTAGTTTTATTACTATATTACATTGTTTATATTACAGATAATTTATTCTACCATTTAAAATTTTATTCTTGAACCAATACATGCATTTTTTAATATTGGTGTGTATGCAGCCACCACAGTGCATTGTGCCTGATTCTGGTCTTTGAGAAGAAGCCAGTAACACAATAGAAATGCTTTCAGATAAACTATTGTTTCTCCTACTCCCATGTAACTGAAGGAGTCGGACTTGGATTTTTTCTATTGTTTGCAATTTTGAAATCTAACACTTTTAGCAATACAGGTGTCAGGGAGCTGCTATCTTGATACTTTCCTATTGTTCTGCTGATTGGGCCCCTTGGGGGGGGGGGGGTGCAATCAGCAGAACAGCAGTAAAGAGTGATTGAAGTTTATCAGAACACTTGAGAAAACAAGAATATGTCTAACCCCTCATCAAATTTCAAAATTAAATACAGTATTCAAAAATCTGTTTGTTCATTTGAGAAATGGATTTCAATGCAGTATTCTGTTGGGGGAGCACTATTAACTAATGCATTTAATATGTATTCCAATGACAGACTCCCTTTAAGCTGCAGATAAAGAACAAATTGGGTTATTGCTTTCTAGGCTTGCACCAACGCTATCTGGTGTACACCGGTTGCAAGGACCAATTAGGAGCAATACTTGCCTTTCTATAATGAAATTTACTTCTTGATTACACTACATTGAACACAGTAACCAGTCTTGGTGTGTCTGTCTGTAGATTGCAAGTCTCTGCCTCTGAAGAGTGCAGAAGCAATATAAGCTGATATAAAAATGGAAAATTCTGGACCTACATAACAATTAGAAGATTTGCTGTTCTGCATGCAGATGGCCAATGCCAGAACCACCTCCCTGGCTTTACATAAACTGACCAGCAGTCACTTCATTACACTGAAGAACGGATAAAACTTGCCAAGAAACTATGGCTGTCCTATAAAACACAGTGGGTGAGCTTCAGCCTACAGGTTATTCCATGAAAATGTAAAACCCAGAAGCAGAACTTGGATTCCATCCCAGGATTCCTGCTGTAAGTGGATATCTATAATTCTAATATGTAACAATCCTATCCTAGTAAAGCAGCTAAATCAAAATGAAAGGAAAACGTTCACAGTGACTTTGGCTCTGTACTAAAATCGATAATGTTATTATGGCTGATTCTGTTGTTTTAACACATGTTGTGTTATTTGCTCAGTGTAGAACCAAACAGTGTTTAATGCAGCAGGTACTCTAGTTTCTACACACACAAACACACATGAAAAATGGTTACATTGTTGCTTATATTGAATATAGACACTGATACTCAAGACATGTATTGCAATGTATCTTTTGCTTTAACTACAAATAGACAGTAATAAATAACAATTTCTGTTTATTCATGAGTTGCAATCAGGTAGAATTAGTGTGAACCAAAAGTAAAATGACCTAAGGAGAACTATGCTCTCTGTCATAGATTAAGATAATATGAGGATTTAAACATGCTATGTGTAACCTTCAATTAATGTCACTTAATCCAATATAGGGTGTATCCATGCTGCCTAATAAATGCATTAGGCGAGCAGGCAGGTGCTTCCACTAAGCAATTAAACAAGAAAATGAAGGCACTGAAAAGAACTAACGTTAGTGAAAAATAAGAAGACATTCTGTGAGACCCAACTGGCACATTCAAACTGTGACCATCAGAGCTAAAACTGGTGGAAGTTGTTGAAGTGCTGGTGCATAGTGGTGAGCTACAGCAGGAGGGGAAAGTGTAACAAAGAGGCACAACCTGCCATGCTTAGTAGAATTGAATTGAATTGCTGCAGGTCTCTGCTTTTAAAAACAGAGCACAGAGATATGTATTCCCCCAAAGAATACAGCACTGCCTGTGTTATGCAGTGCTGTGTTCATGAGAGGGTGGGTGGGTGGTCAGAGTCATATAGACATACTCCTCCCACTTGCTACCTGTACCCTAATTTGCACATCATTTAAAAATGTAGGTTGTGGAGTACCAATGGAAGCAGGCTACAAAAGGTGCTGTACTTCCCACTTGCCCTATGTCATGCAGAAAGGGATAGGAAACCTTGTACCTACTGACACTGCAGTCTGTTCCTTATAGTGTTTTTTTGGGGCATGAGCTGTAGAGTGCAGCCAGACCACGAAAGGAAGTGCTAGTTAATGAACACTAAGGGAAATCTCTGATTGACCCCTGCCCTGATGATTTCTTTGTTACCCTGGACCAACATAATACTTATGACTGTATATAGTGTGGTAAGGTCCCTATCAGGATACCTGGGAAAGTCCAGGATGGAGCTTATATACTGGGCCGCTGCTGGCCAAATGGGTGCCCTAAGCAGAAATTTACTTTTGTGCCCCCTCCCCCAAATATTACAGAAGTGCCCCCAATAGAAAGTGCCCCCATACACAGTGCCCCAATTGCCCCCATAAACAGTGCCCCCAATAGAAAGTGCCCCCATACACAGTTCCCCAATTGCCCCCATAAACAGTGCCCCCAATTGCCTCATACACAGTACCTCCCATAGACAGTAGCCTCCACGCACAGTGCTCCCAATTGCCCCCATGGAAAGTACCCCCAACATACCAAGTCATCGTCGGCAGCTCCTTCTCTCTTATGCCGCGACAACAGGCACTTCTATAAGGTTGCGCCTCTTCGCTGACGTGTGACGTCATACGCATGGGCGCAACCTTATAAAAGGGCCTGTTGCCACGGCATAAGAGAGAAGGAGCTCCTGACGATGACTTGGTATGTTGGGTGCGCAGACTGCGTACTCTGAGTAGGGAGCGGCGGTACTGGGTGCCCCCCTGGGAGTTGGTGCCCTACGCAGAGTGCGTACTCTGCGTATAGGGAGCGGCGGTACTGCTTATATATGTCCCAGGTTCCTAACAGAATGGTTCTGGGACTGGGTGTTTTGTGTCTACCTGAGGTATCTCAGCTGGCTAATTAAAAGGCAGCTTAGGCTAAAGTAGAAAGCTCCAGTCTTGGGGAGAGACACAGGAAAGCTGCCTGTGTGAGCTCCCTGAGAGCTTTGAATCACTACAAGGTTTGAAATTTGTTTTCTTTTCTCTGCATGGGAGATAGGTATTAGGACTCCTCCTTGTTAGTTAGGATAACTAACCTGTGTTAGTTAGAGCCCATTAAGTGGCAAGGATTTTATTTTGAACTGTTTATTTTGTTATATTTTGCCAAATGATAATAAACTCCCTAGAAGTTACTACTCTCTCATAAGTTGCTTTAGCCCCAGAAAACTGTCCCCAGCTACCTAACCCCTGACAATAGTTTTTAGTCCAATGTATGCTCTTATAGGAAAATTGTATGAATACTTTTGTTGCAGGCTCTTAAACTCATGTGCCCTGTTCACCCTCTTTGTCCATATGTCAGGATCTTCATCGGGACATTTGGCCAGTGGACTGGGGGGTGAATTTTAGTTGTAACTTGTAATTATTGGCCGGCATGTCGGTCTGAGTTCTGTTAATTCTCTTTTGTTAAGTTTTTAATAAAACCACATAAAAACCCTAAGATAAAGGCATAGACTCTTCATTAGACTGAGACTGCTTTTGTCCATAAGTCAGGTTCTTCATTGGGACATTTGGCCAGTGGACTGGGGGGGTGAATTTTCGTTGTAAGTTGTATTTATTGGCCGGCATGTCAGTCTGAGTTATGTTAATTCTTTCTTGTGAAGTTTTTAATAAAAACACATAAAAACCCTAAGATATTTTTATATAGTTGGGAGAATTCTTTATTTTATTTCCTATGACTAATTATTGGGACAGAGACCAACAATCTTTCAAAGTAGTGAAGGCCTGGCTGTTAATCTTTCATGCCAATTTGTTTGCTATAAAATTTAACACATGGATCAGTTGTGAACCACTAAATGGCTAGAATACAGCAAACTGACATTTAGCACAGATATTTATTGACCGGGACCAAAAGCAGGAGAATCCCTTGCAGTTAGGTTCAATATGGATTTTATGCATGTATGCTCATAAAAATACAGGAGTTTTTTATCCTAACATTCTTTGTTATTTTGCTGCAGTGTTCTGTCATGTTGGCAGATTAAGGTAATTAGTCAACGAAGGGCAATAAACTGGAACATATATGAATTGTCTCCAGTACAGGCACACATTAGCTCTGTTTTTTCATTCAGCTTCCATCTATTACTCATTCTGCTTTGATCAGCTCCGACTTGCTTTGGATGAGACGTAATTTAAATTAAATATACACTTGGACATGTGTTCCATTATAGAGGATGTGACCCAGATAATTATATCAGGCTTTTGTTAGAAACAAAACATAGTTTATAATTTATAGGCTTTTATATACTTTTTATAAGTATAACACAAGGATATTGCATGGCTGACTTGAATGAAAATGAGTATACTGTAGATTTTCATATGCAACATTAAAGAACCAAGATCCAACCAACCAGTCTGTTTCCAGGTACAATCTGCTTGTGTTGCATTATTGATCAATGTATACATTATTTAGTCAAGAAAGAATCTTGAAGGATCTGTAAAATAAATGGAAGCAAGGCATGTAAAACTCAGTGGCACTGTCTGAAAAGGAATATGAATAGGAATAGGAAATAGCAAATGCAAACACTCATGCTGTCAGGTGCCATGCACCATGTATCTGACTGCATCACAGAGTACAAATTTGGCACTTGGCCCACATCCTAAATCAGTGACTATACGATGGCTGTCTATACATTCAGGTAAGTAAGAGATACTATTTAGAAGAAGTGAAATATTTGTAGAAGTTTAATACCCAAAATAGCAGATTTAAAATTATCTATGCCTAATATGTGTACAAAAATATAATTCTACCATAATGTCCTATGCTGAATCTCTGACCACCACCACCACAAAAGCAAAATGAAGTGGCCAAACGTAGCCATCAAATATAGCCACTAATGAAATGAGCATCAATGACCATGGAATGTGTAGATGTAGAATTCTTATTATTATTCTTATTCTTATTATTATTATCTCTCATATCTTTGCAAGGGATACAGAAATGAGCAAGGTCCTTAACTAGGCTGATATAGGGGTGCTGTTCAGTTGAATGTATTGCCCCATGATTGCTCAAAACCTCCAATTACCCTTTTTGGATGACATAATAATTTTATAATAATTGTACACTAAACATGTAAGGGCACAAGTGCAATGAGCAAAGAGCAATTTTGCTGCAAGAAGCATTTTTTGATGCAAGTACAGATATGGGATCTATTATCCAGAAAGCTCAGAATTATGGGAAGCCATCTCCATTTTAATCAAATAATTAACATTTTTAAAAAGGATTTTCACTCTAACAATAACCTTGTACTTGATCCCAACTAAGGTATGATTAACCATTATTGGAGGCAAAACAATCCTATTGGGTTTATTTAATGTTTAAATGATTTTTATGAAGACTTAAAGGAACAGTAACACCAAAAAATAAGTTTTCTTTTAAGGTAATTAAAATACGATGTAATATTGCTCTGCACTGGTAAAACTTTTGTGTTTGCTGCAGAAACCCTACTATAGTTTATATAAATAAGCCACTGTGTAGCCACGGGGGCAGCCATTCAAGCTGGAAAAAGGAGAAAAGGCACAGGTTATATAGCAAATAATGGTTGAACTCTCTAGAATACAATAGTGTTTATCTGCTCTGTGCCTGTGAATGGCTGCCCCCGTGGCTACAGAGCAGCTTTGTTTATATAAATTTCTAAAGCAAACACACCAGTTGTACCAGTGCAGGGCAGCAGTGCATTATATTTTTGTTACTTTTATACACGTTATACTTTCACGCTTTCATTTTTTGGTGTTACTGTTCCTTTAAGGTATGACAATCCAAATTACTGAAAGACCCCTTATCTGAAAACCCCCAGATCCTGAGCATTCTGGAAAACAGGTCCTATACCTGTAACTTTAATAAAAGTGCTTTTATGTGCAGCTGGCAGTGGAGAAAAGGATGGGACCACGACTGCCCTTGTGGATGTAAATAAACCCTGTAACGTAGCAAATAACTGACTTTTTGTATGGAAACACTTGGACAGCACTGTTGTAGGTATAAAGTAAGAAAAAAATGTAGGTAGAAATTAGAAAAAAAGATTTTTAGCTGCTTAAGGTGACCAAAGCTCTTCATTCAGGGAGAAAATTGACTGCAATATTCATGCCAGAAAGTCATTGGCTTTTCTCTTCTTAATGGTAAATTGTGCTGATGGCATTTTTTTGGCCTTTCCTGGTTCGATGTAATTGGATTCATTGTAAAGTTGAACTTGATGAAGCTGTTTTTTCAGGCTCAGCTCCCACTTATGTTACAAAGTTTAATAGGCTTATTAGGGAATAAGCGTGCTGGGGATCCCAATTGCAATTACCAAGGAGAGAGCCAGGCAACAGTCATTATTTACCCCATCTGTAGCTTAATGTACAGAAGTCCTTTGCACTTAGTATATATAGTGAAGTTTGCCTTGTGTCTGAAACGCAAAAGACTCCCCCCCCCCCCCCCCCCCCAGGCAACTGCAGGATTGTCTTAGGAACATCACATTTAAGGCAAACTAAAATATTTTAATTATTAGAATGTTGTCACTGCTGAAATTTTCAGATGGTAAAAGTTACAGGTCATATTTATTTTGTTATTCATCAGCAAAAATGTGATATTTGTACCTGTTCTAAATATTTCCCTTTAGTACATATGTAAACTGGGCAACTGGTCATTTGTGCAACTATAAGCATCCTATATAGCCAACAGATCTTTATACTAGAAATGTAAAATTACCTTCCAACTGTGAATTATCCCTTAAACTAATTCTAAATCTCTGCTTTTGCTCACAAACTTTAATAATGGAGATTTTTTTTATGCTGACATCAGGTAATACCAACTTCATATTTTACTTTGAAGGACACTAATTCCAATATATTTATATTATCTATATGACTTCAGGGTTTCAAACGAATACACCGGTTTAATGAAAAATGAGAAAACACAGTGATAAGTCCAAAATAAATGGAAAATCCATGTTCCATAGACCGCATACACTAACGCTTACATATGCTCATCCACTCTGGATGTCTTATCCATATGCATGTAAGGAGATCTATTATCTAGAATGCTTGTGACATGAGTTTTCTGACCACTATAAAACATGATATGGACACATTCCTATAAATGGTAGGAACATATAACTAACACAGACCGTTAGGTGCTGTGCTTTTTCTTTTGAACACATTGCACCCACCCTCAACCCCAGCCCATTTTTATCCCAGGGTTTGAAATTCTGTACAACAAATCTATGCAGGATACTGATTTGTCTTGCTGGGGGCAGCCCTGTCCTTCTATAGTCTTGGGTTACTTTTTGCTTTTGTATTCCAGCCTACAGGAGGATCATCTGGGTCCCTTACCCTGCATGACTGACAGGTCAGTATCTTACACAGTTTAGTGGAGAGAGGTTTATATCATATGCAGGAACTTTATGCTATCACATTAAACTGAAATAGACAATAGGGTTGTTTATCCATCAATATGGATTTATGCTAGCTTTGTTAATGTCAGGTATTGATTATTTTTATTATACAGAAAAAAGTAAAAAAAAAAAGAAGAGAACTATTTGTTTGTGTAAGGAGCCCAGTTACCCACACACAAAAAGCCGTACAATAAAACATCCTTTGCAGATTAACAAATAAGAGTTATGGATTTATTAAAACATCCATGCCTCTTATAAATGTATTTAAAAACCTAAGCTTGCCTAATACCAGTGTCCACAAAATGGTGTCAGCAGGCTGTGATTGTGAATCTGTGCCATATAACTACTTACCCGGTGTGCATTCAGATTCCTGATTGGAAGACATTTAAGAGCACAAATTATTATTACTATTTTTATTGTTTCAGTTTGGAAGTTACTGTATATGTTATTATTAGTGATGGCCAAAATAATTCGCCAGGCATAGATTTGTGAATTTGCGAATTTCCATGTTTCGCCATTGGGGGATTTTTTTGTGGAACGGGCAACAAAATTCGCCGGGAAAAAAAATTATGCACGTTGTGCAGGTCATATTTTTTTTGCCACGTGCATCATTTTCACTGTTTCGCCAATCTTTTGCAAGAATTTTTTGGCAAAGCGAAATGGGACAGATATGCTCATCACTAGTTATCATTACTGTATATTTTTGTGTACAGTACATTACGCACTGGAAAGTAGATTGACATTGCCCTATTACCTCCAACCTACCTTGCTAGTGTCACTTAAACAGTGTTTCATTTTCCTAAATCAAAATCATGTATTTTCCCCTTTTTATGGAACAACCATCATTTTGCAATAAATCTAAAGCAATATTGAACATGTGCTGAAAAAACACTTTCTGCACATCGTGACATTTATTTTCTAACTTATAATTTCATCTTGCCAGCCACTGGTGCAATTTTAATACAGTGCTGGGGATTTCAGCTTGCTTATTTCAGGTAATACATTAGCTATACAGGTTGAAAAAAGGCCATGCTGAGCTTATCCTGCAGAAATTACAGAGTCACTAGTTGTCACTAAGCAGAACTTCAGATGAATATGTTCAATTGGAACAGGGCACAAGATAATAGATGCATGCAGGGTGTATACTTGATATTGGTTAACCATTTGTTACTCTGTGTGTGTGTATATGTGTATATGTGTATATATATATATGTGTGTGGTTGTGTGTGTGTGTGTATATATTACGTGTGTGTGTGTTCGTTCATGCAGAAATTTTATCATGAGCTGCCCTTTACTGATTAATTAACTGCTGGTAACTTTAGATTTAAATTGCAAATCTTTAATTGCTTTTAGTTATAAAGACCAAATTAACTGTGGGTGATGTAAAAAACATAGCGTATGCCTTCCAACAGTTGCACCCACTTTGAGAGCTTAAAGGAAAGCACCAAGCAAATGGCGAGAATGAGAAGATACTGAGCCAAGGAGCAGATGAATTGGATCTGTCACATATAATAGGGTGTCGGATGCTGGAAGCGTGAACTGCAAATGTTTATTTAACTAGTGGGTGCAAAGCCATTTCTTGTTCCCGAAGAAAAGCCACATTTATTTTCTTTCAGCTTAAGAGGACAGCTCAAGATCAAATAAATATTCAGATTCCAGAGTGAGGGTTTTAAAGCGAATGTACTATCTGGATAATATAATTACATCTAATTGGGCGATGCTAAGAAATAGATTATGTAAATAGCTAATTTGTTAAATATTTTAGTTGTTTTTATTTCTCTCTAACATTTCAGTTTTTATGCTTCCAATAAGGACAAATAGTCCAACAACTATAGACTTGCCTTGTTTTCATTATAGCATGTTTGTGCTCTACCCCATCATCCCAAGAAATGAAGGGGAATTATGGGACTACATGTAAGGCTGTGTGTAATGGAGATTTAATACACTGAGATGCATTGTGTTTGACATTAGTTATAGTGATATGAAAATTATACCTCTTCTTTCTGTTCCAAAACATTCACAAATTGCAAACAAAATACTGTATGAAAGTGAAAATAATGCTCTTCCTATGCTGTGACATGGTTTAAACATGGCAGATGAATATAAGAAGGTTTAACTACATACCTCCAAACTATATTTATCTCTCTCTAAAAACCTGTCAGTTTTCTTCTTATTTTTGGACTTATTCTTATACTTATTTTAGCACTGGTATGAATTACAATGAAAGTAAATTACACTTAAACATTACAATCAACTATATGTGGCCAAGTGCTATTACAGTAAAGCAAATTTAATCAGAAGTGGTATCATTTACCAGCTGGTGTTGTGGCAGGGTTCCATAATAGTAAATGCTGGGGCACAATAGCACTGATGTGACTACTTGGCTGTAGGTGCTGTTGGGAAGTCGTAAACTGTGCTAAAAAGGCAGTTCTCCAAACTTTCATGAACCAAGACCAAAGGAAAATTGCTGGATTAAGAAGATGATGTCCTACACAAAGCTGTAGGTGTAGGTTTTGTTTAACTTCAAAACTCACTTTTATGGCCTGGCCCACTCTCACAAGTATGACTTGTGGTTGGTAAAACTACATATGTATGAAAATTCTAAATGGCAGGTTAGTGTCAAAGCCATTTTTAAATATTTTTTCCCTCTTGGAAATGAATGCTTGTGAAATCAATTTTCGCTGTTAAGAAAAAATACCAGCAGCCAGCTTAAGGCCTTGTTTATATAGGAAATTATACAGCTATTCTCTCATTTGCATTAGGTTGAAAAGTCTAATCACAAAAAATGGAAATCGTTTTTCTGTGGGGTTGCTAACCTAGCCATGGACTGATGTAATCACTAAGAAAAAAACTAGTTTCCTGCAATTGCTTCTAACTAAAAATTGCTTGTTTATTTCCACCCACCAACATGATTTTGATTTAAATATAGGGGTGTTTTTTTCAAAAGAGAAGGAATATTATGAAAGGGATTCCAAACCAAGCAAGCATATGTATCTGTCATTATGTGATCAGGTTATTATTTATAGAAGCTAAACATCTACAATGGCAGACTTCAGTTCTGTGACATTGCCTAGCTATAGACAAGTATTATAAACCAGAAAGGGGGTTAAACAACACTATAAATATAAAGACAATCATGGTAGCATAGAATTCTCCAAACACTTTACAAGGTGATATACTGGTCCCTATTTCAAGAGCGTGGTTTGTGACATTGATAAATGAGAGTTGTGTTGGATATATTCTGCGGTGATCCAGTGAGAGAACTCAATTACCGTTGTTGTTATGTTCTTTTCAGCACTAGTCCATTGAGAAGCCTGGGCCAAGACAGCATTTCATCCTATAAAAGCACAGTGGACATTTTGTTTGAAATGGTCATTTTAATGTTTAAGAGATGTGACACAACAACGGTTGCTTGTTCTTTGCATTACACAATTAGTCTGTAAAAAAAAAGAGCAATATAATCACAGAACACATTAAATGGGCTAATAGGAAAGTTCCCTTCAGGGGCAGAACAGCCCAATTACATGTACATCTATAATGGATTAAAAGGTCAGCCCCATATAAAAGCAAAGTAACCTAATACCAATGATGTGTATAATAGCGCTTACCAGTGACTCCCTGGAGTGTTTGGGCTCCAGCTAAATTAGCTGTATCATCAAAGGTTCTGTCCTAATCTTTTTTTCATGCTGAAATATCTGACACATCTAATAGCAAATAGGAAATGTATCATGTATGCAATGTAACATGTAACACTGATCTTCAAGAATAATTTGGGGTCTCTGCCCCCTAAATTAATTGGTTTTGCTGCTCCTATTCCTGTATATAAATACAGGTTATAAACAGAATGTTTTATGTAAGTACACTACTTAATGCCATCCTTTTAATGAACATTTAAGCTAAAACAAGAAGAAAAACTTTAATTCTAAGCATTATTTCAATTTTATCTCTTCTATAAAGAGTTTACAATTTCCATACCCAAACACAAATATCTTAATATTCTCACTGAAAACCATACAGGTCATGCTCTGCACTTAATCAGCACTTCTCTTTCTACATAAGAGAAACCTCACACCTTCTCGGTTTTACAAAGTCCTTACTCTCTTTTTAATCAATTATCTTCACAGTAAAATTTCATGAGGCAAGGTGGCAGTAACAAAGATTTTACTCTCATGTAGCCGTTCTGCTCTCTGGAAATTGTGCTTGTGTTTCTTTTTTTTTTCTTCCTTTGTTCCAGGCCATTAATAGTCTCAAGATGGATAGTGTATTGTGCTAGCATCAGGCTACTGATTCTGAAAGAAATGCAACCAGAGGGCATTGGTGGGAAGACTAGTAAATAAGTATGCCCAGACTATGACAGTATTCAATAAGATCTCTTTTTCAGGGGTTATAAATCAGATAAATAAAAGTCTTCCATATAAGTTTAAATGGAAGCCTAAGGATACACTTGATGGAAGTGACAGTAAAGTCTACTCTATGTAAAATACTAAGAAAGGTAATGAAAGAGTAAAAAACAAAGCATTTATTAAAGGTTTAGAGGTGTTGAAAGCCTGTCCATATAACGATTACACAAAAGTCTCACAAAGTATAGTTTTTTTTTTAATAGAAGGACATTAGTAGGTACCTGTAGTTTACTGTATGTTAGTACTAGACCGTGTCTATGTTTTTTGGCTGCCTGTTTACTTCAGTTGCTCAGACTATTTTACTGCTTGCTTTATTCCACTATCAGCAAATATCTTAACTCTCCCCCTGATAAGATCAGGCTTCACCTTTTGGTCACAAGATTTTTTCTGATCTGCCCCTGTTTGTTTCTTGTAAGGGAATTATCATATTAAAGAAGAATTATGGGAAGAGACAAAGAAGGGGTTTGCCCAGAAGTATAAGATTAATGATGCCTTATAGAAGAATGGAGTTTAGTCCCTTTGGTATAGAATATCAGTACAGGTATGGGACCTGTTATCCAAAATGCTTGGGACCTGGGGTTTGCCGAATAAGGATCACCACACTTTAAGTCTACTAAAAAAATCATTTAAACATATCAACCCAATAGGATTGTTTTACCTCCAATAAGGATTAATTATATCTTAGTTAGGATTAAGTACAAGGTTCTATATTATTATTATTACAGAGAAAAGGGAAATCGTTTTTAAAAATTAGAATTATTTGATTAAAATTAAGTCTATGGGGTATATTTATCAAAGAGTGAAGTTAGAGTTCGTCACAGTCTGCTAGAGTGAAATTCCACAACCTTTCATTTGTTTTTATGGGTTTTTTAAAAATAATTTATCCATTTGTGAAGTTCATCTTTTGATAAATATGCCTTTAAAAATACCTTAAAAATGAATAGAGAATGGAGGAATTTCACTCTAGAGGACCGTGGTGAGCTCTAACCTCATTCTTTAATAAATTTACCTCTATGGGAGATGGCCTTCCCATAATTGAGAACTTTCTGGATAACTGGTTTCCGGATAACAGATCCTATACCTGTACTACATAAAAATATATACATCCAAAATGTTTCTTTTACAGAATAAAGCACTACTGTCATATGAGCAGATCTGGAAACTTGGTATTTTTGCCAATTACATGTTTTTTAAAGGGTAGGTTTTACTTTTACCTGTTCCCATGTTTCATCCTTCACAATCACCCTGTAAAATTTAATTTTATAGTTTTTAGATAATTTTTATACACTAAAGGCCCATTCATTAAAGCGCAATTTTTTTCAGAAAAAAACATATTTTTGTAATGACTATGATAATATTGTTAAAATTGCATGACTTTTTCGTGGTTTTTGTTAAATTCCAGGAAAAAGTTGTATTTTCCGCAAAGACTACGACCATTTCAGAATTAATTCAAGCTTCGGTATCGTGACTATCTCTTGGCCAGGTTGGATCTGTACAGTGCCATTGAGTCCTATGGGAGGCTTCCAGAATCATGCATTGAAGGTTTCAAAGCCAGAAAGGTTTTCCTGCCATTTACGATCGTTGGGATCTGAAAATTTTGTGACTTTCAGATCGCAACCATGATTTTTTTGTACGACCGGGAAAATAATTTTCTTGACATTTGCGAACATCAGAAATTATTGTGGTTACTCCAAAAATTTTCTAATCGTGCTTTTAACCAACAAAAAGTGGTGCTTTAATGAATGGGCCCCTAATTGTGTGTATATGACTCTTAGAGAGCATTGTCCAAAGACTTGTCTGGTGATTATTATTTCTGCTGCTACTACTACTTATTATAACTGCTCATATAAAGAAGGCACATTTGGATGACTGTCTATATATATTAATACAGTTGCTGCAGTACATGATGCATTCCATTTTTAATTTTTCTGCTTCAAATGGTACAGTATATTGATGAGGTCAACAAAAACCTGGTGGATATGGGAAAAAGAAAAAAAAAGTGAATTTTCCATATCCCCATATACCAGAATCAACATATAATTGATTTTATGCCACAGCAGGTGCCTTAAGTTTATAGCTTAAGGGCCTAGAAACTAAATATAAATAGGCAGTAATATGCCCTGAATTCAGTAAAATGCTGAGTTTCATAACTAAAAATATGCGCTCACATGTTCATTTTTCGCTTGTTGATATTTGGCTCACATTAACAGCACACTGCTAATTTAAATGTATTTCGATTAAGGTATTCTGCCAATAACTTGGCTGAAGATATGCATCTCCACAGCCTCCCAGAACTTGATTTGAAAATCAATTATTGTTCAGCCTAATAAATAAAACCTCTCTGCTTTTAATGTCACATTGAATCTAGACATAATCTAAAGTTTAAAAGTTTGTGGTGTGAACATATTCGTTTAAAGAAAAATATATATACAAAACACAGTGACAAGAATACATTTATTTTACCAAAAGTGATCAGTACAATATTTTCACAAATGTTTTTTTTAAATATCTGTATCTAATTGTATAACAGCTTTAAAGCTATGTGCTCTGACTTTCACTGTGTGTAAATGTATATATATATATAATATATATATATACAGTATATATATATATATATATATATATATATATATATATATATCCAGTCCATAGAGAGCACTCACGGCATAAATATCCATAGAAAAAATCCTTTATTCAGGCATAATATCTATGCATTTCGATCCACATGGGATCCTGATGACGATCCTATGTGGATCGAAATGAGTAGATATTATGCCTGAATAAAGGATTTTTTCTATGGATATTTATGCCGTGAGTGCTCTCTATGGACTGGATGTGAATTGTGGGTCAGCACCCAGTTTATGCTACTTGGACTGGTGAGTGCTGATATCGGGAAAGTGTATATATTATAATATACATATAATACTGTATTAAAGATTAAACCAAATGGCCCATAGTCTGTCTGACTAGTCAGATATTGTACAACTTAGTCATGCGCAGGTCATCCAATCCACTAACATGTGCAGCTGAAAGAAAGCCAGCTAGATTATCTTACCAAGGATGCAGCCAGGGGTCCCTCGCACAAAATACCTATGCGCCCAGTGGCAAATACTTAATTTTACTCCTACCATTCCGTGCATGTTTCAACCTGTCATAAAAAAATGTTAATTTTGGACCCCATTAGAATGCAGCTTGGCCTATTCTTTGATGAAAAGACAAAAAAAGCTAAAGAATCAGTTAAACTATTCAACATCATCTGTCCATTTATTGCTATTATTAGGTCCATAACTTATTAAGATATCTGAAATACCACACACATGATTTGGAGTACAAAGATCATAAAACCCAACTATGTTGTAATATAACAAATTGCAATACAGCCTTTTCTTTAACAAATAAAAAAAAAAGATTTAAAAACCCAACTATGTTGTACAATACAGCTTTTTCTTTAACAAATACAATACAGCAATAATTTACACCAGCAAAGACTTCTTCATTTAAAACCTTCTAGAAGACACTTGTTGGGTTATGTAATAAAAGGTGCAATGTTTGCTACAGGTCTAATCACCTCCTAGAGCAACAATCAGCCAGTAGCATTTACTGGTCACTTGTTTAAAAGCAAACACCTTATTGGTTGCTAAGGGCTATTGCACCTGGGCAAACTTGTGCCTTTTATTACAAAGTGTTAGTTTTATGTATTTATTTTTTGTTCCCAGTGTCTCTTTACAACATCTCATTCATATTTTCCATATTTATAGTCTCCATCATTTTGCATCTGTTTAAACACCTCATTAACCAACATAATTTGTTCCTGGGTAGAGTTTTCCATAAATAGTGTTTTGCCACAAATATATTAATTTTCATTACCTCTTTGTGAATTATTGATAATCCTAGCTGTCTGAATCAACTTTACAAAAGACAGATTATCCATATCATTATGAGTATTTTGCTTCTAAACTGTCCTTTCAGGCCCTTTACTACACTGCATTCCAGGGCAAAGTTACTATTTAGTATGCAAGTCAGAGACCAGCCAAGAAACGTGATTGGTAAATGAACTGTAAATATCTTGACACTTGATATATATCCCTTATTAATATTTAATAAAATGTATATGCTTTTCTGTAAACTGCAGTCATTGAAATGCCTAGGAAATGTGCATGCATGCAAGGTAATTCAGTTCTACAGTATTTCAATTCTAAAATACATATATTTTAAATTATTCTTCCCTTTCTCGCTCAAGCAAAAACTAAAACATCCATGCCCTTAGCCTTTCCTGCCTTATGTATTGCAGATTACTTATAATCAGCTTCCTGAACAAGTCCCTCTGGCCAAATCAGTCCATAAATGAATTGCCAGTGGTGTGGGTTAAGAAATTACCAACTGGAGGACATTATTAACCAGTTTCTTCTTCCAAAGCATCTGGAGTCTGTATATTTGTGAAGACTCTGCCAAGGAACCCAGACACAAATACAATCCCCCTTGCCATTACCAGCATGAGTCATAACACAACACATCTCCTTTAATTCATGGTCAACAAACTGATTTGGCCGGGTTTGGATTCGGCCGAATCCACGGTCCTGGCAAACCAAATCATAATTAGCATAAATTAGCATACGCTAATTAGGATTTGGAAGGGTTAAATGTCCGTGTAAACACAGAAGTGAAAAAAATTCTCGGCAGCAATTTTACCCCTTCCGGATCCTAATTATCATATTGTAAATAGGATTCAGTTCAGTATTTGGCCGAATCCCTTGGGATGGATTCCGGGGTTCGGCTGAACCCAAAAAACTGGGTTTGGTGCATCCCTAGTTTTGGGTGAATGTAGGATTTATTCACTAGTATATCGGGTGTAGTTATCCAAGGATGGGAATAGGCTACATATAATCGAAGGGAGGAAATGGCTACATGTAATTACCCTCTTACCCCTTTTAATGCAGTGAGGGTATATTTCTGCCTGTCCTATTGAAGTGAATATTAGTAGTGGAGAGAGCTTGAGGGAACAAAGAAAGAAAATAAATAGTTAGGAGACAAATAAGGCATTACATGTAAGGATAAAATGTTAAGGAAGTGGTAAAACATTTTCATGAATGTACCTCTTATATCGTAGAGGCCCCTGAAACCTTGTCTGACATGGTGTCTGCTTCCCAATATTGTTGTGGGTTTCATAATGCGTTTCAGACATTTGTATATGTGCGCTGCTTGATATTTAAGTACTGCTGTCAGTTGACTCACTTCTGAGCATTTGATATAGTCCCCTGACAATTACTTTCTATATGACTTTCACGTGCCCTTCATTATCACTCTCTATTTAGCATGCTTTACTTCCTTGCTTTTGTCAGATTAACCTGATGGTATCTTTACTGTTATTTTATTAAGTTGGTAAAAGCATACATCTAAGCAATACCTCTGACTACATGCATATTTCAATAAAAATACTTTTACTGTAAATTATTTCAATTTTTGCTCATTTCAAAGTGCCACAGACTGTTCAACCGGGGAATAATACACTGTAATTCAAAGGTATTAATGCTATTTCATATAAACATTGATTTTTCGTTTCACTTGATCATATCACATAAATATACATGTTTTAAGGAAAAAGGTATAAACACATTTACCAGTTTAAGATGCTGTTAAAAGCATTTAGTTATTGCAATCCTTTAAGTGGTTCCTGGTAGGAGAAGAGTTAATGCTTTTATTTTAAGTCTAAGCGAGAAAGGACATTCTAATTGCCTCAGTTTTGTCAAAGAAAATATAATCACAAAGTGTATTAAAATGTGTACAAATAAAATAAATGTACATTAAATGTAACATTTTGCATGCCTGAAAATTAGAGATGTAGCGAACTGTTCGCCGGCGAACTAATTCGCGCGAACATCGGGTGTTCGCAAGTCCACAAATTCGCGAACTTTTGGCAATGTTCACCATTTTGGGTTCGCCGCGTTTTTTTTGCGCCGCGTTTTTTCGCCTCGGTTTTTTCCGCCGCGTTTTTTCGCTTCGGTTTTTCGCCTTTGCGTATACATAGGAATAGCTTGCGTTTTTTTTTTGGCGTTTTTTTTTTTGCTTTTTTTTTTTGGCGTTTTTTTTACAAAGTATTTTTCAGAGACATTTTTGCCCTTGATCCCCCTCCTGCATGCCACTGTCCAGGTCGTGGCACCCTTTAAACAACTTTAAAATCAGGTTTCTGGCCAGAAATGGCTTTTCTAGGTTTTAAAATTCGCCTTCCCATTGAAGTCTATGGGGTTCGCAAAGTTCACGAATATTCGCGAGCTTTGGCGAAAGTCCGCGAATGGGTTCGCGAACATTTTTGGCGATGTTTGCTACATCCCTACTGAAAATACTGGAAGCACAATACTAGTATAGCTCTCTTTTATTTACATACCAAATGTTACACTTATTACTTGAGTAATACAGTAATTCTGTGAATCCACTGTACTCCGATTTCTATATAACATCTACATTATAGATCATCAACCATAATGGTTATGGTTACAATAGCTTTTGATCCATGTTAGGCCAGTATAACAAGTTTTAATTCCTCAGAAATCTTGCTGTTTCTTTCACTTTCTCTAGGTATTTTGTAGGCTCTCTTGGATCCAAGTTTAGAGCATTCTTGGCCTTTTACTTTATTTCAAGTTACCAAGAAAGCAAACTATTGCAAGACTACCCAAAAAAAAGCTATTTACAAACCAGTAAACACTGTATCAATAAGAGTTCATCAAGAGAATAACTATAGAACAAGTCAAGACCAGGATCAATAAGAGCAGTATAGAGTGGCCATACGTGGGCAGATTTGATCTGCCAAAATGGGTCCTTCAGACCAATTTGGCAACTTATTTGCCCATGTATGGGACCCTCCAACAGGCCTGCCCGCCCAATATCTTGCCAAAAATTGGATAGATCTCAATTGGACAGGCTTGATTTTCACATCACCTCATTGATACAGTCCTCACTTTGACTTCTCATATCCCCTTCATCGTAATGCAATGACACGGTATTGCCCACAGAAGGTAGGCATTTTGGGGAAAAGGTTTGCTTGTTTGGCGACCTTAACATGTATGGCCACCTTAAGACTGGGTCAAAACCATTAAAATAAAACTGAGTTTGACTCTCAGTGAGGGACAATTGCTATTAGTACACAGTCAACAGATATAGGTAAAACTATATGGCCTATTCAATAAATATAGCCTTACTATTAGCAAAATTTGGTTAGAGCCCAGTGTCCTATAAACAAGAAAGGGTAATTGATCATAAGAGTGTAGGGTTGCTTGTCTTGGCTACCCTACAAGTACAGAAATTACTGAAGGTCCAACGTAAATGCAAATGGTTTAGAGAGGGTCATCCATGGGCTTATAGAAATTTTCCACCTGAGGTGGGATCACTATGTAGGATTACAGAAGCACTTTATTGGGGTAGACCTGAGGCTAGAGTTTTAGACAGTAAGCTAAAGATAGGAGATATTTTTTGTTAATGGATAAGTTGGTCAAATGTGATGTCATGCGGAATGGGATGCTATATTTTTTTAACTTAAATAAAGAAAATCTAAAGTTTTAGTTTATGGGATGAAAGGGAAAACAGTGATATTGTTGGATTTTGTTCAAGGCAAAGCTTTAGGGTTGACAGTACCTATTTTATGATAAAAGCTGTACTCTCCTTGATTAAGGGGAGTGGGTTTGCGAATCTGTCCTCTTTCCCTTCAGCGAAAAAATCTGCAAAACTTTGGAAAAAATTATGAAACGATGCAAAGTTCTCAAAACGTGACGTGACATGTATTTTCAGCAGCAAAATTTTGCGCCTGTTTCACCCAAAAATTCACAGTTGGTGAAACGCAAAATTTCGCTGCAAATCCATGCCTGCCAAAAAAAATTGCTCACCAGTATGCCTAGGCAATAGCTTGGTCATGTGTAAACATATCAGCTTGTTCTCTCAACAGCATTCTCTTGTTGTAGCCTCCGTCAGATCAGATTCTGATGTTAAGAACCCTATGGTCGCAATCCCAAGGAACTATATTTTATCTAGCCAATAGTGATTAAAATAGTCTATTTACAGAGATTTTACTGCAACATTATTTTCCAAGGATTTTAGGAGATTCTGTGCATGCTCCACCTAGTGATCTAATGCTAAATAAATTAATGAATGGATAAATGTTACTCTAAAAAGTATAAAGGCAAAAATAAAAAATGCTGAGCAAAAAACACAGTAATAGTATCCCTATACAGGATTACCTTACCATAATACATAGACAAGCATTGCAGGCATGTATTAAAAGTGCTTTTAATCTTCATAAAGAAAAACACTGTCATATAGAAGCATAATAAAAATGAACATTTTCACTATTCAGTCAACATTCTGAGTTCTAAATGCCAACATTCCTAATATAAAGATAACTTAATTTTTGCAAAGGCTGCTATAAAGAAGAACATGGATGCTTTTCTGTCAGAAAGATATTTTAAATGGCTCTCCCCTTAACATATTGAGTTTATATGTGTTGATATTTCAGAACAGAAAAGCTACAAGTGCCCCTTTGAAATGATAAATGTCACATTTTATGTCAGGTGTAAAACAGAGAATAAAAATATAAAGATATGTTTATATCAAGAGATCAGAAAAAAGTAAATGTCTGTAGAAACAGTCACAATAACTGTAATTGTGCAATCCCTCATATATAGTTTCATAACATAGCAAGGCCTGCATGGGGGTGAAAGGATAATATGCAATGCACTGTATACATAAATTAAGGGGTTGAAAAGTCACAGTATTCAGATTAATGGGGTTATATGAACTAGCTAAACTGCTCAGAACAATTCCACAAAGAAAATATGACTTGCCAAATAATTCGACCAGTTCTAATTAAAAATAATATATCAATATAGCCTTGTTTTAATAATACAGTATAATAGCGGACACAGATTGACGAGAAGGCAGCAACAGAATAAAAATCAGCATTTACTAATGAAAGTTATCCAGTTGCAATAATATCTGTTTCTTTATTTCTTTGGATATAACAGCCTGGCCCTGAGCACTTTATTTTTTTCTTTGGGCCGTATTTCTATATACACATATACAATGTAACCCTGAAGCTGATGTTATCAAAACCTAATAACTTTGATGGAAGCAAATAAGCAGTCTTCACTAATAAATACCAGAGAAATCAAATATATTTGTAGTCAGATCATTTTTCTGATCATTTTTCTTTTTTCATTTTTCTCCCTTTTTTCTAGTTTTTGCTGCTATTAATCCCCTTTTTTCTCTAGAAGAAATGTTAGAACATTCAGAGGCACAGATCACTTTATTTTTAAAAATATCTGTTTTTGTACCGAGACACAATAATGCTATGCAATTCAGGGCTCTTTGATGCATTGGCAAGGGTACAACAACAAATGAGCTTAATATGATGCCATTTTAATAGATGTTTGTGAAACAGGACATCTTATCTACTTTTTGTTGTTTCTAGAAAGATTTTGCTTTGACTTCCTTCAATTATGCCACTACAGTCATGTTCCTTTTGTGATTTTGTCCTTATTAAACATTAGAAGAGCCATTTTACTCACTGTTTAGTTTCTACCTCTAGCATTTAGTAACAGTTTCATGTGTTGAGTGAACTCAACACATGTGTGGGCTTTTTGATTCAGTTAAGGTTGTTCTGCTATACTGACTTGGCCTTTTCCTATTCCTTTTCTTTGATTTTTCTTGCCTCCACTGTAACAGTTTTTGAACTTTATTGTTGTTACCTGGCCTATTAATATATTAGTCTAATAATCTCCATATTATTTTGCACTAATTAGCTGGTTATATCTAACATCCATTAAGTGACTAATGCCAATGTGGCTTGCCACTGCTTGATTTTGTTCAAAGTTTTCCTGTATGTGCTTCTTCCAAACAAAAATATTTTTCTAGGAACACTTTGCAGGGCAAATTTTATTTAATAATTATTTTTAACACTAACATATTCTGCAGCTCTTAACAGAGACTACATAAATCACATTAGTCCCTGCCTCAATGGTTCCTATGATATTTACACACACGTTTTTATTCAGATGACTAGCATATACTCTTTCCTTTTCTTTGTAAAGGTTTAGTTACGCTTCATCCCCAGATAAAGAAGTCTACAGAGCACTTTAGCAGGCTGGGGTCTATAAAAATACCTATAGTGCTCCTTCTCACTCCTGGGCCAGGATAACAAAACAGTTAATTGGCCCTTGTGCTTTGTTATTCCAGGTAAAAGCTTTGCTTTGTTAACAATTAGTTGTGGACATCTTTCAAATTCAGCATTTATTTTTCTTTTTTTCACTACACCATTAATATCTCATTTCTTTGCTTTCATCGGCTAAGTAATTGGAATTTGTGCTTGTTGTACTATGTCTGCTATGAATGCAAGGTATTATCATGCAAAATGGGCCTATGTTCAAATGGAAATGGCTTTGATGTGGCAAAAATTAAAAGCTGCAGAGTGGGTAGCATAGGCTGGTGTCCCATCATAAAGCATTTTCAGCAATACATTTAGAGACCTGTTAATACTTAGCAAGCTGGTGGAGCGATATGAAAGAAGCATAGATCTATAGTATTATTGTGTACTATATTATTTAGTATATGCTACATATACAGTTCTTATATCTTATATGAGTGACTTTATCTCTGGGAATAGTTTTCTTAAACCCCCTAAACCACCTCAGCTTAAGTGTCACAGAAACAGTTGAGAATGATTCTTTATGTTTTCAAATATGGAGAAATCGAACATTAGTCACTAGGGCATACCATACTAATAGAAGGCAATACTCCAGTATTTCGCTATTCACAAAGGGCCCGTTACAGAATGAGAAAAACCTAGCTTTAAACATATAACACATTATGAGAAAACTCTGGCTCTTTAAGTGTTTTGCTCCAACAGTTCTAAAATTGCATATGAAATTCAAATTTCAGCTGCTTGTCCTAAATTACATTTCTGAACTGAGAGCACTTCAAATAAAAACAACAAACCCAAAATGAGACTGAAGGCATTTTGTTATGAAAATTAAATAGTCTAATGAAAGAAAATGTTCAGATGATTTTCTCTACATGGCATCCTTTAAAAGCACACAGTCTCTGGTACAGACATTTTGGAGAATGCTGGGCAGATATTGTCTTCTCTAAAGAATATTTTATCTACCTTTGTGTGCTACCCTGTGTATAATATGAAATAGTACACAGCGAGACTACTCTAGAGATACAGTGCACATAAAAATACACATCTACACTAAACAAAACCTTAGAAATTAAAAATTTAAATTGAACCATTCAGTGTGTCTGATTTTAACCAATTGAAGATATCAAAAGAGGGACAAGTGATGAAAAACATCAAGAATCCCATAAGACATTTGGAAATCGCATATAATTCCGGCTTAATTAGAATTCAGAACACAAATAGCAATACAAAAAAAATGTGTATCTGGCCCAATGGGATCTCTTAGCTAAAGAATTGTAAGCTCTACGGGGCAGGGACCTCCTTCCTACTGTGTCTCATACCACATGGCACTTATATATATATATATATATATATATATTTACTGTATTTATTTATAATATCACTCATCCTCCCTGTGTGTAATTTTGTATTCTGTAAGACTGTACAGCGCTGCGTACCCTTGTGGCGCTTTATAAATAAAGTTATACATACATACATACATACATACAAGAAGAGCATAAGTGACCTAGTAGACAAAACCTTTAAAAACTTGCTTCAGCACAATGCCTTGAGTATTTTTTTTAACATTTTAAATCATAAAACATAGGAGATTAACACAGAAGAGAAATAAGTACTACACAGGGAGGCAACCAAGCATAGTCATTTAATACACAACTGTTCTCAATTTTTGCTCAAATTTATTTTGTATAAGGATGAAGGGTACACCCATTATGGCGTTCCCACAAAGAACTGGTGCCTACCCATAGCACAGGTCTTTGCCTTTCACTATCTTAATAATCTGGCATATGGTGCAAAGTACAGCGATCACTAGTGCTATAGGAATCTGTCCTTAACTCCGGCCTTGCCAATAATTCAGTACTGGTATGGGACCTGTGGTTGTGATTTGGATCTCTGTGCAATAAGTCTACTAAAAAAAGTGAACTATTAATTAAACCCAGTAGGATTATTTTACCTCTAATAAGGATTAATTACAGGTATGGGACCTGTTATCCAGAATGCTTGGGACCTGGGTATTTTTGGATAAGGGATCTTTCCGTAATTTGGATCTCCATACCTTAAGTCCTAAAAATCATCAAATAAAACATCAAATAAACCCAATAGGATTGTTTTGCATACAAAAATGATTACTTAGATCTTGGCTGGGATCAAGTAAAAGGTATTGTTTTATTATTACAGAAAAAAAGGAAATCATTTTCAAAAATTAGAATTATTTACTTATAGTCTATGGGGGATGGCCTTTCCTTAATAAGGAAACTTAAGGGATCCCATACCTGTATATATCCCACATACCTGTATATATAGTACAAGGTACTGTGTTAATATTACAGAGAAAATGGAAATCATTTAAAAATATTTTTTATTATTTAATTAAAATGGAGGCTATGGGAGATGGCCTTCCCGTAATTCTGAGCTTTCTAGATAATGGATCCCCTGCCTGTTTTTAGTAACAACCAAAATTCCTACGTTTAAGAGCATTCCCAAAGTGTGGTGAAAGTATGGGGAGATTTTAAAAAAAAATTATAGTTTATGTTTTATTAATGATTCTAAAAAAACACAGTGAAAAACGTGGATGCGACTATACTCGAGAATATTCTTAAGAACCACGAATAGTTGTTATTTATTAAAAAATAAACCCTTGAAAAGTCACCAGAAAAAACTTGTCAAGTAAAAGCTGGCAAGGTTCAATAGAACTCAGTAAGATTTGTCTGTAACACCTTTATTTATTTATTATTTTTTTTTCTAGGTATTGAAACATTCAAGTCTTTTAACCTTATAGAAAATGAATAGAACAATGTGATTCTCTCCAATGTGCGGCTTCTTTTCTGAGACAAAACTCGTGCGGGAATATTCTGTGGTGCTTTTTTATTAAATAAGCTAGCTTTCGAGAAGAAAAGTCAAATGAATTTTATCACAATTTTTTTTTCACTTCTGCTTTTTTTTCACATATTCGAATTTTGCTATATCTGCCCCTATGAGTCTATAACATGCAACATATACTGTAAGGTGTAAAATAAGCAAGACACAGTAGAATTATATGAGAAAAGATTAATAAGAACAGGAAAAAGAGGGAAAGTGGATGATAAAAGAGCATCCATTCAGTATTTTTGTGACTTTTTGTTGGTAAACATTGCTATAAATAGTCATATGTTTTAACAATTCCACATGAAAATATTCTGCTCTGGGCATTTCACTGTACATTATAACCTCCAGCTGAGTACAAAGGATGAACATATGCTTTTCATGCACAGCATGACTTCTTCTATGTGAATAGTCATGTTTTATAGGTGAAATTCCTTTAAAACTCAATTTTGCCCAGGGCAATAAATACAATCTATTTAGTTAAGCATGTATCTTGGATTAATAATTCAGGAAATCATTGAATTGCCATATAGGGCTCTGCTGCTTATAACATGATGTTTTTGCAACATAAACTATAAATAAGCATAAATAAACCCACGTGTTTATTTGTGAAGAGAAATACTTATGCCAGATATGGTTTCATGGTTTATCTCACTGTTATAGCCAAAAGCATTTTAGTTGCAACATCAATACCCGCAGTACCGTTTGTACTACAAACATTAAAACATCAATAACAATCCACCAATCCTCCCAGAGGACTGACCCTGAGCCCGGTTGTGAAGCTTGGGTCCTGCCTCCTCTCCACCTTCCTTCAGGGCGCCAGGCCTATCAATTTTCCCCTTTCCCTTACCAATTGGCTTTTTTTTGTATATTCTTTATTTATAGAACAAACATTTTTTTATCATTTTAATTCTACAGAATAGAAAAAGTATTGAGAAACAAAGATCATATGACTGTTTACATAGGTCAGGGGTTATATTTGTAAAAATAACAGAGACCTTTTGTTTTGTACTTTTGTTTAATTGGGTTTTGTTGACATGTCCCAAATAAATACTATCTCTTCCATTGCGATTGTCCATTATTACTCGAAAGGCTAATCTGGGATACAATTTTTCATTCAAGGGGATATTATATTAAGATGATCTTTTTTGCGTTATGAAGTCCTGCCTAAACGTATGGTCGAATGCCGTTATGTCAAAGAAAAGGAAAGTCAAGGTAAATTGGGAGAAATTAGGAAATATAGGAGTTAGGAAATGAGAAAGGATAAGAGGGTAAAGGGTTGCTGCTTTACTGATAAGATCTATGTAAAAGAGAACCATGAAAACAAACTTAGTAATGCAAACCCATGTTAAATATAAAATATCACTCCCAGTCCGTTACTCGTGTACCCTGTTGAAATTCTAAAAACCAACTAGCTTTTTTAATTACCCCGTGGCTCAGAATTGAGATACCCATCGCCTACTGCAACATACTTTGATTTGATACTTTATACTGGCAATATACCCACTGATTGCAATACAATAACCCTGCTCCTATTCTTATCCCAGGAAGCTACATGTTGATTGGATGCTATGAGTTAGTAAAACTGGGGTAAACTTTGCAACTGTTATTATATTAGCACAAATATTTTCATTCTTTTTGGGACACTTGAACCTAAATAGAAGATGTATTAGGCTATATCACTTTTTGTCAGTATACAATTTCATTTGAAGTTTCAATTTTCAATTGCATATAGAAAGTAAAGCAACATCTGATATGGCAAAACTGGACTGTCAGTCATCCAGCCCAAGACAGTGACATCCTACTACCTCCCCATTGGCCTGGGAGCGAATATTGCAACGCTTTTATTGCAGTCTTAAGTGGAAATATTGTGTCAAGAAGATGTTTTTGACACTTTATTATACACTTAAAAATAGAAGCTTTTAAACGTTGCTTTGGTGCTGCTTTACTGAAAATGTCCCTAATGTCCTGCTGGGACCACCCACCCACTTCCTCCTGGCTGCTTTCCCAGTCTGTGTAGGATATCCTGTATCTCTCTGCAATTTGCATTGTAGGATGGCAGTCAGTCAGCAGCTGCCAGGGAACTGCAGTTCGTCTTTCCCTGTGTGAAGACAGAGCAGTGATTGGCTATTCAGCTCCTGCTGTGCTTATGGATAGAATCACTATTAATTTTGTTAGGATAAATGGAAATCTGACACCATATGTTATTTATCATTTCCTACATAATAATGGAAATTTTTCAAATACAATATGTCCTCTAAAATAGCACATACTTTTATCTATACTGTTTATGTTGTGAATGATGTATAATCTCTGTAAAGCGCTGCAGAAATGTGTGTCATTATATAAATAAAGGAAATAAATAAACTATTATGTTGAGTGATTAAGTACTATATAGGATGAAAAATGTCCCTTCTGATTCAGGAGCAACAAGACTTCAATAACAAATGTAAGATCACAGAAATCTTATGTATTATTAAACAGAATCCAATTAATATTAAAGCTAAGTGTTACAAAAGGTGCACTAGTTTTCCTTTGAGATATCACTTCCTTGCACTCTATTTTCACCTTCTGTTGATTCCACATTTATTTAAGATATATTTTATTTAAGATATA
This sequence comes from Xenopus tropicalis, assembly GCF_000004195.4. Classification (NCBI taxonomy): domain Eukaryota; kingdom Metazoa; phylum Chordata; class Amphibia; order Anura; family Pipidae; genus Xenopus; species Xenopus tropicalis. Next base: position 76,420,600 of record NC_030684.2, read on the forward strand.
TTTTATTTGAGGTTATAATTAGGGATGAGCAGACTTTCACATTGCAATTTGTTGGCGTTTTTTTTGAGAAATCTGTCTGGATTCTTTTTTTTTTTGCGGTTGCAATATGTTTTCCTTTCTGACACTGAAATTGATAAATCAGCAGTTCTATTTGCCCAGTAACTTATAGCAGGGTACCATTTACTGATTACCTATTTAATATTAAATCTCATTTGTTGCTATGGGTTACTGATACTGGGCAAACAGTGCATAACATAACATATTGAAGGAAAGTGTTTAGAAGCATAGATTACTCTCTTTAAATTTGACTTCCAAGCTTCATTTCTAAAAAACACAAGGTGGTTGTGGGACAAAGTGCTGCTAAAAGTGCTGCTGATGGGGCCAAATAAGGTTTTAAGGAGATTTTAGCTGGATATGCCTCCTGCCCGCCTTGTATTAATGATAGCTATGGGTTTTGTTATTGTAATTTGTAAAATTACTTTCATTTTACATTGATCCCATTGCTCTGGTTCTTCAGAGTAATTGTCGGTGGAGGATAAGGTATATAATCAAATTGTCCATCACGGTTACTCTGTTTAATTTACTAATTCATTTTCAGTCCAGTTCCTGTGTAATAAATCTGGGTTTACTTCCTATTTGTGTTGGTATTTACTGGCAATCTTTGGGGTGTCACCACAATCATATCGCCAGTATAATAAGCCATAACCTAGGGTAGGATATACACACTTAATTTGTGCTTTTAGAGGGGTTTCAGAGTGTTTTGAATATTTGTGAGTTTTTTTCCCCCATGTTTTTTTTTGTTGTTTGTGTTTTGTTTCAAAAACCACTAAAATTCACAAAAATTATAATGTTGCTAAATGGGTCTCAGGAAACAATGTAATAAAGGAAGTGGCTCATTTAAACAGAGCTCATTATCTTTGTCTTGATTACAGGCTCAAAAATCAGAAGATATTATAGGTTAAAAATATAGCAAGTGCTTGATTCATATCTTGTACATCACTATGATTCCAGATGTGGTGGCACATAAAATATGCTGTAATAAAATGTATTTAAAATGATATCCACCACAATGCCTCTGTGAAATTTTTTGCTGACATATGCATCCTTTCATTTTTCTAGGAGCCATAAATGTCAATACAAAGCGCTTTGCTGTCACATAAGAAAATCATGATAAAATTGAATAAGTACTCCTTTTTTCTAAACCAATTCTCTTCACCTCCATGTAATTACAACAATTCTTTCTTCCTTAGGCACTGTGTCTACAGCTCTATTCTATTAAAGAAACAAAACATTTTTCCTTTACTCTGGTTACATTATCAGATTTGTGGTGTAAACCCATTTAAGTCTCTTGTCTTTGATCTGTGACTTATGCCTTATATTAGTACAAGCACCTTTTCTCCTTCAGGGCCATTAAAATGAGGTTGGACATGGGTCAAGTGTCTTGTAATACAATTCACAAAGGACTAGAAGACCTTATTTTTAGCTAGTGGTGGAATTTGTAGACAAATTGGTAGAGGAATAGAGTAATCTGGTACCACTAGACAGCAAACTTGATGATAACATTACTTAGCCCCAAACAACTGCTGCAACAGTCTTAGCTTATAAAAATGTTTCCTGGAAGATAGTAGACAAAGCAACCAAAGCAAAGCAAAAGTCATCTGGTTATCTTGCACCTTGCATATTGATACATCTTCACAGATAAAAACAGCAAAAATAAAAATAGATTATTATTATTATTAATATATCAAAATAATTTAGACATAACCTCAGTGCTGGGCCTATGGTTGGGGGCGCCCCAAGACAAGTGCTTCACTCCTGACACAACTAGGATGCCCCCTCTTCCCAGTGCCGGATTTGTAAACCGGGTGCCCCAATTCTGCGCCCCCCCCGCGCGATTGCGCATGCGCAAACACAACCCAGCTTCCCCCCCAACCACGCCATCCTGCATGCGCTCACGGTTAAACTCCCATACGTAGCAGTGGGGAAAAGTCCCCATTGCTCCATTTGGGAGCAAATCTTCAAAGTTTCACTGCAGCGGGACGGCATGCCACCCCTAAAATTGTGCCGCCCTAGGCCCGGGCCTTTGTGGCCTCACCACAAATCCGGGCCTGCCCCTTCCCCCGTATACACCGACTTGTGAGCAGAATCCAGACTTCATATGGGCCAAAATCAGAGAACAAAGGTACAAGTGTTATGTGCCCCGCACCTCCCCCCCACTGTTGCACCCTAGACACGTGCCTCTTCTGCTACCTCTAGTGCACAACCCATCCCCAGTAGAACTGTTTTTCCACTAGGATTACTTGGGATCAAGTACAAGATAATATTTTATTAGTAAAGAGAAAAAAGAAATTCTTTCTAAATGTTAGATTTTTTTGCTTATAGTGGACTTTGAGGGAGATGGCCTTCTGCTAATTTGGAGCATTCTGGATAATAGGTTTCTGTATTAGAGATCCTATACCACTACTAACAGTTAAAAAAAAGTCATGGTAAGAGTTTCAAACTCTCCACTAAACTTATTTCTTGAATAATTTGGGAGTATGGTGGACATTTAGCAAGAGTAGAAGAAAGAATGATCCCTCAACAACATAGGAAGAGTTTTTTTTTACTGCAATGGGAGACAAATTATGGAATGCTCTGTGAAGAGGGTGGATATTTTAGACTTTTTGGTTGTGTTTATCCTATTTACTGAACTGTTGCTTTGCGCTGTTAATGCTATTAACAAGAAACATTTTGTAAATGTACTGAATGAGAATAATGTCATTATGTTTATAGCTGCTTTTTGAAAGAACTCTTCATTGTCCACTGTTGGATTTCCTTTCTAATCCCTGTGAAATTCAAATTGTCATCTGGATCTCTAGCACTGCATTAACAAAAGTCGAACTTGATGTACTTGTGTAACTATTACCTCACTGCATGTTTAATTGTAAAGGTTGTAGAGTGCTAAGTGTGGACTAGTAAATGCAGGAATACAATTGGATACAAGAGAGAAAGTGTGCAGACAGTGCAAAATATGATAGATTTAGATGCTGGCTAATGCCTTGTATATATGCAAATTGTAGCACACGCAGACAATGGTTTAATGTTCAAGCAATTATTCATTCTACTTGTTCTCCTTCAGTAGAGATCAATACAAGAGTTATTGATGCCAAGATAGAAACAGTTACTGCCTGCACATTGAAATAAATTGCAATAAATATTTCTTTGTACTTGCATGTAAAGTACCAACTCCATGTAATCAACACTGGTCTATCAGTTTCGAATAACTCTGACGCATGACAATATATATATAATATAAGACACCAATTATCCCTCCTACATCAGACCATTTGGGGTAATATCATATAGTTTAAAGTTTTTTTTCCTGGTTTTTTTTAAATGGATATTTTTGTTTAACTATGTTTTAGGAATATGCAGTTCTAATAACAATTATATTTATATTAATATCTTCATTATTTTGGCAGGACAACATTTTAAGAATGCTTTGTTTTATTTATAGAAATAATCTAATCTTCCATTACTCCTGTTTAACACATTAAATATGTCACTGCCATTAGATCAATTTGCTTCTATATGCGGATGACTCTTTAACCCTCCTAACATGTCACTCTGAGTTAAGACACATTGAGCACACTGTGACTTCTACATGACAATGACCCTGTAAACTTTGCCTTTAATATTCATTTTGTTCCTTAATGATATCAAGTGATGTTTCTTTTTAAACCTCAGAAAAATGTAAAGCCTCTTTCTCAGCATTCTGAATATAATGTGCACAGTCAAATCCCATTTTAAAACTCCATGTGAAATAAGCAGTAGCCAAAGGGAATGTCGGTTCTGTTAGCCAACTGACTTAGTTAGTGTATGGCATGAGAATATGCGCACCTCGAGGCTCAGAAGGACAAATGTGCTGTGGGTCAGTGTGAATAACTTATGGCTCCAGCATGTCTACTGGCAGGCCTAGAGTAATTGGGACTGATTCAGAGGGACACAATGTCACTTTTTCTACATATCTTATGCTGTGCAATTTATCTTGGAAGAATATAACCTGATACATTAGAGAAAAGATTGCAAAATTGAAAGAATCTCTTTTCTGAATTACCTATTTTTATATCAGTAACATGGCTATTTTGTGATTGTATTCCGTTTACCTGTTTCTAACCATGGTTCTGAAAAGAAAACAGTAATGTCTCTTTCGCTGTATCTAGGCTTGATGAGTCTTTGAATTACCATTCATGATTTAGATAGGATTTGATGCATACAATATTTACAACTAGGGGGCAGATTTATTAACATTCAGATTTTCATGGCTTAAGAGGTTTTTAAAACCATGACTAAACTCATTTTCTCTAAAACTAGGAATGGCAAGTGATTTATTAAAACAGCCATTAAAAGCATGAATGAAAAAAGATGCGGAAAAAAGTACAAATGTTTCATACTGTTGCACATATGAATCATAAAAAAAAAAGAACCTTTTGTAATTGACCCCCTTGGTATTCAGCGCCTTGATTTGTCTGTATGATTCATCTGTATTACACCAGTGCTGTAACATTTTGTGAAAAGAAAAGGTAAAACTCACAGCTTTGTTGTGCGGGGCACATTTTTAGCAATAATGCATAGTGCAAAATGCAATTTTGGACAAGTCACCATGTTTTTAACCCACAATGTAGCATTTTCCCACATAATTCCAACACCATTGTGTCCACCAATGAGGGTGAGCTTGGCTCAATAGCATCAGATGCATTAAAATGCATGCAGTTGTGCTTGTGCTTTGTTGCAAATCAGATGCAATTGATCCGAAAGTCTTCGGTTTTAAGATGTCATCATTTCCAGTGCTTGGCATCAAAATGATGTCCGCATTTGATTCTTTAGACGCAAGTACACTGCCTCTACTGCAACTGGCTGTGGGAACCACAACACTACTGTCACTTGTGAGTTTGCTGCAGTTCCAGGATTCCCCTGTGTGATTCATCAGAAGTTGTGTCTGGTGCCTAGTGGGTAATCTGGTCCTGGGGGCAAGTGCTTATAAACCTCCATAACGGTAGTGAGGAGACTGCAAAAGAAGGACAGAAAGGGGTGAAAACTGCAGGATCCAAAGTTGCTGGAGTGTATCCAGAGGGGAGCCATGACTGGCCTGCTGGAGAGAAACTAACCTCCATTTTTTTATGTTTGTTTTGTTGTTGCTTGTACTTACTGGTTCTGGCTGGAGCCATCACACTGGGTTTAGATGTGGAACAAAGATTTCATAGACTGGAGCACTGTATAAACCCTATCTCCAGCCTAAAGAACGTTTGCTCCACTTCTGATACAGACAAGTCTAGGAGGGTAGGGTAAGTCAAAGTAGCAGATTTACTAATCCACAAATTCGAATCCCAAATGGTAAAAATTTGAATTGGAAACGAAAATTTCTGAAGATCCCAAATATCCTGAAAATGCTTACGAAAAAATCGTATTAGTCGCGATAATATCGTATTGGTGATCCGAAAGTCACAAAATTTTCATACTGAACCATTGTAAACAGTGGTAAAACCTTTCCGATTTTTTGCGCGCAAGTGTCCGAAAAAGTCGTGCGGCCTATGAAAAAGTCGTGCGGACGCCCGAAAAATTCGGTGAAAATACGCTCGGAGCGTTCGTGCTTTTGTAAAGGTGCCCCAAAGAGTTAGATTGGAGGAAGTCAGTTTCCTTGTGCACTGTTGACTGGTCAATGTGTAAACCTGCACCAATGTATACGGAGTATACATACAGTGGTGTGAAAAACTATTTGCCCCCTTCCTGATTTCTTATTCTTTTGCATGTTTGTCACACTTAAATGTTTCTGCTCATCAAAAACCGCTAACTATTAGTCAAAGATAACATAATTGAACACAAAATGCAGTTTTTAAATGAAGGTTTACGTTATTAAGGGAGAAAAAAAACTCCAAATCTACATGGCCCTGTGTGAAAAAGTGATTGCCCCCCTTGTTAAAAAATAACTTAACTGTGGTTTATCAATTTCAATTTTCAATTTCAATATCAATTTCTGTAGTCACCCCCAGGCCTGATTACTGCCACACCTGTTTCAATCAAGAAATCACTTAAATAGGAGCTACCTGACACAGAGAAGTAGACCAAAAGCACATCAAAAGCTAGACATCATGCCAAGATCCAAAGAAATTCAGGAACAAATGAGAACAAAAGTAATTGAGATCTATCAGTCTGGTAAAGGTTATAAAGCCATTTCTAAAGCTTTGGGACTCCAGCGAACCACAGCGAGAGCCATTATCCACAAATGGCAAAAACATGGAACAGTGGGGAACCTTCCCAGGAGTGGCCGGCCGACCAAAATTACCCCAAGAGCGCAGAGACAACTCATCCGAGAGGCCCCAAAAGACCCCAGGACAACATCTAAAGAACTGCAGGCCTCACTTGCCTCAATTAAGGTCAGTGTTCACGACTCCACCATAAGAAAGAGACTGGGCAAAAACGGCCTGCATGGCAGATTTCCAATGTGCAAACCACTTTTAAGCAAAAAGAACATTATGGCTCGTCTCAATTTTGCTAAAAAACATCTCAATGATTGCCAAGATCAATATCTTGTGGACAGACGAGACAAAAGTTGAACTTTTTGGAAGGTGCGTGTCCCATTACATCTGGCGTAAAAGTAACACAGCATTTCAGAAAAAGAACATCATACCAACAGTAAAATATGGTGGTGGTAGTGTGATGGTCTGGGGTTGTTTTGCTGCTTCAGGACCTGGAAGGCTTGCTGTGATAGATGGAACCATGAATTCTACTGTCTACCAAAAAATCCTGAAGGAGAATGTCCGGCCATCTGTTCGTCAACTCAAGCTGAAGCGATCTTGGGTGCTGCAGCAGGACAATGACCCAAAACACACCAGCAAACCCACCTCTGAATGGCTGAAGAAAAACAAAATGAAGACTTTGGAGTGGCCTAGTCAAAGTCCTGACCTGAATCCTATTGAGATGTTGTGGCATGACCTTAAAAAGGCGGTTCATGCTAGAAAACCCTCAAATAAAGCTGAATTACAACAATTCTGCAAAGATGAGTGGGCCAAAATTCCTCCAGAGCGCTGTAAAAGACTCGTTGCAAGTTATCGCAAACACTTGATTGCAGTTATTGCTGCTAAGGGTGGCCCAACCAGTTATTAGGTTCAGGGGGCAATTACTTTTTCACACAGGGCCATGTAGGTTTGGATTTTTTTTCTCCCTAAATAATAAAAACCCTCATTTAAAAACTGCATTTTGTGTTTACTTGTGTTATCTTTGACTAATAGTTAAATGTGTTTGATGATCAGAAACATTTTGTGTGACAAACATGCAAAAAAATAAGAAATCAGGAAGGGGGCAAATAGTTTTTCACACCACTGTATAAGTTCCTTTATACAACAAAAAACAGACCTGCATCACTACAAATTTATATGGTTATTCAATCTAGTTAATTAAATTTCTCACAGCATTTGGACTAAGAACTTAATATACAGCTGTGTAGCTAAAAGGTATTCAAGCAACATTTCCATTTCAGGGCATGGCACTTTCTTAGGTGTGACAGAGAGATCAGCATGATATCATTAAGTTTAATTACCCTAATGCCCTCCCCCTCTCGAAATCCTTTATGAAGTGTTCTTAGCTGGATGTCCAAAAAGGCAATCAGTACTACACTGCAGTATTGCAGAAACGGCAAAAAATATGCTAAATGGCAAAATTGCATGTAAAAATTTTGGCAATTCGCTAATTTTCACTGTTTTGTGACAATTTCTTTTTGACACGCATCATTTTTTGTCAGGCAGCGAATTCTTCTGCAAATTTTGTTGCGCTTTCTGTGAAAAAAATCCGCCAATGCCGAAATGCAGAAATTCTAAGTGAATCCTTGCCTGGCGAAAAATTTCACCCATCATTACACTGCAGATAAGCATGTATGATACAGTTTTAATCTGACCTAGTCCATTTTTTAATGGTCCAGAAAATTCACTTTAACTGAAACAGGAAATCTTTCTATTAAGGTAAGTGCCAATGTTCTGCCACCATGCTGAGTGACTGGCTGCTGAGTTATCAGTGATAGCCAGTAAATAGCTTCTGTAACTATCTGCCCTACTCATGGAAAAAAAGATAAACCTGCCTGCTCAGAACATTATCAGCATGGCCAAGTTCATGAGCGAGGGGCTCAGCTACTTGGGGCCTGTTTTTCTTAACTTTAAATTACTACTTACCTGGATGTGTTATTGTACACAGATGTACAGTTTGTTTATAAGTGAGTCCAAATGCTACTGTAATTTGGCAAAGTTAATCACACCAATTTATATTCTAACGACACTTTAACCATGCACACCAAAAATTATGTAAGTCGCTAACTCCAAAAAATGTTTGCTGAAGTTGCACCGATTTGCATAAACACTGGAAACGTTAGAACAAAATGCTGCATAGCGGGTAAAATCACAGTGTTTAACATCCTAAAATATCACTTTGCACACTTTGCATAAATGTTTAAAAATTATAAGCTGTGTAAAATGTGAAACCAATAATTTTTACGTGGTAGCCAGTCTACTTAAGGTGTCCAAGCAATCTAGAAATGTGTTTTGTGCTTACAAAGTACATACTGGATTAAATGCCTACAGTTTTTTAAGGACAAACTGTTTTTTTTTTTTTCTAATCCTAACAGAAATTTCCAACATCTGTCCTTGTGAGAGTTATTTTGATCAGACGGTGCTGAAAGTGCAACAATGAAGTTTGTTTCATCCTTGTGAAAATATTATCCTAATTATGTTCATAGACTCAATAAGAAAGTAGGTTATACATCCCGCAGGTGTAGTGCAAAATGATGTTCCCATGTACTGTGATTCTGCAGAGCTATTATTACAGCTAGCTTATCTCTGATGGCTTGAAAGAATGGTTTCATTGAAAGCAGAAGTGCCCTCACATGTTAAGGAATATATTTGGTTTAGAAGTGTTCATGGAAGACAGTAATGATGCTTTAAACCCACAGCAGCTAGGATGCAGAATTAGTGGGCAGCATGGGAGTCCCTCACTCCTTCTAATTTCAATTTTCTATTTTAGCTGCTGCTTTTCCTTTCCCTTCACTGTCTCTCCTTGCTATTTATTTTCATTTTTACACCGTAACCCCCCTGTTTGTCTCCATTCTCAGTGCTTGAGAACAGTCTTTCCCATCCTTGTTATGTATCTTTTTGTAACACTATTTGTAAATGAGGTTTTGTACTACCTTTGGACAGAGGACACTGGATTATATTAGACAAAGAGATTACCCCCTGCAACTCCGACTAGAGCATGCATTACAGGTGACATTTCCTAGGATGGGCCCATGTGGAATAGGAAAAGAAAGCGTTATAACTCACTTTTAAATCCTTTAGATCAGGGGTCCCCAACCTTTTGAACGCGTGAGCAACATTTAAGTATAAAAAGATTGGGGAATGACACAAGCATGAAAAAAGTTGCTGGGGGTGACCAAAAAAGGCTATAATTTGTTATTTTGTAGCTACAGGAGGCTCTGTTTGGCAGTACCCATAGTCTTTATACCTCCAAAACATCCAAGTTAGAAATGCAAGAATGAAAACCTGCTTTGAGGCCACTGGGAGCAACATCAAAGGGGGTGGTGAGCGACATGTTGCTCAGGAGCCACTGGTTAGGGATCACTGCTCTAGACAGTAGTTCTCAGGCAGGATATTATACTATACTCGCTGTATACTCACTGTGGGATGTACCAACATCCTCACTAACTACCCTGAGCTTTACTCTCATTCCTAGAGCTATAAAGCTATACAAAAGTACAGTATATTCTCATACTAGCTAATCTTACTGCAGTCTACCTCCAGTTAAGATTCTTCAGCACCATCCACCCCCTCAAGCAATTAAGTTTCAAAGTGACAGAACTACACGGGAAGCCACTTTTAAAGTCTAGGAATACCTGACACCCCTGACCAAGAGAGCAACTGCAAAGGAACTTCAACCTGGAAAGGGAAACAGCTTGCCTCTCCTAAATGTGAACAAGTCCAGCCCTAAGCTGGAATGAACCCTTATGGGGACTTTCTGGATTGTAGGGAACCTTAGCTATTTAACATATCTGTGTATTTTAAATCCCATTTCCTTTTGTGGAACCTGTGTTAAGTTGCTTCAATATGATATTCACTGATTTTCTATATCTCAATTTTTTTTTTTACATTTTTGTTATGCCTTCCCCATAAGTAAAAATGTCACTTCTTATTATAAATATATGTGCATGACTCCTTAAAAGGAGCAAAGGTGTCCTGGGCAGAATTATATGCAACAGAATATTGTAATATTTTAAAAGGTCAAGCAACACTAGAAAACTAAAATGATTTATTGGGTAACACATTTTCACTATAAAAGATTTTTGTATTTTTTTCGTAAATACTGTTTCAAAAAAGATCCCATGTGTATAGCAATATTTCAATATATTCACTCGAAATAAAACAGTAACTTAAGACATAATTTATGATAAATTACCCTTTAACTGGAAAGCTTATTTACATTTACAGCAGAGCTACTAGGAGATGCTTTTGACTAGTCAAGCCAGTCAAGAGATGGCTTAACAAACAAACCCAATGACCTTAAAAAAATCCATAAATATATGAAATTCAACATTCTAATTTAAAAGAACATACAAACTTTTTTAAACCTTGCATAAAGGTAAGTGGAATTATGAAAAAGATTTTTAAGAAATAATAGGGCTGATTCACTAAAGTGCGTTAAAACGTGCGTTATTTATAGCATGCGGTAAAAATTTTATCGCGTCTAATTTTCCGCATCTTAATGCACGATTCACTAAAAGCATACTTGCATTAATTTACGCACGATACTGCTTGCGTTATTTTAGTCGCGAAGACTATTTTCGTGAGGTATTTGATGGAACGTGCGCTAATCAACGCACCGCGTACAAATAGTCGCTGTGTGTGAAAAAACGCATGCCATATTAGCCATACATACCAATACTTTTGAAAAATTACTGGACTGAAAATGACCATTTCCCTGCCGTAACGAAAGCCCCATAACCCTTTACACTAAGGGGCAGATTAATCAAAATGCGAGTTTAGAGCTTAATACATAAAAACTCACTCCTATTCTATTCATTTCTATGGAATTTTTAGCAGTGTGTTAATGAAATGGTGAACTCTAACCTTCACCCATTGATAAATACACTTCTAAAAATCCCATAAGGATGAACAGAACATGGGTGAGTTTCTATATATCAAGCTCTAAACTCACATTTTGATAAATCTACCCCTAAGTTTCTCTCTCTTTATTTCAACAAACTTTCACACTCAGCCACCACAATTTTTTTTTATAATGTCATTTGCACTGGGCATAAAATTCTATATTATATTTGAAAACACTTGCAGTGAAGTGACATGGAATCAATGACTTTAGCAGGTTACACCGGGTGTCATCTCTGTAATTCATAAGCAATTTACATTGAGCTTAACAAATGTTATTAAACTGCAAGGTACATTGGCAGTACTCTGGCAAATTGGCACTTTCAGAGAAATCTGGGAATCCTGCCACAAATGCTGAGGAGGGGGGGAAATAGATCTCTAGGATACACAGCAATGGCTACAGGCAAAATATACTTTTTGTCAATATACAAAAGGTAACAGTCACTTTAGTAAAATGGTAGTATGAATCACATACTCCTACAAGAAAATGTTAGGCATACCATTTCAAATGTTCTAAAAACTTGTTTAGATAGATTGTCATTTGTATTCCTCTCATCAGGCCAAGGCCCCTTTGCACTGAGAGACATGCACATGGACTAACTTTTAAAGCTACTTTTTTTAAAAAAAAATCTCCTTGTGCTCTCTGAGGTTGTACATTTTAAAAATAATAAGCACATGTTGTTTTACAGATATGATAAAATAATGATTTTTTTTGACTAAAGCAAAATGGAATATTATTCCCTGGAGCGGCTAGAGGGGCAGGAGCTTTTTATTGCCATAGATAAGTATAACAAATGTATAACAAAGGTTTTCATGGAGTTCATAGAGAAATAGCAAAGATAAAGCAAATTATATTGGGGAGCATGAAGTGTTTATAGATACAGTAATGTACTGACAGATGAAGGACAGACATACTTGCAATGTATGCAAGGGGGAGTTATGCGATTGTCATATAAATCAATAGTACAGTAGTTGCAGTTATAAATGATATATACAAAAAATTCAGACATATTATTTGGACAAAAATATCCAGACAGCCCTTCTAAAATTGCTTGTCGTTGTTTAAACTCACTACTGTGTTTTAACCTGTTGTCTATGCTGAAATGATTTGCTGACATGGGAGTGGAATTACATGATTGTTCTGTAGAAATCACTGAATCCTATTAATGAACTGAAATGCTGAGTGAGACTTAGGCATAATCCCCAACATCAGTTCCCACCCTCACTATTGCTCTTATGGCTGAATGCAAGCAAATTGTACAAACAATGTGCCAAACATTCCAGAAGAGGAGGGTTTGTTGCAGCAGCCACTAGTGAACTAACTTCATGTCAGAACCTTATCTTTCTGAATGAGATCTTTCAGTTGCCAAAGTTTAAAGTTGGGTAGGTTATTGGATGAATCCGGGATAGATATTGGGAGCAGTTTATAGGGCATTACAGGAAAACTATACCCCCTGAACAATGCAGGTCTCTATAAGAATATATTGCATAAACAGCCCATATGTAAAACCCTGCTTTACTCAAATAAATAATTTTCATTATTTTTATAAAAAAATTACTTTTTGGTTGTATGTGGTATTGGGCAATCAGAAAAACAGAAAATTGCCATTTTAAGTACTCATACTGGGATCATACAAGTAACACTGCACACAAACAAACCAAGGGTACACAAAACATGTTGGGTCACATCAGCCAATTAATGGAAAAAGTTTTGCCTTTTACTCCCACACTTCTTACAGTTAGAGCTGCATTATTTCCTGTCAGGTGATCTCTGAGGGAGCACACAGCCCATCACTAAATGGTGGCTCAAGGGAATAGATATAAAAGGGCAATATTTACTAATTTACACAGTAAATATTCATTAAGGTGGTATAGTTTTCCTTTAAGAAATACAAGTCGGGGACAAATATGCAAGTATGAAATCTTTTTCAGGAAAAAAAAGTGTTATTGTGCATATATCAGAAAATGGAAAAATTACAATTTTGAAAGTTGGTGCATTTAGAAGGAAATCCCATGTGTCATTTAAGAATATTAGTCCAGTGCCTAATGTAAAACTGTATTTATAAAGAAATCCAGGTTCATGCAATCTAGTGAGACTATTAGATATATAATTGATAGACAGGTAAATTATGTGTAATAAATTAATAAAATAGAGCTGTAGGATTTCAATATTTGCAATTATTTGCTTTTACCCTCCAACTGTAGAGCATGCCCATGTTATATTCCTCCAAATTTAAACAGGTCATTATTTTTCCTCTGTAATAATAATATATCATATAATAATAGTATATTACCTTGCCTGTGATCATAGGACAAAACAATTCTACTTATTTGTGTCCTCTTGCCTCATTTGCTACTTAGGCCTCTGAAAAAAAACAATGTGACAAAATCTTCTGTACGTGGTTTTCTCTTTATATATGCATATTTACATTACATGTTTTCTTGGCTAGAGAACAGTGTTCATCTTTTCCTCTCTATATGGATTTTCCCTTTCAAGTGCTGAAAGGAAAAGCAAAAACAATTAGCAAATCGCAGCTAATGAATAATTCTTGGTACCCTGTAAATGCATTGGAAAAAAACCTCACACAGCATTTGATATGAGCTGATAGAATTTAATGGCTGAATAAGTTAAAATTATACTGCAGATAATTTGATTTCTATTATAATGGGAAATGCGTGCTGCTTTGAGTAATTTGAGCAGTTTTCTACTGATGCAATAGTGCAATGATCTGTCAGAATAACAAAGCACATAAAGACATGCAAAAAAGATTTTGTTTTTAACAGAAGTTCTTTCAGAAGAATAGATATCATGGTGCAAGAAGGCATGCTCTAAAGTTGGGGGGCAGATGCAAATGAGAATATTAAAATCCTGCTTTTCTACCTCACAGATCATCCCTATCTACCAACAGTAGATAAGCAAGGCAGTGGAAAATTAATAAAAAGTGCTAGACAGATACAAAGCTACATTTGGCTTTATATACATTTGTACACACAGTAATATCTGGTCAAAACATTCATTTTTAAGTACAGCTAATCCTGGTCTTGTTTGATAGGTGTTAGAGGCCATATGTATATACAGTAAGTGAATACCCCACTTATGACTGAATCAATAAAAAATGGCTACATATACACAGTATATATATATACATACATGCCCTTGTTGCATACAATACTTCTATAATTCCTTTATGTGATAGTATTTATCTGTTGCTTCCTGAAATGGTAATAGGAGGACCTATTGAAACGCTAAATGCTAGCGTTGCAATCAATAAATCAATATAAACATTTGAATAATTACTGGTTTGACAATATTTGTCATCAACTTCATTAACCAGTGTTTATATTGTAAATACTTGTATGTCCTGTGCTTTTACATGATGATGAACTATAGGGCAGTGAGGTTGTGAAATGCATTTCCAAGTGATGTCTGTTAATGCCTTTAAGAAGGGCTTGGATTACTTTTTGAACAAGCATAATATCCAAGGCTATTGGAATCTTAAGGTCTACTGTTAGTTAAGCTGGTCATACATGTTCATATTTTAGTCTTCTTCCGAAGAATGTTCGGGTATCATACATTTAAATGCAATGAGCTAAAACTAACATTCAAACTAAAAATGTAGGATAAAGCAAATTGTAGGATGTTCTGAACATGAAATAGTTGGCAGACACCAATCGTAAGAAAATGACTTCCTTGAAGTTCATTGTAGGTGGCCCAAGGATATTGTCAGTTACTCAATACATGCACAGGTTTTGACTGAAATTTCTAACCTGTCCTAACCTATCAACTGAATGACTGATCGCCATGTAGAGCCCACAGTATAGATATTGGTATATATAGATATATGTGGGACTGTATAGATAGGTTGCTATGGGTGTGTTTATATATGTGCACTGGGGTGAACTAGATGGACTTTGCTCTTTTTTCAACCCAACTTAACTATGCAATTATGTATATGTACATGCATGTATGAAAGATAACTAATGGCCAAAGCTGCTGTTACACTGCTCCTGTCTCCATAATGTGTTTAAGTGTCACCAATTTCATTAATATTGCAAATTCACTATACTGACCAGTTATTAAATTTAATACAGGCCAATTACCTTATTCATTATACCAACCAATTATAGATTGGGAAAATAATACAATTATTATATATGTGTTAAAAATGTTTTGCTTTATGACTATTAATTGCAAAGCCAATCAAATAGCTTTGTCATGCTAATTTCATTTATTGGAGACATTTTTATTGTGTGGGATTTTATGAATAGTAATTAGTTAACTATTTATTATTTTCCTACCCCATACACTGCCAGGTGACAGTAGTAGTACTCTCTCTCATGGATTATTGGAAATATATAAAGCATGTTGTTTGTCCATAATTTATTCATTTGAAGGAAAACTGTGCATACTGAATGGAATATTGAGAACATTTTTATCTGCACAATAAAGTAGGGCAGTTATACTACTGCGCCTGTTCTTGGGACTGCTGATTTTTTCTTTTTTTTGTCATTGCAGCACAGATCTAAAAGGCTCCTGTTTCAGTGTCACAGACAAGTCCTTTAACTTAGAGTCTGGTCTTAAATTTATGGCACAATATGCATACCCTATGTTCTTTGATTTTATTTGTTAAGTTCGGTGGATTGTGAGTATGTGTCTATGTCGGTGTGCATGTATATGAGCGCCTGCCTCTATCATTTTGCTTGGCTAAAGATCAAACAGCTCAGCAGACAGTTTGTAAAATATCACAAGTGAATAACCTGATACATACACAGGTCCATAAATAAAAACGACTGAGAAAGAAGAGAGAGAGAAATTTCTGTAGCACAACTATAAAATAAATAGTCAGAACTAACAAGCTTGATTGGCAAAAAGAATAATAAATCTGTGTAGAGTCCTTGTACTTCTGTCATAGATCAGAACAGCAGAACCTCCATAAAGGAAGTTTGTAGCCCTGCAGCCTGACTGCAGAAAGATATTGACTCATAATTTTCACAGGCTCATAAATAAGAGTAAAGGTACCATGAACAGAGAAGGATGCTCTGTGTTGTTCTGATAGATGTTCTGTAGGTGATATCTGCCATCAAGCTAATCATTCACCATTGAGAGTTGGAGTTTGGGGTGTATGATTTTAAAATGTTTCTATCTTTGGCATACCTTATTTAAAAAAAACAAACCACAATTTAGGTGTTATTGTTCCCTTAATCTTGTTGTATACTGTTTCAGGTTCTAAATGTAGTTGTCCCAGTGGGATCAGGCATGATATTGGTGGAATTAAATAGAAATGCAATTCAGCTAAATTTGAAGACTATATAGAATTTGGCATCTATTCTTGATCAAGTTGTTTGTTCACTTGTTGAATTAGGCAATCTGCACAAGGGGCTCTCGGCCACATAAGCACCATTATAATTCCATCACATCAGGAGGGCACAGACCAGGGCTAGTTATTTCTGTATGTATGATCACATGGGAACACAATCACAACTCTTAGCCAAATTCTGTTGCAGAAAAGTAGGTCAAAACCAACTACTTTGTGTCCTTGGTCAGTGAGTGTCCTAAGTTGTTCCCAAGTGTGCCCCCCAAAAAGGGAAAAAGCTCATATATTAATTGGTGGTATACCGGGTGAGAAGTAGATGTTGTATTATTTTCTTTTAGGATCACAACAGACATGAATCAGCTAAGACACATCTAGAAGGATAAAGGAAAGGAGATTAAAGAGAATGATCACATGACATTGTCTTCCAGTTCAAATATTTTGTTATCAGCAGCACTCAAGTTGAACTTATTTTTAGATATCAAAACAAAGGAGTATTGCATTAAGCACAATAAAGCAGATGCTTTCTAACAGGTTTCTCAAAAGGATTTTGTTTGTAATCATGAATCATACTCTTCCTTGTTGTTACAGCCACTCTGGGATGGGGGCGGCATGATCCTTCCATAGGCTGGAGTACTGTTTCCATTTGTAATTAGCCTATGGAAGGATTGCACCGTCCCCAACCCAGCGTGACAGAAATAACTACGGAAGAGCCTTTATTCATGTTGGAGTGACGGGCTTGGTAAGTATCACTGGGCTGGGGGCAGCTAATTCCCCAAACATTTATGTGTCGCAAGTCATTACTAATACTGACACTTTCCTATGTATTTTCATAAGAAAGTGTCAGTATTGCTTTAAACTCAACATTTAAATTATCAAGACTGACCCAACCTTTATTTTTCAATATGAAACTTAAAGTTGTTATATAGGATTCAGGAGGTCACCATTTTATCACTGCAGTTAGTGTCCTAGATAAAAATGTCAGATGATGGCATTATATGTTAATGATGTCATTAAGACTGTCTAGACCTAGACATCCAAATTTCCTGGCTGGGTTAGTATAACTCTTTAACCACATTACATGTTGATATTATGTTAGTATCTAGGTGCTGATGATTCAAATGATCATATTCAGAACACCTTCTAGATTTATATTGAAAATAACAGCAATTACTTTTAGTAAGGCCCATAAAAAACTTTGGAGGGCTGCATAAATGATTAAAAACAGGGCAATAATACCTACTGTCTTTCAGATGCTCTTTAACTTTGACTATATACTTGGTACTTGTATGACTTTAACCTCCCCCTGTCTAATAGACAGAGAAAAAACAGCTCACATTTCATCTGAGATCACAAATAATAATGTAAGTACATAATGTACTATATGCATCACATATAAGTGCACACTGTGGCATAGGATCACATATTTATACTACAAACTGAATGCTAATTAAAAAGTACATAGAATAACTCACTGCAAGCCTTAATACATTTTATATGCATTTCTGAGTATGGCCCCTTTCTACTCTAAATTCTCCACAACTAAACTGACTTGCATCTGCTAATTTCATTTTAAAAATGAATGCTTCCCTAGATTACAGAGACAGTTGGAGAACATAATTTGTTTGCAATATATCTCATTATATATCACTAAATATGATTGTTTCTTATAACTTTATTTTGTCCAGTGTTGTACATGCAGAACTGACTTTTGGTTTGACTACAATCAAATCCATAAATTGACATGTCAAAAAGACCTAAAACATTTGTCCCATATCAATGTATTATAAAAAGCCAGACCAGATATCATATTTAATGCTTGGCTATGTGTCATGTATAAAGCAATAAAAACAGTATTACCATAAATAGCACTACTGGTTTTCGTAGTGGTACCATATGTACTGATCATTGGCACACTGTGGTACACTAGGATTAAGAAGAGGAAAAATGCAAACCAGTGCCAAAAGTAATTTCTTGCATATATGATATATCAAGTATATTTTTTCTGATTACTAAATAATTGATGATATATATTTCATATGGATAATTTCAGTTTAACATCTGCTCTTTATAACTATTCTGTTGATGTAGAGGTGTGACTGCCAGGTGTTAATGTGAAGGCATGGTCATAGAGCCAGGATGTCATGGAGTCTCTTTTTTCAAATACAGAAGCAGATGACAGATTCAAAGAACTATCTCCTCCTGCCCAGTATTATTTATACAATCATTTAACTCCCATTACTCCATGATCAATATGCCCATGCTGCAGCATTCGCAACAAAACACAACCTTAAGGGGTTGTTCGGCTTTTGTTCGTTTTCACGAATCATACATTTTAGACCACAAAAAAGGTTTTTTTTACTAATTAATTGAAAACACAAATTTTTCATAATTTATGAAGTGTAAAAACCACGAAAACATGAATACAAAATTATGGCATCTAAGGCTGGTGAGGTCATGTAGAAGTTAATGTAATCTGTCCTAGGCAAATTGTAACAACCTTTATTTAATTAGAGGCTTTTGTGTTTTTTATCGTTTCTAAGAGCCTAACGTCATTTATGTAAATTTGGATTTTCATATTCATATTTGGATTTATTTCACCTTTTTTAATTATGTTTTTTAAAATTTAGATTTTTTTTTAATAAATGCGTACACATTTGCTCTTTTTTAAAAAGTGAGTTTAATTGTGGTAGAAAGATCTTTAAAAGTACACAAATTTGATAGGAAAACTTCACTAGAAAATTAATTTGCAGAAAATATAGAAGTGTTAGTGGTTAGCTACCCTTAGACTATAAGGAAGAATTGTTTTCAACGAAAGAAAGACGTTAGGTGCCATGTGCATCATGGTGGTTAGTATTACTGCTTTGTAGCTCTGGTTATTATCTGAAAGAGTTTCTGTATTATCGTTGTCCTTCAAGACAACTAAAACCTACAGGAAGGTTAATTGGCTCCTGAGGAAATTGACCGTAGTGTGTATATGATAAGGACCTTAGATTGTAAGCCCCTCTGGGATAGAAACTGATGTGAATTATGTATAATTTCTGCAGAATATGTTGATGCTATGTAAATAAAGTATAGTAACATCTCCTTTTTGTAGAGCACATCTTACAGCTTATGCTATGATGTCTCTTGAGTATTATTTACTGCATCTTTTGCTGTAAAACAAAAACACAAATATCAGATTAATGAAGTGGCAAGACAAAATATATGTTTCATTCATAACTGTTTAATTCAAAGACAAATCTGACACAATTTGCTAATACCCACATAGAAGGAATATTATATATGATAGGACAATATCCATCATTATCATGATTTATAAGGATTTGCCAAAATTAAAAAATCAAGGCCTAGCAGGTGATTCATATATTCAGTTGCAAAGCCTATAGTTTGTAGGCCATCTCTCCTATTGCTAGAGCAAGAAGAGTCCTAGGTATTTCTGATCATAACATTTTATTTCCTAATGTTTACTAGGCTTAGACATTTTTAATTACTCTTTAATGTCCCTGTGCATCCAGATCTGCTGATTTAATAGCACAGATATATCCTAATAGTTCAGAACCATATATCCAAACTTGCATAAAACATGTTTTGATCTCCTTATATCTCATCAGTGCAAGATATTGGAACATGGCTTCTGCAAGTTGAATGTATGGCTCTGAATTATAAGATTGCATCTTTGCTATGAAACCAGTGGCTCTGGATACACAGCTGGTCACAGGAGTAGTTATTTGCATGTTTCTGCCCATAATTCTTTAAGTAAAGGTTAACCTCTCATTTTTTGTTTTAAGGCCATGCTTTGTGTGCAGGTATGCGTATCAGCTGGGCCTCTGGGCAAAAGACCATGCCAGCAAGTAGAGCTCTAATCTAAACCCCCCCGCCCCCACACAGAAATGTAATATGCCACCCATCCACACCAACCTAGCCCATTAGACTAAACCCTGCCAATAATCTTTCAACACCCTGTTCACTCTTCCACAAGACCCACTCTCTTTGCAACCCATGAGTATTACTTAAACAACTCTTGGGGCCCCCTTTGCCATAGGGACAATGACTGCAGTACCCTGTACCCTCCTGATGGTGGCCCTAATTGTATGTGAGCTGATTTATTTTTTTAATATTAAATGGAAATGCTATTCAATTTGGTTCTTTTTTCCTTAAAAGACCTTTGATCAAGCAAATATATCCGAGTAATGGATTAGAGTCGTTAATGCTTCTCTATAAGAAAAATACATAAATTTCAGTGATCACATCACCTCCAGGGCAAACATTTCTTCTTGCAGTGGATTAAGCAGGAAATAGAGCTGTAAGCAAAGCACAACTGACTTGTGGTTTATTAAAATAAAATACTTTACACTCATATGCCCTGGAAATAGAAGCCTGTTTTTTGCAAATTACTTTTCAAGTACAAATCTGAACTCTAATTATGTCAGAGAAGTTATTTGTTGTTGTCGGTCAAATTACGGCCATTAAACCTGACGGTTATAGGACAATCTGATAATATTTACCATCTGGAATAATGGCAAATGGGACCATCTAACGTTTGCTCTGTAGGTAAGTTGCACGTTAGGCAAAATTATAGGTTTTTCATAGACAAGGAGGGGTTTCAATCGAAGAAAAGAAATCAAATGAAAGGGTTAAAGTAGTTCTCTCACAGGAAGCTGCTATATTACTATTGATTTTTTTCAAGGTTACCCAGATCCAAGGAAATAATTTTTCATGCTAAATTGTTTTATGCAAACGGAAGAGCTAATATAATCTGTTAGTCAATAACAAATTATCAAAATGAAAGATTGGAGCCACATTTTTTTCAATAGGAAAGTTTAATGTAATAAACACAATTGTAATCTTCTTGTTGTGCAAGGAATCTGACCCACTGTTTAGCTGCTCTTTATCATTTAGTATGGTTTTTTTTGCCCTTAAATAACTAGCACTTAATGGCATTCTCTGCATATTAGGTATAATTTACATCATGATCCTCCTGTGGTTACCCAAAATCATTCCTGCTAAACCCAAGTCATTGTCTTTCAATCTTCATATAATATGAACAACTTGTTTATCTCTATTACCTTACTCTTGTTTCCATTGTACTGCCTTACATCTTCTGTAAGGCAGTACAGGGACACCCTTTGCTTTATAGCAGTCAGGAACTTTTTTTGTTACTTTGCTTTTTTGCAATGCCTGTACATTCTTTACAAAAAAAAAAACATATTTAAAGGGATTGTAAATTGTGGAAGTTGAACTGTGCTAATTGGTTGTTATGTTATGGAGTTTGTACAGGGATTATTATTATTATTTATATAGTGCTATCATTTTGCGCAGTCCTTTACAAAGCAAAGGGATATAAATACAACATATACAGTCAAAACATTTTTTTTCCACAGAAAATGATTTACAGTTACAACCAGATATTGTTAAGAGAAAGTAGGCTCGCTAGAGCTTACATTCTAAGAGGGAGAGGAAGTGAGGAATTAGGCGAAAGTAACCAGTGTTACTGTAAAGCTCCTGTTGGTTATGATAGTAATGGTAAGTGCAGAGTAAGAGATGAATATCAGTTGTTAAGGGCTTGCATTATAGATCTAAATAAAAGGGGTTTTTAGGAGACCATTTAAAAACCTGAAGGGTCTGAGAGTGTCCTTCCATAGTTGTTAGCTCAAGCACTCAGAGTCCTCTTGCAAGGGAAGGGTCATTTATCAGTGTGGTAGACCCAATCATGTAAAATATAATTAAGGTAGATCATTAAAATACTTATCTTTTTGATAAGTATTGCACACTGGAAAAAAAGGTTTTATTAAACTGTCCCGATTCTGTGCATCTCCCTAATATATATATATATATATATATATATATATATACAGTATATAAATATATACATGCACCACAGTAGAGGCTCAGTACCATACAGATTAGTAAGATATTCTTTCCTATTCTTACTCTTAATTCCACTGTACATAAATATTATAACAACCTATCTTTGAAGTCATTCTTTTGACCATCCAACATTCCCAAATGAAACTTGAATGTTTTATGCTGTGGTCTTGCCCAGTCATGACTATTTATGCCCAACCTTGCCCCCGATCCATTCCAGCATTCCCACTCTCAGGGAGGATTTGCCCCTTACTTGGGATGAAAAATGTAGGTACTGCGTAAACAGAGACATTTGGTTGGTAAGTAATTAAATCAATGGAATGTTACCTCAGTTACTACAGTTTAAACATTTCTCATATATTATATGAAAACAAAATAAGGATGACCAAGCACCCCAACCAAAATGCATTAGATGTAAAAATAATAATAATTGTAAGCAATATGGCACATTTATTTATAGGTCAAGTGCGGAAGGCAAGATGATATTATAAGGCTTTAAAGCCAAAATGGTGGCATTGAGCCCACCAGGAAAGGAAAAGTTACTAGATAAGGGTAGCTGGCAATGGAAAGTCTGAAGCCAAGTTGGGCTGAAATTTAGAATGTTTAATTGCTATGCTTTATAAAAAAAAAACCAGGAACTTGGACATATTGGATATCTGCACCAAAAACTAAGGACCTACAGCTATAATTGAGCACATTGTAATTCTTTCTCTAACTTCATCATTGCGATATGTACAAAAGGAACAACAGGGTTATAACTCTTGTATATATTTATCATGTTAATGGTCCACCATTATAGTAGACAGTTTAATGATTAAGACAGAAGTAAGTCAGAATTTATAATTATGCTTTTACATTCACAGACCTTTATCCATATTTAATAAATATTTGCAGAATTATATAGTATAGGCTTTATTTTTACTCTCTTTGCATGTGTTCCTTCTAAACACATTGCAGTTGCTCCTTTCCACTACTCATGCTTATATGCACACATGTATGTGACCATCTGCTTGACCCACAGCTGTACTCATTCCTTCAATATAGAGTACATGGTGGATCCAATGTCTCTTCATATCCCTCCTATACTGTAACTTCTCCTATTGCTCAATCGCTCCCCTCTATAATTCCTAGGTTTTTTTTCTTTGTGTCATTAGCATCTTCAGATTTAAAACTGCCCTTCAGGCTTATCATTACAAAAGAGGAATTCTAATAGCAACCAATCAGATGTTTATTTTCAAAGAGCAGACTAGAAAATGTCTGCTGATTGGTTGCTATGGATTACAAGACATATTGCAAACTCCAAAAATTTGGACACTAATCCAAGATTACTTTACCTCTGTCCTGCAAAATAGTTCAAAGACTACAACATTTTGACAATAATGGGCCAGATTCAGTTCAATTAGAAAAAGTCATGGTTTATCACGTAAAAACTCATGGACGAGATTCAATTTGATAAGAAAAAACTTTTCTCTGAATTGAGTTTTCGTTTTTTCCCATAGACTTCAAAAGAGTTTTTACATGATAAACTGTGAAATAAGTTTTTCTGAATTAAATTACATCTCAAATTGAATCTTGTCCATGTGTTTTCAATATTTGTTGCAGGGTTATTTTGTTTCCATAGTCATGCATGTTTTTTGTTGGGGGTGTCTGCTCTCTCCATTTAGATGCAAAATCTATGCAT
The DNA here is from genome assembly GCF_000004195.4 of Xenopus tropicalis. Classification (NCBI taxonomy): domain Eukaryota; kingdom Metazoa; phylum Chordata; class Amphibia; order Anura; family Pipidae; genus Xenopus; species Xenopus tropicalis. The sequence goes on from NC_030684.2 coordinate 76,444,638, forward strand.
GGAGGAAAACCTCATTTCATTAGTTTGGCATCTTCATAAGGGAAAAGAACTATGGTGGGTATCTTCTAAGATTCAAAAACATTTTACATATATCAACACTGACTGGAAGGTTTGTATCCTTTCTAATCCAACCCCCTTCATATGTTATATTTCCTGTAGAAATGCATGTTAAATGTCATTTTTTTTGCAATCTGCTACAATAAGATGCTCTCCAGTTTTAGTTCTATGGTAAAAGGTCTTCACTGAAAAACTGTCTCCTTAGTGCAGTCCATAAATTAACCAGACTCACCAGCCTCTTCCAGTACCACTGTTTCTGAATAAATCATATTAACATCAAAACAATAGGATGACTCTTGTGTTTTGGGATGTTGCTAATAGGATTATTTCTCCTGGAGTTTTTAATTATAGCCAGATGGCAGTTGGCCTTCATTATCCTCGTTCTATGATTAACATGTCATTGGCAAGTTAGTTGCCTGAATAGGAGACCTACGTCACATTTTATTTAATGAACCAGTGTATAATGGTGCTGTTTATATCACCTAATCAAGCATAACTTCTTATTTTATGAAAGAAGAACATTGATTAGGCAAGTGATATCCAATGGCGAGGAACAGAAAAGAACAGCATATTAGAAAGTTATCAAAACTTTCTTATTTATTAAATTTACTAAATACTATGGGGCAGATTTACCAAAGCACGAATTCGAATCTGAAAATTTCGCGACTTTTTCGTTGCCATCGCGACTTTATCGTATTTTGCACGACTATTTCGTCGCCATCGCGACTTTATCGTATTGAACGATCGTTAACGGAGGAAAAACCTTTCTGACTTTGCATGATTTTGGAACCTCCCATAGGACTCAATGCCACGCTGCAGCTTCAACCTGGTCCAAGGAAAGTCACGATACTGAAGCTTGAATGAATCCGAAACTTTCGTACTCGGCACAACAATATGATTTTTTCGCGACGGCGACGAAAAATTCGCAAAAATACCGATCATTACGAAATAACGCATTCGGACGCATTCGAAGAGTTCGTGCCTTAGTAAATCTCTCCCTATATGTATCCTTTAGTGTCTCAATTTAGATATCTGATATTTCTAAGCATGAATGCCTCATTTTGCTTTTAAATGAATGTATAGTCAGAGAAGGGTCTGGGGACGGGCTGTTAATAAGAAGAAAGATTTGCTTGTGGCTCCTAAATTACCTATTTAACCATCTCACCTGGTTATAGGGTCAGTCCCATGCACAAATAAAGTAATACAATGATAATGACTTTTTTATAGCTCAGTGGAGTAGTCTAAAGCATAGATCCCCAACTAGTGATTAGCAAATCTGTGGCGTTTCGGTTCCCAAAAAATTCTTGAATCTTTCAAAAGATTTGTAAAACGTTCACAAAAAAAAATCGCAAAAAGATGTGTGTCAAAAAAATTGTTACATGCGTCAAAAAATTACACATGTGACATTTTTTTAATGCATGTCATTTTTTATTTCTCGAATCTGCCAATGACAAAACGCAAAAATTCGCCACGATTCCATGTCTGCCAAATAATTTCACTGATCACTATACCCAATCAGTGGCTTAGAAGCAACATGTAGCTCACCAGAGTCCTGCAGTGGTCCGGGTGCTCAGGGCCCCAAACAATAGCACCCAACAATACACAACAGATCCTACAAAACCTGAACTCTATATGGCTGTTTTGTTCTTGCATCTACATCAGACAGTCAAAGTATTTAAATGAGAAAAAAAAGTTGTTACAACACTATCAGATTTTATCTTGTCAAATTAAGATGAAGATGTGTTCCCTTTCAGGGCTCTGGCCCACGGGGGAGATTAGTCGCCCGCGACAAAACTCCCTGTTCGCGGGTGACTAATCTCCCCGAGTTGCCTACCCCTGCCATCCCACCGGCGAACATGTAAGTCGCCGGCGGGATGGCAGACGCGGCGCGATTTCGGGAAATCGCGCTGCCGCGTGTGCCATCCCGCCAGCGACTTACATGTTCGCCAGCGGGATGTCGGGTCATGGCAACTCGGGGAGATTAGTCGCCCGCGAACAGGGAGTTTTGTCGCGGGCGACTAATCTCCCTCGTGTGCCAGAGCCCTCAACAGGCACGTAGTGTTAGATGGCAAATCTTTCATGCAGTTTACACATCAGATTTTTTTTATCGGTTCCATTATATTTTAGCCCATGCTTCAACTTGTAGGATGCGTTTTGTCTGTCTGACACCATTCTACGAAATCTCCTGTGGAGTTTAGCAATACTTAATTTTTCCTACATCACCTTAGGAGGGTCCAGCTTATAGAGAGGGTTGAAGTGTAACATTGATCAACAGTTGATGTAAAAGAAGGGACCTTTTACCTTTTCTACTTGTTACAACATGTGCCATATAGCCATATTTCAGCTTCAAAAAGGGCTATGCAGGTTCCCATAGCTACACAGGTTCTTATTTATATTAAATGATAAAGTGCTTCTGAAGCAAGTCTCAATTATTATTATTTTACCAGTGAAGGATAACAATTCATTTATTTAATGGCATTTAGTTCTTTACATTTTTGATATTCATTACTAGTATTTTAATGAGCTGACGTGTTTGCCCAATCTGTGCAAAGTGACCTTGTTTCCCATATCAGAATTTTCACCTTATTTTTGGTAACACAAATATGTTTTTTTCTTTTTTTAGATGCACAAAATGTTTTCCTTCACCTCCAGACTAAAATGACTTTGCACACAGAACTTCTGTTTGTTTTTCAAAAGAAACTCAGATTTCTCCACCGCCCTCGCCAGCTGCTGGAAACGTTATTTTAATGATCTCTGGATAACGAGGAATGGATTTCCTTTGTAGATCGAGCAGCTTGCTTCGATAAAGTCCATTTCTACCCACGGCCCCACAGCCGCGCATCCTCCTTAATAACCCGCGTGTGATCTTTTTCTGTGCACTGAGTTTTGCATTGCATCTAATTTGCCCAGCTGGGAGCTGGCTTGTTTATTTGCAAGCACTAGATTGCGAGTACAGCAAGGAAATAAACTATTAGGATACAAATGGAGGGGGAGATCCTGTCTGTGTATTCCCTTTACCATTGCTCAGATCTAGCAGAATTAGTTATAATAACAGGTAACACAATGTAATGATACAAGTAGAACTGTAATCGCTTGCAGACAGATGTAGTAAAATGCCTAGAGAGGGATTATACATTGATGCAGGATGATTTTATAACCACAGAGCAGAAAATGCTATTGTAGAAAAAAGAATATAAAACTCATAGGCTATATTTATTATACCATTCTGCTTTACTAATGTTTTAAAACAGAGCTGAAGTATGGAAATGGAGGGGCAGTAAAGCAGAAAGACTGGGGGCCTGTTCTCTGGGTAATACAAATAAGGGAAACATAATATATGGCTCTAAAGTTGTTGCTGAATTATAATTTACTGAATCATCCTGAATAGGGTGAAAGAGAAATATAGGAACATATGGGCACTCCTCTACATAGACCTGAATTAATTCAATATTAAGGCACTACTGCATACCTCCCAATTTTCCAAATTTCCATGGGACCCCAAAAGTGGACAGGGTTAGATCACGAGTGTGTGTGTGAACATAACTGGGCATGACTGGAGTGTGGTTTAAATTGTCTTTTTTTTCTAAAGGTTTGAAACTATGCTACTCTATGGTATGAAATTACTGAATGATAGTTACTCGCTTTAGAGTTAGGTTTAGCTTGAGTTCCCCTGAGCTCATGGTCTTTAACAGTAATCATATTAAACTGTTATTATATTTGCAGAGCCCTCTACCCCAGAGGCCCCAATTATTAGTCAAAAGATCACCTGGGCCTCCTTTGCAGTTGACCCTACCAACAAATAGAATGGGGCCCCAATGAGAAGGAATTCCCCACCAGCTCCATACTGGGCTACAAAATAGACCCTGGCATTTCAAGTACATAGAGGCTCAAACATCCCCCCACCAGCCCAATAAATGGTAACTGTCTGTGGCATCTTACAGCATTTGCAAGAATCCACAGATTGCCACTCCAGCCTGTGCCCCACACACATATAGGCATGCCCCTGATCCAAGTTTTTATACTGAAGTGACCCTCTTAGTGTTGGGTACATAGGGCAAATGCTTTAAAACTATTCATGGTGCATAGCAGTAGCAGTTAATAATGAGGGCCCTGCTTCCTAGAGCTAACATTCTAAAAAAGGAAAGCGGCTGAGACATAAGGTCAGGGTAACTAGCATGGCGGTAGCGTTCATGTTGGTGTGTAAAGTGAAACAGCAGTCCAACATATACTTCAAGAGGCCTGACCTTGAGCTCAGGCCTGAAGCCTGGATTCTGCTCCCTTTTCATGTCACTATCTGAGGCTGTTAACCTCCCTCCACGACCCCTAGGTCTGCTGGTTACCTACTCACCTTATGAACTACCCATTCAAGTTACCTCCTCAGAATCACAAAGGGTGGATGAAAGGTATGCTTCTGTGTTCCTGGTTTCCAGTTGAAAACTGACTGATGATCAAACTTTTGGGCCCACCACTAATTCCCAAGCTAGCCTCGCCTCCTAGCACTGCCATGCCCTGCTTGCCTTCAATACTTTCCATGACTAAATGATCTTCAATTTGCTACTTTTCTAGTAATCCACAGCAACCAACCAGCACATAGAATGTATTGGCCAGCTGTTTGAAAACAAACATCTGTTTGTGCTATGGGTTAATAGATTAGGGCATGCTTAGTCACTGCACAGAACACAACCTGAGAAATATGTCAACTGAATTCATCAGAACTGCTAGAGAGATTCAGTAATGGTCTTCCATTATATATTAGTCACATTATAGCAATACCAGTGCAGAGTGACTGCTTCCAGATCCAGCTGTTATAATAGTATTCTATGTGCCACAATAACATGCAGAGAATGGTAATTATGTCTTTGCAACATAATATTTAGTGCATGATGTGAGCCTGTAAAGTGATTGCATAAAATGCAGATTGAGATAATAACATGCTTTATTATTTCATATCATGCACTAGAGTGGAAAACCATGTAGACTAATATATTACTTTTTTCCATTCCATTTTTATTTTAACCAGATTTAATCTATTGCAAGTTTCACAATTGCAGTACAGGTATTGTCGATTCATATCTTTTACAGCAATTCAGAATTTATATGTATTGCACATCTGGTAAAATTATTCTTATTCTTGAAAATTCCTTTCTCGTGACTTGCTGAACTCTCAATTCTACATTATAAAAATAAAGTTTATTTGAATCGGTTTGAACAGGATTTAATATTCTGCAGAATGATGCAGTAATATGCAATAAGAGATTAGAAGACTCAGAGAGATATAGGGAGGCTTTAACTCACATTGTAAAACAACTGGATTTTAGTATTGTTGATATGATGTACATGCATATTAGTGTCATCAAAAGCAAACATAACAATGCCGACTGAATTTCACACTGGCTGTATGTAACACACTAAAAAGAGAGTGATGTTTACACAGCGAGTGCTGTGGCTGGTACAATTGCCCTTCAGCAATAGAATTTTCCCATTTACAGGGAGCTAGAGCTCCAAGTATAATGATGTACAGGAGCTAAAATTATGACAATCGCAAATACAACTTGATTAATTACACCATCTGGGCTCAATTTATAACATGTAAATCAGGGCTCTGATGGAGTTTGGAAATAGTTCTCTCTGTCAAATATATTGGATCATAGGGATGATTCAATATGTCAACATTTTACAATTATGAATTCACTGTAATCTTAATGAGACCTGAGAATTCACTTGTTGGGGGTGTAGCTCAAATACTCAAAGGGCCAAGAAGCCAAATTTAGAGCAGGGTTCCTAACATCAAAGACCCCCCTCAACCCCATCCTGTGTATTTGGATGAGTGAAATGGCCCATACAGAAACAGTGTCATGCTAAGTTATGTCATTAAAGATCTAACTAGTTGTGCCTGTAGGGAAAATGTAAGTCTTTGAAAATCATTTAGATTGACAGAAGACCTTTATAGTAGGGAGATTTCTAGAGGAAGCATCTCTAGGAAGTGATATCTCTGGACTAGACCAAACAGTGGGGCTTGAAACTAAAATGTCTGTGTAGAGCTTTCATGGTTGCAAACGCTGAAACTGCAAGTAGGTTTGTTTTGGTAAACAGCTTTCCTATCTACTATCACCGCCAGTGAGAAATAATTTCTTTGTGGGCTTTGTTATCAGAAAAAAATATAGAATGCATAGGATATTAATCACTCAAGTGAAAGACCATTTGGGAAAGGTAATCATACCCAGGTCCTCAGAGTTTTATTTATTAAAAGGATCAGCTGAAAATCTTTCAGGAAAGCTGTTTTAACACAAAAAGGCAGTTTCTGTATCTCCTGAAAACGGACAAAGCTTTCATGGGAATAAACAGAATATAAATAGAAAGCCTTTAAAATGCAGTTAAACAACAACAGTAATTAGTATATACCCAAGGGAAGCAGCAAATGTAATTGAAACAAATCACAACCTTTTTGGGTTAACATGATAGTAGTTAAAGAAACAGTGAAAACAATCTTTCCAGGCATAAGGCATAGGACAAAACTACATTATTGCTTGTGGCAAACCATTCCCCACATTTATATCCTAATCAAAATTCTATTAAAACACCACTTGTATGAATAAGCAACAGATAACCCCCCTCTTTCCCATAAAAACTATTCTGCACCAGGCACAGTTTCTTGTAACAAGGGCAAATGTGCAATAATATCTTATTTAACTGGTTTACTAGAGTTAGAAATAGACTTTAGTTCTCTTTTACTGAGCTGTACCTACAGGTCGACCCTAAAAGTGTGTTGTCACTGTGGTTTTTTTAAATTGAGGGTTCACAGCATTCACCAGTAAATATACTGCAATAATTATGCAAGTACTCAACATTTTGTAAAGGGTCATCTATATACAAAAGGGCAGAATAGAGAGGGCATTTCATCTAATCATGGATAGTTGCATGGACAATTAAAATGTGGACACCAAAAGTATGTTTAGGACTCCTTGCCTGCAGGGCACCGTACATTGGTTTCAGACTCTCTGGAAAAATGATTCAGAATCATTAGGAAGATACACAAAAATTATAGCATACATGATCATTTGTATATCAGCACAAGCATACTATCAATCAGTGCAGAATAAATCGATATAAATAATTCTGGTATGTATGAATTTAGGAAGGATAATAATATGAAAAGTAAATACAGTTTGTGTAAGAAGACAGAGTTCAGGTAAACCTGAACTTTCTCTAGATAATCATCTCTTATTGTTCACTAAGGGCACCATAGCTGTCTTCGGATATACCAGTCATGGAAACTAACACCAACCAATACATAAATATACATATTTAGAGAAGGAATGGTCTAGACAGACTGTATGGTAAGCCTCTAACACTTTACTGTTTTCTGAAAGGAAATGTAGAAGTGAATAATAACTAAAATCTTATCAGATTGAAATACAATGGTTTATGTAGTTCCTTTTTCTCTGCAAGTCGTCTTTTATGATTGGGTCTAAGACAAATGAGACAATTTATTGTAGAATAATGCCTTGGAAAACCTCCAAGCAAATTTAGAATCTTAAAAACTGGAATGGTAAGTACAGTAACTCTTGGAGATGTAGCTATAAATGTTTTGGGGAGACACTAATCATCACAGAAAATTTCAAACAATATTGTCAGTAGTGATGGGAGAAATAATTCGCCAGGCATGGATTTGCAGCAAATTTCTGCGTTCCGCCATTGGCAGATGCGCAACGTTTTTGCCATTTCATGGATTTTTCTCTGTTTCGCAAATCTTTCGAAAGATTCGCACATTTTTTGCCAAAGCGAAACAGGACAGATTCGCTCATCACTAAACTTCGTTTCGTACGATATTCGGTGCGTGTATGGCAAGTCGGCGAGTCAACCGATATCGCAGGAGGCTGCTGATATTGGTCGACTCACCGATCAGCTAGGTTAAAAGATTTTGATCGGGCGCCATAAAAGGTGCCTGAGCAAAATCTGCCTTCAGGGCTGAATCGGCAGAAGGAGGTAGAAATCCTATTGTTTCTACCTCCTTATCTGCCGTTTCAGCCCTGAACGGTTAGTGGCTGATTGAACGATCAGCAACTGATCTGGAACATGTAGAACATATGTACACTGCTGAAAAAAATAAAAGTAACACAAAAACAAGACATCCTAGATCTGAATGAATGAAATATTCTTATTAAATTCTTTGTTCTTTACATGTTGAATGTGAATGTGCTGACAACAAAATCAAATCAAAATCAAATTTATCAACCCATGGAGGTCTGGATTTGGAGTCACACTCAAAATTAAAGTGGGAAAAAAAACACTACAGGCTGATCCAACTTTGATGCAATGTCCTTAAAACAAGTCAAAATGAGGCTCAGTAGTGAGTGTGGCCTCCATGTGCCTGTATGACCTCCCTGCAATGCGTGGGCATGCTCCTGATGAGCTGGCCCTCATACCACCCTCATGGAGTCTGTTTCTGACCATTTGAGCAGACACATGCTCATTTGTGGCCTGCTTGAGGTGATTTTGCAGGGTTCTGGCAGTGCTCCTCCTGTTCCTCCTTGCACAAAGGCAGAGGTAGCGGTCCTGCTGCTGGGTTGTTGCCCTCCTACGGCCTCCTTCACGTCTCCTGATGTACTGGCCTGTCTCCTGGTAGCGCCTCCATGCTCTGGACACTACGCTGACAGACACAGCAAACCTTCTTGCCACAGCTCACATTAATGTGGCATCCTGGATGAGCTGCACTACCTGAGTGTGGGTTGTAGACTCCGTCTCATGCTACCACTAGAGCGAAAGCACCACCAGCATTCAAAAGTGACCAAAACATCAGCCAGAAAGCATAGGAACTGAGAAGTGGTCTGTGGTCACCAACTGCAGAACCACTCCTTTATTGGGGATGTCTTGCTAATTGCCTATAATTTCCACCTGTTGTCTATTCCATTTGCACAACAGCATGTAAAATTAATTGTCAGTCAGTGTTGCTACCTAAGTGGACAGTTTGATTTCACAGAAGTGTGATTGACTTGGAGTTACATTGTGTTGTTTAAGTGTTCCCTTTATTTTTCTGAGTGTATAATGAGAACTGTGTATTTGCTGATCCAAAGTTGATGGGTAGATAGGTAAGTTGATATCCTGACAGGTAAAGCCTCAGCCGGAGATATCACAAGTTGTCATATCTGATTCTGATCCACAGAATGGCCCATTTTTAAGGACAGAGGTTGGTGGATAAGTACCCAAACTAATTACAAGAAGCAAAACAGTTATTCAGAAACTTCTTTGTCTCTTTAGACTTGACTCAGAGCAGTTCAGTTCCTGGGACTTTTCTGGTTCCATTCCTGGAGCTAACTTGTGATGAACTTATTCATTTGCCAGTATCTAGTTCTGTTGAGGGTCTTGTCCTCATTGTAAGCCTATTCCTATTGTGGTTTGTGTCCTGGCTCCTTGCTCCTGATTCCTTGTCTATTTCTCATGAATCAAGTATAGTGATGAGCAAATCTGTCCTGTTTTTGATACAACTGTGCCCTTTTTTCCCGTGATCATCCCCAATTTGACGTGACCATGGGCAATTTTGACACGCCTGCACCCAATTTGACGCGGAACAAATTTTTTTTTTTCCGCGGCGAATTCTCACAGAAGTTTCGCGAAACAATTCGACAATGACGAAATGCAGAAATTCGCTGTAAATCCATGCCTGGCGAAAAAATTCACTCATCACTAACCGAGTACACTAATCAAGTACAATCATGGCACTGGCAGAATGGGGAAGGGCAGTTGTTACATTGGTAGCATAAAAGACTGATAAAAAGAGTGACATTTTTGTGCCAAAATTCAAATATTTAAGGCGCTTGCTGTCTGTATTCCCTGCCCAACGTAGGTTTTCTTCCTGGGTGTGATTTGTCTGCTGATTCTGCCGTGTTTTGACCCTTGCCTGTACCTGACCTCTCTTGCTTGCTGCCTGAATTGATCTTTGCCTGTTCCTGACCATCCTTGTCTGCTGCCTGAACTGACCTCTGCCTGTCTAACTATTCCCTTGGATTCTGATTCCGTACTGCACTGCCTGACCGTTGCTGACCCCGGCCTGTCTTAGACTACTCCAAAGTTTTCCCCACCTTCCTGCCACACTTTTGGTTCCCGTGCCTGCTCAGAACTCTCTCCTTGGGTCTCTCACAATAAGTCCTGGCAGCATCCGAGTAGCGAGGGGTTCCTCCCGACGTGAAAGGCGGCTGTTATAGGCAGAAGCGTGAGCCGTGACCGGACCCTTGGCGCCTGTTCTGAGTTTTGGGATACTGATCGTGACAGCACCCTAAAGAAATTTTCGTGCTGCCATATTTGGACTTCTTATAGACACACATATTTATATATATATATATATATATACAGTATATATATCTATATATATATATAACTTTTTGTTTCTATTGTGCTATTAGTAGGCAGCACTGTACTATTTAACAATGCAGCAAAATTACAAACAGTGAGGGCAAACATTGCAACAAATAAGTATAAATAAACAGAGATACTATTTACTGCACCTAGGTGCTCACCTGCTTACTGTTCCTTCATCACATCCATAAAATTCCTCAGTCTTTCATCCTTCTGGAAATGTAATATCACTAAAGTGCCTTTATGCTATGGTACAATTGCAGCAATACCCTTGCCAGGGATATAAAACATGCAATACAGATAAAAATGCTACAGAACACTGTTTAGTAAAGGTGAACAAAAACCTGCATTTACTTGTAGTCAAGACAATCTATTGAATATTTAAAATATTTTAAGTATAATATATATATTATTTATAGAACTGATACATAAAAAGGCCCATCATAAATTCTCAGCTTGGGGTAATAGTGAGAATAGTATAGCATTGCTAAACTAAAATGAAAGGGTGTTTGTTTGCAGCTGAACATGAAGTTCTTTCGAGCCTAGCTAGGTTTTTAAAAGGCTATATATCATAACAAGTTTAATTGCACGGAGAGTCATCTGAAATCATGTACAGATTAATGCATAAAAACATTACCCTGATTTTATGCCAAGCAGTGGAAAATAAAAGTTGACAAATAGGAATTCTTGTGCAACTGGAAATTCAGCATGTTCATTGCAAGAGATTTCAGGGTCTCTGGTATCGTTTAAATGCACTTTTTTCTCTTGCCAATTCTATTACTTTTCCTTCTGCTCAGCCTCGCAGTCACACCATCACATTTCTCACATTATTATTAAACACTGCGTGTGACTGTCACTATGCGTGTGTGTATTTCTGAGTGACGCTGCACGTATGCAAGCTAAAACTGGCCTCATTTATTTATAACAGGGTGACAAGGTGCAAAGTGCAAATGCAAACACCCACTCCCCATAAGTGCATCTCCTTGTGCTTGCTGAACTGAGTGCAGAATTTCCTTGCTCCTGTATATATTTGTATATGCATAGAGCAGGGGTCCCCAACCTTTCTTACTCGTGAGCCACAGTCAAATGTAAAAAGACTTGGAGAGCAACACAAGCATCATAAAAGTTCATGGAGGTGCAAAATAAGGGCTAAGATTGGCTATTAGGCAGCCTCTATGCACACAATCAGCTTACAGGGGACTTTATTTGGTAGGAAATCTTTTTTTTATTCAACCAAAACTTGCCACCAAGTCAGATTTTCAAAAATAACTACGTGGTTTGGGGGCACTGAGAGCAACATCCAAGGGGTTGGTGAGCAACATGTTGCCCGAGTCACTGGTTGGGGATCACTGACATAGAGCAACATCAGCATGTCAGCAGTGCATAGTACATGAGAGCCGCATGAGTAGAATATGGGTGTCTCCCAGTTTGCCCCAGTCCTCTGGACTCAGCCTCCTGCTGACCATTGGTAAATAAGCATGTGCTCTGTATTCTGGATGAACATTATTTGGGTGCCAGTTACACAGTTGTGTTGTAAAATAGAGTGTAATTATAAATGTGTATTTATTCTATGTGCAGTCTGTGCTAACTGGCTCTTATATTGGAAGTTAGTTTATACAGGTCAGGGAAGACAAAAACCTCTTCCCTTAATTCCTAACATTCATTACCCAAGCAATGAATAACCTGTAAATACATCTTTCTATAAACAATCTTACTAGTATTGTCTCACTGAAAATTTTATATAATAAAAAGTATTCCTCAGATATAATATATATATATATATATATATATATATATACTGTATATATATATATATATATATATATATATATATATATATACTGTATATATATATATATAAAAGGGTATCAGAAATATATATAAGGGTATCAGCACTCAATGGCATATATAATGCTGCATTTAGTTTATTAATAATAATATGTAAGAATTAAATGTTATTCATTTCCATATGTACAGTGGTAAATATAGAAAAATTTTCTCCTAACTAAAGACCCTAAAAACCTATTTTCTCTGTGGTTTTAAATATAATCCCCCTGTATACTTACATTTCTCAAGCCTTGCATTTGCAGTTGTGACTGACCCATTTGTGTTTTTTTGTTTTCAAAAAGGTTTAGATGCCCCACTTGGGTCCTATTTTCTTGATAATGCTGCAATCCTTTTAGCAGTAACCCTGCACAGGAATATACTACACAAATGTAAAATAATACTTTTAGATATAAAAGGTGCAAAAAGATGAATTACTTATTTGTAAGTGAATAAGATCATATGCGTATTTAACCTGCATATAATAACCTTCAACCATCTGTTAACCTGTGAAATCATTCTTCGCATCTTGGATATTTTAGATTACAAGGTTATATTTAGGGTCTTGAAGCCCTGCAATCTTCTCCATGCTCTACATTGATTCCTCCCTGTTGGTTTTGTTCCAGGAGACAAGTTAGAGGAAATGTTTTGCTTGGATATGTCCATAAGTCAATGAGAATAAAATCGTTCCTGTACAAGCTATTATTGACTCATTTGTGTTAAAGTATTGGTGAGTGCAAGATTCTTGTATAAATCAACTCCATGTTAGACAATACAATAATTAATGACCAAAATGATCTGAGAAGTTTTTCTTATGGGATTATGTTTTTTTTTATGCTGAATATTGTTCAGCCCCTTATTCAGAACATATAGCAAAATGGGCATGGGCACATTGAGAATCAGCTTTAGAAAATAACCGGTGATTGCTCATATATTTTCCAATGTTCCTAAAGAGCCATCATTTTCAGAATCTTAATCCAGATCTGAATCTCCATTAACACTAAGGCATTTAAGGGGGGTAATCTTTTGAGTTTATTGAATAGAACCTACATTTTGTTATTATTTATATAGCGCCATTTTCTCCTGCAGCAATTTACAGAGAAATAGAATACAAATACAAAAGATAAGTTACTTATACAGACCAACATTTCACCAGAATAGATGCACACTTACATTTGTATTTGTTAGGAGAGAATAGAGAGTGGGCCTCTTTGCTTTATTTAAAAACCTATTTTTTTTAAATACATTGAGGGTGCAATTGACCCATGTAATGCATTGGACTTGGGTACTTATCAGTAAATATCAGCTGTCTGATATTGAATCATAGAGGTGTATATTCCTTTCTGGGACAGTCATTAGTTATCGCTTAGCGGTCATCTACATCAATCCTGCTAAATGTCCCATGACACTTGGCATTGTAGATCAATGAATGTAGAGAAATTAGGGAGAACTGGGTTAAAACAAATGTTATGTGGGTTGGCATTGCTTGATAAGGCTGCATTACCCATTCCTCGGTGAAGACCGCAGCAATCTAAAATACCACTGGGGCATCATATAAAAACCTTTAATAATCATGAAATGCTAAAAAGCTTCTATAAATCTGCAGCACATACAAGTCATTAGGAAACTACATTATAGATGCTACACAGTTCTCACAAGACTAATGAAAGTATAGATAAAGCTTCAAACAGGATTTGGAGAAATTGTATGCCCACAAGCAACTTTACTACCCAAATGATGGTTATGTCCTAAACTCATTAATGTTAGCAGCAAGCTTTCCAAAGGATACATACAATAAATAATAGGAATCGCAATTCTAAGTCTAAGTCTATCATGCAACAAAAGGCATTTAGGCCTTAAAACGTGCACTATTTATAGCATGCGTTAAAAATGTTATTGTGTGTAATTTTTCGCGTTTTAACACACGATTCACTAAAAGTATATTTGCGTTAATTTAGACGCGATGCTGTTTGCATTATGTAAGACTATTATTGTGCGGTATTTGACTGAACGCACGCCATATTAGCCATACACGGCATTACTTTCGTAAAACTACTTTTATGAAAATGACCATTTCCCTGCAAACTGGAGGATGCATCACTCTAGGGCCAACACATACTTGAATAAATAACACTGCAAAGTCCATATTTTATTGCCAAAAGCTCATGAACTGTACTTTTCTATAATTACCGCCTGCCCCAAGTAGGTGTTAATTTTCGCACAGACAAATGCCGTATTTAGCGCGTCTAAGTGTTTGTGAATCATGTGTTAGTATTATTTCGGAGTGCAAATTAATGCATGCAGTAGCAAAAAATTTAATGCACACGATATGCGACAACGCATGCGTTAATACTTTGGCGAATCGCGCGTTTTTTTCGCGTCAATTTTAATGCAAAAAAGCGTGAGATAAAACTTATCAACCTTTAGTGAATCAACCCTATAGTCTGAAACCATGATGGCTTATGAAGGCAGATTCATGGTATTTATCTACTTTGGACTCTTTTAGCCATTGCAAAGGTTTTCAGGCATTAAAATGCTATTTAACCCCACAGACAGCATTGCATTTCTAAATATATATTATGCTTTTCTTAGCTTTTCTGTCTTCATGGCTTTCAAAAAGAGTTCTACCTCACACAGCAAAATGACAACAAAGGGAATGTTAGACTACTGTCCCTTGTTGTTAATAACATAAGTTGCATTGGGGCTCTTTGGATAATATTGATACATTGCAGTGCTGTAGTCTTGGGTTCTGATCAGGGCACTATGGAATATGTATGTTCTACCAAACATTGTGTAAGTTTTCTCTGGTCCCCTCACACAGCACTGGTAGAGAAATGAAGTGTGGGCGTGTCCTAACGGTCCCTGCCAGAAGCACAGTAGGAGGGGGAGAGCCAATCACAGCCCTGCACTCACACAAGCAAAGACAGGCTTCAGTTCCCTATCAGGTCAGCCTAGCTGCTGATTGGTTCCTATCCTACAGTGCAGTGGATGGAGGGCCGCCAGCCCCCCTGCATATCCAGAGAATTCAGCCAGCAGAAAGTGGAGCAGATGGGCGGGACTAGTGGGGTTTTTGTGGAATTTCTCAATAAATAAATAAGTCAGAAACACAACTTTTTAAAGCACAATACTTCTATATCTAGAGGAGTATAATTCTCTGGTACATTCTTAATTTTTATAGGATATGTCTCCTTTAAGATTTGCTGTAATGTCATATATTAGCTTTATATAAGTGATCCTTTTTAAGAGGAGCACAAAAGGTTCATGGGATTACTAGATACAGAATGTTCCCGCACACATTATCAGATGAGATGTGTATAATAATATTCCTTTGATGAAAATGAAAACATAACATAAACAGATCATTATAACAAAGGCAACAAGAAATGGAAAAAAAACTGATGTTTTGTATATACAGTAGTTCAGCACCTAGTGTATCTACAGCAAAGTGTACAAAAGGTGGGAGGCACATGGGCATGGCCTTGAATGCCACTATCTTGTGCATGTAGAAAGTGCTGTAAAACTGCCTGTTTCAGGGTGAGCCTTTTCCAATTCCGTCATCCTCAAATGGATATGTTTATTTTTGTTGATACCTCAACCAGTGGTTCATGAGCAACATGTTTCCAGTATTTCTGAAGCTGTTAAGTATTACTCATCAAGCATATTATTGGGTTACCTTTCCTTCTGTTACTCCTTTGTAAGACTTAGGGGGGCCATTTATTAACGCTCTAAATTTTTTATATCCAAATCTGATTTTTTAGCACTAAAAGTCGCAGAAAAAAAGGCATGATTTTTTTAAGATTTACTATGCAACAAAACTGCTACAAATCCAAATCCGATAATTTGTCAGCTCAAACTTGCCAAGATCATGTAGAATTCAATAGCAGGTGTCCCTTTCCTTCCCTGGAGGATCCTTTTTTTGCTTCAAAGCTTTAAAGGACAAGGAAAGGTTAAGTCACTTGGGGGTGCCAAAATGTTAGGCACCCCCAAGTGACTTTAATCGTTTACCTTATACCCCAGGCTGGTGCCCCTGTTAGGAGAAAACGGTACCTGTAGTGAGCACTTCCTCCTTCCTGCTTTGTTTTGCCGGCAAATTCCCGGGACCGGCGCATGCGCATTAGAATGAAAAGCCGACTTCTCTGGTAAAGTTTGGCTTTTTCACTCTACTGCGCATGCGCGCCCACTGAAGCAGGAAGGAGGAAGCGCTCGCTGCAGGTACCCCGGGCTGGTGCTGTTCTCTCCAAACAGGGGCACCAGCCTGGGGTACAAGGTAGGCGATTTAAGTCACTTGGGGGTGCCTAACATTTTGGCCCCCCCAAGTAACTTTGCCTTTCCTTCTCCTTTAAAAGTTTCAGGTTTTTTGACGCTTTTTCTTTGTGTGACAATGCAAAAAAGTAGGTTTTGGTGCGACAACCCGACTTGTTCAGACTTGTCAGACATTCGTGGAAATTAGTTTATTTGAATTTTTAAAAAGAAACAAACGAAAAATGTTAGTTTTAGTAAGTGTGCCCCTAATTTAGGAAAATTATTTTCAGAAAAAATTATAGCAATCGGTTTTATTATGCTGCAGTATTGTGAGCTCTAATATAACACTTAATAAACACTATAATACCATTTTATACCATATATCGGTAAACACCCCCAAACAAGAATGTCACCTTTCCTCCCTGTTTCCAACCATGGCATCACTCATGTTCCGAACAAAAATGAAAGGAAGATTTATCTGTTAATACCATAATCACCTACATGCCATGTACAGATAGTTTTGGCCACACCATAAAATGCAAAGAAACCACTTGGCTATATTCATTTATATTTCTAAATAAACCAAGACCCTTCAACCACAGGTAAAGCAAAATGAACACAAACTTTCTTTGTATGCATGAGGAACGAAAATATCTAGACCGAGTCCTAACACCTCAGCAATCACAGGGAAAACTTGTATAGTTATAGTAAGTTCACCCATAATAAAATGGAAATAAATACTAGAGATCTCCCTGATACTATAAAGTGTCTGTTATCACTTCATAAGATGCAGACATATCACAAACATGTCTTTTTTGGAATCTTGTTTTGCAAGGTTCATGGTTATCACTGCTGCTGTGCAGCTCTGATATTATCAGTTCAAATCAGACTTGACCACTGTCTGGAAGGAGCTTAGATATTCTCTTTGTGTCTGCAGGGGTTTCCTCTGGCTACTCCAGTTTCTTCCCACACACCAAAAACATACAGGCAGGTTAACTGGCTCCTGATTTCCGTACAATATGTAAAAGATAATAACAGATCCACAGCTCAATGCCAGAACAACATGGCTGAGCTGGTTGATTGCACTGCATGTTCTAACAGGCTGATTAGGAATAAAAATCTTTTGTAGTTGCTATTGGAATCAATTGTTTACAATGGTTTGCTATGTACTGCAATATCACATCTATTTGAAGAGATTTCAGAATGTCTCTGTAATATGTATAACATAACTTGCCGCTTGATTGATATTTTTTGTTCTTTCTTCTGTCAGTGGCAAATAAGGGAGTTGGCAGTGGGGCGTTTCACACCCAGCCACTGATCAGCATGGCTGCTTTTGCAGTTCGGAGACAGCGGAGCAGTTGGAGATTGCTTGTTCTTGTTTTATTCATTGAACAAAAAGCATCACATTTATGTTGCTTCCATTACTGCCAAATCTAAAATCAGCAATTACTTTCAGACAAGATGGGTCTTCTTTTAACCTTAAATCCCCCACAGAATCCTTGGTTGACATAAGTTAAGGTTGTTTTGGCAGCTCAGAGGTATGCCAATCTTGCAAGTCTGAGGAATGACTTACCATCATGTGATATACAAACACAATAATTTGAGTGTGAGAACAATCAGAGTCCAGGCAGTAGAGTAGTAATTTTTGAGACAAAAATATAGTTTATAGTTAATAGAAAATGTAAAGCCTAAAGCGTTTCGTGTCTAATGGGTATTTAAAGGAGAAGGAAAGGTTAAGTCACTTGGGGGTGCCAAAATGTTAGGCACCCCCAAGTGACTTAGAATGCCTACCTTGTACCCCGGGCTGGTGCCCCCGTACGGAGAGAACAGCACCAGCCCGGGGCAGCTGCCGGCGCTACCTGCTTCCTCCTCGCTTGCGCGCGCATGCGCAGTAGAGTGAAAAGCCGAACTTAAACATGAAAGTTGGCTTTTCACTCTACTGCGCATGCGCCGGCCCACGGATTTCGGCAGCAGCGCGCAAAGGAAGGAGGAAGCGGTGTCTACAGGTGCCCTGGGCTGGTGCTGTTTTCTCCTAACGGGGGCACCAGCCCGGGGTACAAGGTAGGTCATGTAAGTCACTTGGGGGTGCCTAACATTTTGGCACCCCCAAGTGACTTAGCCTTTCCTTCTCCTTTAAGGTGGCCATACACTGGCAGACCAATTAAGCAGCTTATTTGCCCATGTATGGGCAAATAAGCCAACTGATATCTGGCCTAAAATTGGCTATGTTTTGAGACAATCTATATATATGTTGCCTATTGGGCTATTTATTATCTATTTTTCCACTTGATTTTATTTATATATTTCTATATGGGCAAAACAAATACACACATATTTTTCACATTACATGATGTAGCCAAAAGCAATTGAATTTTTTGTTTATCACTTTTGACAACCTGGAGTATTTATTTGGTAAAAATGCAGCAACACAGCTTTATCAATTTGCCATTTATTTTGCACCACTTTTTACATCAATAAGTTTACACATCATGATAACTAGGCCACTAACAGTTCATGTTCACATCCCCTTTCTAATTTGAAAGCTTTGACTGGTAATTTATGCATGTCTTTTTCTTTCTAGGTTCTAAAAACTCTTATTTCTACATTTGATCGGCACAAAGCTAAGCCTCTCTCCCAAATGTCCTTCGTGAGTGATTCATGAAAGTACCCTCAGCCAATGGCATGCCAAGCTGCTGGCCTCATAGAGAAAAACTGCTTTCAGTTCCTAATGAATTTATTGCATCATCACAGGGATTTACAGTTTTAACATCAGTAAGGATTTTCAGGTTGTGATTGCATTTGCTTAGTATTAGCAGAAGGTCTGGTTCACAGATGAAAAAAATGAAAACCTGTCGCAAAACAGAACTGTGCTTCTCTTTCCTCTACAATTAAGGGAAAATACAGAAAAATATTTGAAAATGCAAACAATATGGTATCTGAAAGGCATAATGCAGAGTCTGTTCAATGTATCTAAAAGTCCAGTCTCCAGACATCCTTTAAATTTATGTGTGATTATAGTAATACTACTAAAGATACAGTAGCTGAGATTTGAATGTGTTTCTACTACTATCATACTTTTCTACTACTAGAAGCCAAGGTTTGCAGCAGGAAACTGGCACAATGGTGGCATCATTTCAGCACGACTTTACCACAACTACATACAGGTCAGAGAGTAAATCTCTGTTACTAATTGAAATATCTACCTGAAACATACAGAAGAGTGGTAACTGTCTGGAATCATACTATTCATATTAAAGATAAATATTAGGCTAGTGACATACATCATGCATTTTCCACTGGTGTATGTATGACCGCAGAGAAAACACTGCTCTGCTCTTGTCTACACATTGCTGGGTGCCTACTGACATACATGGCATTGGCCCATCAGTGACCACATGGGGGGGCAATGATATGTGTATAAGATAAGATGTGTATAAGTATTGGATTCGTTATCTGGAAACCAAGTATCCAGAAAGCTGTGAAGTATGTGGAGGCCATATTCCATTTTAAGTAAAAAATTCTAATTTTTTAAAACAATTTCCCGTGTTGTTGATGATAAAGAGGCTGAATAAACCCATATTGGTGCCAAAACAATCCTATTGGGTTTATTTAATCTAAAATGGTGATCCAAATTACAGAAAGATCCCTTATCAGGGATTATTAAAGCTACCTGGCAAATGAAACCTGTATAAATTGAATTCATGTGTTAAAGTAGTGATGGGTGGAATAATTCGGCAGGCATAGATTTGTGGCAAATTTCCACGTTTCTCCATTGGCAGATTTTTTTTAGCAAAACAGGTGGAAAAGTTTGGCGCATAAAAATTCAGTGTGCTTCAAAAAATTGGCATCTGCGTCCAAAAATTGGCACCCCGTGTGCATAAAAAAAATTATGCGCACCCTTTCTTAGTATTGATAATTTTTGGCAAGTTTCACAAAATTTTCAAAAGATTCATCGCTAGTTAAAGGTATACTGCTACTATTAGTAGAGAAAGCACTCAAATTAAGCGACGCACCCAGGCATTTAGTGAATTCTTATTTCATTCTTTATTCTTTATTTACCATAGCTGTTACCTTTTTTCCCCTTAACCCTTTAAGTGCCAAGGGACGTAGATTCTACGTCCCAGGTACCAAGGGACCAAAGTGCCATGGGACGTAGAATCTACGTCCAATGGCACTGTCGGGTTTACAAGCGCTGCGCTCGCTTTTAAAGCAGCGCAGCGCTTGTAAACCCCTCAGATCCCCCTAGGCAACGAGCAGAGTAAGACATACTCACCGATCCGGGTCCCCGAGCCGCACCGATCGCGTCGCCAGCCAATGACAGCAGTGGACACGCGTTGATGACGTGTCCACTGCTGTCCCTTTAAATAGCGCCGCCTACTGTCGGCTCCCTCACTCCTGCTGCGCACTTCGGACGAGATGGAGCTCCCCTGCTGCCTTCCTGCTGGATTGATCGCCCCTGATCGCCCCTGATCGTCTGCCTGCCTTGGGTAAGCTGAACTACAACTCTCTACCACTGTTTATTTTGCTTATTTCTATCTCAACTGTCTAAAAAATTTTTTTTTTTTTTTTTTTGCATTTTTTCTTCTATCTTTGTCATTATTACACTTTTGTACACATACACACTGATTTACAACTTTCCCAAGCACACACAGACACTTACACACACACTTACACTTACACTTTTTTTTTTTTTTTTTTTTCTTTCTTTCTTTTCTTTTCTTTCTGTCTTTGCTTTCTTTGGCAGTCTTTTTTTTTACTAAAACTTTATTTCTGATCTTGCTCTATAATTATCTGATTTATTTGGTTGCATTTTAGTGTTTTTTTGGCATTTTCATAATTGATTTCTGTTTTTGAATTATTCTATTGCACTGTAACTTTTTGTATTGCTATTGGGTGCTGAATTTGCAGTGACGTTGGTGGATCCAGGGCTCTGACCACCGATTTCATTGCAATTATTGTTCTTCTGTTGGTTTAGGTGGTTTTATTGGATTTTACGGTGTTTTATCTTTGCATTGTTCTTTATTGTGTGTTTAGTGCCCCCAAAAAGGTTGCTTTTGCAGTGACATTGGTGGATCCAGGGCTCTTACCGATTTCATTGCAACTATTGTTCTTTGATTGCTTTTAGTGGTTTTATTCCATTTGATTTCAGTTGTTCTAGAAAGGTCCAGAGGTGCTAAGATTGTTCTGGTAGTTTCTATTGCCAAGGGTTAGGCTGATGCCACACGAGGCGTAGGGCTGATTTTTTCAGCAAGTGGAAAAACGCTTGCCGAAAATTCAGCCCTACGCCTGCTACTTGTGCCTGCACCCGAATGAATGGGATACGCTCGGGTGCAGGCACGTGTAGCCGATATACGCATGAAAACGCGAGACTTTGCATTCTCACGCGTTTTCATGCGTATATCGGCTACATGTGCCTGCACCCGAGCGTATCCCATTCATTCGGGTGCAGGCAAAAAAAAAGGGGTGCATAGAGTGCAGCCCCAATATTATGCATTTTCAGGTTTGGCGGCCTATGTGCAACCAGACATAGGTATCGTTTTATTCAGGGGAACTTGCAGATTGATGGTTAGTAAGTTTTTGGTAGTTGCCATGGAGATTTTGGGGAGAAATCTAGGTTTTTTATCTGGTTTTTCCTTGATTTCTGACCAAAATCTAGGTTTGTATCTGGTTTTTCCTTGATTTCTGACCAAAGCGCTGACTTCTGCAAGGGACTGCGGCCACAATTTTCCATGTAGAAAGAGAAGAGTGGCGTCTCTGAATAGCTGAAGGTGTGCACTTTTCGTAAATATATAGATTGTGGGGGTTATCTCACAGGTAGGGGGGGTTAACAGTGAAAAACTGCAGGTAGTGCACATAGAGCGCAGCCCCCAAAATTTCAACTGAAATTGCCCTTATGCATTGCCCCTGTTTGGGGGCATTTGGTGGCCACGTCTTTATGTGCACCCATACATATGGGGTATCGTTTTATTCAGGGGAACTTGCAGATTGATGGTTAGTAAGTTTTTGGTAGTTGCCATGGAGATTTTGGGGAGAAATCTAGGTTTGTATCTGGTTTTTCCTTGATTTCTGACCAAAGCGCTAACTTCTGCAAGGGACTGCGGCCACAATTTTCCATGTAGAAAGAGGAGAGTGGCGTCTCTGAATAGCTGAAGGTGTGCACTTTTCAGAAATATATAGTTTGCGGGGGTTATTTCACAGGTATGGGGGTGTTTAGACTAAATAACTGCAGATAGAGCACAGCCCCCCCTTATGCATTGCCCCTGTTTGGGGGCATTTGGTGGCCACGTCTTTATGTGCACCCATACATATGGGGTATCGTTTTATTCAGGGGAACTTGCAAATTGAGGTTTAGTAAGTTTTTGGTAGTTGCCATGGAGATTTTGGGGAGAAATCTAGGTTTTTATCTGGTTTTTCCTTGATTTCTGACCAAAATCTAGTGTTGTATCTGGTTTTTCCTTGATTTCTGACCAAAGCGCTGACTTCTGCAAGGGACTGCGGCCACAATTTTCCATGTAGAAAGAGAAGAGTGGTGTCTCTGAATAGCTGAAGGTGTGCACTTTTCGTAAATATATAGATTGTGGGGGTATCTCACAGGTAGGGGGGGTTATCACTGAAAAACTGCAGGTAGTGCACATAGAGCGCAGCCCCCAAAATTTCAACTGAAATTGCCCTTATGCATTGCCCCTGTTTTGGGGCATTTGGTGGCCACGTCTTTATGTGCACCCATACATATGGGGTATCGTTTTATTCAGGGGAACTTGCAGATTGATGGTTAGTAAGTTTTTGGTAGTTGCCATGGAGATTTTGGGGAGAAATCTAGGTTTGTATCTGGTTTTTCCTTGATTTCTGACCAAAGCGCTAACTTCTGCAAGGGACTGCGGCCACAATTTTCCATGTAGAAAGAGGAGAGTGGCGTCTCTGAATAGCTGAAGGTGTGCACTTTTCAGAAATATATAGTTTGCGGGGGTTATTTCACAGGTAGGGGGGGTTAACACTGAAAAACTGCAGGTAGTGCACATAGAGCGCAGCCCCCAAAATTTCAACTGAAATTGCCCTTATGCATTGCCCCTGTTTTGGGGCATTTGGTGGCCACGTCTTTATGTGCACCCATACATATGGGGTATCGTTTTATTCAGGGGAACTTGCAGATTGATGGTTAGTAAGTTTTTGGTAGTTGCCATGGAGATTTTGGGGAGAAATCTAGG
Organism: Xenopus tropicalis; assembly: GCF_000004195.4. Taxonomy (NCBI): domain Eukaryota; kingdom Metazoa; phylum Chordata; class Amphibia; order Anura; family Pipidae; genus Xenopus; species Xenopus tropicalis. Next base: position 76,468,319 of record NC_030684.2, read on the forward strand.
TTTGTATCTAGTTTTTCCTTGATTTCTGACCAAAGCGCTGACTTCTGCAAGGGACTGCGGCCACAATTTTCCATGTAGAAAGAGAAGAGTGGTGTCTCTGAATAGCTGAAGGTGTGCACTTTTCAGAAATATATAGTTTGTGGGGGTTATTTCACAGGTAGGGGGGGTTAACACTGAAAAACTGCAGGAAGTGCACATAGAGCGCAGCCCCCACATTTTTAGCTGTAATTGCCCTTGTGCATTGCCCCTGCTTTGGAGTGTTTGGTGCCCATGTCTTTATGTGCACCCATACATATGGGGCATCATTTTATTCAGGAGAAGTTTGTCTTTCAAATATGCCTTTGTTAGAAAATTTTTATGAGATTTTTTTTTGTCAAATCCACATTTGATCATGCGTCCAAGTTTACGTTTTAGAAAAAAAAAAAAAATGTCATAAAAAGTTCCAAATTTCACAATGCACTGACAAAAGGTATTTGGCTTTTGAGTGAAAACTACATTGCACCTAGAAACCTGAAGGTCTGTAGTTTCTAAAGATACCAAACATGAGGGGATATTTTAGATTTACATATAAGTTATGCTGCATTAACTGTTACAAGCGCTTTTCTGCTTTGTTCTGGTGTGATATTGTACTAAGTATTGCCTTAGTTTGGGGGTTACTTCTGGACAGGAACTGTGGGGTACCACCACATATTTGGTATCGTTGGAATTGGGAGTATCAGGGCTTTTACAAACAATAAAAAAAAGTGAGTAAAATTAACTTTTCTATGGAAAAAAACCTCAAAATATACAGAAATTTTTCATAATTTTATTTTTTTTTTACATATTTCACCCAAAATACACATCATATCTCCAGAAAAGTTATAAAATTTGGTATGTATGTCGAAGCCCAATTAGTGACGAAAAAAACGATATATAATTTCCCTAGTTTCGTGGAGGTTTTCCTACCAAAAAACATTGTTAAAGTGAATGAGTACAAAATGCTTAAAAAACGTCTGGCACTGGGGGGAACCGAAATGACGAATTCGGCTGGCACTTAAAGGGTTAAAGGTGTTTAATTGTTATTGTGTTACAGCAGTCATATGTCCCTTTCCTCTTTTTGTATATATATATATATATATATATATATTTATTTAAGTTTTATGCTCTTCTAGTTAGCACTGGCTAGTTTTCTCTTACTAAAGAATGTGCAGTACACTGCATTTAGGTGATGGCATGCTGATCATCTTGCAGATATGTATTATATTATAAACATGTAATAAAGGCAGATTTAAACATTTTCAAATTTTTGTTTTTTTCTAAACTGGATTATAGAAAAACATTTTTTTTTCAGTTGCTAGCTTATTTATGAAAAAACTTGCACTGCTTGATACCTTGATACCTCTCTCAAAAGGATTCAGGTGTCTGAACTTATGAGCTCCATGTTAAAATGCTGCTACCTCTTCTCTAATTTGGGCCAAGAGCATGGCTTATATTAGAAGAGATATAGCTAAAAATATCCACGCTGCTTCCCACTTACTTTAAGAATAAGAAAACAATGGGGCATTATGTTGCCCATGAGAAATCAGGCTCCCTGCTAGAAACAAAACTCCAGAAAATAATTTTACATGGTACCTTACTTGATTTTTCATGTCCAAATAATTTGAATCATATACTGTATTTGTGAGAAAAATCTTCTTCTAATGAGGGGAAGGTTTCGACCATTGCAGATGAGGGAAAACCATCAGTGGTCAACATTAGGCCTTAGAAATGTTAGGCATTAGAAATGTTTTCGCCTACTTATATACAGTATATGAATTAGCTGACACAAACCCCGCCTAATTAGGGGGAGTGCTGCTTGCTAAGAACAACTGCAATGCATGGGAGGGCTTTGCACAAGCATAGTACTGATTAGCAGCTGCCTTTTTGAAGAGCTTTCTGATATAAAGCAAAAACAGAAATATATCTCCTGTAGCTGGGCAAGCAAGCAGATTACATATAAAAAGGAAATAAAGAAAAATTCATGACACCTTCTTCTATAAATCTAGCACTCAATCCTTATAATAGCCTGTTCTTTCAAAAGACCAATAGACTGTATGATTAATAAATAAAGGGCTTACTCAAAAGCAAACAGCCATATATCATCTGTAGAAAAGTGTATTTCATGTGCTACAGCCCAATATGCTGTCACAAAAGAATTTAGTCAAAACACACACTGGCAACATTTTGTTTCCAGTGCAACAGTTGCTAAATCCAATCAGTCTGTTGTATTCTCAGCCCTTTGACTACCACTTGCCCTACACATTCAGATTAAATTGAAGCAGATTAAACAGATTGTGCAGATCTGGTATTATTGCTTATTTTCTCTGTTTTTTTAGTATAACCAAATAATAACTTTCCCATATGCTGGACATGCAAAGAGTCACAAACATAAGGAGTCCAGGTCCATAGCTATGCAGCCTGATCTAGTGAAGGCCAAACTGTGCCCACACACGCTAACCTCAGACAGTATTGTACAAGGTTAATCAAAACCAAGGAGTGCTCAACAAATTATATAGAAATTAATTTATGCTGAATATGTCCTGTCATATTAAAATAATGCAGGCATTAGTGATTAGTGATGAGAGAATGCATTGGCATGGATGGATTCCATTCATGCGAAATTCTGCATATCGCCATTGGCAAATATTTTTTGCAAACTGGCAAAAAAATTCAATGCAACAAAAATTTGCGGATACGTAAAAAAAAGTCTAAATTAATTTTTCAACAGTTTTGCAAATTTTTCAGTGAAACAAAATGGGACAGATTTACTCATCACTATTGCAGTACCAATAATAAATATAATATGTCTAAGGCTAATGCCATACTTAGCATATGGTGTATATTTTCGGCAAGCCGAGAAACGTTTATTTTCCGCCGGCAAATTTTTTCCAGCAGTTTCGCGAAACAATCCGCCAATGGCGGAACACGGAAATTCACAGTGAATCCATGCCTGACAAAACATTTTACCCATCACTAGTAAAGAGTACTTTATTGGAACTGTACTATTTTGGTTTTCTACCCTTTAAGCAGCAGTTTGCCTGCTTTAAGCACTAATGTGGATTCAATGTTTTTACTTTTATCACTGATATTAAGTTTTTGCATCATGACTGTGACTGTCCTGCCACAGCGAAGGCTTTCATTTGCATGCTATGCTGGAACAGAAATGGATAACCTGTACACCTTGGCTTTTAGCAGGGATGCAACTCAGTCTAAAACACTGATGTCTAAGCTATGCATCTATCTATCTATCTATCTATCTATCTATCTATCTATCTATATCTACCCTTCAGCACCAATGGGCAATTAGTACTCCTCATCCTTGAACACTAATGATTAATATGTGTACAATCCTACAGTTGGGAAGACTAACCTGATCTGATTACTCTTGCCTATGGCTAATGTCTGCACCCAGCCTGAACCAACTTGTGCAGAACACTTGTCTGGAACAATCAAGTCTGTAACAGTGACAAATTATCTGTCCACTCAAGACTACCAGTAACAGCTAAGATGTGCAGAGGGGTCTAGTGCAGCACAAAGATAAACTTTACACCTCAGCTTGCAGGATTGATGACTAAATGGTATACTTCATTCTGAAGATGAGATGATTAATCTTTGCCCCCTTGAGAAGGGACCGCTAGGGTTTTCACTCCAGTGGCTAATCAGTGTAGCCTACCCAGAGCTATCAACCTTGAGAGAAGCAAAGCCAGGGGACCATGCATGCCACTGAAATTCTTTACTCATACCCAAAGGTGTTGTCATGTGCCTACATGCGCTTCTGGAAGTGATGCCACACACAAATGGTCAGTTGAAGCCGAAAAATGCTTTGGATTCTGTCACTGATTGTTTACTGTGCATGGGTGCACAAAACTTCAGGGGATAGCCAAAAAATCATGAAAATACTATTGGGTGATGAACAAGGGATAGAATGCAAAATCGAATAACTCCTGAAAAATAGGGAGGATGGGTTTACAGTTCTGCCCATCCAAAATATAAAGCACTGGATCTGGCACTGAATCTCTGGCATGACCTAAGTATTGTAGAATAAAGGGAGGTAACAATTCAGTACATATTAATGTCATTTACTATTGTATAATGTTGAAGCTGCTCTGTCATCAAGGGGAAGATTTATGAAAATGTGAGTTTAGAGCTTAATACATAAAAAATCACCCATCTTCTTTTCATTCCTATGAGATTTATAAAAGTGTATTGATCAAATGGTGAGTTCTAACTTTCACTAAAAAATCCCATAGGAATGAACTGAAAGTAGGTGAGTTTTTGTGTCTATACTTGTGATTTTTTTTCCCATAAGAAAATTGCTTTATGGTTGGAGAAAATCAGTGTTTAAATATATGAGGTTTTTGCATTTACAATAATATTTTTTAATTTTTACTCATAATTCACAATGATCTTTATCTTGGTATAGATTGATTGGCAGCCACTAAGCCTTACTTTATTATTCTTTTGATATTATTAATGATAAGCAGAATTACCTACAGTATATTACCAATGGTATCGGGAGACCTGCCTGTCCAATAACTTATTCCAGAATCAACGTTATTAATATGAAGTTGGCCTACCATATTTTGTGCACTTTGTGCTTGTGCACCTGGAATGGTGTGCTAATGGTTACCCCTCACTCAGTATGCAGAGCTACCTATAGAGGGCAGGGGGTGGGTGGCATGTGGGCATTCCCTAAAACACCCCCTAGCTTGGGCATGATTTAGAGATCCCTATAGTAAGACTCCCTTGCACTTCTATAAGTTATTCTCTGCACCTTATGAATGCATTGAGATAACAGTTAATTGATTGTTCTATGTTCTGATCCTTATATTGAGAGTATATCTAAAATTCCTGCCTTAAGGCTAATGTCACACATGGTGTTTTGGCTGTCACTGCCATCAAGCGGAAAACAGCGTGGTCAAAACACCCCTCTCCTCCTGACAGCACTTCCTGTAGTAATCTATTTCAACTGAATTATATAAAGTGTTGACAGGCAGAAGCCCTGGTTTGGGTCATTGTCACATTGTCACTTGCTACACTAGTGGCATGCAGGTAGTGACGTATTCAGCCTCGGGTGTTTGTAGGATTCGCAGCAGCAGTCAAAATGTATTGTGTGACATTAGCCAAAAAAGAGGGACTCTGTTGGTTGCCAGAAAGGAAATTCTGGGGGGGGGGGGGAAGCTTAGCATTGTGTGTAGAAAAAGTGGCATTTGAAAAGAGCATTTTGCACGTTGCTTCTATGGGACATAAATGACCCCAACTGTTTTCAGGAATTCTATAATCTTAGTAAAATATTCCTTTAACACTTTATAGTTATTCACTTTCTCCTGCTAATTTTACCTAAATCTTTTATTGCTAAAGGATAGTGTGAAGTTGGTTATCAGTATGGCAGCATTTTTCACTATTTAGTGGGTCCAAAGGACATTTTTGAAAACAGCCACTGAAACTAGTGTCAACTGATACTGTTCACTTCCTTGTACATATCTATGCCATTAAAGTTGTACCAAAGGGAGCTCAAAAGGGTTATTTTGGGAAGGCTCAGAGGCTGATGTAAAGTTTATTGTATTAATAAGTACTTTTAGAGAACGTGAGTGAAAGTGGAATAAGTATGTATGTGCCTGTGATGAACCTTAGCATTGATCATATAAAGCAGGCACTACTGTTATATGTAGTACCAAGATGTACTTGAATAATTCATTTATGTGGCAATGAAACAACACATGTACAGGCAATGGCTTTGTTCTAATAAACTGTCTCCTATTTCCCTTGTATCTCTGCTAGTAAATAATATCTAGCTAAGCAGGTAGCTTATCTAGACAGAAAGGCAGATAGCTAGATTAGATTCACGGATTATTTTGACAGCAGTCAATATGCAGTGAAGGCGTTTCCGATATTAGAGAACATTTTGTATTTGCTTGTCTGACTCCTGATATCTCAGTGGGAGAATCGCTTTAGCTTTCCAAACACCCACAAACAATTATATTAGCATAAAACTCCGGGTCCATACCTCTCTTGGGAGCTGAGAATACAGTCACTCTGTATTGCCTTGTTTAAATGGAAAAAAGAAATCCTATATTTTATAGAAATACCGCTAGCCTCAGCATGACCCAGATAAGAAAGCAGTGGGGGGGGGGGGGGGGGGGGGTTGACGAAGAGGAGAGGCTTAAAAAAAAGCCACGATCACAATTACAACAACAGAATAGACAAATTCATGTATAGAGAAACTAGTCAAGTATAATATAATAATCTTGTTGGAGTTTCCAGCTACTCAAATCCTCCTGTCAGCCATGTTGTTCTGCCTCTCAGATATAGACCCTTAAATATTAATAGGCAACCTATATTTCCAATAAGGTAATTTGAAGATACAGAGTTAAACAATGTTTTTTCTGGGAGAGGTAACCCTAAAGGATCAATTTCTCACCTCATAAGTATATCTTAATAAGTATTTCTTCTCCAAAATAATTTTCTGCTTCGATCACTCTTATTATCTACAGATGCACCGTGTGAAATAGGGGGCAAATTGAGGCTTACAAGCAGATTGTCTCAGACAGTTCTATTTTGGCTACATTCATGGTGTGCAGTTAAGGGCTGTGTTTCCAAATACAAGTTAAAAAAAAGAGCTTTAATTTATTTCGTCTATTTTTTTTAGAAAAACCCCCCTACTTCACTTTATTTTTCAGAGTTATTAGCTTAAATATTACTTTTTATTTAACATTTCTATGGGCTGCATTTAAATCACAAGTATCACAGAACCTGCGAAACATATCAGTACTTATTTTAGAATCTTTTTAAATAGTACATCACAAAAAAAACATTTACTTTCTATTGTTTACTATTTTTCTGAAATGTAATTTATAAAAATGAATTAATTTCACTGATCCCCACAGTAGGAAAACCTACCAAGCATACTTTATGAGCTTTAATAAAGTCAGTAACAAAGTAACATTTGTTGATGGTATTTCTTTAATAAGCAACCTGCCCTATAGAATTTTATAGAGAGGAAGAAAATTTAAATAAATTGAATTTTTAAACCTCTTGAAAAGAGTGATTTTTTGTATTTGCTGTTTGAAGATAAGTTTTTTGAAGGTCAGCAGTAGTGATGAGCGAATCTGTTCCGTTTCGCTTCGCCGAAAAATTCGCGAATCTTTGAAAAGATCCGCGAAACGGCGAAAAATTCGCGAAACGGCGAAAATGTCGTGCGACAAAAAAAATTGTCGCCCGCGGCTATTATTTTGTCGCGCTGCTATTGTTTCGTCTCCCGCGGCTATTGTTTTGTCGCGCGGCTATTATTTCGTCGCGCGCGGCTCTTGTTTTGTCGCCCGCGGCTCTTGTTTCGTCGCGCGGCTCTTGTTTCGTCGCCCGCGGCTATTGTTTTGTCGCGCGGCTCTTGTTTCGTCGCCCGCGGCTATTATTTCGTCGCCCGCGGCTCTTGTTTCGTCGCCCGCGGCTCTTGTTTCGTCGCACGGCTATTATTTCGTCGGCCGCAGCTATTATTTTGTCGCACGGCTATTGTTTCGTCGCGCGCGGCTATTGTTTCGTCGCGCGGCTCTTGTTTCGTTGCGCGGCTCTTGTTTCGTTGCCCGCGGCTATTATTTTGTCGCGCGCTATTGTTTCGTTGCCCGCAGCTATTATTTTGTCGCCCGCGACTATTCTTTTTTGACGCCGGCGACAATTTTTGGACGTGCGGCGAATTTTTCCGCGGCGAAATTTTTCATCCGTTTCGCGAAACAATCCGCCAATGGCGAAACGCGGAAATTCGCCGCGAATCCATGCCTGGCGAAACTTTTCGCCCATCACTAGTCAGCAGCCTCTACCACAAGCAAAAGCTCAGAATATGCTGCTACAATAGCAGAAAGCATTCAGAATAGACAATAAGACAATAGCACACCAATTATTTCTGCAAAGTTAAATCTGTACAGCATAGCAAACTATATTATGTGCTTTGCTCCTCTTTGCTAAAAAATTGTATGTTGAGTCTCCTATTGAAAAGCATTTGCAGTTTGCTTGCCTCTAATCAGTTGTAATACTCTTTTCTAACCAGACAGTTCAGCAAGAGCTGTGTCATGGCCATGCTGCTCTCAGTGAAGCCAGTTCATGACAGTAGACTACATAGTTTAAATCATAATAGTATAGTATACAGCTAGTGATGAGCGAGTCTGTCCCTTTTTGGTTTGCTGATTGGCAACAGAATGTACTGTAAGCCTTGCCATGCATCCCATTGCAGTGAACCTCCCCATAGAGCTCCTGCTGTACTTATTCTGTATTTAGTAACTAGCTGCATATACAGGACTGTTTTAATCATCTGCAGTCCAGCCTCTGTATGTACAAAGCCTTTCATGGATGTGCGTCCTTATCCTGGCTTCTAGTCCTGTCCTGGCCCTGTTCCTGTCTTGACTTAGTCCTGTCTAGTCCAGCCTTGGTTTTGTTTCTGTTCTGCCTTGTTCCTGTCTCAAAGCAAATATGTAGCAAACACTTAAGCTCAGAATGCCTTTATTGTCACATCAGGGGCAACAGCAACATTTCAAGGTTTTAACTTACCTTGATAAAGAGCCAGTTATAGGCTTGAAACATTGCTGATGTGACAATAAAGGTATTTTAACCTTATAATGGAGTGCTGACTGTAACCGTGTGAGTAGGAGTTGTTCGTGTCTAGACTTGGTTATACCTTTTCATCATTTCCATCCCACTCAAGTCTGTCCTGCTTCTCTGTGTCACCATCCTGCTCTAGTCTATTCTGCTTTTTCTCCCACTCTGTCCCCCTTCTTTTCCATCCACTCTGCCCAGTCCTCTATCTGATTTGAAGCCTAACCCCTTGTCCAGGGGCGGGCCAAGCCGTCCGGGCGCCCTAGGCAACCCGGTCGGCCACCCCGCCCCCTCCGTTGGCGCGCATGCGCAGTTGGGGGAGGTGCAATGCCGTGGGTCATTGCCCCTGCCGCTTGTCATTAGCAGCGGGGGCAATGGCAAAGTAGGGGAACTAGTGGTAGGCAGCAGAAGCTTCTGCCTGGCACCCCCTAATCAATGCGCCCTAGGCAGCTGCCTCTTCTGCCTACCCCTAGTTCCGGCCCTGCCCTTGTCTAGTTCCTTATAGCTCCCAAACATCATCTTGCCTGAAGGGTTCACCACCTTTCAATTTCCCCTAAACTCTCTGACACATTAGGATGTGCTGTACTGTTCTGCGCTATATGACCTCAGAGCTACTGTGTCTGGCTCGGGACTTTTTTTCTTCTTTTTTTTAATGAAGAGGTCAGTTACACTTAGGGCACAAGCAAATGGGGTGCTTTGTTGCCCGTGCTTATTCTCCTCCAGTGCGTGGGTGACAAAACATCTGAAGGCACCTTCCAATGGCATTCATGTAAATTAATGTTGGAAAACATATGCATCACATAGTAGCATAAACTATGGGAAGCACAGGCAATGCAAATATTTTCCCATCAAATTTTGTCGCACGCACTGAAGACGATAAAGTGCAGGTGACAACATGTCTTGTGTTCTACAGTGCCAGGTTCTTGTTATTTGAACTGCTAATGATAATTATGGACAGTTTAATATCTACTTTTCTTAGAGATTTTTACTTAAGAACACGTTTTAAGCATTCCTGTGATTTATTTCACAGAACTTATATATAAATATATTTTTGAACAAGTCTTGATAGGAGTCTATATATATATATATATATATATATATATATATATATATATATATATATATATATATATATATATATATATATATATATATATATAATAGAGTGCTTATGAACAGAGAGGAAGCCCACAAGTGGGTTAAAACATGGAGGGGTGGGTTTGACAGGTAGGAAATCTGGTTTAATTTATATCTCAGTTCACTATGACCTCAGGCAAATGACTTTGTCTCTTTGCAGCACAGGCATCATAATTAGATTGTAAGATCTAAAAGGAGGCACTCACCATGACTGAAAATTCTCTGTACTGTTATGGAAAGGTAATAGTGCAATAAAAGGAAAAGATTGTTATCATAATAGTGGTGAACAAAGAAACTGACTCACCTAAAAGCATCAGAAGAACTTGAGAGACTGCCATAGATTGCTTTTATAGTATATCTTTAAATGATACAAACAATTTCACCCCTATATAGCACAAGGTGAATAATAACAGGAAATATACAGCATACAAGAATATTATCTAGTGCACAATGGCTAATATATCTAGCAGTGCTTATGGCAGTAAAAGCTGAATTTCCATGGACACTAGGCTATTTGTCTACCTAGGAGAAAATTGTTCCAGTATGAAGCACTGTAGTCAGATTAGCAGATTAATTAAATAGGTCCACATTAAACAAAGAGCTTTCAGAATTTTTAGAAACTAGAACAAACCAAATGAAAGTTCAGGGCAACAGTATGCAGCATGCTTGTAATCCCACAAATACGTTTGAGGAAAATAAATAGTGCAGGAAAATATACTCAACATCTTGGCGGAATATTGGAAAAAAGCTCCCATGTGCTCATCTCTATGTGCCACATAATAAAATTAAATAATGAAGTTTTACAGTAAGTTAAATGTTTATTGTATTTATCTGCATCTTTTTAATGGGTGCTTCAATGTCACAAAAACTATTGTTGGATGGACTTCTTATTTAGAATGCTTGGGAACTGGGTTTTCCATATATTGCTTTTTAATTGGATCACCATTACATTATTAAACAAATATTAAATAAATCTAATAGGATTGGTTTGGCACCAATATGGATTCACATAGCTTACTGTAGTTAGGATTAAGTACAAGTACTGTTTTTATTATTACAGAGAAAAGGGAAATTATTAAAACATATTTGGAACTATTTGCCTAAAGTGCTTTAGGATTAATTCTGAACGTTCTTGATACTGGGTTTCAGGATGAGATCCCATACCAATGACTAATAAAATCCATCTAATGATGTTTTCCAACATTTTTCTAAATTAATTATTCTTATTTTAACTCTTATCATCAACTGTGTCTTTAATTTACAATTTGATACATTAACCACTCTCCATTCTTAAAGCATACATGCTGTGCATGTCACATAGGGCTTACTTATTTACTAAGGCTGAGCAAATGTACCTAAGAAGTAATTTATGGCCACCAATCAGTGATTAGCTGTGTTCAGGCAGCTGCAAGTAAAACAATGAGAGCAAAAATGTGATTGGTTGCTATGGGTTACTGTCCAGGTGTAAAAGAATGAGCAAAAAAACAAACAACAACAACAAAAAAACAACAAGAATCCCCTTCATATGGATCTTCACCTAAACAACTAGCATCAGATGGAACTTTGAAAGCAATTTCAGCAGGGGAGGCCTCAAGATGTTCTGTAGGCAAGTGGTGACCTTAGTCCTTATTAGATATTTTTATACTGTCAAATATCTGTGTTATTTTGTCCACCTCTGTTATCTTAGTAAGGTACAATATGGTTACACCGAAAACATCAATAGGCAGGCACTCCGGGATTTCAGGTATAAAAAATTGCAGAAGTTCACAAAAAATAAAGTAAAATCAAAGTATATTTATTTAAAGCTAACACATGTAACAGCAGGCCTGCTGTTACATGTGTTAGCTTTAAATAAATATACTTTGATTTTACTTTATTTTTTGTGAACTTCTGCAATTTTTTTATACCTGAAATCCCGGAGTGCCTGCCTATTGATGTTTTCGGTGTAACCATGATGGCTCCCTCTGGCTGAAGGTCTGGGGCATGAGCACCTGGGCCCAACTACACTATGGGTGAGATTTGATTTAAACCCCCTTTCTTATGAGCATATGTATCCCCCTTTTTAAGGTACAATATGCCTTTCTATGACATTTAACAAATGTGTCTATAATAGACTAAGGAATACAAATACTGACCCTCTGAGCCAGGACTGGGTGATCAAGAAGAAGCAATGGTTGGTTTAGGTATAATGTACATGGGTTAGTATTAAATCCCACTAGATTTAAATTGTTTCCCAGTCAATAATATGAATATTTCATGAGGGTAAAAGGTTAGAGTGTGAACCTTGCATTTGGCACTCTATCATCAGGTTGTGGTGAAGAAAAGAATGAGTGATTACAAAGGTGCGGCAGAACCAAACAGCTGAGAGTTTTAGAAGTACTGAATGGAGGAATGCTTGAGAGAAAGAAAAACAGCACAAAGGTTAAGTATGATTAATAAGTAGAAGTGGCCCTTGTACTCGCTGTAAGTAAATTACTGGGCAGTTTATGAATACATCATCAGTGAACTGTTGCCTATGGAGACCAGACTGTAAAATGTAAAGCATCGGATCAAAGAGTGGGAAATGAGATTGTACTGAAGATGGCAGAAAGAATGAAAAGGATTCTGAGGTATAGTGGCTATATACTGGGTATAGCAATTGCATGTGTGGTAAAGTAAACCAGGTTAAAGGTGCCACTAGCCCCAGTGCAAAGCCCTAACCCCAACAAATGTGTAAATGGGCTACCCTCAAGTAGGAAAATGTGTACATAATAAGGCAGGAAATAAAGAAATATCCTGTGCTTATTAAAATAGCAATGAGATAATGTTCCCCACCGTAGACCAACAGCCATGGGAGAAGATATATTGTGATCAGGGCATTAGTTAGAGTCATTCCATTGCTGGGATTTGTTCCCCACAGGCCTGGCGCTTAAGCTTTAGGACAGCTTGAAGGCATATAGGGAAACAAGTGGAAGCTTTGTAGCCTGCTTCATACAGGTGGCACTAACATGCAGTGGTCTGCAGGCCAGTAATAAATGTCTCATCAGGGTCAGTATTAAGTAACTTGCATGAACATAAACAAGGCAGCAGGATGTAAAAGGGTAAGGAATTCTCTTCTTTACCTCTAAACAGCTTGAATTCACAATTCTTTGTGTGCAAAACAGACAACACCAGATAACATGTTAGTTAATGTGAGTAGATTAAATTGGAATTCTGATATTACAAATATAATAGCTTGCCCAGGCGTGGTAACCCATATCATGCAATTAGCTGCTTTCAGATCGGTAACCAGTAAATGCTCCTTGACAATTGGTTGCTATAGTAAAGCAGACCTATAGCAAACCAGATAAGCTTTAAGTAGTAAGCATGGAAGGAAACGGGCATCAAATGTAATATATGGGTTTTCTCACAGTTAAAGCATAAAAACCCTTTTCTGATTAAGCAGCACAATAGTTTCTTTGTTTTATCAAAATATTAAATATGTTCTATTCTAAATATTCTATGAAAGGAAATGAGCTAAGCAGGGTAAAGGAACTTTTGAAACAGCTTTGGTATAAAATCAGGTTTACTTCAATTATCTTAGAATGTTTGTGCCCTCTTCACCCACACATGTTCTCTCTCCGACTCCTTTATACATCTGCCAACTTGTTTTAAGTCTCAGCTTTTCATTTCAACTTTCCCCAAGTGCTTTGACTTTGCTTAACTCTTTTGTTATCTTGTGATCTCTGTCTGTCCTCTCATCCTTGTGCGTTTACTTTCATTCTTCTACTTCTATTTAGGGTGATGAAACATGAGGACATTAGTTACCCCCAAATAATCTATTTTAGTGTAATGTCCCACATAGAGATGAGTTGCCTGTGATAAGTCTTTTCTACCGCGGGCGACTAATTTCTCCGAAATGCCTTTCTCTTGGCAGCAATGGGAATTGCTGGTGGAAAGGTCACTTGTCGCTCAGGTTTTCTGAAGTTGCGTGAGGTTTCTCTTCTGCATGCCGTTTCGCTGAACTACAGAAAGCAGGGGCAATTAATCTCCTCGTGTGTCATCGCCCTTACTCTTCCTATGCCATATTTGTATCTACATAGTATATAAGGTGTCTAAAGAATGGGGTCAATGCACAAAACAATGGTCCCAACGGTAACTGCAGTTCAGGGTCATAAATGATCCCTAGTATGTAAAGTTACTTGCATCCAAAGCCACTCTTTCATCTACCTCATTGTAGTGCTCAGCACCACTGTGTCTGCAGTGCCCTATCCCATTCAGTCTCTTTTTAAAGGAAAGCAAATGCGTAACTAAAGAAGTAGGGCAAAAATGTTTTGGGTTCTGTATCAGCCCAAGGCAACCACAGCCCTTTAGCAGGGCTCTGTGCCACCAAAGATGCCCCCAGTAGCTCCCCATCTTCTTTTCTGCTGATTCCCTGCTCATGCTCTGTGCTACTATTAGCTGAGCTTAGGGACCGACACACAATATACTGTATATATAGAATATATGTGTCACAATATAAGGCTAATAATGCACATAATTCAGATTATTAGTGCATAACAGTTCATTTAGCATCAGCATTTAATAATCAGCCCTGTAGCATTAGTTTATATTACAGGCCTGCCTGATCTTCTGCTTAATAATTTGCCATGACCTCTAAGCTTAGCTGCCCAGAGCCCACTGAGCATGTGCAATGTCACTGACACTCCTAACGACACAACACGTTGCGTATGTCTTCCCACTGGCGGTTCACATTATCGCAGGTGACTAATCTCCCCTTGGGACATTAGCCATGAGGGCACTGGTGCATGGAGAGATTAGTCGCTGCTATAAAGCTTTGCTACCTTGCACAAAGTTGCCTCACAAAGAAACTTCGGGTAATTTCCCTATGTGCCCCTACTTACCTTACTTTCTTGCTTTTTTGTTATCCCCCATTCTTTGTTGTTGTAAATTTCCCACCCTGTTATTTATCCCCCACTGTTTCTCTACTTCTCCCCTGTATCTGCTTCTATCACCTGTCACTCCTTTCTCGTCTCACATTTCCTCATCTCTTATCTTCCTCTTGTTTTTCATTGCTGTCCCTCTTTCTCCGGATGTTTTAAGCCCTTCCTATACATTACAAAGTGCAAATTGCCATTTAATGCAAATGCAGCTCTGGAGCTTGGAGAACCCAGTGCAGATGATTAGATATGCAAAATGAATTAAGAACAGAGCGGTCATTTATGTATACTAATTTATATTCTGAACAACCCCTTCTTATCTTTCTTGCAAAGGAGGTCATGTGATTAACTGTGTCATATCTTTTCAGTTTCTGAATCCTAACAAGTTCTCTTTAACAAATACTCTATAATATGATTATTTCATTTGCGCTACATTTTCCATAAAATAGATTCAGGGAGAAAATGCAGCTGTTTCCTTGTTTTTGAGGCAAACATTCAATATATGACAATGTTGTGTAGCATTTGTCATCCCCTAAGGCACTTGAAAACACAAACCTTCCACTTGCTGGGAGAATAGTAGCATTACTGCATGTATAGCCACATTTTATGTTAATATGATGTCCCTCAGTAATAGGACATAGATGTTTAAATGCATGTTTAAACAAAAACATATTTTTATATACTAAAAGAAAATGGAATTTTAAGCAGCTCTCTAATATATGTGAATTAAACATTATTATTGGTTTAGAGTAACATGTTCTGTAATTCTGCGTTCTGAAACATTTTAGGCTCAGTCAGTTCTCCTCCAAGTCTGTTAATCAGCTGGCTTTATCGACATTGTTTCAGAAGTCAGACCCATCAGTGCAGGCAAACATATATTGTTATTAAATAATGTATATCGCAAAGACGTTTCCAAATTATATTTTTCTTTTGTTATGCGTAAACAGTTCTTGGTTGTACATCTCCTTTAACTTTGTAAACATAAATGTGTTTCTATAGTACTGTACAGTACTAGCAATTATGCATGCTAAGGTCAATACTATTGTTTGCTATCTTCTGAAATACATTTTTCTTAAACTTGTTGGCAAAGGAGGTATATATATATCTGTTATACAACAGATGGAGATAAAGTTACTGCACATGGACATTGTACCGTGTTAATGGAAACAACTGTTCTCATTATATTGCACAAGCTTCGTCTGTCATGGCAGTTACCATAGTAATCAGGTATATAATGTAAGCAAATCTGTCCATACTGTTACACTGGAGAGCTATTTTAACTCATGCATATTGGTTTAAACAGGAGAATTTATTCCAACTTGTGCCCTCAGTAGGTAAGTAGAGTTCACATCATTTATTATTATATGGCAGGTGAATCTGCTTGTTAAGGCTAACAGAAAAGAGCATCACGGCGCAAGATGTAGAAATCAGGTAAAGATTTATTTAAAGATAATTAGCTGTTCACAATCCAATTTTCATGTCATTTTCCATAACTAACAATAATTATTTTGCATCGTAGAGCTTTTCAGACATAAACATTGCTCTGTATTCAGATTAACTCCACAAACAAGTACCTGCAGAGGATTTAAATAAATGATGCCATATGACAAATGGACAGAAGTTGTTTCAGAGAAGAGAGTGGTGTTCAGATAATAACAGCTGGGATGGAATGCGTATACATTTATTATTTATTAATGTATAGATTTATTAAGTAATGTGACACCACAACAGAATGCTTTCATGTTTTATATTGCACTTTCCAGTAGAATGTTCATAGAATGAGGACAATCACAATTTTTTTTTTTTTGCAGCTTTATATTGCGTACTTGGTTAACATGTGAAATATGGTGGTTCCACTGTTATGCGCTCGCTGATTGGTGCAAAGATTTTAAATGGTATTTATACTGACAGATTGTGGATTTGGGAAACAGTACATTTTATATGGTTTGTTTCTATTTAAAATTTAGCAAAAAGAGACTTTTCTTTCAAGAAGCTTAAAGGGATACTGTTATGATTTGTATGGTATACTTTTTATTTCTAAATTACACTGTTTTCATAGTAAATAATTCACTCTACCATTTAAAATTTTATTCTTGAACCAACAAATGCATTTTTTTTAGCTGTAATATTGGTGTGTAGGCAGCCATTTCTGAGCTTTCAGAAGGAGCCAGTGCTACACATTAGAACTGCTTTCAGTTAACCTATTGTTTCTCCTACTCCCATGTAACTGGAGGAGTCCCAAGCTGGACTTGGATTTCTTACTATTGAGTGCTATTCTGATATCGACTGGGAGCTGCTTTCTTGCTCTCTTCCCATTGTTCTGCTGATTGCCTGCTGGGAGGGGGGTGATATCACTTCAACTTGCAGCTCAGCAGTAAAGTGTGACTGAAGTTTATCTGATCACAGGTCACATGGCTGTGGCACCCTGGGAAATATGAATATGGCTAGCCCCATGTGAAATTTCAAAATTAAATATAAAAAAATTTGTTCTGTGTTATTGAAAAATGAAACTGATGCATTTAAAAAAAAACATGTTTTCCCATGAAAACAAGGTCAAGTAAACATTTTTTATGATAACATGCCCATTGGGTACACCGTTTTATTGAAATCTTTACCTACTGATATTAGAAATTATCACAGCAAGCACTATGACAGCTCCTACATAGATGAGTTATGAGCACTGCAGTACAAATTTATACATGAAAGGGCTGATTTATGAATGCATGTATGTATATTTATACTTTCACATGATCAAACGTCCCTTCCTCAGTAAGGCAATAACTGACACCATTCATCAATGGTACTTGAGTCCAAACACATGAAGCAACCAAACACAACTAGAATGGGAGTGGGCAGGGTTGGTAGAAATCTTCATGTTTAGACAGATATGCTAGAATTCCACAACACCTGAAAATCCATAGTTCCAACTCAAATTCAGTGAGCTCCTTGGTAGATCAGTATTAAGTATTAGGTATGCCAAATATAGCACAATGCCACCTGCCTTTTATAACGTTCCTTTTAAGTTGAAGGGGCATTTCTGAATTGTGATCTTTTCTTCTGTTAACAGTTGATCACCTTCTAGAATATGGGACACATTGTACTCTTTGTCCATAAAACCTGTTTGACCATTTTTTTTGTGTCTTTAGACTTTAAATTCTCAGAGGCTCTCAGCCACTACCTGTTTTCTATATACTACATCTTGGTGAAAACTACCTTTACCATTATAATATTGCAAGTTATCCTTCATGCTTGATATCTCTCAATATATTATGTCGCCATAGAAGAAGTCCCTCTGTTGTGCTAATATACAGAAGAGGAATATAATAAGACTTACCAGACTCACATGAAGCGATGAGTAAACAGAACTAAATTTGTTTTGGCACTCAAAAATGTGTGATTTGCCAACTTTTTGAAACAGTAATTTTGCTATTATTTTACACAGCTGAATCTTTTGCTATAGTTTTTTGAACCTTCTTGTTTCACAAAGGCGATGGGGATCCTGACTAAAGTCAGCATTTACAATAAAAACTCTTTTATTTTATAATGGTGCTTGTATTGTTTATGTGCTGTAGCTAACAAGCTACAGTGTTCTGATGGATGCACTTAAGAAGTGATTAAGTATCAGCCCCTCATATATATTGATGTAATGGAACAACAGAGCAATCATTCCCTGTGTTTAGAAAAAAATGCTTCACCCTTATGTAAAATATTACAGAACAAATATATTTTATTACATCTGTTTTGGACAACTCAACTTTTATTAACAGATTTTATCTTAAGCCACCATAATGTAGCATTTTAAACCTTTTACGGGGAAAAAAAATATATCAGTAGGCTGTTTCCTATAAAATGGACCATTCCTTATTATAAATAGGCTGTGTTATTAAGTGAAAAAATGCACAGCTTACAAAAATAAAATCACATTTCCCCATGTTCATACATTTTACCCTGGGAGACTGCAGATGATCGATGTATTTACAAGGATGTGCAATCATTAATATTTTTATTTCCTTTTTTATAATGTGTCAGCAGATTCTGTAGCGCTGCAAAGAGGAAAGTGATGTGAGGCATAATGATATACAGAAACAAATGGGAAAGCTTTGATCTAGAGGGAGAGCTCCCTCCTTAAAACAGCAGTTAGAAGGATACAGTAGAAGGGCAATGAATGTCAGGTCCAGTGAGATGGAGGGGGTTTGTGATGCAGAAGGCAAGCTGTATCCTTTCACATTGCTGGTCTCAATATAGCTGATAACAGGGCAGGGACAAAGAGGGAAATCACTTTTCATAAATTTGAAGGAAACATTAAAAGGAGAGAGAAATAGTGAGATTCTATAGGAGGGGAATTTATTTCTCCACTGGAATATAAGAGAAGAGTCAACATGGAGCTGTGTAAATGGTGAGTGGTGATAACAGAGATTCTGGTAATAAAAAAACAGTTTCCTCCCCAGTGACACATTTGCATGCTGACAGGAAATGCCTGTATTTTTGGTCGGACTAAGTAAATGATAGGAAAAACCAATGTTTGTCCTTATAAACTAATGTCCTAAAAAGCACAAATTAAAATGTGTAAAAAATGTGTTTGTTCATTTCCCTCTGTGTTTCAGCACATTCCCATAAACCATTTTAAGCCAGGAAGTTCCTTCCACTTCTATGTACTAACGTAAGAGGGTATGAAGACCTGGATGCAAGTGACAGAGCACTAAAGGTGGCACTTGCATCCAGGGGCCTGCAAGTTAGAAGACTGAGGGACGTGCCTTCCCCACCAGACTCTCAAAATATAACATTATAAATGCAATTCTAAAGTACAAGGAGCTGTGCACACAGGTGCTGACAGCATGACCCAGGCATCATCCACTGCATCCTCACGCTAAACTCTCTACCTAATAAAATGCGTGACACTATCATCTTGGAATGAAACCGGCCACAGCTTTATTAGTTTTCAGCAATACAATCCAAACATGACAATTTAATGATATACAATGTCCATCTTTACTTTACATCATTTATAATATCAAAACATGTTAAACCTTGTAAATATTGTATAAACATATAACATCCATATAACATGAACCCCTGTCAGCCGTAAAGCATCGTAGCCCAGAGGATAGGTCGCCAAACTGTACTTATAAAAGAGACTCCACCTTATCTGGAGCCCCCTGCCATCACCTTTTAATATCTTCCCCTGTAATGCATCCGCAATAATGGCCACCCACCTTAGGGGTTAAACCATCCCACCAAGATAAGCCTCTCTTACCGGCTAAATATTTTCCAGGCAGACTGACAAGGGCCCGCCCACTACTGTGACAAATGTCCTTCAAAAATCTGGCCTTACAATTTTTCTATACTCCCACTAACTAACTATAAACTCGTGTACCCCAGCCCTCATTGGCCTCATTTGTGAAAACTAAGAAAACAACCAACAATACCATGGATACCACTCCATCTAGGGAGGGTGGGTACGGAACTTTGCTTTTTTACTTGCTACCATAAAATGATGACTGGTGTCTATTTTTTCACTTTGCTCTTGCCTTGATGTCTCTAAATGAGCATACAATTAATCTATGTTCTGTTTAATTCTATTTAATTTTGAGCATGTTGTGAAACGTGATGCTGATTAACACCATACATAAACAGTATGCATACTTCTGGGCACCCCTTGTGCTGGTGTAGTTCATCTCAATTTTTCCCCAGTGAAATATTTTTATAGGATTACAATTACTTGCACTGGTGGTACCAACTGACCCTAACTGGGGGCAATGGCGGGTGATTTTTTATATTGGGTCAGATTCAATTTGATGAGGAAACTAATTCAATTTCAGATGCAACTTAAAGGAACAGTAACACCAAAAAATGAAAGTGAATAAAAGTAACTAAAATATAATGTGCTGCTGCCCTGCAATGGTAAAAGTTGTGTGTTTACTTCAGAAAGTCTACTATAATTTATATAAATAACCTGCTGTGTAGCCATGGAGGCAGCCATTCAAAGGAGAAAAGGCACAGGCACATAGCAGATAACAGATAAAACACTATTGTATAATACAGAACTTATCTGTTATCTGCTGTGTAACCTGTGCCTTTTCTCCTTTTTTTCCAGCTTGAATGGCTGCCCCCATGGCTACACAGCAGCTTATTATATACATTATAGTAGGGTTATTGTAGCAAATACACCAGTTTTACCAGTGCAGGGCAACAGTACATTATATTTGTATTACTTTAAAGATCTTTCATTTTTTAGTGTTACTGTTCCTTTAATGAGTAAAACTTATCTCACAGTTTATCACATGAAAACTCTATTGCAGTCTATGGGGGAAAAAACTAAAACAGAATTAGAACTAGACTAAAATGAGACCTGAATTTGAAGAAAAGTTTTCAGAATGAATTTCACCCATAAGTTTTTACATGATAAAGCATAAAATATGTAACTAGTTATTCTGGCATTTCATGAGGATAGTGAAAATAAAAGTTGCAAAATTTTATAAAGCTCATTGAAACACCATATAACTGTAACATACAAATAAAAATGATTAATAGAATGAACAAGACCTTTAATAAAGACTAAAATATTTTTAGGCCAGTATATATCTGTTCAGGGTTCCATTTTCTGAATGAAATATCTGTCAGTCAAATCTAGGAACCCTGCTTTCACTGTTTTGGGAACTTTGGTAAGACACTTAGCTAGGCAGTTTATTTACAATGTACAATCATTGAGCAAATAAACCAACAAATTCATCTAAGTACAAATGCCTCACCCTTAGATCCATTGCTTCACAGTCTGCATGGGTCCAATACTGAATCATCTGTATAATGTGTCAGATACATTTTCATCAAGCCAGCATCACTAGTAGCACTTATTTCATTTGTAAGGACAGTGACTCACTATTCCCACGAATGCCTCTGAGTACATAAATCTATTGCTTGCTAACAACTAAGGTCATACCCTCATCAGCTGTTTGGGCATGGAAGAAATATGAAGGAGGCTCACTTAGAAGCGCACATCCTTATTTCTGACATGAACTGTAGAATGAATAGTATTCCTGTATTTAGTCTGGTTTTTTTTTTAGTTTGTAAGCTTTAGAGAAGTAATCCCCAACCAGTGGCTCGTGGGTAACATGTTGCTCGCCATCCCCTTGGATATTTCTCTCTGTGGCCTCAAAGCAGGTGCTTATTTTTGAATTCCTGGCTTGGAGGCTTGTTTGTTCACTCAAAAACTAGGTTTACTCAAGGTCAAACAGGCTGCGAGTCCACATGGAGCTTCCAAATAGCCCTTATTTGGCACCCCAGGAACTTTTTGTTTATGTTGTTTCCCAAACGTTTTTACATTTGAATGTGGGTAATGGGTAAAATAAGGTTGGGGACTCCTGCTTTAGAGTTTACAAGTGCCAACACTGAACCAATTTGTAATTAAAATTTAATAGGATATTCTATACAGAAAAAGAAGGAATGCTTCCTTCATTATTTTATGATGAATATTGAGGCAGTTTAAACAGTTCATTCTAGAAAATGACTTTAAAGTCAGTGTTGGAGTTGCCCACCTACTGTAGCATCTCCCAGGTATCTTCTCCTAGCCATGGTAGATTTATTGTGCATCTAGTCTACTCCATATAACACCTTTTCTGCTGAATTACACACCCTCTTTATGTCCATAAAGGCAACTCCATCAAAATGTTCAATGGTTTGTAAATATAATTGTTACAGAAAACAGCATTTGTTTCCTTCTATCCTCTGCTCTCTTGGTTATGATGTTTTACACAAGTTAAGTGAAGCCAGTTTATTAGCAGATCAATGCAAGGCATGGTGGAGTTCTGGCTTCAGAACCAGCAGTGCCCAAAGGGGCAACCAAACATTGCTTTTAGTTGCAATGATTAGGGATGAGTACATTCTTTCGCCAAGCTTGTATTGGCCACCAAATTCTGCAGTTTGGCATCGGCAAATTTTTTGCAAAACTGCACAGGGAGAAAAAGTTTGGTTGCATCAAAAAAGCTGAAGTCATATCAAAAAAGTCTTGCACATACAAAAAGTCGATTGGTAGCCACATTTCATGAATTTTTCTTACTTTCGTGAATTTTTTCAGTTTCATAATTTTTTGGTGAAGCAAAACTTGACAGATTCGCTCATCAATAGAAATGATGTTTACAAACAAGTATATCTTTTTGAAAAATTGTTATCAGTGTATTGAAAAGTTGCTTAGAGTTAGGTTTTCTTTCCCTTTTATTAGCCTCTAACCCCAAAATGTAATAAAAGGTACTAAGTTTGCCAAGGTGCAGTAAGCCATAATAACCAATGAGATTTTAAACACGTGACCAGTAAATACTACCTACTAATTGGTTACCGTGGATTACTGCACTGATGCAAACTTAATGCCTTTTGTGTACAATCTAAAAAATGTTTCCCAATTTTAAAATTGAAGAAAATATTATCTTCTTCATCTTATCCGACATACACCTATAAAATATGTGTACTTTATAGGTGTATAGGTTTTATAGGTATACTGTATATATACACATTTGAGGCCCCATTTTACACTCTTTGCTGGATTCCATTCCTTTCATTTTGACCTGAAATTTAGTTTAGATATAGTTTAATTTAATTAATAAATTAATTAATTTAATTGGGATGAGTTTAAGGTCAGCATTAGCACACCAACCTGGTAATTGGATATTTAAAGTGACTTAGTTAACAACAACCTAACAATGATTTTATTAAATACTATCGTGGACCCATTGCTTAACTATTGGTAGGATGCTGAGAATATGCAGAGAGTGCCCTGTGTGAATATAAATACTGCAGTGTTGATCACTGTGTCACTAAGCAGCCCCAAGATGCCTATGTCTGAAAATAATTAAAGGGGCTATTCACCTTAAAGGTAACTGTTAGTATGCTATACACAGGAAACCCCAACCTTTCTTACTTGTGGGCCACAGTCAAATGTAAAAGAGAGCAACAAAAGCATCATAAAAGCTCTTGGAGGTGCCAAATAAGGGCTTTCAGCTTACAGGAGGCTTTATTTGATAGTAAATCTTGTTTTTATCCAACCAAAACTTGCTCCCAAGTCAGGAATTCAAACATAACTACCTGGTTTGTGGGAATTGAGAGCAACATCCAAGGGGTTGGGGAGCAACATGTTGCTCAGGAGCCACTGGTTGGGGAACACTGCTATACAACATGGTTTTCTTAGCAACTTTAAAATGTTATGTTTTTTTATTTAAAATTATTTTTTTATTAAAAATATTGCTCTGTGAGTCTACAATTGTATTTCTAGTTTTTGCATGTTATAACTTATATTTCTATTCAGATCCTTGCCTATCCATATTTTAATCTCTTATTCAAACAAATGCTTAGATGCTAGTAAGCCCTAGCAACAAGATGCTGGGATTCTAAACTGGAGAGCTACTGAACAAAAAGCTAAATAATTCAAAAGCCACAAAAATGCACTACATCATACTAAAGGTTAAATTAAAGGTGTACTACCTCTTTATAAAGGATAGACCCTCAATATAGCTGCAAAATACTGTACTTCAAGATTTTGGAAGGTAAACACCAATTTAATATCCAGTTCAATATTTAGGCACCAAGGTAGAATTCAGGTGCCTGGCATACTTTACCCCTTGAATAAATCTCCTTGCAGTTTGTACAGGGTCATGCATAGCTATTTTATTATTTTTTACAAGGTGACATTTAGCCATATAGTATATCGACTGGAAGTGCCACGTGCTTAAAGCTGTTGAAATCTGATGGATACACTTAATTGATCACTATAATTTATTTGACCTTTGTTAAAAAGCTTGACATTTCCTTTGCTCTTCAGATCATGATCTGTTACCAGGGCTTTAGGAATTATCTTTGTTTCCTCTGGTGGAAATATATATTCTTGTAAAGACTTATACTTGGCTTTAAGTGTTACTGAGCCACCCCACCTCCATTTTTATATATATATATATATATATCATATATATCAATAGATATGTATCCAAGTGGAAGCATTTATTAGATGGCATTACCATCCATCCTTAACCTCCCTGCTACTGCTGTGTGACAGATAGCCCAGATAATAGTGTGGACTCATAACATATTTTTAAATGGGCAAACATATTTTTAATGGGCATCACACAGTTACAAGATTACATTTCATCTTAATGTGGTTTCATCAGAACATTCAAAAGAGAGATTCATGGATGTGTGATTTGACAGTACAGATCTGTGAATATTGTTAATACATGTTAATGTTGTTTTTCTGATCAGAATGTATGTGCTGGTTGGGTGTTCTGTGTTGGTGACACTAATTTGCAATTTCGCTACAAAAGTGTGCTAAAATCAATATATATAGAACTATATGTTAGAAAACTGTATATCTGTGTATGTGTGTGTGTTACTTCATCAAGTTTGTGTGGGGAAAGAGGTATTAGGTGGTTATGGTACTTAATGTATAAAGAGGAAAGAATCTTTTTATTTTGTTTTAAATTACAAACTATTGTTACTGAAAGGAAGTTATATGTGTGATACATTACTGAACAGGCAGATCTGTGTGTTGGTCTTTATGTATATGTCAGCGGGAACCAGTTGCAATATGTGTGCCTGTGTCTTTCTGTATTTGCTTGAGGCAGGATTTTGGTAAGTACAGGTATGGGATGCGTTATGCGGAAACCCGTTATCCAGAAAGCTCCGAATTATGGAAAGCCTGTCTCCCATAGACTCCATTTTAATCAAATAATTCAGATTTTTAAAATGTATTTCCTTTTTCTCTGTAGTAATAAAACAGAACATTGTATTTGATCCCAACTAAGATATAATTAATCCTTATTGGATGCGAATCAGTCCTATTGGGTTTAATTAATGTTTTATTGTTTTTTTAGTAGACTTAAGGTATGGAGACCCAAATTACGAAAAGACCCTTGGTCCCGAGCATTTTGGATAATGGGTCCTATACCTTTACTATAATGGCAATGTGCATGTGTGTGTGTATGACAATCCACATTGCTTGTACAGTATGTATGAGTATGTGCATATTTTAGCATTTCATTGTAAATTAGCAATCCATCTCTATGTTTATGCATGTTGGTATATAGATTTTGCTACTTTAGGAACTGCAGGCTGAATACACATTCAAAATTGCCATTACAGTAGAGAAAACATTATTTTGCAGGAGTAATTCAACCATTACAGAAAAATATATAGGTTGCTGAAACAAATGTTTAATTGTAACTATACCAAGTGTCTGGATCCTTATTTAGCACCCTGCTGGAGCTTTCCAGGTTGGCGAAACCACTCCAAAGGACTCTAGAACTACTGTCTTTGCTTTCCCACTCCCTGTTCCTCTGAAGACTTCTGAAACTTGTTGGTTAGTTATTCATTGCCTCTTAATGCCATCAAGATATCTCTAGAGCTACAACCATACTTCTATGTTCTATAAGACTTTCAGTTCTTCAACATTTATGGTAATTCTAAAAAACGTGTAGGGAAACTAAATTGTTGTTTGGAAACAGAGCCCTAATAATAATATCCCTTCCCTGATTGATTGATTGATATCATAGATATGAACAAATACAGTTTGTCCAAATTCCTAACATTTCGTTGATTATTGTTATCCAGTGAATTGATTTGCTTTTTTGTATATACTAAAACAATTTGCCAGGCTGTGGCTAGTAAGCTTGCTGTGTATTAGTAATCACAAATCATCTTTATCGCAATTTTATTTTATTCTATACCTTGTATAATCTATATGAGTGTATAGCTACAATTTATCTATGCATAATTTTTACCTTTATCTGCAGAAACCTTAACTGTGATTTCCCTGTCCAATCTGTCAAATCTTTCAGTAATTAGCAAACTTCACAATCTGATTCAATAACGTGATGTAATTAAGGGGATTAGGCAGTGACAAGGTGGAAAGTTGCTTGCATTAATCTGTTAAAGACAAGGTTGCTATTGGTTACTAGACTGGAAAGCTTTCCTTCTTTTCTAATATAACCCCAATGGTGACATGTATAGGCACAATACTCTCTATAAAATTTACAAGGTCATTAATAGCAAGACAGAGTAGAAAAAGGCCCAGAAACATCTGATCATCTGAGAAAGAAGTGCAAAACACCTAAATCAGCATTATCTAAAAGTATCTGTTCCCTGTAACTGTACATGCTGTTTTTATTTTCTGTTAATTATGTAGCACCAATGCATTTCCTTAGAACATTAGACAGATTATTTATCATTCACATCAGTCCCTTCCCCAGTGGAGCATGTGGTCTCTATCACATTCACACACAGTAGGGCAGACATTTTAGAGTCCAATCAACCTTGTGTTTGTGGAAGAAATCCACACAGATACAGGGAAAAGATGCAAACTCCTTGCAGATCGTGCCCAAGCTGAAATTTAACTTTAGGGCCCCAGAGCTCCAAGGCAGAAGTGCTTGTTTAATATGTTTTACAAAGGATTCTTAGTAAATCTTTGCCAACATCTGAATCCCAAAAGAAACAATGTATCCTGTTTTTCCAATTAAGTATCCAATTACTTTTAATGTATTAGCTGAAAGTGCAAATCCAAAGTCATATGCTAGAAAAGCTAAGTATTAAATGCCTTTCCTTATAAAGGAAACATTCCTATGGTTAAGATCTATTTTGTTACAGCTATTAGTTCACCTAGTGCTAGCTAAAAAAAAATGTATTTCTAAACAATTGCATAACAGTGCAATAACATGCACCTTGCAATTGTTGGAGGCAGTGTATTGATATCACATTTATACCTCCAAGGCTGATGGCTGTTTGTCAAATAAACTTGAAGTTAAAGTTATAATGTCATAAATATGGGGTAAAGTTATAAAGCCAAAATAAAAAACTATCTGACTCATCAGCCCACCCCTCAACACAAACACACACACCAACATAGCTGGCCTGAATGTTAATAGACCTTAACATTTAAATGATGAAGGATGGAAAAGTGATGCAGAGATATTTTTTACAGAGTTATATGTGTGTATAGGGGTTTTAAGAGTGTGGGGGCTGTATGCTATGTGTTTGACCAATTTTATGGCAGGTTATAATGTGTTTATTAGTTTATTAATCAGAGGTAGTGTTGTTTAGTATGTGTGTCATAATTCAGGGTGGGTGTATGAGGGGCTTTGTGCGTATGATTATAGCCTATATTTAAGCAGTACTAGCATTAGTCAGTGTGTGTAAAGTAGCCATGGGCTTGATTATTCAGTGTGTGTGTAAGTTGTCTGGGGTGTATGTGATAAGTGTGTTTGTGTGAATGAATGTGTCTCTGTGTTATCAGTCAGCATGCTTACAGAAGAAGCTTTTATCACCCCTGCACACGGCCTTAAACCTGTTGTACAGTTCATGATCGATCACCATGTTGTAAACCATTAAGCATCCCTCCAGTTCAATCTAAGGCCGCCACTGCTTATCCTACTAATTTCTTCTAATACCAGATCTTTCTATGCAGTTTTAGATCCTCTTTCAATAGCTTGCTTATATTATCTCTTAGCAGGGTCAGACTGGGGGCTGCAGGGCCCACTAGGGCAGCCGCAGCCTTTAAATCCCTCGCAGGGGCCCCCACCACCTACCTAACCTCCTCCCCGAAGCACGCCTTTATTAAACTTCCACACTTCGCGGAAGAAAAAAACGGCGGTTCAGGGGAGCGCCCTGCGGGGACCGGGTCTGGCTCACCTGATTTTCTTCCCTGTGCCCCAGTGGCCCAGTCCGACTCTGACTCTTAGCGCAGTGGCACACTGGAAGATTAGTCGCCTGTGATAAATCTTCACTATTGCGGGTGACTAATCTCCTCAATGTGAAATCCGATTTACATTCTTGCAGTGGGATGGAATGTCGGGCAGTTAGTCGCCTGCAATATTGAAGATTTATCGCAGGTGACTAATCTTCCCGTGTGCCACTGCCCTTAGGGCGAAGACACATGGAGCTACTAGTAGCAGCTACTTGTCATGGTTACAAAAATAGACAATGCTGATAGTTTACTGATAGTTGTCTCCACGTGTGTGTTAGCAGAGGCAATTATTAGTATTGTCTTTGGAGTTTGGTAGCCATGACAAGTAGCTGCTACTAAGTAGCTCTGTGTGTCTTCACCCTTACACTCATCAATAAAGTCAAATAGAATCCTTTATTAACACCAATGGCCTTCCTTATGCAGGCCTGTGAGATATCCCTCACACCCTTCCAAATGAGCAGCAGTAAAATCCCCTACATCTGGTCTGGAAACTTCCTCTAGTCTACTAGTCAGTGAATAGAAAGACCCACTTAATAAACAAATGCTTTTAACTTTATACTTGATCAGATAACCAGTACGTTTCTTCTCCCTGGAGAGTGAACCAAAGTCACATTACCCACCATTGCTTATAAGGAGCCACAGACACAACAGATATTTGAACTATCAGTCATATTCCACCATTTGTAATCTACCTTATAGTATATTTTTTTACTAATGTTTAGGGTATTGCTTCAAGTACATACCAGCTCTGTATTTTTCTGTATGATATAATATGCATGATCTTTAACTATACAAGTGATAAACCCTGTAGAATGTAAAATCCATCTATAATGGAACACCTTATTATTATTTAAGGCCAATTCACCTCTGCAAACTCATGCAGAAAGTTTAGATTTTATTTACATTACAATTTAATACTCTAATATTCATTAGCTTTTTTTGCTCTGTTAGATTACTTAGGTTCACATATTTACAGTAGAATCATACACATAGAATCCATATCAGAACCATCATTGTATTCTTTTTATTTTATTGCTTTTAGATCATGACTGCTACTTTCAACACTTGCATAAACCCCTGTCTCAAATATATATGTTGCCTCATTTATTTTTACAAAATATTTTTCCTAATATATAAACTAATATGAAAGGTTTATTATAACCTCCCACCTTGAATGTCTATTTGATTTCTTCTAAACCGTAACACTTCCCCCATACATGTCCATAGGTTCTCCTATAAAACATATCAGCTTCACTAAAAGGTTGTAATGCGATCTCACAACTGAATCAGACATTCCCTTTGAAGTAGAATCAATAGTTGTGATCTGTAATAGGATTCATTCTACTGGCGTGAAATAATATGATCATATTGTGGGTGAGTGGGATCGTTTTATCTGCAACAGTACAAGCTTATGTGAGCCTTTTGCTAGAATGACTTCATTATATACAATTATACAACGCTTACATGCTTTCTGATATATACTGAAAACATAAAAACCTTCTTTCGGCAAAACTTGTCCCATACATTTACCTAGTATGATGTACCCCAAATACAAATTGCAGCCAATCATCAGTAAAAAGAATTTTGTGAAATATATATCCATAAAAATATAGGTGGGAGGTCCCTGGCTTTTTTTTATTGATGCTAAAATTCCTTCTGTAATGCCAAAAACAGCAAAGATGTAATTCGCTTCTGGGAATCAGTGAAGACATTGTATATCCATAAGCATCCTTAAGCATACAGCACTCTGTGGGTAGCTATAGATATGCACAAAAGCACACATACATACAGCCATACTCACACACTCCCACACACACTACTATATTAATAGTAGGATCAGAATTGTAAAACATCCCATACTTATTATTACCAAGTAGTAAGTACCCTTGTTTTTCTTTCCCTTACGTAAATGTTGCAATATAATACATCTATTATACCAATTTAACTATCTATCTATGCACATACAGTATACTGTGTATAATGCAGCATTTATAGCTGCCTTTCATCAAAAATCTGAGGCATACGCTGCACTCTGTGCGTCCCTGCATCACCAGAATCTAAACATTTATCTATTAATCAGAAATGTACACACATGCTGACTACTAAAGAAAGAACACAATCTGTTTCTCAGCCAGGAAATGTCCCTGGCAAATAAACCATTCATTTGGTCATAAAATGCCTTTAACTTGCTTTTAAGAAAACACTATTGCATTTGTCTTACCCTCCCATCCCAAATTTGGTACCCTTACCATGTATTTTCTTTTCACTGAAATCCACCCCAGTCTCTCCCTTCTTCCCTATTCTAAATATTAAGGGTTATAGAAGTTATAGTTTTTTTCATTGGAATGTACTGCATGTAGCATTCATAATATATAATATAGGTCATAGTGATAAATGTGCATTTAAAGAAATTTATTAAGCTACATACCAAAATTGCAAAAAAAAATTAAAAAACCCAAAACATATATTAATAGCTAATCCAATCCTAGTAAATCTGATACTATAGTAACCTTTATGATAACAGCTGTCCCAAAGCAATGGGCCACTCTTGCTTCTTCAAATTTCATTCTGCATGGGACTGATTTTTGAGTATCTCAGAGAAATGAACAAACACAACAATTTGGCAATGGATTGAAAACATTGGTGCACTTTTACTTCACTTTTCTTAGTAACAGATAATCGAAGGTCCTCTTTAGTTTTAAGGATAGTTTAAGGATAATCTCCACTATATTGTATATGTATATTCCACTCACATTACTGATACAGTTTGGCGTTGCTATCAAGGCTTGGAAGTTAGTCCATGTATCCACAATTCGTTCTGTCAAGTTGCCATGCTTTCCACCAACCCCTCCCAATATGGCCCATTACAGATTCATTGTGACCTTTTCTACACGCAAACCATCAGATCATTAACAAAGCAAAATCATTTTGAAGAGTTGTAAGAAACATTACCTTTCCCCTCTCATTTGCAGTGATACTTCATACAGAAGGACTAAGGTCTCCAATTAATCCGTGCTGGAGTTGTTCAGCAATTCAGTCAGAGCCTCCCTCCCCCATCACCATCCCTAACCTGCTTCTTTCCAGCAGAACGAATAGCAATGAATACCACTTTCTCCGTCTGTGCCCAAGCCTTCAAAATGGGTTTTCAAAAGCTTTCATAGACCCAAGCAGATTAGATAGAACTCAGCAAAGCCAAGTCTTCATTCAGCAGGGAGGACAGGGTTAGCCAGCTGAATAGCCAATAATGATGTCCTTAGGCTCTAAAATTTTTGGCAGCCCCACCAAAGAGATAGCATTCCAAAGCAATGTACCTTAGGACTCAAACTGATGCATTTTTTTTCCCATAAGATTGACTCTTGTAATCCAGTGTGTGCTGGAAATGGGTTTGTCCAGAATGTCAAATTAAAACGGGTTTAACAACAACCCAGAGAACACTTTGCTGTTAAATCATTCTCCAAGACCAAACTGAATCCAGACCCTGTAATAAGGTGATCACCCCACCACTGGCAGGAGCCACCTTAACAATCCTGGTAGGTATATTTCCCCTGAATGTGTATAAAGCAGCAATACTCAGCATTACCAATCACAGACAGCCCGTGGATGTATTCCTATACATTTACAGTGCTCAGCTGTTATGATTTATCGGATTCAAGAGAGCTTGGAAGGATGCAGACGCAAGAGAGAGTCTTGTACCTGGCAGAGTCTATGATGCTTGCCCTCTCTCTCTCCCTATTCCTTTCCTCCTCCTCTCTCTCTCTCTCTGCACACGCTTCCTTAAATTCTGCAGCTCCCAATCCAGTTCTTCACAGCATCTGCCTGGCTATGTGCATGGTCCATCCAGCAAGCCTTCCTGCTCAGCAACAAACCCGCCCCTCTGCTGATGTCACTTGTCAGTCAGGGGACTCCAGGAAAATTTCAACTGAAATCTGCAGACAGGAAAAAAAACTATACCTAATCCTATTACCGTGTGAAACCACACAGCTATTATTTCTCTCGTACAGGAGAGGAAGCTCTATTTATAGTCATTTGTTTAATATGCTAAAGTATATTTTCTATGCAGGGGTAGAGAAGCTCATTAAATATACCATTGCTGTAGGTCCTTTTGCTGCTACGTGGGACTGGTGTTTAACTCATCAAGCACTTCATTGTCGTTAGGTTAAAGATCAATCACATAGGGGCAAGTTACATGTCAATAGTATTTAGTTGAATAGGCATCTTGTAAAATGTCAAACTGTCCTTTTTACAGTGACATATTTAATGGGTTAAACACTAACCATAAACTTTACTCTTTACCTGGAGCTTCTCTGCAACTATGAAGCTGCATAGAGGTATATACAGTACATTCCTATGTATAAAGGTATGGGACCTGTTATCCAGAATGCTCAGGACCTGGGGTTTTCCGGTAAGGGATCTTTCTGTAATTTGGATCTCTATAACTTAAATCTACTAAAAATCATTTAAATATTGAATAAACCCAATAGACTTGTTTTGCCTCCAATGAGGATTAATTCTATCCTAGTTTGGATCAAGTACAAGGTACTGTTTTATTATTAGAGAAAAAAACAAATCATTTT
This sequence comes from Xenopus tropicalis, assembly GCF_000004195.4. NCBI lineage: Eukaryota > Metazoa > Chordata > Amphibia > Anura > Pipidae > Xenopus > Xenopus tropicalis. The sequence goes on from NC_030684.2 coordinate 76,501,243, forward strand.
TAAAAATTAGAATTATTTGCTTATAATGGAGTCTATGGGAGATGGCCTTTCCGTAATTCGGAACCTTCTGGATAACGGGTTTCCGGATAAGTGATCCCATACCTGTATAGGCAAATAATAAGAGGGGTGGCTATTTGGAGAAGGCTGTTGTAATTGTTGTCAGCAACATATTTGCTGGTATTACAATGTATACATATTTATGAGTTACTAGAACAATTGCATAATGAGTTCATATAAGCCACTGTAATTTAGTACTGTCTTAATGGAGCTGGCATGTTTGGCAGCAAGGAGACCTAATGACATGTCTATACACAATGTTTTCATAGTTTAAAGGTAAATAGAAATCAGCTCAGAGATTCCACTCTGGGACAAGTCAGAGTCAGAAAAATAGTAATAGTGGTAGGTTTAATGGGTTAATTAGTCCCATGTAAGTACAAAGTAACCTTATGACAGTCTCATGTTAATGGGTTAAATGGTCAGTCCCATTTAGGATCAAAGTGACCTGATTCATTCTGACATATCTGAAGGTTAAAATTATCATTTCTGCCCATATATACATCAGCTGCTTCTCTGATTGTCAAAGGATAAGTTAATTATAAATGGAACAAATCAGTTGTGGTGACAGAAAGAAAGAGGTTGAGATGAAAGGGAATAGGAAAGAGAAAAGCTGTCACATTGTGAAACAGTATGCATGCAAAGAGGATATAGTGCTGGAACCCAAGAGAGAGAGAGGTAGTAGCAACCTGGCACTGTCTTCCTACTGCCCAAGATTAGCCCACTGTATCACAAGGATCTCGATGCATAAAGATTATTCTTAATCCCTTTGTCCAGAAAATCTGTATTTTTTCCGAGCTTGATTTACAAAAGGATGGGTCCCAGCATGTCACAAACTAAGAGATAATTGAAAATGCAAATAGGAAAGATGATTTACTGAGGATGTTAATGCTGAAAATTTTCACACGCCTGCAGAAATGAATTATAGCTTTAAAAACCTTTTAAATTGCAGTTATAAAAACACCCCTCACCGACATTACATTTAATTCCTCTGCATTTTATGTAAAACTGTCATTGCCAGCTGATTTAAGAAACACAATGACATTTTCTTATCATGATTGGATATTTTGTAGCCCTCCAATATGACAAAGGGATAAGGCCAGAAATGAATTACTATGATATAGTTGACAATTAACTATATCACTTCCTTCCACTGATCATATTGTTCCATTCAGACTTTATACCATGTCACTGCCATTGGGTTAAGCTGGCTATGCACTAAAAGATTTGCTTGGGTGATGAAATCTTGCTGATCTAATTGTCTGTGATCTGATCATTGGACTGGGGTCAGAGGGCACATGTGCAAATCTGTTTAGAGTGGGTGAAACACCCTTGTCAATGCTTCTTCTGCAGAGAGGATTTTTCACCCTGCTAGATCAATAACAGACTGAGCCCCAATCAGATAATGTTCATTTTGGCCAATACATGGGCAAATACATTACTAACTCAGTCTGAAGTCATCAAGGTGGTAGCCAATGTCAGCCCATATATAGCCAGCTTTACTTTGTCCCTGCTAAGGGCTGACTTCATAATCTAACTGAATCAATGGCTTTATGTCAGTTTGGCCCTGCAAGCTGCTGTTTCTTTATGTTAATCAACAAGGTAATTTCCGTTATGTCACTTTGTTCCTGCATGCTGATGTCTCATTATACAAATTAACCATGTTACTGCCATGTTTCAAGTTTGACTTTTGAAACAAATGTATCCTGTCACTGCCATTTGGTCCCTTGGTCCCTTCAGGGTGCTGCCTCCTAACACAAATGAATCATGTCACTATTTAGTTTTGCAGTGTGGCAATAGGACCTGGCAAGAAACAAATTCCTGTGGTGTGTTTACCAATTAACAATGTCACTACCATTTGGCCACTTTACACTGCCAGCAAGCTGTCTTTTGATATGAATTAATGATAATTAGTTGTCACTGCTGTTGGATGGCTTATTTTAGCTGAGGGCTTGCTCTTAGTAATTAACTATGTCACTGCCATTGGGTTAAGCTGGCCATACATGGGAAGATCCACTCTGTGCTATTAAGGGTGCTATTAACATTGTTTCTGCCAGAGATATCTCCAATCTGCCAATAAGGGCAGTGGCACACGGGGAGATCAGTTGCCCCACAACAAATCATTGTTACATCGGGCGACTAATCTCTCCGCAATGCCATTCCATCGTCAAGAATGAATATCGCTGGTGGGATGGCAAATGCGTTGCTTCTCAAGAAAACTTCGGGAAAATTCGGGAAAACGAAGCGGCGCATATGCCATCCCACCAGCGATTTACATTCTTGCCAGTGGGATGGCATTGTGGGGAGATTAGTAGCCCACAGTAACGGATATTTGTTGCGGGGCAACTAATCTCCCCGTGTGCCACTGCCCTAAACCATATCACTGCTATAGGGTCACTTTGTTCTGGTAGGGTTCTGTCTTTAAATTAGTAAGTAATATACAGTATATCTTTATGATACTTATCTACTAACCCACTACACATACCTCCCTAGTGACAAGTAAATTTTTTTGCATGGATTCCTTACGAAATCCCACATTTCGCCATTGGTCACTTTTTCCGCGAAACTTTGCTATGACAAAAATTAGAGGAAAAAGTTGCAGTTGCATCAAAAAAGTTGCTATTGTGTAAAAAAAAAGTTGCATGTCTCACAAAAGTCATGCGGTAGCTAAGTTTTGCGTAGTTTTAGCAGTTTTGCAAATTTTTCACTAAAGTGAAATGGGACAGAGTAGCTCTGCGCTATACCTCTCATTCTCACTACATCTCTTATTAATCATGTAAATGATTCGACCAGTTTCCTCCTATGTGGCATTACATTTCAACCATTTAAAAATAACGGTAATTATGTAATTCTGTATCTCCATGGGGATAATTAAAAAGCTCACTAAATACATCAATATCATTAAGTTGAAGATATGTAAGAGAAAAATGGTCTAATGACAATGCCCCATTTAATGGGTTGAAATATTGGTGTCTTGTAGCCAAATGCCTCAGCGATAATAATGTGTCATCAGTGTCATTAAAGCTTTTAAGGCAAGTTTCAATCTGGGAAGGATGTTATATTTCATAAATGGTTCTCCAAGCGTTCTATCAGCTGATGAACCATTAGACTTATGGGGCACAAAACGCTATGCTTTGATGGCAACAGGACATAAGTATAAAAGCTCAGAAATAAATTAAGCAAGTGGTATGAGTAGTAAAAGCTTACTATAAAATACAAGAATGTTTGATGCATTTTCAAGCTGTGTAGTCAGCTCTTAAGTATTTAGAAATGTAACTATGAAGTCAAACAGTGAGAAAAAGTTGCGGTCACGTAGAAAAAAAATTGTACACATCAAAAAAGTTGTGATTGTCAAAAAAGCCGCAAGATAGCGGTGTTTTGAGAATTTTTTCACCGTTTCACCAATTTTTTCACAGTTTTGTTAATTTTTCGGCAAAGAGAAACAGGACAGATTCGCTCATCACTAAGTGCGGCCAATATTTACTAAAGGAAAAGTAACACCAAAAAATAAGAGTGGATCAAAGTAATTAAAGTTTAATGTACTGTTGCCCTGCAGAAAGGCTTCTATAAATTATATAAACAAAGCTGCTGTGTATATTTTAGTTACTTTAAAACATTTTAATTTTTTGTTTTTTATTGTTCGTGGCATGAGACTGAATGAGTAAAGTGGTATTTAGTCCCTTGTTCATAGCAGTCCCTTGGTTTAACCTTAGCCCTTTACCTGGTGTTTAGCAGCCCTAGTCAACAGTAACATCATAAGCCATGGGAGCACTAGACATGTTAAGCCATGCATTAATGCTGAACCAACCTGTAATGAATTAATAAGAGTGGAAGGTAATACTGGGGTTATGTAATGTAAAGGATAGTCACTAATATTAGCTGGTTGCATTTCAATGGGTTACTGCACCTGGGCAAATTTTGTGAAGGTTAGTGTAGTATAATTATAGTGTAGTATAATTATTATTATATTTATTAGTATAATTACGTAATGTTTAGCATTAAAAGCTATTTTGGTGTTTTGGTATTTTTTTCCTACTGGAACCTTCTGAGGTGTATTGCTTAGAGCACATTAGTTAGAAACACAACTGCAACATTTACTTAGTTGCCCTGTCTCCCTTAATAGCACCCACAGGGTTACCAAGTTTGTGAGCAGTGTAACAGGTATATTTTTCACATGATGAATTAATGAAAGCACAAAATGCTGCCAAGCTGCAAGTCCCAGCTATGTAGGTGTTCAAGAAATATAATTCAATGTAAAACTATGTTAAATGAAACGCAAAATTAAAATGGTAATAGTTGTATATTGGCACTAAAGTATACTGGTCATGTGACAGGGTTGTGTTAGGGTGTTAATTACTGCTGTGAGAAGTCTGCAGGATAGCAAATAAGTGCAAATATGTCTAAAGCAGTATTTATATGAAGTAGGATCACTGAGCTTACATTTAGGAATAAAACCAGCAACTGCTTTGAAGATATATACCCCTATATGTAAGATAACGCATTACGTTTGCCCAGGAGTAGTAACCCATAGCAACCAATTTAATGTTTGCATATCAACAGGAGGCCAGTCAATACTATCTTCTGATTGGTTGCTATAGGTTACTGCTCCTAGGCAAACTTAGTGCATTTTATTACATTACGCCAAAAGTCTTTTACAGAGAATGCTGGGTTATTTAATTGCAAGTTAATGCATTCTTACATAAATGATGGGAAAATTGCATTCTTGACAGTTTATGCTTTTAGAGTTTTTTGAAACTACAACTAACCTCATGTCCACCAAAACCCCGAATGTATAGTCATTTATTAAAAGACTGAAATTGAAAAAGCACAAACAAATTAAAATGCAGAACAAAAACAAAAGTCTTTATGGATTTACAAATTAAAAAATCCAAAAACCTCTAAAACTATTAATAAAATAAAAAGTGTTACAATTTGCCTAGTAAATCTCCTGTTGACTTCTACATGACCTCAACAGCCTTTAGATGGCAAAGTTGTTTATTAGTGTTTTTTGTGGTTTTTATACTTGTCATGAAAAATTTGTGATTTTTTTTTTACACTAAGGGGCACATTTACTTACTCACGAACGGGCCGAATGCGTCCGATTACGTTTTTTCGTAATGATCGGTATTTGGCGATTTTTCGGAAAATTGTCGCGACTTTTTCGTTGCCATTACGAATGTTGCGCAAAATCTGGCGATTTTTTCGTAGCGTTACTACTTGCGCGAAAAGTCGCGACTTTTTCGTAGCCTTCGTGCCGAGTACGAAAGATTTGGATTCATTCAAGCTTCGGTATCGTGACTTTCCTTGGGCCAGGTTGGAGCTGCAGAGTGCCATTGAGTCCTATGGGAGGCTTCCAAAATCATGCTAAGTCTGAAAGTTTCGCCCGCCGCTTACGAGTGCTCAATACAAAAAAGTCGCGACAAGATACGAGCGAATCGTAATGGCTACGAAAAACTCGCGTTTTTTCCGCGAAAATCGTATTGGTAACGAAAAAGTCGCGACAATTTCCGAAAAGTCGTAAAGGCGCCGAAAAAAATCGCAAAAAATACGAAAAAGTCGCAAAATGTTCGTTTTCCAATTGGAATTTTCCCAATTCGGATTCGAATTCGTGTCTTAGTAAATCAGCCCCTCAGAATGTGACTTTTAGAGCAACAAACACAAATCATGAAGAAAAAAGAAATACATACGATAGTAAATGCCCCCAAATAGAGTGCAACTGCAATTATTCTACAACATGGTAATTTGCATCTAAAAATTACACTTTGTACCATGAGCCCTGTTCATAAATGAGGTTTTCTCTATAATAATTTAGATCAGTGCTGTCTTACTTCTGTGGTGCCGAGGCCCGGAATTTCTAGTGTGGATGGCCTCTAATGGAAGCCAGTTTTGACCACTCCCCTTTTTAAAACTGCACCCACTTCAATCCACACCCATGTTATCACAATGGTGGTAGCACACATGAGCCTGAAGTGTGAACAATGCAGGGGGTGAACAATGCAGAGATTAAGAGATGTGAACAATACAGGGGGATTACAGCCTGAATCTGAGGTGTGAACCATGCAGGGGGCCAGTTAGTCTCAATACTGATACCATTTAAAGTTTACATAAAGGTAAGCAGTCACTGCAGCCAGACAGGTGGGGGGCCACACAGAGGGGGGTCGCGGGCCGCCAGTTGGACAGCACTGATTTAGATAGTACTTTGCATTGATCCCATACCTGTATATAACTTCAAAGTTCTTTAACCTTAAAAAGGTATTAATCTTTTTGTTATCGAGGAATAGCATGTTATTAAATAAACTGACTGTAACTCTTTCTGTCAAACTTATTAATTTAATGCCACATATAATACAATTTGTACTGGACTGAAACTGATCAATATGGTTTTTCATGAAGAAGTAAAATACATTTTAGCCAGTGAAGGCTGGTTGACAATTCTGCATAAGAGAACAAGATTGTACAAGGATAGAGATTTGCCAAATGTGTTATGAATTTTAAATGGAATATTTTCAGACTAGGCTAAAGAAACCTGTGGTCTACCACAAGGTTCAATATCTGGCCCTATCCTTTAATCCTTTATAGCTTATTTATAAATTATTGGGAAGTGGGCCTGGAAGGTAATCTTTGGAGAAAATACAATATTGTCTGAAGGAATGGAGGTAGAAGTGTTCTTTGATTACAGAGGGATTTAGATATGTTGGGAAAATGGTCAAGTGAATGGCAGATGACATGTGGATAAATTACAGGTTTTACTTGTGGGACCAGACTACAATTTGCACTCTGATGTGATTGTATGACCTGTAGGGATGCTATCTCAGGGATCAGAAAAATACAGTAGAAAAAAGGGGGAACATACTTTACTGAACTGCATTTTCAGTAAGACAAGGGAAGGAGTCTCCCATAGACTCAATTTTAAGCAAATACCTAATTTTTTTTTTAAATGATTTCCTTTTCACTATAATAATAAAACTGTACCTTGTACTTGATCCCATCTAAGATATAATTAATCCTTATTGGCACCAAAACAATTTTATTGGGTTTAACTAATGTTTACATGTTAGTCAACAAAGTATGGAGATCAAAATTATGGAAATATCCCTTATCTGGAAAACTTCAGGTCCCAAGCATTCTGCGTAACAGGTCTGTAATTACTGTTTTATTATAAAATCCATTTTACGGGATATATTATAATGACCAACCTTTGTTATTCTAGATCTGCGGTTATTATATTTGGATTTTCTTCTAGTTAACTTTGCTAGTTTTCCCCATCAGCAGAATATGCCATTTTACACTAGAATATTATGTAATAACTATCCCCTAAAAAGATAGCCCTGTCTTTGTGTAAGGGTTGTGTGCACTGCTTGTATAGCAAATGTTCTAAATGTGTTTAAGAACGCATTGCACAGTTTTAAGTTAAAATTCTTCTAGCACTACATCAGGTATATTTTATGCAGTGACATGGGCAAAATCTTCCCAGTTACAGTAAACCATAGAAACCAATTAGCAATAGGTTTCAAAGGACTTTGCTGCTATGGGTACTGAACAGTAACGGTATGCTTTAACAAAAACCCCTTCCTTATCCAAACATGCTAGCAGCAATAAAAAGTACTAAAGGTGATGGTACAAGATATTGTATGAAGTGTCATCAGTGCTTGTGTTATTTAATTGTATAATAAAATGTGTTAATTAGAAACTAGTCAGTGCCACATATAATTATATATTGCACATTACCAGACTTATTGGGATATTACTGTGAGCAACAATAAAGTAACAAATGTCACAGTAAGATAGAAGAAACGTAAAAAAAAAAACAGAACACAATTTTACAACCTAAATGAATAATGGTGGGCTCTGAGTGAAACACTGCTGGTCACAGGGTACTTCTTTCTGCCTGCCTTTCATTACTACTAAGCTAGGAGGACAGCAGAACCTGATGTATCTTGACAATTGCATTGCTTTTCCTACCTGTTGTAACTAATCCCAACACTCCATTGGTCACTGAAAACCAGTCATGGCATTCTCCTCCCTATTAGACCTGTTTGCATCCTGACCATCAACCTTTCTGTCAATGATCCTGATCAACTTAGCATTGCTACACCTTCCACCTTTGCCTGTGGGCTGGCTTCCTGTTTAAAGGCTTTACAAGGCTGGGCGTAACACCCTGAATATGTAAGGTTTTTGACCACAGACCTGAAAAGACCAAAAGAGGATTGGGGAATAGCAGAGCAGATCAAGAGGTGCAGAGAAAGTTCTGAGAGGGCCCAAGTCCCAGAAGTCGAAGAAGAAGACCAATCAAGTGATACCAGGATTACTTGCAAGTATGCCCAATGATATAATCTAGAAGACTTGCAAAACTGTATCCCAGCAACTGAGCCATATTTACTTAGTTACATGTGTGATGACAACAATGAGTGGGGCTCTGTACTTAAGTACAGAAGCTATTGTGCATCTCTGCTTCCTTCCCCATTAGCCTTAGCCATATTAGCAGGTTCAAAGGGCAAATTGTCACTAGGCACATTAAAACATAGTTATAAACCTGGTGTGTAGTGATGGGCAAAATGTTTCGGCAGGCATGGATTTGCGGCGAATTTCGGCGTTTCGCCATCAGCGGATTGTTTTGCGAAACAGATGAAAAAATTTGCAGCGGAAAAATTCACCCCACGCATCCAAAAATTGTCCCCCACATCAAAAGAATAGTTGCGCGTCAAAAAAGAATAGTCACGGGCGGCAAAAGAATAGCCGCGGGCTACAAAAGAATAGCCGCGGACGACAAAAGAATAGCTGCGGGCGTCAATAGAATAGCTGCGGGCGGCAAAAAAATAGCCGCGGACGACAAAAAAAAAGCCGCGGGCGACAAAAGAATAGCCGTGCGATAAAAGAATAGCCACGGGCGACAATTTTTTTTGACGTGCGTCATTTTCGCCTTTTCGCAAACTTTTCGCTGTTTCTTTGGAAAGATTCGCAAATTTTTCGGCAAAGCAAAACGGGACAGATTCGCTTATCACTACTGGTGTGCTAGACTCACCCAAAAAGTAACTTTCTAACTCAGCAAGAGAATTTACAGTCAGGTTTCTTTTAAACTTGCCCAGTAATAACTTGAGTGTAAGCAAAAGAAATAGTAATTGCCAAGTGAGTACCTGAAAAATCAATTGAAATGTGCTTGTTGTGGAAGTTACTATCTATTTTTGGAACATGAGATTTAATAAGCTGATTGATTATCCAGTGGGACTAAGCTAAAGAACTGTTAGTTAGTGAGCATGCTCTAGCCAACAGACATTTCTGATGATCTCTAAGAAAATCAGTGGATTATGAGAATACTAGGTAAGAAGACATGTATGCAGAGATATTATTTGTCGCTACAAGGCTTATGATACCTTATTTTTGCCATTAATGCATCATACCATATTCCTAAATATATATCTCAAATGTGGATACAAGTTGTATCTGAAATAAAGACATTTTGCTGTTTTTACATTTGAGAGTGCTGGTCCTTACCAAACATATATAAATAAATATTTATGGTTTGTTTTTCACTCCAGACGAAGGTTTCTGTGTGAGACCGAAACATTGAGTACTAAACCTTTCTGTTTTTGCATTTACATTCATTTTGCTCACAATTCGTTAAATCCTAGTCATTGGTGCTGTCATTGTTCCAGTGCATTTTTTTGGTACTAACACCCAGGTTTTGTTGCTGCAAATGGTGTGCACCCAATGGACTATTTTTTATATAATTTTTTTTTTCTCCCCAAACGGGTTTCCATGTGCAAAATAGCAACATTTTGTAGACTATTGCTGTGCCTTGAGAAGTAGCCCTCAAACATACTGTGTTTATTTATTTTTTCTTATTTTCTTCTTTTCACCTTAATATCCTGTCTAGCCTTGCTTTTGTTTACATCCCATTCCATGCCTTTATATTAAATATCCTGCATACATAAATCAATGTTCTGTTTTATTCATTCATAAATCATAGGAAATAATAAGGTTCTTTAGAGGTTAACAAATGGCCCTTCATAGCATTTATGGGAAAGAAATACAATAAGCAATGCTTTTTTAATGCCATACCTTAAGGTTAGAATAGAGGCACTTTTTGCAACATGATATCTGAAGAATAATAACATTTAGGCCACAACATCCCTAAATGGCCCATGGCTCAGGTCAAGGCTGTCCAGCCTCAGCCTTTAGAGGTCATCAGGCTGGCAATGATGAATAAAATGGAAATAATTAAAGGCTAATATACAATGTGTATAAGTAAGTATTTTTACGACATTATTTATACATAGTGCTTTATAAATAAAGCATAATAATAAAGCATTTATATAAACATTTACATTATTTACTGCTTTACAGAAAAAGCACTGTGAAAAAGTCAGTGACTGGTACACTGGAGCTTGCAATGTAATTTACCTACCAAATCACAATACTATAAGTTTGTGCCGGCATGGATTTATGCGTAACAGATCTTGCCAGACTAATTTAGTCGCCTTTTATGAGGAAGTGAGCCTTGATGTTGAAATGGCAGTTGATGTGATCTACTTGGACTTTGCTAAAGCCTTTGATATATAGGGGCTGATTTACTTACCCACGAACGGGTTGAATGGAGTCCGATTGCGTTTTTTTCGTAATGATCGGTATTTTGCGATTTTTTCGTATGTTTTGCGATTTTTTCGGATTCTTTACGAATTTTTCGTTACCAATACGATTTTTGCGTAAAAACGCGAGTTTTCGTATCCATTACGAAAGTTGCGTAAAAAGTTGCGCATTTTTCGTAGCGTTAAAACTTACGCGAAAAGTTGCGCATTTTTCGTAGCGTTAAGTTTTAACGCTACGAAAAATGCGCAACTTTTCGCGTAAAGAATCCGAAAAAATCGCAAAACATACGAAAAAGTCGCAAAATGTTCGTTTTCAAGTCGGAACTTTTCCAATTCGGGTCGGATTCGTGGGTTAGTAAATCAGCCCCATAGTGTTGTGATACTAAAATCTACAGTTAGTATTGATGTTGGTATATATGGTTTATGTATGTGAGTGTATAGATAGGTAAGTATAGGTTTGTGTGTGCTGGGTTTACTTGGAAGGGTTGAACTTGATGGACTCTGGACTATTTTCAACCCTAAGTAACTATGTAACTATATGTAAATCCACACAGGTATGTGCACATACTATCATTTTCATCTGATGCCAAATAACTTAAAGGGGAATTCCACCCAAACACAACTTGAGCTTTTTGAAAAGAAAACATAATTTCAAGCTACTTTGCAATATAGATCAATTACAAATAGGAAGCCTTTTCATGATTTTTAATGGAATAATATGGTTTGGAACAGTAACCTAAACCTGGTCCCCTGTTCTGCTGATCTTGCTGGCTACTGTAACGGTAGTTGATTGCCCTCAGCCTGCATCTTCCAAATCCCACAATCCCCGGCACCCTGTACATCATTGTTTTAGTCCCTTGCCAGGATTTTATATGATGCAAAAATAGAAGAACATTTTGACAGCTGGATTTTTTTGGTTTTTATTTACATGTTTTGAAGGAACAGATTACAGTGATAGGTATATTAGGGGTTCTTTGTGTGGGGCTCATAAGCTGGAGTTCCCATTTAACACAAATATGCACTAAAATACCTACAACTTCCCACAGGCCTTTTGGACTTTGTTATTCTATATATACTGTATATGCTAGTTAACGATATCCATGTAGTAGGGTTCATCTGGCAACCTGGTTTTCCCATTTTTGCACCAAAATGTGTGTCATAAAGTTTCTCTTTTTCTTAGAAAGTGCTGAACAGGCGTGCACGTATGTGGAAGACTAAGCACTAACTAACACTATTTTGTTCATCTCTGCAAAACATTTTTCACACTATAAACAAAGGATCCTTATAGTAATGCCACTGTTTTATGTCACATTCCAGTACCTTTTCATATTCTGCTGGGCTGAATCATCTACATCCAATCCATCCTCGTATCTCAGCTGTGTAAGTACAGCGCTGTAATAGCAACAAATGAATTCTTTGCTTCATTTGATATATGCAGTCCTGGCATTTTATATAAACAACAGGAATTCTAATAACACAATACAGGTTAAATGATGAATTGTGTCTATTATGTATGTATTCTGTGTGTACATGGACATGGGAATTTATGTGCAGAATAATGAGAGTGGTTGCTGAGACAAAAAGAGTTATCTAATATCTCAGATGTGAATTCTTCAAAGCTGTGAATTTCCTAGGCTTCTCACCTCACCTTTTGAAAATGAAACAAGTTTAGTCATCTGAATAATCATCATATCACATTTTTACCAGATTTGTCACTGCCATAGATATAAACATACTGATGTGTGACCAGGCCAATATGCTGTGTTATATAATCTTTTGCATTGTCCTTTATAATGTTTATCCACACTTTTTCATTTAACCATTTAGAAACTTCTTAGTAATTTGTTATACTGACACTCCCTATAAACCCTCCTTCTCTATAACCTTGTATAATTTTATATTATTTCCTAACATCCTCCATTAAACATGTAATTCTCCCTGTAACTCCCCTATTGTTAAGAACCCTACCTTAAACTCTTTATATTTTTCTAAATCTCTCTATAATCCCCCTTGTGACTCCTCCTATTATTCTAAAATTCTTCAGTCTTTCTATAACTTCACATATTTTTTTCAGATTATGTTGTTTAATGCCACACACCCTATAACTGTTATTTTTTTATATATATATAAACCCCTCAATCCAGTTTCCCTACAGTCATTACAGTAGTGCTTAGTGGCAGAGGCATACTGAAGTGCTGCTGGGCCCCCATGCAAAGGATCTTGGGAGGGGCCCAGCATGCACTTAAAATGCTGCGCTTCCCCCTCTGTCCCTGCTGCATGGGCGTGCCCAATGCCTTCCCGAAAGGGTGAGCACAACAGAGACCGTTTCCGCACACCCTGGCTCTCCAAACTTGAACGGTGCACACTGCTAGAGGGATCGGCACCCTCCCAAAAATACAAGACAACAAAAAGCAAATGGTACTCAGGGCTACAAGGGAACAAACCCTTTAAAAATTTTATTGCGGAGGTGCAACGTTTCGGAGCACCCAAAAGGGGCTATTTTTGCTCCGAAACGTTGCACCTCCGCAATAAATTTTTTTTAAAGGGTTTGTTCCCTTGTAGCCCTGAGTGCCATTTGCTTTTTGTTGTCTTCCCGAAAGGGTGCACACATGAGGGTTGATTTACTAAAGTGTGATAAGCGTTATTGCATGCTTTTTGCGTTAAAATTGACGCGAAAAATAATGCTCGATTATTATCAAGTGTGTTAAGACGCATATCTCATGCACTAAATAACGCATGAATGCAAGGCATTAATTTTAACGCATTGCTTTAATTCTCGCATAGAAATAATACTAACGCATGATTCACAAACACATAAGAAGCGTTAGACGCGCTAAATATCGCATTAGTCTGTGCGAAAATTAACACCTACTTGGGGCAGGCGGTACTTAAAGAAAACTGTGTTTTGTGAGCTTTTGGCAACACAACATGGACTTTGCAGTGGGATTTTTTCAAGTATGTGTTGGCCCTAGAGTGATGCAGCCTCCAGTTTTCAGGGAAATGGTCATTTGCAGAAAAGTAGTTTTACGAATGTAATGGTTACGTGCGTTAAATCGTGCATTAAATCATGCACTAATATAGCAATCGGTGAAATATATTGCGTGCAGCGGGATTTAAAGCACGCGCGGAAAATAACGCAAGAAAAATGCTCATCGCGACTTAAATAACGCAAACAACATCGCGTCTTAATCAACGCAAGTATCCTATAGTGAATCGTGCGTTAAGTTGCAAAAAATAAGAAGGGATAACATTTTTAATGCATGCTATAAATAGCGCTCTAAATATCAACCTTTAGTGAATCAACTCTATGATTTCAGAAGAAAAGTACTTATAGGGGAAGCTGACCCAGCGGTCGGGGCTTATGAAGTACAGGGGCATTAGTAAATGTGTTAGTAGTGAAGGGATAAGTTGACAACCCTGATATAAGGATAATAAAAAGACCCTGCTCCCCTACCACCCCAGTGCATCCACCATGTCCTCTATAGTTAAACCACTGCATAGTATATTGTATATTAATATTATGTTTATAAATTATACTATAGTATAGTACAGTTAAGTATATAACACACAAAGATAACAGTATATTAGAAACTGCATCTGGGTGAAGGTTATTAATAACTGGTATCTTTATTTTTTTGCCAGTCTGGAGGCATCTATTGAATCCAGTAGTTCTATCAGACTATACAGCCAGCCAGAAAATAAAATAATGTGTGCAGTCAGAGCGGAGCAGGAGATGGAAGATTAGCAGCACTGAAAGTGAGCTCTAATATCATGTTGCCGTGATACTGTAATATGGTGCATGTTCTGATTTAGAGCAATATATTGTACAATGCACTGCATATTGGTAGAAACAAGGGAGATAAGTAGAGGGGCATGGAGTAGAGGGGAATGGGAGATTCAGCAGGCAGGGAAAGCAGGAGATGTTTTTCTGCATCTCAGCTGAAGTTTGCAATAAGGTAGCAGGACACAAAAGATTAATTTCAGCAGCCCATGGGGTAAACAGTATTTTAGCAGTCTATGTTTTGCCCTTGAGGTCCTCCTATTTTGAATGACAGAACTGTGTAAAGAACAGACAAACAAAACAATCACATTGAAATAAGGATCATGTTGCTTACTGATTTTTTTTGCACCATTTCACAAATGGGGACCTCCCCCTTTATTTACACCACTAGTTATCAGTGGCATTTACAGTCTTCCAACGTGTTTGTCATTAACAGTTTGTTATAATTCAAAGCTTAGGTATACAAAATAGGCCAGGTCATTTCTCTTTCTTCATACAGGTATGAAATTGCTTATCCAGACACCCAATATCTAGAAAACTCCTAATTATGGGAAGGTCATCTCCAATAAAGTCCATTATAAGGAAATAATTCTAATTATTTTAAATTATTTCATCTTTTTCTGTAATAATAAAACAGTACCTTGTGCTTGATCCCAATTAAGCTGCATGACAAAATAATCCTACTGGGTTTATTTAATGTTTAAATGGTTACGCTATGGTGATTTAAATGATAGAAAATACCCTTATATGAAAAACCTCAGGTCCCATGCATTTCAAATAATAGATCCTATACCCGTATACAGAAAGAAAGTTGCAGTCTTATGCTAGCTTACATAAGTGTATAACATAAACCACACAAGTTTAATTTTTTCCTAGTACTATTATTATTAATATTTAAATCCCTGGTTGTTTAGGAGGAAGATAAATCCCCATATGAATTAAGTCTCAAGGCGGTAAATCCCTGTGACCTCAAACCAGAAATTAGACCATTCCAGAGACCATGCTGTGCAATACATTGTGTGCTTGTAGCTTCACAAGTTGTGTGAATAGCACCAGATCTCAAGACAGTCTACTCTGTGCACCCAAACAACTACTTTAAGAAGTGAATTTCACAGTTAATTAAAAATAATTTTACAATTATGGATTTTTTATTTACTTCCTTATGTGCAAAAACTATTTTCTGCATATAAAACAGAGCCAGGTCAAGTAGTATGGCCACAGAAGGCAATACTTCTTGTTTTGGCACCATGCATGTTCGACCCCGCCCCCAATACCACAACACTTGCTCAGCCCCCTTCCCCTGTTGCTTGTTCTGCACCACAAACCCCACCACCATTTGGTTCGGAATGGACTTCCTACCACTTTCTCCTTTAACTGCAAATCACTCTCCCTTTATAATTGCCATTATTATTAATAATATTTAAAAATAATAAAAATATATATTTATAAAGCACCAACATATTCCACAGCGCTGTACAATAAATTGGTATGTATAATGAACCTACAGATTTACAGATATAGTCCCCTTTCTTTTAGCATTCGTTATTGGGGAATGATGGGAGTTGTAGTTGAGTTGATACATAGCTTAGTTACAATTCACAAAAATGGACTGTACTTATCAGAGGGGGGCAGTGATTTGTATTGCAATCAGCTTCTACAAAGGTGGTATAACCTTGAGTGTTATTTAATGTCATTTTCCTGGGAGTCTATATTGGATTAGCAATGTTGTTTCTAGTTTCTTAAAACGGATAGGCTGTTAAAATCAATTCTTCTTGTGTCCAAGATCCTAGCAACAGAGATTTAGCCACCTCCCTTCTTTTATCTCTCTCTCTCCCTCTCTCTCTCTCTCTCTCCCTTCTCTCATGTATTCCCAAACACAGCTCTGGCACAGTGATCTTTGTTCAGCTCTGGAGCCCAGTAAATCAATCTTGTTAGTGCACAGAGTTCAGTTTTCATAAAAACTAAAGGTGCTTGTAATGAAAGTGAGCCCATTGGCATAATAGCCAAGGCTGGGCTGCCTTCACAAACAGTGTAATGGAGAATGAGGCAAGTCGATCTTTTGAGAATGAGTGATAGGCAGGCACAGAGACTGAGAGATAGTGTATTGTGGGTTAGGAGTAGGTAATGCTAAACATCTATAAGTACAGAGATAATTATAAATAGAAAAACAGAAGATAAATACATAGATTAATAGAAGACAGGCAATTTGTATGACATGGGCAGCGTCAAGGCCACCATCGTTGTTACCATTTATTAGAGTTGTTAATGACCCCACCAAGGCACCTGGATGGATTGAAAAGGCTGCAGCTTTATTAACAATGTTAATCAACAATGCAAGAATTAATACAAAATAATTACTCAACTGGATTGCTTGCCCATAGTACCTGAATGGGCCCCCCGCCATGCCGGCCATCCCCATGCTGCTGTACTCGGATGGGCAAGTAGAAGAAAGTAAGCCTCAATCAAACCCTTACCTCTCGGGACCATAACTAAGGAGGTAACAACCAAATGTACAGAATGGGGGGGGGACCCGCATTCCCCAATCTTGCAATCAATCCCCTGCTAAATGAACTGCAACTATATACCCACAATGAATCATGGATTGTACTCTTGACTCCTGGGTGGGTGGGTGGGCGGAAAGCTGCTCCCACCGCTGCTGGAGTCAAGATGAGGCTTCCGGCTGCGCTTCCGCTTCTTCCTTGCTCACCAACTCCTCCCCCCATGCTCACTCTACCAGTTAAACCTCTCCTTCCTGAGCCTGCTTAACCTGGTCAAAGCTCCCCTGCCTCCATTCTTACATCCGGGCAGCCCTATAATTATGAACATGCATTTATAAAGAGGTAACATATTCTATAGAGCTTTACATAGAAATTAACACTAAGCAGGTAATTAATTACTATTCTGAAGCAAACGATGGACTGATATTCCTCTTTGCTGAGTCAGTTGGGTCACTGGAAGAACCAAAATTTCACTTCCACAAAGCAATGGCATGAACTGATTACTGGCTAATTACAGTAAATGGATTAATCTCATGATTATCATTGATAATGATGAGATGATGAGAACATGGGGTGTATTTACCACTAAGCTAAGGTATTTCCTTTCATACTTACTACTAGTTGCCAATGATCCATCCTGCCTTCATTAATGAATAATTTGTAACTGCACCTATTGATGCTGGAGAACCCTTAAGGGGTTAGGACCCACTGTGGGAACCCTGGAACTTCTATCACTAGGTGCCCAGGGCGTTGGATGCAAATGTTTTAATACATGCTTTAGAAGTAAAGCAACCTTTATTTGTATCACAAGGCTAGTGCAATGCAGTGGATGCAAATCAGAGCTTGGTCACAATTATTTTGGAAATATGGTGAGAAAAAGTTAAATTTATGGTGATATGCATTCAAAAATTGAACTTTGCACACTGGACTTGCCTTAATAGATGACCATTCATGTTTTCTTCATAGGAATTATCTGATCCCTTTAAGGATGTTTTGCATCAAGTAGAAAGTGGGTATTATGATTTTTTTTTAAATAATTCAGTGGTTCCTTTCCAGTTCTAAATGTAATAACAGTTTGGGTTGTTTAAACAGAGGGCTATGTAAGTTCCTCTATGGCAGCATTATACCTACAGCAGTGATGCTTTTGGCAGAGATTTTTATAGTTATATCAATACTGTGTTGAAACTCAGGAAGGGGTTTCCTTTCCGACCATGAAAAGTTATCATCATAATTACATTTGATGCTTCATTTTATAAAACTGCTGTAGCTCTCCCATCATATTCACCATTTCCCCTCAATCCTGAGGATGCATGTAATTAAGGCTTACATTGTACCATTTTACAATTCATACCACTGACTTCAGCACACAGCTCTACTATATTTATACAAAGTATTACCATACTTGCTGCTCTTTTACCAGCAAAATAAGGGTAATCATGTTATTTTATTTTGAGATATGTAATGACCAAACAGCAAAAACAAAACCTTACCCTACCTTGAAGCAGTGGCTTAATGAGAGGCCCCTTTCTTTTTCTAGGTTTCCTTGCAATACTGAACCCAGACTACTGTATAACAACATGTTCCTTAATTCCTCTCTTTTTATCAGCGTATATTCACTTTCTTTAACTCATTGAACCCAATCTTTAACCTTTTTATCATCTGGCTAGGTACTCTGCTTTTACCCATGGAGCGACATCTTGACAGACTTGCTACTGTTCCTATTTTGTGCCTTCAGATCCATGTGCATTACAGAGTATAATAGGCAGCACGACTCTCTAACGCACACACTCTAAGTCAAGGGCAGTGAATTTGTGCTTTTTAAATGTAGACAAATGCATTTTTATGTTATTCTCTGCTAAATGTCTAAGCTATTTAACATCCTGTGAGTATAACCAGGGGGAACATCTACAACAAAAGGTTATTTAAAGCTGCACTGTCACCTCGAAATAACCTCCAGTAAGCAGAAACAGAATATAAAACATTTGACATGACAAAATTATTTACCAGGCAGTATGCAAGAAATAAGGTGCTGTAATGTGCAGCCCACTGCAGGGCTTGAACCCACAGGAGCAAACAAATGTAAAAATGACACCATTGCAAAACCGTCAAGGTCATGTAGAAGTCAATGAGAGCTGCCCTAGGCAAATTGTAACAGTCTTTATTTATTTCATGGTTTTTGAGGTTTTGGGGTTTTTTTTGTTTGTAAGTCCACAAAAATTCATAGGAAAACATAAAAACCATGAAATATTTGTAGTTTTCATGTTCTTTTCACTTTTGTTCTGCATTTTAATTTGCTTGTGCTTTTTTTAATTCAGATCTTATTAATGGTTTCAAAATACTCTTAAACCAGAAAAATTTGAGTATTGATAAATCTGCTCCATAGAATTCACCATTTGATAAATATGCTTCTAAAAATTCTGTAGGAATGAAGAGAGAGTCAAAAAAATGTTACTGTGGTGAGCTCTAACCTTGAATTTTGATAAATCTGACCCATAGTTATGTGTTTTGGGTTTCCATGACACTTTCTCTGAGCTTCTGAAGCACAGAACACTGGGCTCTCTCATTACAGCTAAACTCCACAGGAGATTTTGTGGGTCAGATTTTCTCTTATCTTGTGATGCAAAACATGAGATTTTATAGGATCCTAGAAAATCTGATCTTTATAGGCTGTAATGTAATGACAGATCAGATAAAGTTGAATGGAGTGTTTTGTTCCTGTATCTTCATCCGACAGTCAATGTATTTCAATGAGAAAAGCTGTCTTGGACACAATCAGATATGATCTCATTGGATGAAGACGCAGCATGCAGCGTTCCCTTCTGACAGGCAAGCCACATTGGATGGCAAAAGTTACATGTAGTTTACACATCACATTTTTGTATCAGTTCCATTATATTTTGACGTGATTTTAATGACTCAAAGTGTGTTTTTGTCAGTTCCAAATGCCACTCGCTATTCCATTACCTTCTGAAGCCTTAGTATCTCCATCTTAGTATCTTAGTACCTCAGTGGGTTACCTTCCTGCTTGTTGTGCTGCCTGGTATACTCTCTTGCTTCCATCTGACCCAGCTGACAGTAAGTGAAACAATTTCCTCTATGCCTTAAAGGGGTTAAGATAACTTTTAGTATGTTATGGAATGGCCAATTCTTAGCAAGTTTTTAATTGTTCTTTCTTTTTTATAGTTTCCAAATGATTTGCTTTCCTCTTCTGCTCTTTCCAGCTTAAAAATAAATGTCAGTGTCCCAGGTAACTGAAAAACTATTGCTCTATTTATTATTATTGTTACTTTTAATTACTTATCTTTGTATTCAGGCCCTCTCCTAATCTTATCCCTGTCTCTCATTCAGACCACTGTCTAATTGCTAGTGTAATTGGGACCCAAGCAACCAGATACCTTTGCTGCTACCTGTGCTGAAGTAAAGTTTATTCCAGTTTGCAAGCATTGGGCCTACCTCAATCTCAGCTTTGGTTCATCCCTGCTTCCTACTCCAAGAGCTATTACCAGTGTCCCCCTGAGACATCGCTGTTGGTCCTGGCTGTTACAGCCTTTCATATGAGCAAGGCAGCAAAATTAAGGTTTAAATGGAGCTCCATGCATTTTGTGCAAAATAGGATCATCTCTTTCTACCAAGGTCAGGTAGTGGTTCCATTTGTTGACATATTGATGCCAATTCATTCTGTATTCCATTCTTTTCTTCTTTTTTCAGCACTTTGTAACAAGGCAAAATGAAGGACCTCATTCTCTCCAGGCCAGCACAGTGTGTGAACACTTCTCCCTCTCTCCTTCTTATTCTTATTCTCTCTTTGTTGGGAATGGGTACGCTCAGCACTAGTTGTGATCTGCTTCTCAGAGTTTGGATTCTTGTGCCTAACCTTTTTCCTACCAGAATGAATATATATATGCAAATTGAGGCAGCACTGGGAAAAGCACAGATCACTGGGTTCAATTTTGGAGCTCACAGAAGGGCAGGGTGTAAAGTGCAAAAAACATGGTGGCTTGTGGCCAATTAAAATGATACAGAACAAGCATTATGTTTTCTCAGTATCTGCACTGCAAGGCAATGCTTACATTATTTATTTATTTTTTTAAAATGCTTTATTGTTTGAGACTCCATAACAGCTATTTAAAAAGGTGATGTTTCCAGGCATCAAGGCCTTTTACTGAAGGCCACTGGAAAAAAGCCTCTGTATTATGCTCGAGGAATAGATTAAAACATTATCAGAGTATTCAATACCAAACATTTAATACCCTCCAAATCGACTATTCTATTTTGTGTTTTTTCCCTGTACTTCTTGTCATGTGGTGCAGATTTGTTCATTCCTATCCTGGGATACTTTTGCAAACATAGTAAGTAACCATCAATTATAATCAAGAGTTAATGTGGATCTGACATTGCAGAATCAATGTGCTGATCGTCTGCACCCAAAACAAGGAAGAGAAAAGGCAAGAAATGCTGGCATCTCCTAAAAAGGGGTAACATATCCCAGTATTTCAAGGTACTAAGGGATAGGGGCATAGTATTTCAGTTAGGATTAAGGGCAAACTAGCTTACATATCTTAGTGACCTTTTAGAGTTAGGAGCCCAGGAATCATTTTAAAAATGTGATCCACCTGTAGGAGGGTATTTGTCAGGGGTTCAAAACTGAGGGAGTACAATATTTTAAATACATCTGATTTCTAGGTATCAACTGTAAGCTGGTCCTTTAAAGGAGCAGGAAACAGCTATGTGCAGCTGGTATGTGTGAGCAAAACACCACCTGAGCGCCACGTATTAATAAAAAGACACCATTTTATTATTCTAGTGCAATTGCAGTCACAAGGAGAAAATGCACCTGATGTAACTGTGGCCAGTGCATTTAAATTGATGCAATACTTGCAAATGAAAAGTAATTGCATCTGGTGCATTTTCTCCATGTGACTTCAATTGCTTTGGAATCATGATGGAAATGCTACATAGTGGGTCTTGCTCTTTTGGCAATGTGGATATTGAAACAGGCTTTTGTGGGCACTCTGGAGTTACCCCCTGGTTCAGAAGTGTTGGTAATAAGGCAAAGGCAGTAGGATTGAGTGGAACTATGTTAATGAAAGTACCTTTAAAGAAGGAGATTTTTCACACAACTGACTGCAGGAAACAAACCCCTATTACCTTACCAATTTAATTTTCAATGTAGTAATACCTAAGCATTGATAGGAAAGAAGAAGTATCTTCTAAAATCAGATAGTGAAAGTCCAAATAAGAAACAAAGGGAATCGCTTACAAAGAGTGGCCAAGAAGCCATGCAGTATTTTTTGCAGTATCCTAGAATCACTGCATCTGTCACGATTTTTCAACATTAGGGGGGAATTCACCAAAGTGTTGGTAAAGGAAAATGTTATAAAAATGTTGTATACTAATGTCATATTTGTGCTAACAAGTTAACTTTTGTGTCATTTTCATACTTTTCCCAACATATTTGCTAAAAATGTTTTGTTATGGTTATTATACAAAATCAGCAGTATTTTTGTGGTTGCATTAAACTAACATTTTAGGAGCTCAGATATTAGCTCCCTGGGAACTTTAATTGCCATCTGGAGTTTATTTGTGTTTTTGATTGATCTATCAGCTACGCTAGTGATTTACCAGTTTTACCTATTAACATTCCATTTTTGTGTTCAAAATCTACAATTCTTAGTGAGAGATCTACAATACCAGTTTTACTAACTGTATGCTACTAAGGGATTTACATGTGATTGTAAAAACAGCCGCACTACTGACTGATTAATTTTGGCAAGTGTTTGGTTTGAGTACTAGTAATGAATATGTGGTATTAATTGGTTGTATGTACTATTAATTAACTTCATTTGCTAAACCCATCACTGTCACACACACACACACCAGTGCCATCACTAATACTTATGGTTATACTACATTTAATTTAGTCTTATTTACATCCAGTATATGACTAATCCACATGTACATTTCATTGGTCTTCATTTAGTAGTGATTCATCCACTTATTTTAATGACTAGCTGACTAATGCTATTAATGTTACAGACAGCTTCTGCTACTGGAGGCACGACATGGCTCTGGCCTTCACAGATGTACCGTGCAAGCCCTTCTTCTGTTCTTCTTTGATTTTTCACTGTACAGATAATGGGCAGCCATTTTAAAACTCTTTCACTCAAACTCTCAAACTGTAAAGCTTACATAAAGGAACATTGTTCCATATCTTCAGCAGACCAAATGCTTTTAAAGACATACTGATAGATATGAGTTCACATCTAGATAGAGTGAAGCTTCAAGCTGATGATACTTCAGATCAGCAATTGTGACTGAAATGCCTTTCCTCGAGGCCATAAACAAAAACGGCGCTACAGCAAATAACAATGATAATGGGATAAAGAAACTATTTATAGATATAATAAATATGTAAACCTGCACTAAAGCAGTGTTAAAACATTGGAAAGCAGTATCTCAGTTTGGATTCAGGGGACCAATATTTGAGCAAGTGGCTTACTGATATCAGTCAGCAATTATGGAAATTTATCAATAGTATTGTATAATGTTGTTAGCCTGCTTTTTCCTAACTTTATACAAAACAAGGCTTCCCGAAAGCAAAAGAGTTTACAATATTTCATGAGAAGAATGGTATTGCACAAAACTGGAAAGTGACAATATTTTCCCCAGACATTAACTGATAGATTGGAACTGAGTAAATGACTAGGCGGGGGTAAAGCTCAAAAGTTTATTTCATTGGATTTTAACCCAGAGGATTTTTGGCTGACACCTTCTAGGCCAACAAAGTCTCAAAATAAAAGAAGAAAGAGAAACCATGCTCCAACCATGGAAAGAAAGACACCTTACCTAAAAACTCAATAATACTGCAAACTATGGACATTACCAGAAGAAAGCCTCTATGAACTTACATGAGGAAAGCAATTTCCATCTAATATGCAGTAACTTTAAAATAATAATATTTCCTGAGATTGGCATAGGAATTACCCTCCTGCTGGTTAGAACTCCGATCCTTCCTAGGAGGATTAACTGTCATAAAGATATAATTGCTTTTTAGTGAAAGCATAAAAACCTGTTTAAGGACGGTTTGAAACAGATTTATTTGAAGCTTTCTTGACATTTATGATTATTACAGTTATAATTTGTTATTGTTACAATGAGAAATGTTAAAATACACTAAATGCCCATTAACTAGTATGTAATATTTATTGTCCCAAAGGAGACAGATGCCCAGATTTAAGTAAGAGCTGATGAATAGCTGCCAAAAACTAAATAACCACACTTACACTCAGATTTGAGACCAGGCACACAGGGTTGCTGTACAAATCTGACCAATATACAAAATCTGACCAACTGGCCTTTGAGCCAAACAGACATCATACAATGGGCCATACATGGCTGCTTTTCTATTGTTCAAAGTATTGCAGGCAGACAGTATGATTGATTGGACTTCTCTTCACTTCCACATCTGCCAATGTACCATATATTGGCAGATATGGTGCATCAGCAGACTGGATCACTGAAACAACCAATTTCTATAGTACATGAATATTGGCTGGATCTGAAGGCACCATAAACACACAGAATATAATTCAAAACTCAAGTTTAAAGATTTTATCTGTGGTTGGATAGCCAGCTTAGTTAATAAAAAAAAAAATCCCATTCACTCTACTGAAGAAGAATAAGAAAGATGATAGCAGATTTTTAACACTTTGAAGAACTTCTTTACAACTGCAGAATAACTATTTACAATATAGTCCTCCCAAATACCCCTGAATCCAAGTTCATACTAACTTTTCATAAAGATGAAGTCTCATTAACTGACTAAACCTGACTAAAAAAATGGTGTTTTTTTTCAGCCAGTTAGGGCCTCGCTGCTGCAAGTGCCCTCACATGTGGCTCTGACCGATCGATGTGGGTGTTGCTGTGCTCTACTTTCTTTCACCCTGTGATAGCTCCACCTCCCTATGTCACCTCCTGCCCTTCCCAATCCTGTCAATAGCCTCCTTCCTGTATGCTCTGCTGCTGGTACATATATAGCCTTCTTTATGGTAATAGCCATAGAAAAATTACTAACTAAGGTTAAAAAGATTACCAACATTGAATTAGAAACAAAACAAAGTGAACAACACAAAGTAGCCTTCATGGATGGCTTTACGGATGGGCAAAAAAATCTTACCCAATATTTTAAGAACAGTATTCTTAACACATTGTCAGTTTAAAATAAATCATAGATAACACTGGTGTATATATATAGTATAAAAGTTCCCAATAAACACCACTCACGATATAATGAAATCTCAGGCGCCTGGGTGCAGTCCTCTTCAGCGTAGATAGTAAACAAAAATATGAATCGCATCGCTCAGGACTTATAACAAAATTGTAGTTTATTAAGTGTAGAAACAGAGAACTTAGAGAACTAGTTCTCTGTTTCTACACTTAATAAACTACAATTTTGTTATAAGTCCTGAGCGATGCGATTCATATTTTTGTTTACTATATATATACAGTATATATATATATATATACTGTATATATACATATATATACATAAAATACCCCTTATAAATGAGCAAAAGAATCCATTTATTATACATACTACATACTTTCATGTATAACACTAACCATGTGGAAACCAGTAGAAGGAATTGCCCTCCTCTGTTCCTATATGTACTGTCAAGAAACACATCTAACTAATGGTATGATCCTGAACTTAAGATGCACTCTGGGTCAACACAAAACAAGGAAAGAGAAAGCCTTGGATGCCTTAAATAACTGTCAGATATATAAAGAAAAGTGAAAGAAATTGTTCTGACCTTGTGACCTAACTGACACAATGGTACAAATCTAATTGGAGAAGCACAATAGTATGCTATGTTATAAACGTATGTTAATAACTTTGCAAGAAGGATCCCTTGGCCAATTAAAAAGGAACAAGCAGCAACAATGATTCTTTTGCTTGCAGGTCAGCAGAAGCAAAAATTAGGACCTGTGATAAGTGAATAATATGTAGAGAGCAGGATATCAATCTGGCTGATCATTACTGCCTTTACCTTGTTGCAAGAGTCACTGAAAAGAAGATTCACTGCAGTTAATCAGAGAAGTGTGGCATTGGAAACCAGTAGGTAACTAAAGCTGATCTTAAATAACAGTTTTTTTGCAGAGAAGTACTTTGGCAAGCACCTTGGCAGATATGTCTGCTGGCAGAGTGCAGCAGTTGAAAGAATACAATTTTAAAAACACAGTAGCACCAAAAAATGTAAGTTTATCAAAGTAATTAAAATATTATTTACTGTGGCTCTGCACTGTTAAAAGTTGAGTGATTGCTTCAAAAAGACTACTATAGTTTATAAAAACAAAGCTGCTGTGTAGTCATGGTGGTAGCTAATTAAATAAAATAGGGCTTAATGGCACAGGTGACATGGCAGATAACAAATTGTTCTACAGAGCTTATCTGTTCTCTGCTTTGTGCCTTTTCTCCTTTTCCAGCTTAAATGGCTGCCCCCGTGGCTACACAGCAGCTTATTTACATTATCTATAGTAGTGTTTCTGAAGCAAACACACCAGCACCCTGACAGGTAAGTTTGTGGAACAAATGAGAAGATGGGGGAACCAGTGTTGGAATAGAGCAAATGGAGAGCAGGAATGATCATGAAGTTGATAAAAATGAGGCTGACACAAATAACAGCAAAGTTCAGGTATGAGTCTGTAAACAGTCCATGTCAGAAATCAATAAAATCAACCAATATTGACATACCAGGGAAAAGGCAGTAGCATAATCCAGTTAACAGGTCAAGGAGAGAAGCAAGACACTTACAACTATAGTCTGCAGCTACAATAACACACCAAATCAACTAAAGACTGGCAATTTAAAAGTTATAGTACTAGCAGGTAAGAACTTTCAGAACTAGTCTGAAACCTGACAAATAACCCCTTTCCCTTTCATAAATTCTGCTATATAATCTTATTCTGCTAAAGGACATACAAAAGGTGCGTGGCTCCTATCTCAGAGACCAATGGAAATATTTAACTAATTACATAATCTCATAAAAAGACTAAGGGGCTGATTTACTTACCCACGAACGGGTCGAATGGAGTCCGATTGCGTTTTTTTCGTAATGATCGGTATTTTGCGATTTTTTCGTATGTTTTGCGATTTTTTCGGATTCTTTACGAATTTTTCGTTACCAATACGATTTTTGCGTAAAAACGCGAGTTTTCCTATCCATTACGAAAGTTGCGTAAAAAGTTGCGCATTTTTCGTAGCGTTAAAACTTACGCGAAAAGTTGCGCATTTTTCGTAGCGTTAAGTTTTAACGCTACGAAAAATGCGCAACTTTTCGCGTAAGTTTTAACGCTACGAAAAATGCGCAACTTTTTACGCAACTTTCGTAATGGATACGAAAAACTCGCGTTTTTACGCAAAAATCGTATTGGTAACGAAAAATTCGTACAGAATCCGAAAAAATCGCAAAACATACGAAAAAGTCGCAAAATGTTCGTTTTCAAGTCGGAACTTTTCCAATTCGGGTCGGATTTGTGGGTTAGTAAATCAGCCCCCATACCTAAATATAATATATAGAACAATCCACTGACAAAAAAACTCTGATTCTGTTATTCAGACCTGTTGCAAGTAAGAGATCTCTTATCAGCAATGCTTGAGATCTGGGGTTTTCTGGATAAGAGGTCTTTCCGTCATTTGGAACTCTATACCCCGAGTCTACTTTTTCATCAGGCATGGATTCACCTAACAAATTCAGCAATTGGTAATTTTTTTCAAAAAAATTCACTGCGAGTGAGGAAAAAGTTGCGGTTGCTTAAAAAAGCTGCATCAAAAAAGTTGCAGTCGCATAAAATTAGTTGTGTCAATAAAGTTGTGCTTGTCAAAAAACTCATGCAGTAGTCGCCTTTAGCAAATTTTTTGCTGTTTTGCAAAGTTTTCAGCAGTTTTGTGAATTTTTTGGCTAAGCAAAATGGGACAGATTCACTCTTCACTTTTGCCCCCTGAAAAATATACACATATCCCATAAAAGTGAAGAGTCCTGTAAGATTTCTCTGGAAAACTATTCTCCTTTTAATAAATATACACCAGTATGTGCATTCCCAAATGAAATCCAAAAACTTGTGCTTAACCCATGAATACAGAGCTGCCTGCATTCAGTAGCAGTCATAGTTATCATATTTGTAGGTGAGCTGTCCTAACTAGGTGACAGAAATGTGGAAAAGAGGATTCAATAAGGTGAAACAACACAGAATCATAGTGAACAAGGGCTGATGAAAGCAATTAAACATTGTAGAAGACATCAGTATTAGACATACAAAAATGTAGGTAAAAAATTACCTGCCTTGCCCCCCCCCCCAGTGCTAGTTAAGGGGGCTTTTATAGCCCAGGGGGTATAGTTCTCCTTTAAGAAAAGATGACACAGAATTGGCTAGGAGACAGCAAATAGCAAATAGAACATGGGGAATTTAGCCAGTGCGTTTTAAAATGTATTTTAAACCATGCAGGGGCCAGTTAATCTCAGTACTTATACCATTTAAAGCTTACTCAAAGGTAAGCAGCTAGATAGGTGGGGAGCCACACAGTGTTGGGTCGTGGGCCGCCACTTGGACAGCACTGGATTAGAAGAACAGAGTTTCCATTTGAGGCTGGGGAATGCCCTTTAAGAGGGGCCTGGATGAGTTCTTGAACAAGCATAGTATCCAAGGCTATTGTGATACTAATATCTACAGTCAGTTTACTAAATGTATTTGTATATATATTTCTGGATGTGTGAGTGCATAGGACTGTACAGGTATGTGTGTATGTCACTTACTGGTGGTCATTTGGAGCGGTTGAACATAATGCGCTGTTGCATTTTTTTCAACCCAAATGAAACTATGAAACTATGTAAAAAGAATTTCCCGTGGATTTATGAACAATTGATATAACAAGTCTAAATAAAACTCACAGAGTTCAGAGAGACTCACAGGAATTTCAGGTTCCCTAATGAGGCGACAAGTTTTTAAAAAACCTGCCTTGCTGCTTGTGAAAATCAACCAAAGTGCGCATTATATAAACAGACAATTTTTATAAAAGCATCCTCTCACTGTGGGGGATCCCTCCAGAGCCACAAGCAAGAAAGTAAAATCCATAAAACATCTAATTATTAAAACCAGTTTCCAGAAGGTAATTAAATCCGTTCAAAAAATGAAGAACCAAATATTAGTTTTTTGAAGGATTATGAAAATATCCAGGGATTTGGAGATATCAAATAAAATAAATACGTTGCCATATGTTTATTGGCATTAAACTAACTGCACTTTCTCCAGTTACTGTTTGAGACTGCAGTTTTTATGTTTTTTTACTAAGTAATAATATTCATGTAAATGTAAAGTAATGGATAAAAATTAGCAAGTGACACATGCAATCCAGTACCCAGCCAACTTAAACATATCAGGCAGTAAGTCTGCAAATTATTGTATCATATACTTTCTTAAATGGTAGATCACACTCCGTAGCCTTTAATACAGAAGCTTGGTGTGGTTGCTTTTCACATAAGTAGCACAAAATAACACAAAAATAGCAGTTGCTAACCAGTCCACTATTCATCTGGGGGAGTAACTATGTATGTGGAGAGAGTAACATTATGTATTTGATTATACTGAGTAAATACTGGATATCTTCACCAATATCATTCATGTTCATCCAGTAGGATGAGAAGTGTCTATAGCAGAATTAGGTTTGTCACCTTTGAACCTTTAAGGGCATGTCCTGTGCCTTGTGGTGGTGGGGCTGTGACATCAGAGGTGGTTATTGTCCAGATTATTGTTTGGGTTTCAAAAGGCTGAAACCTGAACAGGCAGTTAAAACCCAAACAGCCCTAAGAAAACCTGAACTGTTCAAGTCAAAACTAAATAGGTGGCAACCCTAAGCAGAATTATTGTATGCTATGTAGTGATGAGATAATTTTTTCGGCAGGCATGGATTTGCAGCGAATTTCTGCATTTCACCATTGGCAAATTGTTTCGATACACTTCCGTGAAAATTCAGCGCAGAAAAATTTGTCTCGCAGAAAATGTTTTTTTGTCACACGTCAAATTGGGCTCGGTCACATCAAAAAGTGCAGGCAATAAAAAAGACACGGACAACAAAAAAATTGTGCGACAAATGCGTTTAGCGAATTTTTCAACTTTCACAAGTGGTGAAACGAAACGGGACAGATTCGCTCATCACTAATGCTATGTTATTATATGGTATAAGAAAATAGAATTCTATAGGCAGAAATGGATATAATTATTTTGTTAGAGAAGCCTTGGGCCATATTATTTAAAACTGCTTGATTTATTGTATTTTGATCTTACAATGCTTTAGATTGGTCTTATCCTGTCAGTTGACCAAAGTCTAATTAATGTGATTGTCCTCAAATAGCAGTCATTGAAATTTCTAATTATCCCATACACATCTACACTTTGATCAACTCCAATGAAACCATTAAGTGTGCTTACAGGCCTGCTGTACCAGCTTCTAAGCATGGTGTTATAAACATTACAATGCTCTGCCATGATAAAATAACTTTAAAATGCTGTGTACACCTCTCGTACTATTTTGCTGCACAGTGAATCAACAGCACAATGATCATAATTAACAATGATGAAATGAACAAGGGTATATTAATGTGTCACAATGAGAAGAAATGCATGGTTGAAACCCTTTACAACAGGTATGTGACAAAAAGTTTGTTAGAACCTAACCAGAGACTATCAAAATGTAAGTTTAGAGCTTAATATATAAAAACTCTCCCGTGTTCCATTCATTCCTATGGGATTTTTAGAAGCATATTTATTATATGGTGAGTTCTAAGTTTCACCTATTGATAAATACATTAAAAAGTTCTAAACTCACATTTTCATAAATCTGCCCAATATTAAAGTTAAATTCAAATGAGACCAAACTTACTACAGAGATAGAGTCTATTGCCCATCTAAATTGTTTCAGAAATCATAGACATTTCAAATGTAGGTATTGTAATGTAATATTTTTACTTTGCATCCTGTCTTCTGACTTCAAAGAGAACATGATATTATACAATCAGATAAGGTGAAAAAGTCAGATTTATGGTAACTGGATTGCCATGATTCCCAGTATTGCTTTCTGCCTGGCCACACAAGTAAATGCTTCATTATGGACACCAGTCAGCTCTGCCTGCAGATGAGCTATAAAAAGGGGACAATGCCAGTGTTTCAATCCATACATGCTTGATTAACTGTAATGTAAAAATACTACATATCTTAGAATTGAGCAAAATTATATTTCAAGTCCCCACTATGGGCACCAGTCAGCTCTGCCTACAAATAGGCTATAAAAACTGGGAGAATGCTAGTGCCCTGAAACACAAGGCCAATGCTTCATTTGATTGATTAAGAACAAGTAGTCAGTAAATGATATGACTTAAATCCACTTAAAAAGTATGGACTTAAACCATTCTGTTAATGAACATTCTCTAAGGGATAAAAGGAAATTTATGCATATAGTAGAAAAGTCAGAGAGTTATCATGACCAACTCACTGCTGTAAAACTAACCTAACCAGTTCACTAACCAAGGTACAGTAAAAGTATCAAATTGTTATATTGCACCAAATTTATATGATGATGTTTTCCACTCTTTTCAATCCATATATGCTTGAGTAACTGTAATGGAAAAATAATACATATCTCAGAATTGAGCAAAATTATATTTCAAGTCTACCATCATAACAATGTTTTATAGTGCTGTTGGAAACATTTCTTGAATCTAGCTCAGTCACAACAATGCCTCCATTCAATGTGGGTTCCATATAAGTGACACTAACAAGTTCATTTAAACCTAATGAATAAATCTGAAAGTCCTTACACGCGCTCCATAGGAGAAAAGAGTCTTGGTGAGATTTGCAGAGGCAGTGATATTATTTGTGTTGCTGTTTATCTTATTCTGCAGGTTTATACACTTTGTACTCATATTCTAACAGCTAAATATGTTTGTTTAGTGTTAAATGCCAAGACCTAAATTGCCAGCAAAGACATATCCTGAAACTTTCAAGCATCAAAATATACTATGTGTGAGAAACACAGGGGTTTCAACAATTTCTAAAACAATAAAACGAATACTTTAAGGATGCAAATACTTTCTCTTTATGAAGAATATATATTTCAACACCTCAAACTGCAGTGTCACATTCTTTTCATTACTGTACCAATTATTCAGACTTTGAAAGGTTGTGCCAGAGTTTCTTTGCTATAACCTCCTGAGGTATTACTTACAGTTTCAGTTTTACACACTTGTAGCTGGTCTAGCCAGTAAGCCCTGCTGTTAGATTCACTCTATTAAAGGTGCATTGTTTGTTTATAAAATGGGATCTATTTTACACTCAACATGTAGCCTCTAATACAAAGATTTTCTTTAGTTTTAGCTTCAAGCCCCATTTGAAGTCATTCATTAAGCCATAATTGCAAAAATTTACATGACAGCATAAAAAAAAAAGATCTCTACTTGGAGTAAGGTTCTCAGTGGGGTCCCTCAGGATTCTGTACTGGGGCACTTTTGTTTAACTTGTTCATAAATGACTTAGGGGAGGGTATTATAAGCAATGTATCAGTGTTTGCAGATGACACAAAACTCTGCAGACCAGTCAATTCTATCCAGGATGTGGCATGCTTGCAGCAGGATCTTGACCAACTGGCAATCTGGGCAGCTAAGTGGCAGATGAGATTTAATGTGGATAAATGTAAGGTCATGCACCTGGGATGTAAAAATATGCAAGCCACTTATACCCTTAATGGGACTGCACTAGGCAAGTCCATAATGGAGAAGGACCTTGGAGTTCTTGTAGATAATAAACTTGGCTATAGAAAGCAATGCCAGGTAGCAGCTGCAAGGGCAAACAAGGTTTTAATCTGTATTAAAAGGGGTATAGATTCACAGGAGGAAGGTGTTATTCTTCCCCTTTACAGAGCGCTGTTAAGGCCCCATCTAGAATATGCTGTCCAGTTCTGGTCTCCAGTGCTCAAACGGGACATGATTGAGTTAGAGAGGGTCCAGAGTAGGGCAACTAAGTTGGTAAAGGGTATGGAAAGTCTCAGTTATGAAAAAAGACTGGCCAAGTTGGGTCTGTTTACACTGCAGAAGAGGCGCTTAAGAGGTGATATGATAACTATGTATAAATATATAAGGGGATCATATAATAACCTCTCTAATGCTTTATTTACAAGTAGGTCCTTCCAACGGACACGAGGGCACCCACTTCGTTTAGAAGAAGGGAGGTTCCGTTTAAATATTCGGAAAGGATTTTTTACTGTGAGAGCTGTGAAGTTGAGGAATTCCCTCCCCAAATCAGTTGTACTGGATGATACATTACACTTTAAGAAGGGGCTGGATGGATTCTTAGCAAGTGAGGGAATACAGGGTTATGGGAGATAGCTCTTAGTACAAGTAGATCCAGGGACAGGTCCGATTGCCATCTTGGAGTCAGGAAGGAATTTTTTTTCCCCTCTGCAGCAAATTGGAGAGGCTTCAGATGGGGTTTTTTGCCTTCCTCTGGATCAACTAGAAGTTAGGCAGGTTATATATAGGCATTATGGTTGAATGTGATGGACGTACGTCTTTTTTCAACCTAACTTACTATGTTACTATGTATATGTTGGTAGGCGAGATACAGGGTTGGACTTACCAGCATGGTGCCTTTTCGATGATATTAATTAGATACATTTATTTATTTGTTCATGTCTCAAGAACAAGAAAAGGTTTCAGGGCTCCTGTTTGTGGTCCATTGATACCAGGTCCTTTGGTTGGCCCTTGGTGCCCCAGTCTGACACTGATTAGATGTGATGGAATTAATAGGTCAACTTGGAGTAGAGGACAAACTTTTATGTATCTTGGCTTATCATGGGGGGGGGGGGGGGTCACTTTGTTTATGAAAATATGGAAAAAGCAGAAATTCTGAACTCTTATTTTTCATTTGTCTACACAACTGAGGAGCCAGGTAATCAAGTCTACCATTTTAATAGACCTAATTCTAGTATTTAATTTAACTACTGGTGCATGGGCCACTCAGAATGAAATTCAAAAAAGACTTAAACATGTAAAGGTAAACAAAGGTCCAGAACTGGATGATATTCATCCCAGGGTATTAAATGAGACTAGCAGCAAAATGGAAAATGAGGTTCAATGTTGATAAGTGCAAAGTTATGCACTTTGGTGGAAATAATATAAATGCAAGTTATACACTAAATGGAGGTGTTTTGGGGGGATCTTTAATTGAAATGGATCTGGGGATTTTTGTAGATAACAAGTTGTCTAATTCCAGGCAGTGTCGTTCAGTGGCTACTAAAAAACAGCTAATAAAGTGCTGTTTGCATAAAAAAGGGCATTGACTCAATTCAACTAATTTTGCCTCTTTATAGGTCCCTGGTAAGGCCTCACCTTTAGTGTGAAGTGCAGTTTTGGGCTCCAGTCGTTAAGAAGGGGATTATAGGCAGATGGGGGTGTTCTTTTTTCCAATTAAAAGGATCAGAGCACCAGAGTCTACCCCTTTAGATTAGAGCTGTGATCCCCAACCAGTGCTGGTATAAAAAAAACTCTTTTTTGTTTTGCCATGCATCATTTTTTTGATGCACACTACAATTATTTTGGATGCGCACAACTATTTTTTATTTATTTTTTTTAAATTTGATGGTCGCCAAATTTTGTGACTTTTTTCCCCAAATCCATGCCTGGCAATAAATTTTGCTCATCACTACACACAAGTTTGTTTGCATGCACACGCAGCTGTGCAAATTTTGGCCTCAAAATATGAGTTTAAAAGGATACTGAGGAACTCTTGCCTTTGCCTGATTCTGCTTGAACTCAGCCTGCCATTGACTTTTGCCTGTTCTTTAATTTTGCCTGACCTCTTCCAGCTCTGACCTTTGCCTGTTTCTGGTTTAGCTACTCCTTCTTCCCTTCAGAAATAAAAAAATCCACTGGAGAGCCAAATGTGTTCTGTGTTGTTTATTAGTTCAGAGATGCATAGCACTACATGTTTCGGACCGCTGGGGTCCTTCCTCTGGTGCAGTATAAAGAACACTAGGTGAACACCTTTTTAAACCCCCACTCCACCAATTAAGCCATGTGATAAGCATACCAGCTCCATCTAGAGGCCAGGTATAATAATTACATAAACAGAGCAATTTAATGGAAATTACCGCAGGGTCTATCCACATAACACCACAAAAATATATAGTATCTTTATGTATCCAAAACGTTACTCCTACCATCTGGTAGTTCAGTCCATTGTAAAGGTAGGAAGCAGTATAGGCCTCAATCTGCAAAGATATTTTTTAAAAGGGTTATTAGCTTAGCAATGTATAGTCCTGTGGTTTACAGAAAACATTTTAGACTCCAAGCCTCATTCATTCCCCTTGGTTCAATAGTATTAAGACACTCAATCCATTTCGCTTCAAGTCTCAATAGCATGGCTTTCCTGTCCCCCCCTCTTGTAGGCATAGCAACCTGCTGGAGGACCATCCACCTTAGAGTGGTTACATTATGTCTTTCATTAAAAAAATGTCTGCCCACCGGTGTGTGTGTCTTTTTCTTATTAGGATCATACGCGGTGATAGATCTCTTATGTTCCCCAATTCTTATTCGTACCGCCCGTTTGGTTTGCCCTACGTACAATTTACCGCAGGGACATTTTAATGCGTATATAACATGGTCAGAGTTGCAAGTATGGTACTGTTTGATGGGAATTTTACTGCATCAAGCTCCATCTCATGCTCAGAAGCTTGTTGTGTTTGCGGTGCACTAGACACTTCTCACAGGTGCCTACCAGGTATTTTGTTTCACTTATATGGCACAACTTGCTTCTGAAATTTTAGAAGGCCTGAACATCTCATACTTTCACGCTTGCTGGAGCACAAGCAGTTAAAGTCCATCATAGCCTTGCCTTTTGGACTTTCATCTGTGACATGTACCAAGTAAATATTATTGGCACTGCAAATGTATTTAGTGCTCATTTTATCTGCCAGTAAGAACAGATCTGTAACTACTCTTTTAAATGCAATCTCCACTTTCAACTTCTCATTTTTCTTTTGAATTGAGAATGCTGGAACTCAGGTTTAACATCCATTATGCACTAAAATAAGAACCATTAAAATATTAGACAAAGGTGTTTTATGCCAGAGAAAATTAACCTTAAATCTCATGTATGCTCTGAGTGGGAGTAAGGCCATAAAATCTGTGTAACTAGAAGCATTTCTCTGGCACAGCGGGAAATGTTGCTGGAATAAATAAATTTAATAATTAAACATGTCGTTGTTCATTTGCACTATTTAAGATCAGTTCTGTGCATGCTAAATTATGCAGGAGGAAGATGTGCTACTCAGCATTTTGTGTTGGGAAGGCAGGATAGTTTAAAAGAGTAGATATTTGGAAGGCTTATAAAAATTAGATACAGTTAAGTGTAGCGCCTGTCCTGCATAAATACTGGTATTTGAGGTTTGTCTTTTAAACAGTATAAATTAAAATTCCTTTTTAATGGAAAGAAGCAACTGCCTAAATAGCAGAAAGGATCCATTAGCTTAAAATGGAATGAATATTCTTGATGTTATTATATTTCCATTGAGCCTTACATTATGTAATATGAAGCAATATATGTTTTAATAGACTTAATGTCACTATTTCTGTGACTGGGATACATTTAAAAGCAGCAAATTCCAAGGTACTGTAGTGAGCACAAAATACTGTCAAAAAGAAAAAAAAATACTACTAAAGGAAGCATTGGGAGGTCAGTAGGGGTCATTTACTCCCTACAAGTGCAATGTGCAGTGAAATTTCAGACGCTATGGGGCTGATTTACTAAAGTGCGATAATGCTTATTGCATGCTTTTTTGTCAAAGTAATTTTAAATGCATTAAAACGCATATCGCATACGTTAAATCACGCGCTACTGCAATGCGTTACTTTCAACGCATTTGCTCGTAGAAATAATCCTAACACATGATTCACAAACACATATGAAGCGTTAAACGCGCTAAATATCGCATTAGTTTGTGCGAATATTAACACCTGCTTGGGGTAGGCGGTACTTAAAGAAAATTGTGGTTTGTGAGCTTTTGGCAACACAACATGGACTTTGCAGTGGGATTTTTTCAAGTATGTGTTGGCCCTATAGTCATGCATCCTCCAGTTTTCAGGGAAATGGTAATTATCAGAACAGTATTTTTCAGAAAGTAATGTTTACGTGAGTAAAATCACACACTAATATAGCACGCAGTGAAATATATTGCGCGCGACAGGAAATAACGCACGCAACGGAAAATTACGCAAGAAAAACGCTCATTGCAAGTTAAATAATGCAAACAGCATCACATCTAAATTTTGACGTGTGTCCTTTAAGTGAATCATGCGTTACATCGCAAAAATTAAGAAGCGATAAAATTTTTAAGGCATGAGAGAAATAGCGCTCGTTTTTAAGCAGTTTAGTGAATCTACCCCTATGTTTTTTACCCGCAATGCAATTCCTGTGTGATTGTGGGGACAAGGGGGAGATGCCTTAATCATGCCCAACTGAGCTTGCACTTCAATTCGGAAGAAAATTTTAATTGTCAGGATGTTGCCATTTTCAGAACTCAGTCAAAATCAGATTATTTTGGTGAAATGTGCTATGTGAATTTGTGCAGGTTAAATGGGAACCCTGGAGCTACCTTTGAGAGTAGCTCTGGGGTTCCCCTGCGTCGCTAGGTGTGCTTGCACCAAATTCATAACAGGAGCTTGAAAAACGATATTGGCACAAAGTGCAACTTTACAAAAGTCCAAGGAACATATTAGGATGCAAGTAAATTTAATGAATGGCAAAAATCTGCACATAAACTACTGCAAAAGTTGCACAACTGCACCTGTGTTTTTCTTTTTATTTATCCCTAATATGTCTAGCCATGACTGCTATAGACTGTTAATACCAGGCTTTTCGCCAGCAATCATAGGGTTAACTGAATCTAGAAAGTACATAGACATTTAGCTTTACAGTAACTCAATTTCAAGGGAATAAACCCTTACAAAGATGTCTATAATAGGGTCTTCACTTTGTGCCACTTGGGAAGGGGGTGGGACAAATGACATCAATGGTAGTTGGATGATGTCAGGGGGAGGGGTGGGTTCATGACATCAGGGACAAGGTTATGACCTGGTAATCAATGATTGGCTGATTGCTGCACTCTTAACTTTAAAGCCCTGTTTGGATCTTCTTAATTTGGAAATATGGAGAGGCAGTTTTCAACCTGATAGCCCATCTAAAAACAGGGCCATCTGGATAAAAATCAGACAGGTGGCAACCCTAGCTCATTTTCCAGAATGTTGTGGCAGGAAGGCCCACCATTGGGATGTAAATAAAGTTCTGTAGTACTATCTCAGTCCTATTTGGGCCCTGAGAGAAGCAATCCTTACTTGTCTTGGCCCAGTAGCACAAATTATCATCATAATAGTAATTGTGCCTGGAAATCCCTTTCATTTAATGACCCCTTTATTATTCCTATTACTTCTTTAAGATTTGTAGGGGGATGTCACAAACAGTAATGTAGGGGCCCTGTGACTGCTCAGGAAATCTCAATCTAGGAGACCTCTACTCTCCATTCTTTTAAGCTCAGAAACCTTTTGCTGCAAAGCCAATAGAGAACCTGAGCACAGCAGAGAGAAATCCAGAAGTGAAATACAGATAAGGGTTTAGATGAAATCAGGGTCAGGATATGGCACAGGTCAAAACCAGAAACAATAACACAGGAAAAGGATTAGCCATAGTACTGTATATACAGTGCATAGTCAGCTTGGACAAGGAAAACTAAGACAAAATTTAAGTACAAATGGGATGCCCAAAGGAGCAGGGGCTCCTCTGTTTTCCAACACTTATACAAACAAAGAAATGAACATTAGGTAATTTTAGCCACAAACAAAACTTAATATAGGTCATGGAAGGCAGGGTGCAAAGTGCACATAGGCCTACAGCCTCCCCCATAAATACAGTCATGCCTGCATCTGACTGTTTTTTTTCATGTCAGAAAGTTGGAGTTAAGCAATTTTGCTATTATAAATCCAGCTTTCATCAAATTTTATTTAGGTTTGGATTTGTAGTGAAATTTTGCATTTTGCCACCTGTGAATATATTCGCCGTTTTGTGAACTTTTTAGCAATGCAAAACAGGACACATTAACTTATCACTACCAAAAAAAACCATAGCTATTCCAAATTCCCTAAAGTGGCATTCTGGAATAACAATTTTAAACAATGTTAAAAATTGCTTAAGCTCTTTGCATGGATACAATAAACACAAATTGCCACAAAAATACAGGTATGTTGTCATTCTTGTGCTTATATGTTGACATTAACATATAGGAAATTGGCATAAAACATATTGTATGCTGTATTAATTGCTGTTTTAGATTGGGAATTTATTGTGAAAGTGATTGATGTGAGTGATCCATGATCTAAGTAAAGAGTGTCTTATTAGCATGATAATAGTAATAATACCATATATAGGAACACAAAAATCTAGTAAACAAAAAGTGTTAATCACATTTGTATATTATAAATGAACATTTACCAACTAAATGGAATGGGATATGAGAGAAGTTAATTAATGGCACCTCTGGTGCTTATAGAGTTTAACCAATATTCTTTTGGCTCTTAAAATGTAAAGAAAACCATTCCAGAATAAATAACTTATCCATACACCGATACTGTAGTCTTATTCATTGTCATGGGAGCATTATTTTTATTTCTGTACTGACTCCAGGGTATCATGTAACACACTGATTGAGTAGAAAGGAACCAGAGGAGAACAGCATGGATCAATGAACAGAGAACGGTTAATAACCTTTTAATTGGTCTCATGGGGTGTGACCTACAATGGCGTACTTGTCACATACTAGTAGCAAATGCACAACATTTACAATATATCCAGCAGGCACTGTGGCACCAAAAACATAGGCATTGAAGAACCCATGATGTCAGTTCTGAAGGATCTCATTGTCTTAATAATGAGACTCCTCATTAATCGTGTCTATTTTTAATTTAAATACTGAAACACTGAAAACATGATGTTTTAAAGCTAACAATGTAATGTCTCTATCACATTTACCTTTTCTACTTATGAAAGTCAACATATCTGAATCCTGCTTTTGGTAATAAGGGTTCTAACTGTTTAGAATGGCAAATGAGGTTTGGAGGAATAGTTCTGCTAAATCAATGTTGCTCACTTACACAAAGACAGATCCAGGCTATGAGGCAAGATTTACTTCTCCTTGATGTGGTCTTAATCTTATCATATGGTCCTATGATCATTATCAGTGTAATGGAACTTAAAAAAAAACTTGCTTGTTTAATATGTAGGTAATTTTCTGTAAAAGAAAAAGCAGGTAATAGATTCAGGAAGAGAAGCAGGACACTAAGAAAAGGCAAATGATTGTGGAATATTCCATGATTATATTAAGGATTGATTGTTTATGTAACCTTGATTTACACTCTTACACTCTTACAGTGTAATAAGTTTGCCCAGGCAAAGTAACCCATATCACCTAATAAGATGTGTAGTTTCAATTATGTGACCAAATGTCTACCTGCTGATTAGTTATTGTCAATGGGAAGGTGAAATTTCATTCCAGTAAAGCTGGTTTAAGCTCTGCAATAGCATATACACTGCCCTACATTGTTAGGGAAGCATCTTTCTACTATGCTACAACTATTGTTCATAGAAAAAAGACACCCATGTTACCAATTTCTTCCAAAAATGGGGACTAGTGGGAGGACTGGAGAGGGCTACTCTCCAAATTCAAGTTGTTGTAGAAGACAAAAGTTTCATACATTTTTTTTGCATTTTTTTTTTCGCCCAGTGCTCTTACATTACCTGAACCCTCATGTTCCTCTAAGAGGGACAGCCATATTTGTCCAGAAGTAGTCTGTTACATTCATAATTTGAAGAGTAGTTTTTCAGTGTCAGTATCACTTTAAATATTGCATAGCATTATCTGTTAAAAGTGAGCCCTTGCTGTCTGCTTGCACTTTTGTGTATATCTTTGTAGAAATGCACAGAGATTACCCTGTATCGTAACTGCTTTACGATTTAATTAATATCAGGTTCAATATTGATACGACTGATATCAGTCTGACAGATGTAATAGATGTTTAGTGACTGAAACCTATTAAACAGTGCAGACCTTCCTCAACACAAGGTTTATCAACATTGCTCACCTAATTTTTGTCCTGTGAGCAATGATTGCTCTTCCCTCTGCAAGAAGTTTGGTATTTAAGTCTGTGTCTAATTTAAGCCCTTAAAATTCTGTAATGAATAATCCATAAAGTAATTATCTCGTTAAGAAGCTATGGAACAGTTTGCTTTTAAATATTTGATGAAGGTCGTGAAAATATCATTCAATTTTTACTGTCAACTCAGGTTAAAGCAACCACTACTAACGGCCTTCCTGTTATCTTGTAGTAATATAGCTAGGTGTTTTACATTATTGGCTAAAGTATAGCTTCCATACAAAGACTCTTCAGTAGCATTCTGTTTTCTTGAATATACACAGCTCACCTATTTCCAACTTAGCTTTGTATGCTGGCAGGTAAACTTTAATAATGTTGCTTTCAACGACATGGGTGCATTGTTATTATAGATTCACCAATGATGTGCTTTTTGTAAGTTTAAAGATGATAAGTAGATTAGAACCTACAGTATGTGGATGAAGCCATTACCATGGGATGGATGAATTTGACAAGCTGCTTACTTACTTACTCTTTGTAAAGATAATTGTTCGTGGCTGGAAAAGGTTTCACTAAAAATTAAATATCAACTGAAAAAACCTAAATAATTTTAAGATTAAATATGTGTATATTTTTTGTACAGGCCTTGGATCTGTTATGCAGAAACCCGTTATCCAGCCTTTTTCTCTGTAATATAAAAACAGTGCCTTGAACTTGATTCCAGATAAAATAAAAGTAATCCTTATTGGGGGCAAAACAATCCTACCCACACCCACAGCTGTATTGATTCGTAGTCAAGGACCAATTTCAAA
Organism: Xenopus tropicalis; assembly: GCF_000004195.4. Classification (NCBI taxonomy): domain Eukaryota; kingdom Metazoa; phylum Chordata; class Amphibia; order Anura; family Pipidae; genus Xenopus; species Xenopus tropicalis. The sequence continues at coordinate 76,543,216 of NC_030684.2, forward strand.
CTTAACCTTTAGTTAACCATTAAAATATATAAATAAAAACTAAAAGAAAGGGGCACTTATTTTAACCTAGCTGGGTAGGCAGGTGTTGAAGCGCTGTGGGTGTTGATGGTGTTGGAGAGGGGAAGAGCTTAGTATGGCAGCTTCGTATATTTAGTATGGCAGCTTCGAGGGAGGAGAGCACACAGAGCAGGATGGCAGGATGGCACAAAGCAGGATGGCTGAGGTAATCAGTTCCCCACTTTTAGAGGACCTGGCTGGATGAGAAGCCCAGGTGGGCTGAGAATATATAGCCAGGAAGAATGTAGTGCCCTCAGTAGTTTCATTCCATCAGTTTAGAGTGTGCATTCTGCCCATTACAGATTCTTTAGCCTCCCCAAACTTGCCTTAAAAAAAATAAAAGGTAAAACAATGAAAATTATGAGGCAAACGTTTCTCACCCCCATCCAGAAGCCTGCTACTCTGAAGAATCTTTACCTAGAACTTCTGACAAGCAGCAGTTGAGAACACTGCTCTGATTGGTAGGAGATTCAGTGCTTTGCTCACAGTAGCTGCTTATTAGAAGTTTTAAGCATCGGGCACAGCCTTCCAGATGGGAGTGAGTAAAATTATTTTAGGCTCCATCCACCTTTCCCTAATCACCTTTCCCTAATCTGCAGCTGCCAACATTATATATTTATGATGAGTTCACAGGGGGTCACGCTGAGTGTCCTTTATTAATTATTTGATTATTGAAACTTAGCAGTAGCTGCTGCATTTCCCACCCTAGGCTTATACTTGAGTCAATATGTTTTTCCATTTTACTTAGGTAAAATTAGGTACCTCGGCTTAAATTCGGATCTGCTTATACTTGAGTATATACGGTATATATATATATATTTTTTTTTTTTTTTTTTTAAATAAATAAAGAGCCCCTTTAGCATAAAGCGGAATTCAAGTAATGTCCTGTAGTCCACATTGTCAATACATGATTACAGACATTTTGCATGTTTTGTGGACAATAGACTAACAAAGCAGATCTGACCTTAATGTACAATATACACCTTTGTTCAACAGAAATCACATTTACCTCATTTAGAAATAAAATCATAGATATAACTTACTTACAACATTAGAAAAAGAGTGTTTTTAGCACAAGCTTTGTTTACTTTGTTTACTGAGCCCATAATGAAAAAGAGGTAGGTAAGCTGTATGTTTTAAATGGACTAGCACCTCAGTTTCTACCCTTTTCAGAAAACTGATAAACAATGAATTGCCTTTGTCTTATATAAGAGGACCTATTGATTCAACCAGCTAAAGAGACCACAGATCTGCATAGCGATTCCATAAGTTTTATACTCTTTGACTTCATTGCTTGTATAACCTTTTCTTTGTCTCTTCTACAAATCTTTCAGTTTCCTCATTTTCAGTCTTTTTTACACATACCTCTTTCAACACCATAGTAGTCATTTGCCCCGTTTCTCTTATACATGAATTTCTTAAGAGAAGACACTTCTCTCTTCTTTTTCTTTCTTTCTCCTAACATCTCACTCCTTATCCTTTCACATACATCTTCCCTTTGTTTTCCTACTCTCTGTATTTTCCATTAGACAACCTCTTTCTTTTATTTCAAGCTGTACAGCATCTTTCTTTTGTTCCTACTTACAATAAATCCTATTCCACTATCGACTGCACCTTATTCACAGCTGGCCTCTCCTTAACTTTTCTCTTCTATCTTTCTGAATCCAAAGGTTCTATAAAAAGTCGACCAGGATTCAGGATGAAAGCTAGGTAGACAAGGGCTCTGCAATATCAGATCAGCAATGACAAGTGAAGATGGATCAGCAATTTGTTATTTTTGTCTCTTGCAGGCTGAACAAAAAGCAGTTTTGTAATGCACAACCTTGCCCAGCAAAAAAAACCAAAACATTTCAGACATTTTGAAATATTGCATTAGAGTAGTTTACAAATCACTAATGACTAATGGAAACAATTGAAGAGTAACCTTTTCAGAAATTAACAACCCAGAACATAGTTTTTGCTAACAATTTTGTTGACTAACTGATGGGTAATTAAATGCTGAGTTTGTGGCAGTGACTTTTTGGTGTCCTTATTCATTAGGGCCAGAGATGTTCTAATAGGAGAGACATGTAATAACCCAGGTTAGGCATAATATAGGAAAAGTCAAGGGCATGTTAAATGGCATTCATGGGTTTATAAATAGGTTCATTAAAGTCTAGGATAGACTGCTGGAAAAGTTTCAAAGCTGGAAACTGATCAAAGTGTTTCTACTCTTCCAATATTTTAGTATTTTTTTTTTATCAAACTTTAACAGAAATAAAATGAGTCAATTGATAAAGGAATTTATCATGCAGAAATAGAAGTATTTGTAACATAAAAAGGAAAAATAAAGAACTGTTATTTTTACAGTTTGTTAAACTTCACTGATGAGCTTTTGCACTAGTTTTTCTTCCTCTACTTTTTAGACATTTGATCTCATTTATGCCCCTTAGTGCTCTTGAACGTGTGCCCCTCTAGCCTTTTGAGTTTGAAACCAATACTGATTTTCAAGTTTTGTAGCTAGGCTGACCAGCCATTTTTTATATTGGTGTAATAAACAGTTGAGTAAATTTGCATGCTTAATACCTTAAGTGGAGTGCCTGTAGATGTGGCAGGACTGTACCCAGTGGCCTTAAATAATCTCAGTATCAAATTCAAATCAGCAGACAGAATCAGGCCAAGCATCAGCTCAAAGGTCCAGCATAGCAAATGGTAATTAATGATGAGCGAATCTTTTCAGTTTTGCCGAAAAATTTGTGAAACAGCAAAACAATTGATAAGCAAAATGTGGAATTTTGTTGCAAATCCATGCCTGGCAAAAACATTCACACATCACTAATAGTAATAATGATCCAGGCCTTCAAAGTTGCCACAGAAGCATCTTGGATTTTGCTAGGAGTGTCAGTGCAAATGTTCCGTGTGCTCTGGGTAGCTGTTGAGAAACTAAGCTTAGGGGTTCTTGCAAATTATCAAGCAGAAAATAAAGTTGGCCTGTCATGTATGCTGATGCTGCAGGATTAATAATTAAATTCTGATGTTAATTGCACTGGTTTCAGAGCTGTTGTGTACCAATAATCTGTATTAATTACTAATTAGACTTATGTTGTGACATGTATATTCTATATATACAGAAACAATGCAGAAGAACAGAACTCATAAGATTTGCTAAATCAATATTCCAAAGGTTTATTTTGCTCAATGTTGGTCTCTCACAAAGACCTTTGTCAGGAGTCAAACAGTACTATTCTATATATACAGTATATTGTGAGTCGCTCATTAAGCTCAGTAACTGACGGGAGCATAATGTACAACATTCCTGCTCTAATTCTTTAGTTAAGCTTTAGTTCTTCTTTAAAGGAGAAGGAAAGCTTAAGTCACTTGGGGGTGCCAAAATGTTAGGCACCCCCAAGTGACTTTAATCGCTTACCTTGTAACCTGGGCTGGTGCCCCTGTTAGGAGAGAACAGCACCAGCCTGGGGTACCTGTAGCGAGCATTGCCTCTTCCGCGTTGGCGCACTGTGCATGCGCATTAGAGTGAAAAGCCAAACCTTAATGACAAAAATCGGCTTTTCACTCTAATGCACATGTGCTGGCCCAGGGATTTTGCTGCAGAAGAAACGCGGAAGAAGGAAGCGCTCGCTATATTTGGTAGACAAATGTAGGGTACAAACCCTAAAATAAAAGACTACACACACTTCTCAAAGAAATATGCTATTTATTCGAGGATTGATTAAATGTTTGTGTCTCAACTCTGGCTGCATTTATTTAGGCATGCAAAAATGGGTTATGGCTCTCTCTAAGGGCTCTGGCACACTGGGAGATTAGCCGCCCGTGACTAATCTCCCCGTGTGCCAGAGCCTTAAGGCTACTGCCCAGTTCTTGTTACTTTTAGGATCCCCCAAACTTCCAGACCAAAATTTATGTGGAGGCTAAATTATTTTTTATTACATAAAAAAAAAACAACTGAGAACAAATTAAGAAAGAAAAGAATACATAACAATGCTTCTGAAGACATTGCACATGCTACCCTTGGGAAACACTCAAGTAATTGTGCTGAGGAGTAATCTGAAAAAAAAAGAGAAAGTGGTTAATACATCGATTGCTGAAAGATCTAAACTAGAGCAGACTCCCAAAGCTACTCTGGCCCAAAATACTTTATTCACTTTGTAAAGTAAAAGGATGCTTAAAATGTTGTTAAAAAAAGCATACCTGTACATGTATTGCAAACAAAGACACTGAATTAGGAGACAAATGCAATAAACACTTCACTAATAAGCTTAAAAAACTGCACCCAGAGCCACGTTACCTCCAGAAAAGGTCATAACAACATAATCTATCTATAATTGCAATGGCGTTTCAGAAATGTCATCAGTCATCAGACAAGACCCCCAGGCAACTTGAGAGATACTATAGACAACTTCATAAAAAAGGCAGACTTGCACCCTCTCACTAAAACTCAAACTCAGGAGATAGATGCACCCTTCACTATAACCGAACTAGAAGAGGGTATAGATTCCCTTCCCCCAGGGAAAATCCCAGGCCCAGACAGCTACACAGCACTTAACTATGAAGGATTTAAAAATGAACTGGCTCCCATACTTCTATAATATTTCAACTCCATTACCAATACTAATGGGTTCCACCATCAAGTACAGGAAATCCATATAACAACCATACCAAGACAAGGATCCCCAACTGTGTACCAGCTACAGACACACATCCTTAATCAAAATTTAAACTATATGCAAAAATACTAGGCAATAGAATCAAACAATATTTACCCACAATGATCAACGCCAATTGTCCCTGAGAGAGAAGGAAAGGACAACACTGCTAAAGTAATTTCTCTCATACATTATGTACAAATTAAACAAATACCCTCATTAATACTTACAATGTATGCCGAAAGGGTATTTGACAGGGTTTCATGGGACTTCTTAGACAGGACACTATCCAGCTTTGGCCTAGGATATACATCCAGACACAGAATATTAGTACTTTATCAGAACCCCTCAGCTAGAATTAGAGTAAATGGAACTTTATCCCCAACAGTGAAAATATTTAATGGGACAATGTTGTCCTCATCCTCCCTAGCCTATTTATACTAGTTATAGAAACTTTATTGGCCCAAATTAGAAATAATCCAGACATTTCTGGCATCATAGTAAAATGCAAGGAATATAAAATCGCATTTGCAACAACCTACTCTTATTCATTACAAAATCAGTAACTTCCCTACCTAACCTAATTTCTGGGGATCTATCCAATATCAAGCATATCCGAGATACTAAACATCGGTGTCCCAGGGAAAACAAAAAGCTGAGTTTAAAAAATAGTACCATGACAACTATATTCCTTTTTCTTACAGCTCTGCAAAAATTACTAGAGAAATGGAGCAAACTACAACTCATGGTTTGATAGAAACCAGGTGATAAAGATGATGTTTAATCCCAAAAGTCTTTATTTTGTTTTTTTTACAAATATTAGAGAAGAATCCTTGGCTGAAATACAACCTAAGAAAACTTGACACCTGACCTGACACTTATCTCTATTATATTTCCATACACTTAGTTCTTTATCCTCTCCTGGAACTCTAGAAAAAAAAGAAAGATTGGTATGAAAACAATCTATGACCCCCATACCCTAGAAAATCTTTTATGGGCAGAAAAAGATAATGCTCTTCTTGGAGCTGAACTCCACCCCCTTATCCAAGCAACTTTAAGAGTCTAGAATAAAAATAAAGAATTCTACAAGCTGACCCAGCCCTATACATACTTCAAACTCTAATGAATAAGCCTGACTTTACCCCCAGCCTAGAACCAAGTTCCTTTACAAGATGGGAACAGCTAGGACATAGGAAAACTAGAAATTGTTATTTAATTAGAGACTAAAATAATATTCAGAAACATTGAGGCAAATATCCAAGAGATGGATGGGGCTACAACAAACTACATTATTATGTTGGGTTGAAAAACCCAACATACTGTTCTTCGACTTCAGCTTATTCTTCCGCTTTTTCTTCTTCTTGTTATTATTATTCTTAGCGCCCCCCATTTTCTAATCGCTACTCCTCCTACAGTTTTAGGGGTACAACACCCAAACTCTCCACACTTCTTCGCCCTATAGCGGAGCAGGTTGCTTGTGCTTTTCTAAGTGATCCCCCCGTCTTTTTGTGGCGCCGCTCTGAACACCCCAATTTTCCCATTGACTTTGACAGGGAAGATTTTCAAACTGCTGCCACTCTTACAGCTTTGAAGCTACACCCACCAAACTTAAATAACATAATAATGGGGTCACCCTGAATGAAACAGTGACATTTGTTGGCCAACAGCTGTCAATCAAATTTCACCCATTGACTTTTATGGGGAAATTGAAACTGCTGCCAATCTTACAGCTTACAGCTACACTCCACAAACTTGAATCACATAGTCATGGGGTCAGCCTGAATGAAAATATGATGATTGTTGGATGCCCAAAAGTGGACAGAGCTGTGAACAGCCAATCATATTTTACCTATTAACTTAGGCGGTAATTCAACCTGCTGCCATTCCCACAGTAATAACACCTGGGTCCCCAAACTTGGCAGAGTTAGGCACCAGGTAGCTGCAGTTCAAGGTTAGAAAAAGTGGGCGGAGCCACTAACAGCCAATCAGATTTTACCTATTGACCTTTAATGGGGAAATTCAACCTGCTGCCATTCTCACAGTATTAACACCAGGGTCCCCAAACTTTTCCCAGTTGATCACTAGGGGACTGCAGTTTTAGTTTTGAAGAAGTGGGCGGAGCCACCAACAGCCAATCAGGTTTCACCTATTGAATTTTATTGGTTTGATGCCAGGATTCCAAAACTTTACACAGTCAGTCACTGGGTGACTACGTACTCAAGGTTAGAAAAAGTGGGTGGGGCCACCAAAAGCCAATCACATTTCTTTCATTGTTTTCTGTGGGGACATTTTAACTGCTGTGATTCACACATGTTTAATGTCAGGGTCCCCAAACTTTGAAAATTGGGCAGGGCCAACAACAGTTAATCAGATTTCACCTATAGACTTCATATGTTTAAATTTAAAGGACCAGTAACACAAATATTTTACATTAAACACATTCCTTCAAAACATTTTTATTAGCAAATTTATCATACAGAAATATTCATATCTTAACTAGATTTTAAATAATAACCTTACCAAGTATTGATAAAGCTCAGGCAGCAGCTCCTCTCGTGATAAACTTCCGGTCAGCTCCCCCCTCCTGCCCCTCCCTCTCCCTGTACAATCTCTGCAGCGCTCCGCTCACACAGACATCTAAACAGAACAGGAGCTGAAACAGCGTTCACTGCTCAGTCCTCTCCCAGGACCAGCACGAAAAAAAGCTGTAAATCACCTTCAAAGCATTCTTATAAATCGCCAGAGAATGCAGGAGCCGAACTTCCGGGTTGTAACCGGAAGTAAATCAGTCGCCACATCGCCGTTTTTGCTTTGCCCTATGCATACAAGGTAGTGTCATTTATTCAATAACCACTTAGGATATGGCAACTTTTCTATGTTACATGTGTTAATTAAACTATTTTAAAGCTAAATTTGTATTTTGAAAATTTGGTGTTACTTTCCCTTTAAACTGTTGCCATTCTTTAAATATTAATATTAAGGTCCCCAAACTTTGCAGAGCTAGTCACCTGGTAACTGCGTTTCAGAGTTAGAAAAAGTGGGTTGAAAGACCAACAACCAATCAGATTTTAACTATTGATTTTCAATAGGGCAATTCAACCTGCTGTCATTCTCACAGTATTAACACCAAGGTCACTAGAGGAGCCAAGAACAGCCAATCAGACTTCACCTATTGGATTTTTCTGGTTTAAATTTAAAATGCTGCCTTTCTGGCACTATTTATGTCAGGGTTCCCAAACTTTGCACAGTCAGTGTCACTGGATAACTACATATTAAGGGTTAAAACAAGTGGGCGGAGCCACCAACAGCCAATGCATTTCCACCCATTAGATTACATTGGTTTATATTTAAACTGATGCCATTATTTAAGTATTAATTTCAAGGTTGTTAAACTTTCCAGAGTTAGTCACCGGGTATTTGCTGTTCAAAGTTAGAAAAAGAGGGTGGAGCCACCAACAATTACATTTCCCCTATTTACTTTTAATGGTGAAGTGTAAAATGCCGTCAGTCTCAAAATTTTTATGCCTGAGTCCCCAAACTTTGGAAAGTTGGTCACTGGGGGACTATTCAAAAATAGGAAAAGTGGGTTGGGACACTAACAGCCAATCAGATTTCATCCATTGAATTTTATTGTTTTAAATTCAAAATGCTGTCATTCTCACACTATATATGCCAGGGTGCCCACTGTTTGTCAGTGGGATTTGAATGGGAAGGCCATCTCCCATAGACTCCATTTTAATCAAATAATTCAGATGATTAAAATGATTTCCTTTTGCACTGTAACAATAAAACCTTTTTACTATTTTTTTTTTTACCTTTTACTTGATCCCAACTAAGACATAATTAATCCTTATTGGAGCAAAAACAACCCTATTGATTTTCAGTAATGTTTAAATGATTTTTTTGTATATATAAAGTATGCAGACCCAAAGAACAGAAAGGTCCTAGGTCCCAAACATACTGGATAACAGGTCCAATAACTGTACTAGGAACCTTGCCATCTCCTTATTTCAGAGTCTCAATCATTTTCCCAATGGTATGTTAGCAGTGACTTGCTATGATAATTTTATATTATGTATATTATTTGCTTACCCCTTCCCCCCTTTTTCCTGCTATACCTCCCCCCCCCCCATTAAAATTTAAACAAATGAAGAATATTTATAAAAATAAAGACACCATTTTCACTGGAAACAGGTGTTTGCCAGTGAAAATTGTGGCTTTTTTGTAAAAAAAAATATTCTTTATTTATTTAACTTTTTTCTTTAACTGTAGATCCGATTCATTCCTGACATGTCTTTCTGACAGGATAATAGTAAAGTAGACCAGGTATGGGATCTCTAATCTGGAAACCGCTTTCCCATAAAGCTCTGGATTACAGGAAGGCCATTTTAAGCAAATAATTATAATGTTTTTGAATTGTTTCCTTTTTCTCTGTAATAATAAAACAGTGCCTTGTACTTGATGGTAACTAAAGGTCCCAAGGATTTGGGATAATAAATTCTATACTGTAGCAACAGTTTCTAGTTATACATCTGTTGCATTTTAAATGTATCTGGGGGGCTTATTCTTTAACCCCACCTTTTCCAAGATACTCTAGGTGCTATGCAATCTGACCTCAAGACTGGTATATACAGGTAAACCTGGAAATAATTAAAATTTTTATAAATTATTTCCTTTTCTCTGTAATAATAAAACAGTACCTTGTACTTGATCCCAACTAAGATATAATTGATGATTATTGGAGGCAAAATAATCCTATTGGGTTTATTTAATGTTTATAGGATTTTTAGTAGAGTTATGATATGGAGATCAGAATTACGGAAAGATCCCTTATCTGGAAAACCCCAGGTCCCGAGCATTCTGGATAACAGGTCCTATACTTGTACCTTTAAATTCAGGGCCCACAATATGAGAGGTAAAATGTCTGCAGCAAGGCAGAATGCTAAAACTATTTTAAGGACTTATATAACTTGTATGTCCCAAATGCCCTAATCGCAAGATAAATACACTTGACTTAAAAGTTGGAGATTATAGTATTCAGTACATTTATTAGAACTTTTTATTTACTGGGAAATTGTTCTATAACCCCAGTGTCACTTTAGGTTAATGTTGTACTTGTACTAAACAAATGGATTAGCAAAGCTTACATTTGCATCATCAACAGACATATGATCCATTTGCTAATGACAGAAACTTTAGCACAATATGTAATTCACACCTCTGAAAAACTTTAATTAAGAAGCAGAATGAAGCTGACACCAACACATTTTACTAGGATCCCCAGGGATTCAGTACCACTACAACACTGCAATGTAAGCAAATTAATTGCCACCTTTGTGTACCTACAGTATGTCATGACACATCTGCTACAGATACAGTGCTGCAGAGCCGAATACTGCCATCCCACATGGGTAAACAGCGTGGTTAATAATAAGGAGACAGAAATATACCAAAATCTCCACAACTGTGATCTGTAGATAACCCTACTTACAGGTTGCAAACCCCCACAGTGCAACTGAAAGGTGTAAATGCACAGATTTTTTTTTCGCTTTAACTCAAAGCAGTGGCGTAATATGAACAACATTTTTATGTGTTCATATTTGTATTTATCTTCTGTATTTAGCACTAGCAATGCTTGTCAGAACTGCTTCTATATGGGTAAGAGCATTGCATTTCAAACTTATCATTTAGTGTGTGTGAAAGTTAGGGTGTGTCAGCAAGTGCAAGAGTGCAAGATGCTAGAGAGCTTTGTAGATACAGCCTACCTATGGCATGTGTTAGTGCACTGCTTGTGTTGTTGCATTACAGGAACAGTACACAGTGCTGTTTCTTCATGGTCTTGGATTTACTGCTTTCGCTGCACATCTAGACTATCCATCAAAATCCATTTCGAGATAAAACCCCTAGTTAGTCTTTATCAAAGACAAAGCTACTTCTTCATGTAGGCCCACCTCAAGAGCTCTTGGTAAAATACGTTAACTTTTAGTATGTTATAGAGTAGTCAACGCTAAGCAACTTTTAATTTGGTCTTCATTAATAATTTTTTATAGTTTTAGAATTTTTATCCTTCTTCTTCTAACTCTTTCCATTTTTCAAATGGGGTTCCCTGACACCAGCAGCCAAAAAAACTATTGCTCTTTGAGGCTACAGTTTTATTGTTGGTTATTACTTATCTTTTATTCAGGCCCTCTACTATTCATATACCAGTGTCTCATTCAAACCACTGCTGGGTCAGTTAAACCATGGTACCACGCGCATTCATTACTCTAGCAATATGTCCAGTCCCCTCCCATTTAAATGTCACTTTTATGTCTCACTGATATGTGGCTGCCTATGTGTGGGCTTGGAGGTGACAGTTTATAGAAATGATTTGCACTGTAGCTATCTATGATATGCTTTGGCAAAAACACTTAAATTGCTATTTCTAAATCTATCTATCTATCTATCTATCTATCTATCTATCTATATCTTTCTATATATCTATCTAAATCTATCATATGTTTAGAGTTTATAACCCCATGAAGAAATATATGTCCCCTTTGGTATATTTCATTGTGAAGGTGTTCACTATTCCTTTGGGAGCAGGGCAGGTTATTAACCAGGAACTAGGCCAGATGGGAAATACATTTTTACAACAGGGTTATAACCCTGCAATGATCCAGAGAGCTAATGAGAAAGCAATGACTGCATGAAAGGACACGGCTGAAATCAGCTAAACAGCCAGCAAGCAAAATGGATGAAAAAGGAATTACTTTTCACTGCTTTCATTACTTCAAATACATTATGAAAATAAGAAACACCTTCTACCTTCTGATAATATTCACAGAAATATAACCAAACCGAAATCCACTGCAAAATTGAAGCAATGTCTGTGAGTATATGTGCATGTGTACACACTGTGAACAAATATGCTCCCAGTTCAATAGCTAAGTATATCTCAGCTATTTATTTACTTAACTTTATGTTTTATTAATTGTGTTAATTTGATATTTGCTGTATGCCACCTTTGTTTCTGATCTGTGTTAAATATTATAATGCAAATGTCTTACTATGTGACCCAAGCAAGTTTTGGGTGTTGTTGTGTAACTAGAAATCTCATTGACAGGAAGGCAATTTTATACTGGACCAGTTCAGTTCACCTTCATTTTTGACACAGAGAAAATGTTAATGAATGGCTTTACCATTCTTTACCAGTCTTTTACCAATCTTTACCAGTAAAGAGTTATGAATGATTTGTAGATTGTTTTGTACCAGGATTATTTTATATAGATAAAAATAGGCCTAAAATATTTCCTATTGATCTAGCAAAGCATCTGGTGAACTGCTTGCTAAACGTCCCTTTACAACATGTCTCTTTAGACAGCAACTGATATTTGTTTTTTATATCATAATGTTATGGTCAGTTGCACTTATATTATGTTGTATATTTTGTATATACTTTTAATGTATTTCTTATCAGAATAAAAATTAAAATAAAACAGAATAATATCAGAAATATTATATTCTTCTTGTGGTGCTTTATCAGGCAGTCAACCGCTTCACTGCAAGAAAGAGATCTATACACAGGAAAACACTTCAATAGCCTGATAAATAATAATATAATATACAAGATGGGCATTTTATTATGGACCATCTTTTGTTATATTCTTATAATACACAAGAGGCACAAATATCCTGTAAATTACATCCTTATGCTTCGTGATATAATCTTTAATTGAAACTTGTTTATTATATAAGTATATGAGGATATTAGAAGTTACCATGGAGTTCCATGAAACTTGTATAAAACCCTTGTGTTTTACAATAGGGGGTACATTATTCTTTATATAAACATCTTGTTTTTGATTGTTCTGATGTTGTGGCCACGCCCTAATTACCACACCCCATTTTTTTTAAAAAAATACTCCTTTTATATAGTTGAAATGGCGGTATCAGACGCAAAATGTGCTATATCCTCATACTGTACTACCTAATGAAAACAATATAGCAACTCCTACATATAAAATACAAATATAGAGAGAAGGCAGTCAGTTATAAGTGAGTTATAACTATGTACCAATTTTGCCCCCCCCCATACACAGTGCCCCCAATTTCCCCCATACACAGTACCCCCCACAGTGCCGCCATAGAAAGTGCCACAAACTGCCCCCATAGATAGTACCCCCATAGAAAGTGCCCCCAATTGCCCCCATAAACAGTACCATCCCATAGAAAGTGCCCCCAATTGACCCCATAAACAGTGCCCCCAATTGCCCTTATAGACAGTACTCCCATCAAAGTGCCCCTATAGACAGAGCCCCCAATTGCCCCCATTGACAGTAGCCCCCATTGACAGTGGCCCCTATACACATTGGCCCCCATACACATTGGTCCCCATACACAGTGACCCACCAAAGACGCTGCTGCTCCTTCTTATGCTGCTCTGCTTCTTCTGCGGCGGTATTTTATTTATTGTGGGATGCAAAGCATATTAACTCGCCACAGTGAATTATGTTTCATTGTCCTAATTGTCCCATTGTCCATTTAATTATCAGCTATCCCATCTCTTTTTAAAATGCAATAAGATGTAACTATATCCTTATAAGTTGCATGTTCTGATTTCGTCAGAGCTCACCATTTATAACAGAAAGACAGTAGTATTGACAGGAACCAACAACATCAGAACAGCTTCCATAAAAGTACTAAAAAACTAACAAGGGTGCGCTATTAGAGTAGTGCTGATACAAAAGAGCATACATATTGTCAGTAGGGTTGCCACTTGGCTGGTATTTTACTGGCATGATCAGTAAAGATGATGCTTGATTTCAATTTTATTGATAGGGTCAGGAGCTATGAAAGCTGTTTTTGCAACAGCAGCACCAGTTGGAGTGCTAACACATAACCTTACATGTGTATAGAATCTGCCTAAGCCCTCTATCAGCGTTTCTATTGTTGCTGATTTAATTACATGTCATTGTTGTCCTTTTCTAGGACCTGTCCATGCTGCTATGGGTGCTGTTCTGACAGCAAGGCCATGTAAGTGTCTGTCAGTACTCCTATTGCACTGGCAAAGCATGTCACAGAGAATATTTACAGCTATGACAAAGATGTATATTAAAAATATATATATTTTTAGATCAAAGCCAGATGCTTTGTGTTAAATCTTGGGGCGCCTTTTGAGGATACATTTTTTTAAAAATACTATGTGTCCCCTTTAACTAACAAGATAGCATAGGTGCCAGTAAGGGCCCAAATAACTGACATTTGAAGGCACAAGAATACAGAAAGTTAGAAAAGTGGCAGACTGTATTTTGCAAAAAGGCAAACTGCACTGGCACCATTTAGATTTAACTTGAAAGCCATGGAAATTGCTAATGTTCAGGAAGTGCACTGTGAATTCTGCTGAGTAAGAAGAAAAGTCGAAGGTGCTAGCAATCAGGAAATATTATGCACAATTCCAACAAAAAACCTGCAGTAGGTACTATACCCGCACAATATGCAAATGTGTATTAGTTGAAGACTCTTACTGCTTTTTACCAGTGAAAGATTTGCGTTGTTATAATCCTCAGCTTTTGTTTCCCACTCTTTATTCTTTTACAATTTATTTTATTGTTAGGATTCTTTGTTCAGTATATTTTATTTTATTTTTTTTAATGCTTCAGTCTTTCAGTGAAATGGTTAGCATTGAAATCACAGTTCCCCTGGGGTGTGGAGACTAAAATGTGCACTTTAAAGAGGCATTATACTTATTAATTGTAAATTTCAAAGTAATACTTGTAGTGCTTTTATAAAAACAAGAGTTCTGAAAAGTCCAGTTTTCAAAAGTAACTGACTGATAAAACCAAGCAAGCATTTAGCTGTTTTATAATTTGATTACAAGAGCCTCTGTTTCACTGAACTGGAATCATTAAATCTAATATGGAGGAGTATTTCAGAACAACAGATAAACATTTACCCCAAAACTCACTCTCTTGCTATTTAGCCTGGTCTCGTAACCCACAGATCTGATCCTCTTTGAAGGTTTAGCCTCTTCTCTAAGGATAGAACGAGTGTATATCATGTGCATTGTACAGAATTCCTTGCACTTGTATAACTGATATATACTCTATATTATAGACATAAAAGAAAGCTTTGATCTGAACAAACACAATTTGATTGTGTTTGTTTGATTGTTTGATTGATTGAAACACAAATTGATTTGTGTTTGAAAACACAAACACAAATTGATCTCTGTATACACCAGTGGTAGGCAGCAGAGGTTCTTTCTTGGGTGCAACCATTTGGCAAAAAGTGTGTGTGTGCGGGGGGGCGGGTTATTTACATAAACTTATATTACTAGTGATTACTGTTACTTTGTTGTCCAAATCTCGTTAACTTTATCAGTACCACATACATCTGCACCTATGCTTCTGTAGTGTCCCACATACACCTGTATCCCATGGATTCGCATGGACATTCATTTTTATAATTTGATTAGCAATTTGACCAACAGTGCTAATATAATGTCACAGTAAACATGGAGGCAGCTTCAAGCACTCAGAAAGCAGAGATACTCAGAAGCAAAATAAAAGAGATTGAGCACACACTAGGGGGGCGATTTACTAATCCACGAACGGATCAAAACCGTCCGAATGCGTTTTTTCTTAATCATCGGTATTTTGCAATTTTTTTTCGACGCCGTCGCAACTTTTTTGTAAATTGTTGAGACTTTTTCGTAGCCGTTATGACTTGCGCGAATTGTCGCAACTTTTTCATCGCCGTTGCGAAAAAAGTTTCGGATTCATTCAAGCTTCAGTATCGTGACTTTCCTTGGGCCAGGTTGGAGCTGCAGAGTGCCATTGAGTCCTATGGGAGGCTTTCCTTGGGCCGGGTTGGAGCTGCAGAGTGCCATTGAGCCCTATGGAAGACTTTCCTTGGGCCAGGTTGGAGCTGCAGAGTGCCATTGAGCCCTATGGAAGACTTTCCTTGGGCCAGGTTGGAGCTGCAGAGTGCCATTGAGTCCTATGGGAGACTTTCCTTGGGCCAGGTTGGAGCTGCAGAGTGCCATTGAGTCCTATGGGAGGCTTCCAAAATCATGTGGAAAAAAAAATCAAGTCGGAAAGGTTTGCCCGCCGTTTACGAGCGCTCAATACAAAAAAGTCGGGACAATTCGCGCAAGTCGTAATGGCTACGAAAAAGTCGCGACAATTCACGAAATAGTCATGACAGCGACGAAAAAATCGCAAAAATGTGAAAAAGTCGCAAAATGTTCGTTTCCAATCCGATTTTTTTCCCATTCGGGATTTGGATTCGTGGATTAGTAAATCAGCCCCTAGGTATGCAGTTAATCATTGTCTTTTTGGTATTCAGTAATTATTTTATTGGAAAAAATGCAAACATACAGTGATAAAGAATATCCATAGTATTACATCTGCACGTGTTATATTAGCATAGATTTTTATGAATCTTACATAATTGAATTTCTAAGCTTAAATACATGGAGTAAAATGAAGAAAACATAATTAAATACTGTTGAAAAGTAGAATGTGTCAAGCTTCGTGAGGTGTTAGTAGAAGAAAAAAAGAAAGGAAAGTGAGAAAGTGTGGTGTGATCCTGCTAAAGCAATCCTATAGTTTGTTATAGGTGTTGAAGTTAGAGACCCAAGGATGCCATGTTGTAATAAAAGGTTGAGACTTATTAGAAAGCAAAGCCATTATCTCCTCCATGAAATATATGCCAGTAACATTTGTGTGCCTCTTCGATAGAGGAAGGGTTTCTGTTCCTCCAATGATTTGGGTATCAGGATCTTTGCAGCTAAGATAAATTGGAGGAGTGGAGTATGTTTTGAGGCATGTTTGCCATAAGTTGTATAAAATAGCAGTATAAATTGGGACAGATTTATCAAAACGTGAGTTTAATACATAAAAACTCACCCACGTCCTGTTCATTCCTATGGGACTTTCACAAGTGTATTTTTTCAAATGGTAAACTCTAACCTTTAGAGAATTTCATAGAAGAGTATACTTAACCCCCGCAGATCCAGCAGATCTCCCACAGTTATTTATTTGACAAAAAAGTTCTGATGCCTGCTTTATAATTAATTATAAAAGTATCTTAATAAATTTGCTTCCCAACAATTTGTGACTCATATTAAGATCAAAGTGCTTACAATAGCTAAAAATCAATTCATTCTAAATAGTATATTGTAATTCGTTGATTGTAGTACAGTGCACGTGCCTATGAATTTAATAGAATTCACTGGGGTTCACTTATAAAGTTCGCGCAGCACATTACTTTTGCTAATGGTGGTTTGTGCATGTTTTCCCCTAAATGCTTACATTTTGCACTGCTGTGCACACAAAAATTTGCAAATGAGATTGAGATTTACATGAGCACGCCTTTTGTGCGCATTTCTTTTGCGCAAATTTAGCACCAATTTTGTCTTTTTGAATAGAAAATCACAATTTGCAAATTCAGTCAATATTTTTCCACCAATAAAGCTGTGTCATAACTCGGATGCAGAGTGTGCGCATAAATATTTGCAGTTGACGAATATGCCATATTTAAAAATCTTTAAGGAATTTCTCTATTATGTTTGTCCATTAAATGCACCAGTTTTGTCCAGCTTTATAAATCTAAACACAGACAGGGCAAATATGTTCGCTGTGCGAATAATTCTGTACTGCACAAATTTTATAAATGACCCCCACTAACTTAATTCATAAATGTAAAGTACCAGTGCTCCAATTCATTTGTTCACCAATTGTAAATATGTAACTAATAATCAAAATTAAAAATCAAAAAATTGAGCTTAAAATTCATTTGGATAAAAGTTACAAAATATGAAATTATAGAAGGTGGAGATGTCCCCAAAACTACTATCTCATTCAATTACTATTTCATCCCTGGGTAGAGATGTAGCGAACTGTTCGCTGGCGAACTAATTCGCACGAAAATCGGGTGTTCGCAAGTTCGCGAACTTTTAGCGATGTTCGCAATTTTGGGTTCGCCTTAGCTGGAGCCAAATTTTGACCTCTCACCCCAGAGCCAGCAGATACATGGCAGCCAATCAGGCAGCTCTCCCTCCTGGACCACCCCCGGACCACTCCCTTCCATATATAAACAGAAGCCCAGCAGCCATTCTGCCTGTGTGTGCTTGAAGAGTTAGCATAGGGAGAGAGCTGTGCAGGGATTTGAGGGACAGTTTAGGTAGCTTTGCCAACTAGTAATCTACTTTCTACTGCTCTGTATTAGCACATAGGGAGAGAGCTGTGCAGGGATTTGAGGGACAGTTTAGGTAGCTTTGCTGACTAGTAATCTACTTTCTACTGCTCTGTATTAGCACATAGGGAGAGAGCTGTGCAGGGATTTGAGGGACAGTTTAGGTAGCTTTGCTGACTAGTAATCTACTTTCTACTGCTCTGTATGTAGCTGCTGGGGACAGCTGTCCTGCTGACCTCATCTGCTGTAACCCAATAGTCCTTGTAAGGACTGCTTTTATTTTCTGATTACTGTTACTCTTCCTTTCATTGTGTACTGCAGCTCCATCTGTGTGTGTTGGAGACAGACATAGTAGTGCACCAGCAACAACCACACATTCACATAATAATTTTTTTATTTGTGTTTTTTTACTTTGCTACTGTAATTTATAGAGCCGAGTGCTATTAGTCTAGCTGTGTTGGGGACTGGTGTGCTGCTCCTAGTAGTGCACCAACCAGAGATCACTTTTTTTTATTTAACTTACTGTTCTTTAACGTGTCCAGTGCTGTTTGCTGTTGTTCATAGTAGTGCACCAAACACATTACACATAGTAGTGACATTGCATTGCAATAAAATCACCTAAGCGATGTTTTTCCACCAGCAATAATATATTCCGTATCCCCTACTGCAGCGTTTTGTCTTTGTGTGTGAACCGGCTGTAACCTTTACACGACTTGATTGGCATGTAGACACCGGACGTTTTAAAGCAGTTTATTACACAAGTTTAGAAATGTAGTGTGATTTCTGCCCTTTACAGCACAAAACGCAACACTGTGTCAACAACGCACAAATATAAGAAGGGATAATATTTTTAACACATGCTATAAATATCACTTGTTTTTTGGACTTCAGTGAATCAGCCCCTAAAACCACAAAAATCCAAATGTTGACAAATCTACCCCTAAATCATAGGGCAATGCTGAGCAAAACTTCCAAAATAGCCCTGTAGACTTTTCATGAAATAAAACCACGTGACCAGTTTTTCTCATGGAATTTAATCTGGCCCAAAGTTTGCTCCAAGTCCAGTAACAAAAACAATCGGCAGGTAGCATATGTTGGCTCCATATACATAAAGGATAATAATAATAACACTAGACAGTTGTTTGTAAGCAAACATTGGATTTCTAGCTATGGTTTGCTAGACCTGACCACATATATCACATTTTATTACATGTTCCCTTTCATTTGATAAAGACATGTTATTACATGTTAGCTTTTGCTTTAGCTATAGTATATCTAGGATCAATCCGACACTTTTTATATCTAACTGTACAAAATCTGTCAAATCCTATTTACACCTCATGTACTTTTCTAATTTATATCCTGTTGGTAAATTCCTGGACTTCTATTTGTAACGCTGCATTTAAGCCTTGCTGCATTGCATCAGAGCTACTGAAAGTGTTTACAGATTCCTTATCAGCATCACATCAGTATCTTGTGATTTGCTTCCAATGATTTTAGCTTACACTCTGCCATCCCCCCTTGTGACAGGATGCTGGCTGTAAACTGATCTACAAAAAACTCTCTGCAGAGGGCTCAATGTGAAGTTCTGTGGCTTGTTTTTTGCCTGGAGTTAAGGGTTTCATATTCATTTTAAGAATGGATTCAAAATGTTGTCATTGAGATTTGGATGAGCAGGCTAAATGGAGCAAAAATATCTATGGTTTCAGTTATTCTGGCACCAATCATATATCATATCAACCAATAATATGAAGCCAGTTTCAATAAAGCACTTCTATTACTTCCTGATCCCACAGAACTTCAAAGAGGCTGGTAACAATAATTACCAGTCCACAGAGAAGCCCCTGACAATGAGCTGCTCAAAGACTGCTGCTTAGAAAAGGGAGGGGGTTGTTGTTTAAAGGTAAATAAAGAACTCTGAACAAATTGCCCTATTTATAAAGGAATGATGAGGTGAATATAGCCCAGCTTTCAAATTAGTGTTATATAATGGCAGAAATATGAAATATTACCTTTTTTCAAGTTGAAACAAGGCAAAGGTGTTTTAGGTGACTTCCTTTAAGGAGTCAGAACTATGTATATATACATATTTACAAATGCCTATATTACATGACATAATATGACATAACATTTATTTTTAATATGGGTTTAGAAAATTTGTGTAAAAGCATCTAGGGACCCATTCATTAAACCATGAATTTTCACTAATTAAAAGCAGGATTGGAAAAAATTTGGAATAACCATGATAATTTCTGATGTGCGAAAATTATTTTCTTGGTCATACAAAAATACTGTGGTTGCAATCCAAAAGTCATGAAATTTTCGTATCCAAATCGTAAACGGCGCAAAAATCTTTCTGGCTTTGAAACTTCAATTCATGATTTTGGAAGGCTTCCACAACGGCACTCTGCAGCTCCAACCTGGCCAAAAGATAGTCACGATACCGAAGCTTGAATAAATTCCAAAATGGTCGTAGTCTTTGCGAAAAATATGACTTTTTTGTGGAAGTTAACGAAAACCACAAAAAGTTGTACTATTTTAATGATATTATTGTGGTCATTACGAAAAGTTCTAAAAATAAAAAAAAAATACGATTTTTTTTTTTCTGAAAAAAAAAAAAAAAAACATGGTTTCACGAATGGGCCCCCTAGGGGCACATTTACTAACCCACGAACGGGCCGAATGCCTCCGATTGCGTTTTTTTCGTAATGATCGGTATTTTGCGATTTTTTTGGAAAATTATCGCGACTTTTTCGTTACCAATACGATTTTTGCGAAAGATGCGATTTTTTCGTAGCGTTAAAACTTGCGCAAAAAGTTGCGATTTTTTCGTAGTGTTAAAACTTGCGCGAAACGTTGCGCCTTTTAAGTTTTAAAGCTACGAAAAAAGCGCAACTTTTCGCGCAAGTTTTAACGCTACGAAAAAATCGCAACTTTCGGAATGGCTACGAAAAACTCGCGTTTTTTCGCGCAAATCGTATTGGTAACGAAAAAGTCGCGATAATTTCCCAAAAAAATTCTTCCAATTCGGTCGGAATTTGTGTCTTAGTAAATCAGCCCCCTAGTGTTGATTAAAATCTATCATATTAGAATCAGTGGAGCTTACAATCAAAGTAGTAAGTAAACTTGGGGAATTTTGCCAACAATTTCGCAAAAAGAATTGGACTTCAAAGAGAGACAGCAAAATTACATTTCAGTGTCATTTTTAGCTCTGCATTGCATATACATTACCCTACATTATTACAGAAGCTCTTTTCCAATGTGCTGCAACTGTTTTTCCTAGAAAAAAAATGTCAGCCATGCTGCCAATTTATTCCAAACATGGTAGTGACTTCTTCATCATTATATTACCATCTAGAAAAGCAGTGCACTACAAATAAATAATATAAAACAATAATATAACAATAGAAAAAGTACAAAAATATCACAGTTCTATTAGTAGTGGGCATATGGGTCACCTAAATCAAGGAGGATACCTTCTCAAAGAGGAGAAACATTTATGTCTGGCAAAATAACATAAGTAAACAATTGCAGACGGGGTTAAACTTTAGTCCAGCTCCTTGGGGTTATATTAAAAGAGATACATTTTTCTCTTTTAAAGAGGAAGGCATGAATTTTAGAAGTGTATTTTAATTCAATAATTCAGCCTTGTACAGTTGAACAATAAATTGATAGAACAAACAGGGGTTATTACTATATTAGACACAAATAAATACAAAGTACAGTTGCCTTAAACATTGCAGAGTGTTAAGTGTCCAAGAGACAAGAGGATGGAGATCCCTGCCCTATAGAGCTTACAATCCAAAAGGGAGGGTAACTTATAGACACATATAGGAAGATATAAAGTGCTGCAGGTCCTTGCCGTTGACACTGCAATATAAGTGCCGGCTCCCATTTCAAGTGGTATGCAAATGCTCCAAGAGGTAGTCTTTAAGTTTGATTAAAAGTTGGTTTGATTTTATTAAAAAATTTGAATACAAAAAACTTGAATAAAACTATAAAAAAGCCTGCATTGGATTTGAATTCTACTCATCATTTTCAATTTACAAACTCTCAAAAAACATTAAAGAAAACTACAGACATTTTGCCTAGGATAACTCCCATTGAATTCTCACAACTCACAAGCTGAAATTATACATTCATGTTCTTTGGGGATTTTTTGCACTTAATACATATTGAACATTCAAGGTTTGGAAACCATAATTCAAATTTGGGAGTTGTTGTACAAAAAATATTAAAATCATGGAAAACATTAGAATTCAAGCATTGATAAATCACTCTAAATATGCAGTTATTTCCTTTTTGTTTCTTTGTTTGTTTCTGGTTACGGCTGCGGCAGTAAATAAACTCCTGTAGTGCACAGTGCAAAATGTTAAAAAAAAAATATATATATATATATATATATATATACTGTGGAATTTTTTCAAAAAACCACTTTTTCTTTTGTATCAAGTCCCTATGTGTGCGGCACTCTTTCTATTATATTTTTGTTTTTGACCTGCACCAAGGGCATTTGGACTTGCATAGGGTGTGCTCCTCCCTGTATACTATATATACTGTATATACATATAGTATACAGTATATATATGCACAAACAAGAATCCAAATTTTAATGCATACTTGCTCCTTGTGCTGTTGTTGCAAACAGTTATATTACTGTAAATCAACTTCAGACTTTCATCCCTAGAGCTCTGAACACTGAACTCATAGAACACTATTAACAGACAAACTTTTTTGTGCTTTGATATTCCCTGTCTCTTTATACCAGTTTTAATGCCACACCCTGTTTATTATGGAAATTATTAAGTAAATGATAAAAGGGATGCAGGACTAATGTAACATATATCAGTGCCTTATAATAATTTAACATTCTCAGTTATGTATGTTCTGTGCCAGGGTGTATTATGATGAATTCTCCATAGCTTGTGCCAGCAAATTTCCTCTTCAAGAGCTGCTTATGTGTCCTTTATGGGAAGTGTTCCATCTGCTACTGCCTACAGGGACTGAGACCAGCAGGACTTTTACATCTGAGTGGGTTGGAGGCTGTAGTGAGACAATTCCTCTTTATTCTGATCTTCCATGTGAGGTTTCCTGCAGTTGCCTGGCAGCAGTTTAAAATATTGGGAAGAAATGTCATTCCACATCTGTAATCTACAAAAGCATGAAAGTACCATCATTACATTCACAAAGAGATTGATACATATTTATATACACACACACACACACACACACACGTGTATTTATTATTATTAATATTATTATTAACATATATTTATAAAGCGCCAACATATTCCGCAGCGCTGTACAATAAGTGGGTTTCATACATTGGACATACAGAATAACATATAAAGCAATCAATAACCGATACAAGAGGTGAAGAGAGCCCTGCCCAAAAGAGCTTACAATCTACAAATGAGCTTTTGCATATCTTTTCCTGAGGCTGAGACTGTTTAGTGATGACACTGGTATGTGTTCTGCTTGTGGAGTGGTCCCTAGCCCTGGGGATTTTGGCTAAGTATTGTTATTGCTTTAAAGGAATAGTAAAGGAACACAAAGAAATCAAAGTGTTTTATAGTAATTAAAATATAGCATACTGTTGCATCTATGTAGTTTGGATCAATATACCATGCATTTGCTTATTTGGATCAATATACAGGTATAGGATCCATAATCTGGATCTGGAGTACCATAAAGTTACTAAGAAACAACATCAAAAAATCCCATTACCATCAGGTACAATATACAGTTGCATTATACAAAACAAAGAAATCATTAAAACAATAAAAGTTCCCATATTTCAGAGCTTCATGGATAATGGGCTTCTGGTAAAAACTGGGCTTTTTTTATATTATTTAAAATGTATTGTTTAAAAGTTCTAAATCTCCTAACTAAAACAATATAACATTTGTATTTGCAAAACATGCATTATTAAAGTCTTCAATTTTTCACTACATTCAATTTTTTCTGATGAAGTGCTACTTATCACCGTACTAGCAGAACGTAAGTTATGGTGTAAGTAAATCACTTATTGCATGCAGAATAGAAATAGCTAAAACTCTAACACTAAATTCACATTCTACTGCCGTTTAGTTTCACCATACAAAGTACACTTACAAGTGCCTAAAGAAAACCTTGTGCTTACCCAATATTCAAGTTATATTGATATAACAAGACAAAAACACATCACATATCTAGGTCACAGCCTATTGACATCATATTCATATTTTTCAAAACACATCCGCTAATAGAGCTTCCCCAGCAGAATTCTGAATTGGAATCTTTTTTTCAAAAACAAACATATTTTTTATATTTAATGATGTTATATCACCCTCCCCAAGCAGCCGATCAGCAGAACAATGGGAAGGGAGCAAGATAGCAGCTCCCAGTAAATATCAGAATAGCACTCAGTAGTAAGAAATCCAAGTCCGGCTTGAGTCCGGCTTGGGACTCCTCCAGTTACATGGGAGTAGGAGAAACAATAGGTTACCTGAAAGCAGTTCTAATGTGTAGCACTGGCTCCTTCTGAAAACTCAGACTCAGGCACAATGCTGATGGCTGTCTACACACCAATATTACAACTAAAAAAAAATACATTTGTTGGTAAAAAGTTTCCTGAAGGAAGAAACTTCAGAAAGATTTTTAATAAAATTTTAAATGGTAGAGTGTATTATTTGCTATGTAAGTAAAAATTGCAAGTTTTCTGAGCACCCAGGCCCTTTTGTCAGGCAAAATACAAATGAAAGCTGGAAAGGCACAGCATATATACTGTTAGATTATTGAGCAATAAATTAGGAAGTTACAGATAGATAGAGATAACTTGTAGAATTAGGGTGGGTTGTAAATAGTCAAGGGGTCTGGATTCAGTCAGGCACATAGTGTGACATAGACCAAGACAGAATAGGGTGGGGTTAACAAGAGAGTGCACAAGAAGGAATTGGACAAGAAAAAAGTGAAGATCCAAGATGAGGGTCTATTGGATGGGATAACACATGGATCTTATCATTATCATTTATTTACAGTATATAGTGTCAGCAAACTATGCAGCGTTTCACAATAAATTTAAACAAACAGGGATCTTAAAAAGTTTAATAAAACAAGGGTATACAGAGTAAAAATAGGATCATAGGGCCCTGCTCGCAAGAGCTTACAATCTTATCCACTTCACAAGCCCATATCAGACTATAAGTAATAAACTACAAATGGGAATTATGACCTGTACAAGATAATATTTTGGCCCAGATTTTGATGAGCCCCCAAGGTAAACACTTTAACTTCCCTCTGCCAAGGAAGTAAATACACATTTAACAAAGGGACTGAGTTTTACCTCCAACTTACGTCCTTTCAAGGCTAAAACCTGACTGTAGCTTGGAAGGGTGGGAGCTGGCCACTGCTCCTGTATAAATGATTAATATGTGATTCATTTTGTGTTTGTTCTTTGTCGCTGGTGCTCATTCTATTCATAATATGACAGCAGGTGTTTGAGAGACATATAATAGCAAGTGTGTTTGTTACTAAAACTATGGTAGGATGTAAGATGCTGAACCTTGAAGTAGAAGGCCCCAGTAAGAATAATCCTGCTCCCTGACATGATGTGGACACTTTAGTGGGAAAAGGGACCCATCATTGATAGCTAGTATTAGTGGTTTGTGCTACACTAAGGAGAAGTAATGTGGGGTAGTAGACTTTCACCCTTAGATCTAACATATCTCTACAAGTCCAATAACTCTCTAGCATATTCTTCTATAATGTATGTGGATATGTTACTGCCCTTTATCTAATGTGGATTTAGTTTGTGGCAAATGACTACTAAAAGGCATAACAAAGTTGTTTGTAGAAACAGTAGTCTGAGTATTTGCCCAGTTTCTGGAATCATTTCTGGAATCATTTACCCTCCTACTGGCCCCATATGGCTCATGCCAAAGTCAGATCAGAGAATTGATAGATCACAAAATAACCCATTGATTCCAAATTATTCTACAGATATAGAAAATGTAATAAAATATTAGATGTTCGTCTTACCTGCTGAATGTGTCCAGTGTGTCAATTATATTGATTAGATGACAAATATAATTTTTGATCCAGAGAGGAATTACATTACTGGCATTTAATTTCCTCCTTGTAGATCAGTAGACTTAAGATTTTTTTTTGCCTTCTGGATAAATACAAAGATGCTCTAATGTACCAACTTTGGACTGTTTTCTAAACATGCATACAAACACAAAACACAGTGCATTATTTAATGTTCATAAACCAATGTAACCTTAGTAATGCCAATCCCAAACATCTCTTTTGCAAAGGTGGAATTTAATTGAAAGGTATTTAGAACAGTACACAATTTTCTATTGTCAGCATATTTGTCCTTGGGTATTAAAAAACAGTAATAAAATAGGGATCCTTTCTTGCTTACTGTTATATCTTCTAAAGATACTGTATATTGGTAAAACATAGTGATGAGCGAATCTGTCCTGTTTCACTTTGCAGAAAATCCTTCAAAAGATTTGAGAAACGGCACGTAAAAACAAAGTCAGGCGTGCAACAATTTTGATGGCTGGTGTCCACTTTAGCTGAAGAAGTAATATCAGAATTATAATGCCTAATGTGTTACCTTTTGAATCCACAGTCATTCAAGCATCTGCTGCTCAGGAATTCACCAGTCTCCGTGTGCAGTGTGCTCAAACCCTGCTTGGCATACGTATGAATGCTTCTACATATGTAAGAAAACTGCCGTTACAATTTGTCTGTGAATGCTTTCTTTTGAGGCTGCCTACTGGAAGGATAAATATATTCTGTATTTTGCTCACCATTCTCACTAAAAGAACTACCCTTTGTCAAAGGGCATGGGGTTTAGTCCTGTGGGCTAAATACAGTATGATGTGTTTAGGTTTGTATTTGTTGTATCCTGATGTTATTTCCATATATCTATGGACCCTTGTAAGACTTTAATAGAGGATGAATGGAATTTTAGCTGCCAAAGAAGAGAAAACCATGCATTTTATACTATTTTAGAACCACTCCAAAAACACGTCTTAAAAACAAGTTAAAAAATTGAAAAACAAAAACATTTTGTGAAAAAACACTATTGCAAATGTAAATTGCATATATCAAGGATCACTCAATAACCAGTTTCAAAACTAGAGACCTTGTACCTGTACTAGATTTGCAGGAAGTAACAGCTAAATTGAAAAATCCTTTGGTAATTTAGTAACAGATTTTGATACCTTCTTAAGAAGGGAAAAAAGAGAATGTTACTGTAGGTATTATTACTTCCTTGTTATTATCCATTCTAGGCTTTGGGAGGGAAGTTAAAAAACAGTATTTTGGTATTGCAATATCATCTTGGTCCAGTTTTCTAAAGATCTTAAACCTACAGGAGTTCGCAGTATAAATTTGAGGATCTAGGTCTAAGGGAAGGCAATTTTAATTGAAAAAAAATTTTGCAAATGAAAGAACGTAGAGAGCTGTGAATAATGGAACAATTTCAAGTTGGAGCAATGGTGTTCCTAAGGGTTCTGTCCTTGAGCAACCTCGTTCTAATTTATTCATTAGGGCCAAGGAGGTTGTTTTGAAAGCTGTTCCAGTGTTTGCTATCAACAGATTAATTGACACTTTTTTATTTTTGTCAAATAGGATTTAGAAAAATATGTGACTGGTTAGAAAAAGGGGCAATCAAAGCCAATAAAAGCCTCATTTATTAATCTTACAGACACAGGTAAAGAATCCTTGTGTGCCCGTGCAGTCTGTGCTTTGCACAGGGGCAGGCCAAGCCAACTGGATGTAGTCAATATGGCTAGCCACCTCACCTCTGCTTCCTCCCCACCACACATGCACTATGCTTGCAAGGGCATTGCAGGGGGATGCCACAAAATGACAAGTAGTGGGGGCAAGGGTGCATGGACCTGGTGTAGGCAAGAGTGGTACTTGCCTTGCGCCCCCCTAGCATTGCGCCCTGGGCAGGTGCCTCTTCTGCCTACCACTAGTTCTGGCCCTGACTTTGCATGTGAATAGTGAGTTAATTTTAAGTTGAATGTGGTACAATGTGAAAAGCGCAGCACTGCAAGCACAATGCAGCCTATGTTATTCTGCTTTACCTTTGCTTCGCTATAAGCATGTTTTTTTCTTTTTAAAATTAACTGGGGTTTTTGATCCACAAGGTCTTTTTCCCTGCACATTAACTTATATTGTTGAAATCCAAAGTCATTTGCTCCTGGAAGGTAGCTGCTGAATGGTAATCTTGTAAAAAGGCTAAAGGTTGATTGTCTCCTTTTCTAATGGGGTTCACAAAGTGATTTATAGGGTGACAAAACAAAAAAAATAAAGTTGTGTAGAAGTGCCCTGAGGTCCTTATACATTTAGGCTTAAAGTATTAATACAGATTGGTTAGCTTGCCATTTGGTACTTTGCTGTTTTGATGCACATTTGTGAAGCCTCAACTAATGGCAATCATAATCATAATAGTCATCACATAATCATAATAGTTGTGATGGTCCCTTCCCCATTCCCTTCCTAAGTTTTCATGGCATAGTACCAGGAACAATTAAAAAAATAATATGTGTTGGTTATCACTTGTGTGTTTAAGTGTTCAACCCACCAGGCAAGTTACATTACACAAGGGTGTAATAGGGTAGGAGAGTTGGCATTGCCATTCTAAGGGGCACATTTACTAACCCACGAACGGGCCGAATGCGTCCGATTGCGTTTTTTTCGTAATGATCTTTTTTTGCGATTTTTTCGGAAAATTGACGCGACTTTTTCGTTACAATACGATTTTTGCGAAAAAACGCTAGTTTTTCGTAGCCATTCCGAAAGTTGCGATTTTTTCGTAGCGTTAAAACTTGCGCAAAAAGTTGCGATTTTTTCGTAGTGTTAAAACTTGCGCGAAACGTTGTGCCTTTTAAGTTTTAACGCTACGAAAAAAGCGCAACTTTTCGCGCAAGTTTTAACGCTACGAAAAAATCGCAACTTTCGGAATGGCTACGAAAAACTCGCGTTTTTTCGCGCAAATCGTATTGGTAACGAAAAAGTCGCGATAATTTCCGAAAAGTCGTAAAGGCGCCGAAAAAATCGCAAAAAATATGAAAAAGTCGCAAAATGTTCGTTTTCAAATCGGATTTTTCCAATTCGGACTCGGATTCGACCCATAGTAAATGTGCCCCTAAATGTATTCCCTAATGGGTGTTTGCTCTTATAGTGATTATTTTGCATTACAGATCTGTTTGTATGTTCAATGGTAGCATTTATTTCTATGTCACTCTTTTCCTGGAGCTGTTTGCAGGGGGTGTATGTGTGAAGGGGGAAAAAAACTGTGTGTCACTTTTCAGACACTACAGATGGCATATGCTTATTATGTTATATTTCAGTACTACAGAAGGGTATACTTTACAAACATATTATTTGCCCCACTTGCAGAAGTTATTTACTGGCCAGAAGTGTTTTCTCTGGCACAGCCTGTGTCTCTAGGTTGAGGTTTGCTTCTATCTGTTTGTGTCTCTATCCTGTTAAATGATATTCAAAACTTGGGAATTATGATTGGGTGGGTCAAGCAGGGTGTTGTCCTAGTTACTAATTTTAAAAATATATTCCTTTGTTTAATATCAAGGTTGGTATCCAGTGCCAACATTGGCTTAGCATAACAGTATTTGCATTGATCTTTATTAAGGCTTGTACTCATGAGAGTTTGTTTCTGCACTTTCCTCCATTGTTTAGTGGTGAGCACAACTTTCCATTTTTGCTATGAAATTTAATTCCTGATTGGTTGCCCTGAGTAGTGATGAGTGAATTTTTTTGGCAGGCATGGATTCGCAGTGAATTTCCGCATTTTGCCATTCGTTAATTGTTTTGCAAAACTTTCACATAAATTCGCCAGGGAAAAATTGTTGCAGGTCAAAAAAAGGCATGGATTCACAGTGAATTTCCGCATTTTGCCATTGGTGAATTGTTTTGCAAAACTTTCACATAAATTTGCCAGGGAAAAATTGTTGCAGGTCAAAAAAAGTTGTGGTCGCGTCAAAATAGGCACAATTGACAAATGCGTTTTGCTGATTTTCCATCATTTCGCAAATCTCCCTGTCATTTTGCAAATTTTTCAGTGAAGTGAAACGGTACAGATTCGCTCATCACTAGCCCTGAGCAACATCACCAGTAATGCTTTACTCCACTTTTTACACAGCATGATAAATATATTCCTTACTGTTGTATTTCTAATGTAGTGTGCTTTTTTTTTTTGCACTTACAGGGATCAATTCCATATACAAAATTTCCTCACCTATCCTATTGGTGCCTTGAACTTGAGAAAATCTTGCTAGTATGTTAGTGTATGAGACAATAAAAAAAGCATATGTGGCTAAAGTTTCAGATATCCATCCTGCATTTCTACTATTGACATGTACTCATTATAACAAATCAAATTGTTCAGGACATACAGTAAAGCACACAATGGTTTTATGTGGAGGATAGAGTATGGGGTGTGCAGAACGAGAACATTTGCACTGTTTTACAGCCACATAAGGCACTGCAAAGTAATGATTTTGATATATATTTTTTTAAGATTGGAAAGTTATGCCACAAATTTTCAAGACTGATTAATTAGTGTTGTAATTAAATAGACACATTTTAATTAGGGTTTATAGAATAACAGAAATTATAGTACCTTAAAAACTCATCAGCTTATGCAGTTCTTGATTATCTGTATTGTCCTTCATAATTACTTACCAGTTTAGGCAATAGAATTTAATTAAACATTCTATTCTTCCTGAATAAATTAAAGATAAAAGGGCATATAGCTATACAACAATTTTGACTGATACATGTAATTTTTATTTTAACTTTGCATCGGTTCTTCTTTCAGTGCTAAAGTCTTAAAAACATGGTTAATTTTCTTCCTTTCACTTGATTTCATCCGCTTGATGCATTGAGACAGTGTTGTACCACAATATTCTACTTTGCCCATCCTGAAAAGAAGCTAAATATTCTGGGAAATGACACAGCATTTTGGGTAAAAACTGCACTTGCTTCTTAAAGGGGTTGTTCACCTTTAAATTAACTTTTGGTATGATGTAGCAAATGCTATTTAGAAACAATTTGCAACTGGTCTTTATTTTTTGTTTTTTTAAGTTTTTTCATTTTTAGTGTTATAGTTTAGCCGCCAATTTGAAACGTCAAGAACTGTTGCTAGGGTCCTGATTGCTAGGGTCCTATTTAACCTAGCAATCAGGGAGTGGTTAAAAAAAGAGACAAGAACATGAATAGGAGGAGGAGGGCCTAAATAAAAGATAAATAATTAAAAGTGGCAATAACTGGAGTCAGTGACTCCCATCTGAAAGCTGGAAAAAGTCAGAAGAAAAAGGCAAATAATTCAAAAAATACAACAAATAAAAAAAAGAAGACAAACTGAAAAGTTGCCAAGAATAGGCCATTCTATAACATACTAGAAATTAACCTGAAGGTGAATAACACATTTAAATAAGTCCTAGAGGCTGGTACAGGGAGAATAAATACATAGCTGTTATTTTAGAAACCCCTAATCTGCTTATTAATTTTGCCACCTGGAATTGTAGAATCTACAGTGAATAATTCATAATGGAACCCAACAGTCTATATTATACCCTGAAATTTTAGTTTGTTGGTTGTTTACTGTACTGTAGAAAGGGATGCTCACAGGTAAAGGATGGATAGCACAAGTAATTTAGATTTTATGGAAGGAGTACCACAGGAAGCAGTTTTGCTGATTATTTAGCTATAGTAGACTTCATTAATATTTGGTGCCAAGTGGAATACCATTCATTTAAACAAAGATTAATATGTCACTGTGCCATATGTTTCTATCTGTAAACAGGGTTGCCACTTGGTGGGTTTAATACCAGACAGGGCTGGGGCTGGTATGACAAATGTACCGGCCTGCTCTGACCCGCCTCCCATCCCCTCTTCCAACCCCCTTTTTAGCCTGCACCACTCACTATTTCCCCTTATATGCCCACCCCCATTTATGCCCAGCTTCATCCCTGATGACATGGATCTGCCCCTTTGTCTACCTGTCCCTGCTGCGGCTGGTAAAAAGACTGAGTAAAGATGGCAACCCTATCTGTAAATCACAGCAATAAATCGCATCTTAAACCACGCCCAGTACTGAAGCTTTATACTTTTAGGTGGCTTCCTGTTTAGATTAGGGGTCAAATGTCAAACTAGATTAAGGGCTTTTACAAACTGGCATTTTATTATTTATTTATTTTTTTTAAACGCTCGCTGAGTGCATAAAAATGCATGTATTTTATTTATATGCATTTTTTTTAAACAGGTCTAAGTGTGTTTTGGTTTCTGAACATGCAAGTACAAGAAAAGCAGCAAATAGCGTTTAAAAAAACTTGCATGCATTTTAGTGTGCTTAAACCTGCATCTCAGACATTTGTCAAATGCATAAAATTGATACAATTTGCCCTGTTTTTTTCTTTCAAAAATGCAGCATTTTTTATTACTTATTTCCAAGGTAACTGCATTTGTGAGGAGGAGATGCACCGGACAATATTGCCACCCAATGCATAATTTTCTTGGGAATCGCCTGCAATGAGTCAGGGTTTCATCATTTCCAACGTTTGCCATCAAAATGAAAGAATGGCACTGATACTTTAGGTCAAGTACGCTGCTATATTTGTGGTTTCAGTAGCTCCAGGATCTCCAGATCAATACACACACTTGTACACGAGTGCAGTTACTAAATTGTATAAATTTGTGTAACAAATATGTCTGTTTTTTTGGGACCACATCCTGATATCTCCTGTACCCAATTTAATGCTTGATATTCCATAGGGCACTATTATGTTTTCTTTTGACACCCCTCAGTTTGAGGAATAGTAATGGCTATGCATTTTAACCATAAGCATAGCTGTCGGGTAGTGATTTGCTATTATTATAACTGGGTGATTTGACTATGGATATTATGATTTAGCACCATTCTTTGTCTACCTTATTGCTCATGGTTATTTATCATTCTGTCATTACTGCAACAGTTTTAGTGGAATAGATTCACTCTTAGTACAGTTGGAAATGGTTATTTTTTTGTTGCACATAACATGTAGATCTATACATTTGTCTGAGTGCATATTATGGTATACTGTTCTTTTTGTAATGTATAGAATACAGTAAACAGAAATTGATTTTGTGTGCACTAGCCTCCTCTTAAATGCTGCAATACTTCATTTGGCACAGTTCACCTCATTGCTTACCAAATGCATTTTCATGTTGTAATTGTATCCCAAGTGAAGTAGTTGCAATAACAAGGGCTCTCTTTTATAGAATAAATCCCTACTAAAACACATTATCACCTTCACTTAGTGTAGAAATCAGTCCATTCATGGGAGTAACATTGAACCTGTAATGCATAGTATGAATAATATATAAATGCCTGCTATTTGAGTCAACATAAAACATGTTAAGTCTACCAGTCTTAAAAGTAACATAAGAAAAAAAGTAGTTTTTACACAATAAAGGCTATAACTAAAGCTGTACACAAATTTACTTATCATAGAGCCACTAGCCTTCACTTTGTCACATTAGAGGTTTATTCTGAGCTTGTCATCTCTTCTGTCACAAAATTGTAGTAATATAGGAGTTAGTAATGTTAAGCATGTATTCACCCAGGTAATAATCTTTATGTCAAGAGTACATTCACTTCTTTAACTGGATCAGGAATTATTAAAAGGATAAACTGATTTAATTTAACTAGGACAGGCAGAAACCCTATAAATAGTTTGTTCCAGAAAAGAAGGCAATATCGGCATGGCCCTTGTTATTCACTCTACTGCCCATAAAGATATGTATGTACCCAGTGGCAACTATATGCAGCCGCCCACCCGACAAAAAAAATCTCCTCAGGGGCCCAGCGCACACATCCACACCTACCTGGCCTCGCTCCCACCAAAGGCTGAACTTCCTGGGAGATATTAGTCGCCTAGACTTACTTGCGAGTGTTCTCTCGCAAATGCACACGACAGCACAAGATTTAAGTGGGCTGGAACAAAATCTTGTCCTGCATGCTGTTATGTACAAGCTGATCAAACACAATGCAATCCAAAAAAGGCTCAGTCCTAAACATTAAATTAGCTTTAGTTACCTTGCAAATTAAATAGAGGCAAATGGATAGCTGGAAATGATGCTACTGTGCTTAATGACTGTGTCTGTATCTATTTGCATCCCTTACTGCTCTAACACATGGTCCTAGGACATTAATAAATAAGGTCCAATGTGAAATTACGGTATAAAAACAGTGTAGTTTTCTAAAACTGTTTTACTTAAAAACTTACTGGCACATTTTGTTCTTGCATGGGGGAATCTATTTTCTGGCACAAATGTGGTTATTTCTGTTTCTTTTCTAACAAACACCACCTTGTTTTATGCCAGGGTTTCTAGATAAACCTTCATAATCCGAGTTTCTGTCACACTGGACTAAGTACAATCTTTA
The DNA here is from genome assembly GCF_000004195.4 of Xenopus tropicalis. Classification (NCBI taxonomy): domain Eukaryota; kingdom Metazoa; phylum Chordata; class Amphibia; order Anura; family Pipidae; genus Xenopus; species Xenopus tropicalis. The sequence goes on from NC_030684.2 coordinate 76,577,545, forward strand.
TCTGCTGTTGTAATGCTTGTGCCTATTGTAACAATGGGTGTGAAATAGACAAAACAAAGTGATATTTTGAACCTATAAACTATATTACAGTTACGTAATGAAAAAATCAAGGCATGCTGTAGGTCTAGTCACCTACAGCAAGCAAAATTTACTGGACAAAATAATGTTGGTTGGTATAAATTACTGCACTTGCATTTTATTGCATTTGGGGGTTTGTATACATAAAATGTGAAGAGATCCCCATTAGTGCTTGTATAAAAAAATTAAGGCAAAAAATGGGTAATTATGTTATGACAGCATCCAATTTACTTAAAGAACATAAACATAGGCTTACTTTGGCACCCCCCCAGTGATTTAACCTTTTGTTCTCCTTTAATATAGAGCAGCTGGGAGCAATTGACAGAACCTTGCAATACAGCCACTTTAAAACATATGCACTGTAAAATCTACATGATATATTTAAATGTATTAATAGTCCAGATGTTCACTGTTTCGCTGCAAAGAGACCAATTAGTAACTGTGGGTTTTAAAATGTTTGCTTCAAAATTTAAGAGCTGTGAACAGTTATTTTGTGTTTGATCTTGCAGATTATTAGTGGATTAAATATTTTCCTTTACTTATAGGGTTATAGAGTTGATTTTTTTTTTTACAGATGCAGTGTGTGTTTCTGCTATTGTTTTACATTGATCCCTAAAATTTGCAGTGCTAGAACACTCCAGTACACAGTGAGCAATGTGGGTGCCTGTGAAGCACACCAACTTAAAATGAAAGATTGCAACTATTACAGCCAGGGAGAAAGGAGCTCTGCTGGATTGGTCTTCACAACACCCTTTTGGGGGTCCCTGAATTATCTACTGTAGACTGAAGGAGACAACTTGAACACTGCGGAGTATGAATAAAGCACATACATACAAGGGTAAACCAATGGTGTAGTTAAGTAATAGGCAGGGAGTCAGGGCTGGCTGAATACAATCAGAGTCAGGGTCAAGCGCAGAGTCAGTAACTAGAGAACAAAATAACAAGATAGGGCTTTAGCAGGAGCTGTAATAACAGTGCCAAGTAAAGAAGGCTCAGGGAAGGTTTTTTATTTTCAAATTCTGGCGCCAATAGGGACATCATGCATCAAGCACACTGTGCACCTAGGCACACACATCCGGTCGTGATGACATTACGACGCTCCTGTAAAGAAGAATGCGGAGACCAGCGTGCCGAAAGGTAGGAGAGCACGTCTGTCTCCCAGACCACTTCACAGAAACTTATTGGATTCAACTTGAGAGCAATGAATCATTACTACCCATAATCCTTTCCCTGGTAACAGTGTAGTTTCTGTGCTGTTGGCAAGGGCCTAGCAACAGTAACCTAGCCTAGTAACAAATGGATACATAAATAAATATAAAGGAAACACTTGACCTTAGTAGAATCTAAAGTTTTCTAGTTTCCTGGAACATCCAATGTGTTAAAAAAAATGCATATTTGTTGCTTGAAAATACTGGATATTCCAGGGAACAAATCATTCCCTGCAAGCAAAAGGACAATAGAAAGGAAAGCCCTGGATTAAGCGCAGGGGCTGCATGACAAGGGATCCGAATAACCAGCAACCAGATTACACTGGTTTATGTGTAGAGATTGGCAGAACCAGGTGCAACTGTGATTAGATGAGAAGGAAAGAGTTAAGGCAGGAGAAAGTTGGGCTGGGGGTGGAGAAAGAGAGGGTTGTAATGTCAGAAAAAGAAGCACTCACTCTACTGCTTGTGCTAGGTGACAGCCTGCTTGGATTTACTATCATCGAGACATTGCAGATCCAGGACCGGCAGCAGGGCTGCTGAACTTCTCTCATGGTTGGTAATGCAGCTCCTGCTGGTAGCAGAGTTTGGGGCCATCCTCTCTGTAGGTAGAGGCAGTCTAATACTCATTCACGTCCTCAGCAAGGAAAGGCAGAGCATAGTAGCGACCTCTTATAGAATTATGGCCTTGGGTTAGGCTGGCATCGTCCTATTTATTTGATAAAATGTGAATAAATGCTGTGGCCATTGTCTCCACCTCTGTCTCCTGGTGTTTCATTAAGGTATGTAACAAGGGGGTTTTAGTGGGGTGCCTCAAGGTGAAGGGTCAATTGAGGAGCCCCCTTGTCATGGCCATTTGTTTATTAAAAATATTAAACATAGACATGCCAAAATAAAAAGAAATATTTAGAGTTAGAATAAACTAGTTTATTTAATGCTATATCAGCTAATTGCCCAATATTAAGTTCATGAACTTGTTGGCAAAGTCTGTCTCAGGTCTCAATGAGAAGATATCTAAGACCTCAAAGTGCACTGGCAGTAAAGTGACTTTTTAATGAATTTGCCATATAGAAACAGAGGAGACATCCCTTCTCATGTCTTTTATGCGCTGTAATCTGGCAAGGTACTACCAGCAGAGAATCCAGATGAATGCCTTTCAGCTGGGCTTGTTGTCAACAAAGAACCCTAATAATAAGTACAATACTATCATAACTCTTCTCTTTACCACCCTTCTTCCCTTACTCCACAGGGTGCAAAGCAGCTAAGGAAGAGTAACAATTTGCTATGGTGTCATAGCACTATAAAGAAGGTCCCTAATATCATTTAAATATATTGCTTTACTGAGTGGTAGTGATGAGCAAAATTCTTCGGCAGGCATGGATTTGCGGCAAATTTCCGCATTTCACCATGAAAGCTGTATTTCATTTCATGAATTTTTTCACAATTTCGCAAAATTTTCAGCGAGCCAAAATGGGACAGACACGATCATTTCTACTGAGTGTTAATATAAATGGTTAAGATTAATACATGTGTAGACAAGTATTGTCCTTACAGTTTTCATAACCTCTGTTACCATTCTGTCTCAAATATACTGCTATGGTCAGCAACTCTTTTTACTCTGGTTATGACTAAATTATGTATAGAAAAGTGAACAAAGTACTGTCACGATAGTGATACTGCAAGCAGGGAGGAGGTCCCCTAAAGGGAATTGTGAACATGCAATTTTTCAAGGACACGCCCCCTTGTCAAGCAGTAAGTCACTACCCTTATTTTTATTCTTATTTTTAATTCTTATTATTATTATTATTATTATTATCTTATCTTATTAACATATTAAATAATTAAGCATACAAAAATACAAATGTAACAATGCAGCTTACAATAAATTCTTAAATATTGCCTTGGTTAACACCTCCTAGAAAATGAATACTCTAACATTAAAGGGAAAATTTCAAATACATTTTAACCTACCAAAAACCATCTTCTTTGCTTGCTGATACCTTCTTAGCAAAAGAACACAGTATCTACAGATATTCCCCCACATATTGAGGGAGATATGTTACAAACGCATAATAGATGCCTCCATTCTTTCAAGCATGGTGGTGATTACATTTGGCACAAGTGTATCACATTCTCTGTTCCAGAATCACACTAAGTGCTTTAGCACAGCATCTGAGCAATATCTCGCGTTTGAGGAGCCCCCCTGAACAGCAATCCACTAAACAACACAACTCTGTTATATCTCCTCTGGTGTCACATCTTCTCTATTGTTCAAATTTAATTACAGCCATTTCATTCAATGAGGATGCTGATGAAAACAGCACAGCCAGCATTAAACAAAGCGACCAAACATTTCTATTGTACAAATTAACGAGCTGTGGAAATATACAGGAGGGGCAATCAGTGTCTCTCTCAGGGCCCAAACATATTAATAGCAGTGACATTAAGGAATCAGTCCTTTTGTGTATTGGAAGGGAAAGAATTAACAAAAGATATACAAAGGCTAAATTCAAAATTTGCAAATATTTAAAATATCTGTTATTTGACAAATTTCACTGATGTGTAATCATTGTACGAAAACCATTATTATCAGTATAAAAAACAGTTTGATATTATATTGTTCTCTTATTTATATAGTGCCATTATTTTCTGCAACACTTTGCAGAGAGGTTCAAGCTCCCTTGTGAAGCTTACAATCAAACCACAGGCAAACTAAAAATTTACAAATACAAAAGCTGGCATCACCCTCTCATATACATGAAGAACTGAGCCTGGTCAGACTTAAGGTTAGCAATGATAATTACTATGCTGCCCTGCTACTCTCACAGAGGAGAGGCTTGCAGATGAGAGCCCAATTCCTGGGTAACCAGGAGTGTAACCAAATACAGATGCCATGATAAAATTAAGAAAGAACTTTAATAGACAAAGTGAAGTGACAAAACATCTTACAGTGCACAGAGTGAATATACAGGCAAAGAGTAGTAAACAGCAGGCTGAAATGGAATCCAGAAAAGGGCCAAGAATTGGGGCTGGCAGCAGGCGAGTAGAGTCAAAGTACCAAGCCAGAAGTCAGGACGGCTAGCAGGCCAGTGGTCAGCATCAGGAAATCCACAAGAGCAGGGTGTCTCAGGGGATCAAGAACAAGGTAGGGAGCACAGGAAATAGGCAAGGGGACACAGAACCAGTCAGGGACTCAGGAACAAGGAATCAGATAGGATATCAGGAAAAAGGAAATCACTAGAACACAGCTTGGTAAGATCCCAGCTAATAGCTTAATTACCAAGCCCTGAGAAAAGGTAAGGGGCAGGCTTATAATGGGACTTAATAAATAATTAGAGACACATGGGACTAATGTTGGGTGGAGGAAAGAGAGTAAACGGCAGTCCCACACTAAGGCTAATGCCATGTGTAGTGTATTTTCGACAAGCCGAAAGACGCTTGCCGAGAATACGCTCCATACGCTCAAAAATGAAAGAAAAATATGCTCGGGTGCAGGCACATGTAGCCAATATCCACCGAAAATATGAAGTCTATATCTTTTCGGCAGATATCGACTACATGTGCCTGCACCCAAGCATATTCCATTATTTCGGGTGGAGGCACAAGGCAGGCCGAATTGACAGTAGCGGGGTGTATTCACGGCAAGCGTTTTTCGGCTTGCTGAGAATACGCCTGTGTGGCATTAGCCTAAAGACCTCCAGTGGCTCAGCTGGTACAGCCGGCACAGAGTCCAATGATCAAAACCTGACAAGCAGTTCTTCATTTATATTTATCGAAGACTGAAATTTTTAGCCAGGTATGCATTTGTGGTGAAATTCAGTATTTTGCCATCTGGGAATATTTTTGCAAAACCACCACAAAAAAAGTTGCCATGAAAATAAAACCCATAGATGCCACTGTATTCTGCACAGAAAAAGAAGCGAAAAAACACGTACGTATCCAATGTATTTTGCATGGAGAAAGTAACAGCAGAAAAAAGCAGCACAAAAAGCCCCTCTCCCCCCCAAAAAAAATACATTGACTTTTAATGCATTTCACAATTTTTTGCGGTTTCAGAAATGTTCTCGCCGTTTTGCCAAATATTTGGCAAAACGGGACAGATTTGCCCATCACTATAAATTACATCAGGAATGTGGCCCATAGTTTTTTTAATCAAACCATTACATTTAAAGGGAAGCATTGACTGGCCTTTATTTCAGTCATTTTAGTCTCACAAGTATGCATTTGGTCACCTGACAGAACACCAGGTACAAACCTCCTTTGGAACTGCTAATTGCCCTATTAAAAAGTAAATGTAATAATCAAGTGTATAATCTTGCTGCTGTATGCATGAAATAATAGGTGTCAAAATGTGCAGCACTGTAATAGCTAAAAGATGTATTTGCATTTATTCTGCAATGCCGAAAATCTTTTGCTGGCTGTTGTAAAAGACACACAAAAGGTCTTCTATCAATTTAATTACAATGTTCGGTGCATTTGCGCTCAAGTGATAATAAGACATGTTAGAAAACCATTCCGGAGATGCACAATGAGCTTTGTATTAATGCACTGTGTGCATACAAGTATGTAAGCTACAGGCTAGTGATAACATCATCATTACAAGGGCAAACATTAGCACAGGCCTACTCAGACAAGCCATACAAATATAATAAATCTTGGGCAGAACACAATACTTATATACATTATACAACACACCATGATAGCTCAAATGAAGAAATATTTGATCACAATTCAAAGACATCTGAGCAAACACCATGAAGAAAAAAATCATTTATCTATGATTCATTTTGAATTTAAAACTGTCAAAAGGGAGTCAGTAAACCATCAGTTTCAATGTGCCTCCCATTGCTTTTATGCCAAACAGAATGCTGAAATATTAAAAGATTCATATACCTTATGCTGATGCCAGATAACTCAAGTGGCCAGGGACTCAAGTGGCACTTATGAAATGTGTCAAAGTCTTTTGCACTGCCCTGAAGGATTTACCTATGGCTACAACTATGCTGTGATAGAGACACGTACTGGGAATGTTACAGGCACTGTATCCAGAGTGAAACTTGGTAGTCACTGAGGAAGAGATGCATCTTTATGTACAGCAGACATCAAACAGATGTGTTCTGACTGCACCATGATACTTGGCAGATCAGCCAATCATTCTATGCCTTAAGCTGACAGCAGCAATTATGATGGCTCACATCACCTCTCCTGCCAGAGTCAGAGTAGCTAGTTCCTATCCAAGGCCACACTTTATCATGCAAGGTCACATTGGGATACCAGGATACCTAAGCAGTTCTACAAATTTTTTTGTTTTGGTGTACATTTTCCCAGTACACAATAAGGGTAATTTGCTTACATTGCATCGCAGTGGGCTGAGTACAGTTTCGAGAAAAGCCGGGCCACGTAGAATTGCATCTTACTAGTCTGCCCACACGTAAAACTGCCCCACCGCCTCCACTGATGTTGCCTCCATTGGCTACCCCATCCGAGCTGTCACTATTGTGTCTAATGGGATATGGATGCTTGCAACTTGGGATAATCAAATTTCTGCTTCTGGGCCCTGGATTGCTTTCACTTGAGCATGCACTTAGGAGTTTTTGAATACTAATTGGTTATCCATAAAACTAAGGGTGGGCTGTCCCATATACGCACCAAAAAGTCACGTTGAATCTTTGGCTTCTGCCTTCCCTTAGTTTGGCTCTGGTTTCAAGTACAAGCGCCATGGATTTTTTTTTGCACAGTGTGGCTTATTTTTCATAACCCCAAAATAATCACAGTTGGCAGGGAAAGTTTTACCTGACACAACTGCAGTCAGTCTTGAGGTGGCCATACATGGTAAGATTTGCTTGTTTGGTGAGGTCCCCAAACAAGCAAATCTTTCCCCCCATACGCCCACCTTGGGTGGGCTATATTGTGCTTATACAATGAAGGGGATAGGAAAAGTCAGAGTGAGGAATGCATCAATGAACCAATTTGGTTCTCGATCCAACAGAAAAATCAAGCCTGCCTGATTGACATATGGATGTTTGAGCAGTGAGGCCTGTTGGAGAGCCCCATACATGGACAGATAAGCTGCTAAATCGGTTTAAAGGGCTTGTATCGGCAGCCTAAATCTGCCTATTTATGGCCACCTTCACATGTGCACTTCATTCTTTGTGAAAGGAAGAGGCAATGCCCTCCCATTATTGTCATCTAACAAATTTATCTTCTGGATTGTAGGTTCTGTTTCAGATTCCTGAGTTGTTTCCTCTCATCAAGAGGAAGAATTTGTAGATTCTAACTCTAGGGAAAATTACAGAAAACGAAACAATGTGGGTCAGGTTTATTAAAGAACGAACTGGGGAATCCAGAAGCATTGAGCCCATATATCAATACTTTTTGTCAGAAACAAAATGTCAGAAAAGATGTATCAGTTTGTACAATGTATCCAATATGAACACATTAATTTTATTAGGGTGTTAGTACTCAGTGTATCTTAGCAGAAGCAGAGGGTGCTAACCCCAGTTCCCAGATACAAATTAGCAATTATTTTTTGCAATAGAACTAATCATACCAGGGTGTAAATTGAATTGGTAAATCTAAGATCTAAAAATCTAAGAATCTGTATCAGCTGAAATACATTGCTCATCCATAATTTTCAGAAATGGCTGTGGTTTTCAAGCCTTTAAAGCCATTTTCATGTTAAATGTATTATTTATAGGCCTTTTATTTAAGTAAATTTGTCATTTACATTTTTATCAAAATCGATGTGTCATACAGTATGTACTGGACACTGCATTAGGCAGACACATCCCTTTGCCTTCTTACCTATCCTTGCCCCCTCGAGAAACTGAAGCATCCCTTTAACAAAAATTGTCAAAACTGCCTACAACTCATTGTCCATTGATGAATCAAATTTTGCAGTGCCCAGGTTAATTCAAGTCTAATTTGTTTCATTTTACATTATTTATGCAACAGTAGAACTAAGATCAGCATTCATATTTTGCAGATTTTTTTGGTGGCAATTTTGGTCACTCCATTTTCTGCTACAAATTTGGCTGATTTTTTGGTGCCATTGCAAACAAACCAGTTTCAACTAGAAATTCATTTATTCAAGTATTATTATTAGCAATTTCTCAATGTATTATCATATTATGACCAATGAATGAATTAAATCAATTTATCTAAACAGATTTTTATTATTTACACTCAGCACTTAGCCTAATGAGGCCCACTAATGGGCACTGGTCATGTATATCTCACATAATACCACACTCTAGGTTAAAAATCAAAAAATCTTTATTCCATCTTAGTAAAACTTTGGATACATCTCCTACAGAGACCTAGCGCTTAACGCGTTTCGTAGCCTCCCGCTACTTCCTCAGAAGCGGGAGGCTACGAAATGCGTTAAGCGCTAGGTCTCTGTAGGAGATGTATCCAAGGTTTTACTAAGATGGAATAAAGATTTTTTGATTTTTAACCAGTGGTGCTCCGCTATATGTATATTTTGGTATAACGTTTTTGGGATCCGTCTGGGAGTGGTTCCTGGCGTGTAGCACACTGAAAAAGCGGTAAGTGCTCCTGTGGGTTACTATTATTTTTCTTGCATACCATACTGAAGCTTGAATGAATCCAAACGCTACGAAAAAATCGCAACATTTTGCGCAAGTTTCGGAATGGCTACGAAAAAGTTGCGATAATTTTCCGGAAAATCGCCAAATACCGATCATTACGAAAAAAACACAATCGGACGCATTCGGCCCGTTCGTGGGTAAGTAAATGTGCCCCTAGGTGGTGATATACTAGCACCAAAATTATAGTCTAGCCATGCCATGCGACCTAGGGATTCTCTAGATAAGGAGTTTTTCCAATATTTTAATCTCCATTCGTAAGAGGTATATATTTATAAAGCAATGAAAAGCAATTTTCTGTTAAAAATTCAGCATATTTACGTAATCTTAAAAGTTATATATTATTATTTTTACCTGTATTTACACACATTTTTTTTTATATTTTACTACGCTATAGGTTTTTCATAAATTATATATGAAAATATATATATTAATATATATTTTCATAGTGTTTTAATTTGCAAACCAAAGGCAGTTAAAATCAATTTTTTATTAATTTTCTTTAAATTTTCAGTAAAATTATATCAGCATGGGTTGTTGTACATCCTTCATAATTTTACATGCAATTGGCTCAGCAGCAGTGGTATAACTATAGAGGAAGCAGACCCCCGAGTCACAGGGGGACTTGGGGGACAGGGGACCTAGACCGCAGGGTCAGCTTCCTCTATGGCCACTTCTCTTCTGTGAGCATGTGCATGCAATATTTCTGTACGCCCCTGCTCAGCAGTTTGCTTGGTGCATGTTTAACCGTCTTTGCTAATGCTCCATCGAAATATTTTCCTGTTTTTCACTAGAATATTTTCTTATTACATAGTAGGTGAGCACTGTTAGAACTGTGCAATTTTTTCAAGTTTGTGACCAGAAAGCGATGGCCTTATGGCAGCGGTAACTTTAGTTGCTACTGCAACTATTATCCAGCAGTGGAGGCAGAGGACTCAGGCAGCACGATATTATCGTGACTAATACGATTTTTTCGTAATCATTTTCGTGATATTTGCGATCATCAGAAGTTATTGTATCTAATCCGAAATTTTACCCTATTTTGGATTCGTACTTTGATGAATACGCCCCTAAATTACAAAACAAACAGAAAGAAAAAAATGTCACAATTTAATGACTATGCCCCTAAGTATGCTAAAAAATTTTGAATAATCAAATTCGGTAGGATTTTTTCCACCAATATTCCACCAATTATTATTTCTACTAGCTTGGTTAAGATCTCATACTAGTTACTATTACTATATGGCAGAATGATTACTTAACCAACAGAATATATATACTTACATAGAAACACTTAGGTTATTTATTTGTGGAGGCTAACGTTTCAGCTACAACAATAGCCTTTCTCAAAGTTAACAGACACAAAACAACCCTCTGATGACAAAACAAGCTGAAACTTTAAGCTTTTTTTGTAGTGTTTTTGCAGTGTGTTTTGTGTTCATTATGCAAGCGCTATATGCAAATGTTCTTTGTCTCGGTTGGTGATGTCATATGACATCACTACTAGCGCCTTTCCCTACAAAACATGGTTATTAGACATGAGTTGTTTTATTTGTTGTTTACTTTGAGAAAGGCGATTGATTTAGCCAAATGTCACTCTCCTCAAATACATGACTTAAGTGTCTTCTAAGACCTGTGAGTGTGAGCCTCTCTTTCCTGGAGGATTTGTTACCTTCATACTGGACTGCACCCAAGCATCCTACTCTCCTGTATATGTGAGTGCAGGCTGCATTGATTGTGAGTTATATATATATATCATATTGTATGAAGCAGGGTTTTACATATGAGCTGTTTTACACCTACATTGTGCAGGGGTACAGTTTTTTTTTGTTTTTTTTACAATGGGCACTAATTTAAAGCTTTCTTGATATCAGGTTTCCTAATAATAAATCCCATACCCACTTAGTTTAGCAATCACACTTTAGTAAACCTGTTCTGGTAATGTTTCTGTCATTTCCAGCACAACTCATGATCACGCTCTATCACACCCTAATAAATAGACGTCTAAATTCTTCTCATAGGTTAATGTATTGGCTCAATACATAGCTATCTGTAAAACAAATACCTAACATATAATTGTGAAGCATATAATTCACACATTTCTACCACCAATAGTAAGCAGTTTGCCAAAGTACTTGTCCCTGATCACCATGGCAACTATATTTAGACCAAGAAAATAACTGGGAGCTATGGTTGCAAAATCAGGAGATCCGCCTGACACAGATGCTTGTGATGCTGCAGTTTCCTTCTGTAAGTTCTGCACATTTTAGGGAATTAATCAGAGATACAATGTTATTACTGTATTATTAAATGAAGAAAGAAAAAAGTCCAGCTCTTTTTTTATAGTTTTGCAGAAAAGGGGCTTTATATATTTTATTTAATCAAGTGATTTTCTTATAAAACACTGTACAAAGCGTGACTAATTATTGGAGTATGAAGCCAATTAGAGTAATTTTAATATCAGCATCTGTCAGTTTTTAACTGTGATAACAGTATGTACTTTTAAAATAATTTACTAGTCACTCTTCAGGCACTTTTCTTCAGTATTATTTCATTATTATATACATTTCAATCTGTGAGCCTTACACCTCTCAGGAAAACCAGGACAGAAAAAGACATTTACAATTTTCATTAACAGCTTTTCTGTTGTGAAAAACCAAAATGGCTGCCAATTTAAGGGTTGAGGCACTACGCAACAAAGCTATCCTTACGGTCATAGTTTGAAGGCTTCTTATTTAGTTTCTTAGTTCCATTCTTTCTAACCAGCTACAGCAGTGCTGTCCAACTTCTGTTGTACCGAGGGCCGGAATTTTTCCGACCTACGTGGTGGAGGGCCAATAATGGAAGCCAGTTTTGACCACTCCCCTTTTTGAAACCGCACCCACTTGAAACCACGCCCATGTTATCACATGAACATACCCATATTAATGGTTGTAGTACAGCAAAAACCTGCCATACTCTGCCTGACCTACCCTGCCTGTGTGTGCCATACTCTGCCTTCCCTACCCTGCCTGTGTGTGCCATACTCTGCCTGCCCTACCCTGCCTGTGTGTGCCATACTCTGCCTTCCCTACCCTGCCTGTGTGCCATACTTGGCTGGTTTGTGCCATACTTGGCCTGTGTGTGCCATACTCTGCCTGCCCTACCCTGCCTGTGTGTGCCATACTCTGCCTTCCCTACCCTGCCTGTGTGTGCCATACTCTGCCTTCCCTACCCTGCCTGTGCGTGCCATACTCTGCCTGCCCTACCCTGCCTGTGTGTGCCATACTCTGCCTGCCCTACCCTGCCTGTGTGTGCCATACTGTGCCTTCCCTACCCTGCCTGTGTGTGCCATACTCTGCCTTCCCTACCCTGCCTGTGTGTGCCATACTCTGCCTTCCCTACCCTGCCTGCATGTGCCATAATTTCACTGTGTTTGCCATTCTTGGCTGGTTTGTGTCATACTTGGCCTGTGTGTGCCATACTCTGCCTGTGTGTGCCATACTCTGCCTTCCCTACCCTGCCTGTGTGTGCCATACTCTGCTTGCCCTATGATGCCTGTGTGTATGGCACACACAGGCAGCCTACAGTGACACAATGCTGGCACTGCTCCAAAAGTCTGCACAATAACTATATATTAAAAAACTTTTTAATTGCAGTACCACCTCAGTATATGTTCTTTTTGTAGTGTGCAGGGATTATTAGTGGGTTTCTACTGCTCCTGAGGTGTGAACAGGGGAACAATGTGGGTGATTACAGCCTGAGCCTGAGGTGTGAACACTGCAGGGGGTGAACAATGCAGAGATTAAAAGGTGTGAACAACACAGGGGATTACATATTTAAACAATACAGCCTGATTACAGCCTGAATCTGAGGTGTGAGCAATGCAGGGGGGGCAGTTAATCACAGTACTGATACCATTTAAACCTTACACAAGAGTAAGCCATCAAAGCAGCCAGACAGGTGGGGGGCCACACAGAGGGGGGTCGCGGGCCGCCAGTTGGACAGCACTGAGCTACAGTATGCAATGTGGGATGTTAGTAGTCCCTTGACACTAAAGTTCATTTTTTTCTTTGGTAAAAAATTTGTGCCCATGGGGCCTGGGTGTGGTTACAAATTCTTTATCTATTGTGAAGGAACAATAAAAGACTTTATAAATACTGAAGTGCACGATAGAAGAGTTATTCTTATGATTTTCGGCCTAAGCAGTATCTGATATAACTAAAATGCTGTATCCTATATTAATTAGATTGTAGTTTCTGTGTGTATGGAAGGACACTGTAGTTAATAGCAACTATAGTTGTATTCTGCTATGCTTAATGCAAATATCAAAATTATTACTATGTACATTGTACAGGCATATTACACAGTGCAATAAGTATGCTTAGTTGTACACATAAGGCCTTGCTCCAGAGGAGTCACAAATACACACTAGGGTTGTTGCACCTTATTATGTATGCACTAAAGCAGCATCATCTTTGATAATATAACATTTCAGTAAATGATCAGATGATTAAAAAAAATAGTCATTAAGCTGCTCCTGTTCACTTCCTAGTTCCTGGAGAGAAAGCTCACTCACAGAACCTTCCCTTTTCTACAAGTGATGACTTACCAACATTTGTACTGGCTAGCTGAGAAGTGTTGCTTGGTTATGGGAATCTCCTGTAATAACCTTTACTGGCTAGGTTTCAACCTCAGTAAACACAACCTTTGTTGTTCTCCACATTTGCTCTGTCTCATAGAACATTCTAATATAGGTATCGGACCCCTTATCCGGAAACCCATTATCCAGAAAATTCAGAATTACAGAAAGGTCATCTCCCACAGACTCCATTTTAATCAAATAATTCACATTTCAAAAAATTATTTCCTTTTTCTTTGTAATAATAAAACAGTACCCTGTACTTGATCCTAACTAAGATATAATTAATCCTTATTAATTCTATTGGATTTAATTACTGTTTAAATAATTTTATTAGCAGACTTAAAGTAGGAGATCCAAATTACAGAAAGATCCCTTATCCAGAAAACCCCAGGTCCCGAGCATTCTGGATAACGGGTCCTATACCTGTATATAACTTTACTTAAGTTATACTGTTCTTGTTTAATATTGATACAAGGTAAAATTGTAGGTGGAATGCAAACAAGTTGGAACGCATGGCCATCTTTGGTAAATACAAAGCAGAGTAAAAGAGATTGTTTCTTTGTGGGGGGGGGGGAACACAGGAGGCAAATTGGCAGAGTGGTAGGTGGTTTTGACTGAGTGGCTTAGAACGGTTAGTATTGAACTGTGCATAATATCTAGCTTTTTTTATCATCTTTTTTAAAATTAATGAATTGTAGTATTAATGAATTGTAGTATCTTTATAATGACTTATTTGTGATTATTAATTATCAACATGAAATAAGCAATCATGGGATGATGTATATATGCAGATAGAACTCTTGTTAATAAAGTTTTTCATTGGTAAGCTGGCCAGCCGCATTTTTTATATTGTGTAAGCAATAACATTTATGTAAATTCATTTTTTGAGAACCAAGCATTTACTTGCGTGTTTTCATATTTGCCTCTTACAATAGTAAATGTATTCCTACTTAATATTAATGATGGGCAAATCTTCTGAAAAATTTGCAAAATGGTGAAAAATTTGGTGAAACATTTGTTTTTACATAAAACAATTTCTCACTCCAAATACATTTAAAGGAGAAGGAAAGGCTAATAAAGGGTTAATCTCAAGCTGCAGGCATACCTTCAGTTCTCTCAATAGTGCCCTTAAGTCTCGTCATATTTCACCTGTTCAGATGATCAGAAGCCAAACAGGAAGAAAAAACGCAGAGCTGTGTAAAGAAAGTTCCCATAATGCCTCACTCCTGCACCGAGACCCAGACCAGTGTACATGCTCAGTTAGTAAGACTATGAGGAAGCTTCCTGCTGATTATCTAGTATAATTAAATCTAAAGCAACTGGACTTGTTAGGTAATCATTGAAGATGTTTCACTACTCATCCGAGCAGCTTCTTAAGTTCAACTGATTGGTATCGGAAGTCCTCAGCAGATATACTCTTCCACTAATCCAATCAGTCAGTTGAACTGAAGAAGCTGCTCGGATGAGTAGTGAAACATCTTCAATGATTACCTAACAAGTCCAGTTTCTTTAGATTTAATTATACTAGATATACCATGACCTGGATGAATGAAAATCTTCATAGACATATTCCTGCTGATTGGCTTATGGCTGTACTTACATAGACCTTTCTGATAAAGCTCACTTAGTCTTTACCTTTCTTTCTCCTTTAAAGTCAATGGGCATTTTTTCTCTGTGAAGTTTGCTGATGGAGAAATAAGGAATTTCACTGTGAATCCATGCCACCAAAAAAATTTGCTCATCACATATATTAGCTTTCCTATATTAAAGGATTACTTCTGTTAATGGATATGAAATTTCTAGTAAAATAAAGCATTTACCTTTAAACAATACGCAACCATGCTCTGAATCCAATATCCAAATATTTCCCAAACTCCTGCACTTTGATGATGCAGAAAGCCAAATTATTTTGCATTGAAACCACTGTTGTTATTTTTCTTTTTTATAATTTGGGTTGAGTGACAGAACCTAAAGGAATTAATTATATGAGATTAGTTTCTACAGTTAATCAAATCTAACCCAAACCAATCCAGTGTAATAATTCAGGGGTCTTGGAGAGATCGGTCTGCCAGGAAATCAATTTTAATGGATACGGATATATTTTGTTAATGTTTGTTATTTTCACGCACTCAGACTAATAATTGTGGCTTGAGATCAACAATTTAAAATCTGGATCAGACTCTCTGGGTCAAGTAAGTTGCTCTTTTACTGTCAGATGTAAAACACATTAGTATTTATATTCTCTATTTTTCTACTTAAAGAAGCATATCTAAAACTGAGACAAATGAAACATGGCCTGATTACATCCAGGCATAAAGCTATATGTGCAGGTATAATGTTATAAACAGGTAACATAGTAAAATATCTGTGTTCATGTGAATGTGTGCATATGCACATATCTCAGTGTATCTACAGTATGGGGCACATTTACTTACTCACGAACGAGCCGAATGCGTCCAATTGCGTTTTTTTCGTAATGATCGGTATTTGGCGATTTTTCGGAAAATGATCGCGACTTTTTCGTTGCCATTCCGAATGTTGCGCAAAATCTGGCGATTTTTTGCAGCGTTAAAACTTGCGCGAAAAGTCGCGCCTTTTTTGTAGCCATTCCGAAAGTTGCGCAAAATCTGGCGTTTTTTTCGTAGCGTTCGGATTCATTCAAGCTTCAGTATGGTGACTTTTCTTGGGCCAGGTTGGAGCTGCAGGGTGCCATTGAGTCCTATGGGAGGCTTCCAAAATCATGTCTGAAAGTTTCGCCTGCCGCTTACGAGCGCTCAATACGAAAAAGTCGCGACAAGATTCGAGCGAATCGTAATGGCTATGAAAAACTCGCGTTTTTTCACGCAAATCGTATTGGTAGCGAAAAAGTCGCGACAATTTCCGAAAAGTCGTAAAGGCGCCGAAAAAATTCGCAAAAAATACGAAAAAGTATTCAGAATTTTTCCAATTCGGATTCGAATTCGTGTCTTAGTAAATCAGCCCCTATGTGTGTCTGCATGTGTATAGCTCTATGTGTGCATATAGATGTATGATAAATCCCCCCTACTATAATTTATGGTGATATTACCAAGTTCTATTGCTTAACAGGGATCTAAAGAATATGTGGCATTGTTGTAAATACCATACATAGATAATACCTGTTTATTTCAAAATAACAAGTAATCTATTTTGGTCTAGCATTGCTAGGCATAGTGACTAGTATAGAACAGATTTATACAATAAACCAACAGTGTTTTTATCATCCTATTCTCTTTGTAAGCAGATGGGAAATATTTTCTACTGAGGGTTGCTATATTCTTCCTACAAGGGAAATATGGTGGATTGGTATTCACTAAACAAATAAGCTTGATTTCAACAATCATTCCTCCTGTCCATTTTCCTGTCACTGCAACCTTGCTCATAAATAGAAACATGATGGATTATGTTCTTGGTTACTTGTGGCAATTTATTATCCAAGACTCCACCAATAATGTGAATGCCGGAGATACTTTTATATTTTACACTTGTCCGCTAGAAAGCCCCAGATGAGTTTTATATGAATAACAGCCTGAATACAAACTTCCAAGTTATTTATCTCTGATGTAAAGCAAATCAATCAAGCTTTGATATTTCATATTTCTTATCAGAAAGGTGAAAGCTTGTATGGAATTAACATTTTTTTTTTGTCTCCCTTCCTCCTCTACAAAATTCCCATGATAAAGAATATTAGAAGTAAAAAATAAAAATCCTTCCATGTCACATCTGCTCTCACCAAGTGAAGTACATTACTTTTGTCCTGGCCAGGTAATCTTGCAATAGTGTTAGGGCAGAGTTTGAATTCTGTTGTCTCATAAAATGCAAGGCAAGTTTCCCCCGGGGCTTCATCTTCTCAGTTGCTGTTATGTTGGCATGGGCTAGTGCCTCTACAAATATGGATAGTAAACCCTTCTAATCTGGCTAGGGGAATGGCACTGTACAAGTCAAGGAACACCATAGTAAAGAGTAGATAACCAACTTCCATTTCCCCAGACACAAACAATGTGACAAAGAGCTGCACTATGGATACACTGACGTATTGGTAGGCTTTTAACACAGTAAGTAAACATAGGAAGGTCTTAATACCCAATATCTGCATTCGACTGTGAGTTTTGTACAGAGCATGCTTCACTGATAGCCATTTTACATTTTATACAAGTAAAATCGCTAAAAGCTTCAGGGATATCTCAGAGGAAGACTCATTTGCAAAATATCCATTATACAGACTTATTGTCTGCTTTCCCTTCACCTTTCTGCCATCTCAAACCAAATGTAGAACATAGCAAATCATCCCTGCAACTGAAGACAGCTGTGCTAGGCAAACACAGATTTTGAGAGGGTTATACAAACATGGGGAATTTCAATACACAGCGCCTTCACTTATAACTTTTATTATTGTTAACATATGCTGATAAAGTGTCTGCATATTCCACAGAGCTGTATAGATTAAAACATACACATTACATACAACCACAGACTGATACAATACTGTATGTCAAGTTTTTACTGTATTTCACTGAATGCAGACAGATAGTGGCATTAGCTTGAGAATTGACACCCAAGGATGCACTGCACAATGTGGAGCTTCAGAGACAAATTCAGAATTAAAACCCTATCTGGACCAGGGTTCAATACCCAATTAAGTCTTATTAACTAAGGACCTTGGTGTGCTCCATAGTATCTGATTATTCTGTTTATTAATTATTGATTTTCGTTTATTGATTCTCATATCTGTCTTTCCTGTCTTGTGTTTAAAAGTTGGACTACATATTTAACTCTTTAGAAACCTTGCTGGTTTTGCCTATTTCTTAGTACCTGCCTCCTCCTATAGTCCACACTAACTGGTCTTTATGGAGTTGCAGCCCTTACAAGCCGTATATGTTAAATCTGGCATAAACTTTGCACACACAGGTCATGCCCTTTAATTTATAAAGCATATCATTTTGTTAGGTAGTGTTGCACTTATAGGGGCTGATTCACTAAAGGCCGAAAAAACGAGTGATATTTATAGCATGCGTTAAAAATATTATCACTTCTTATATTTTGAGAATTAACTAAAAGGTTACCATTTCTCGATCACATACTTGAAAAAATCAGACTGCAAACTCCATCTTGTCACCACAGACAATCACCAGCTGCAATTTTGTTTAGTAACACCTACTCCTGGGAGGCGTTAAGTTTTACAGTAATTATTGCCACATTTTATGCTTTTAATGCTTCAAATATGTTTGTGAATTATGTGTTAGTTTCTATTCAATAATTACCTCAATGCGATGGAAATAACGTTTTGTAATAATCAGGATTTTTGCGCATGCAATATGAGTAGTAACACATGCGAAATGACTTGATTTGACTATGCATTAAGCGTTAACGACCTTTAGTTAATCGGCCCCATAGTGTTGCATATATTACACATATTCCAGACACTGGGTCCCTTTTGCTGTAATTTAAATCCATATATAATAAAAGGCACTAAGTTTGCCCAGTAGCAACCAATAAGATGTATGCAGTTAGCATTCCATTATCATAAAGTAATGTTGTTCTTTGAAAGGGGCTGGGGCTTTAGCCTATAAAATATATCACTATGATTTGGTAAATTGGCTCCTAGGTGCGAGTGCCCTGTAATCAATTAAGAGTCATTGTCAGAAGAAAACTATTATACAATAATAGGCTGATGCTTTGAGCTATTTAAATGATCTATTATTAGGATAATAACCATTTAGCCAACTGAACCTGTCACTATCATAAGGTCAATTAACCTTTATATAGAATGAGACAAATAACCCATTAAAACACGTCACTGTCATTCTTTCGCCTGATACCTACTGACTGCATCCCTATTCTACTCCTGAAATCTACAATCCCATTTAAATTCAGGCATCTATTGCAGAAACGGCCTCAATATTTGCAGCTTTCAGCATTAGATTATTGTCGGTAATCACCCAGTAACCTTGACTATGAGAGATGACCTTGGAAAGAGAGAATACGAAGGAAGGTTTTCACACTCTGCACATGCAATCCCTCTAAAAAAAAAAAAAAGACCTTCTGTGCTTTGTAAGACATGCTTTTTTCATTAGCTTTGAGCCGAACACGTAAAGGAGAGACCCGTGAGTACTGCAAAATTAAATCTCAAAGGCATCACACCATATGACAGATCTACAATTCAGTTTCTGCAAGCATAATCTAGAGTTTGGATTCTTTTGGCACATTAATATATAAAACATGGTTTAATTTTATATATGTCTTTCATGTTCTGGAACTTACAAGTTTTTTTGTCTGATTCCCCTTGTTCCCCTTGATGTGCTGCATGCCACTATCCACCTTTATGTCTGGCAAGTCAGAAAGTTTAAAATGCTCTTATTGGTTTAATGGCTTTTTCTTAAATGGATAACAACTTGCATTTTCTTAAGAAAAATTTACGGACAAGGAAAAATGATCTTTAGCCAGTAGAGCAGGTAAATGTAGAAAGTTACATATAGGCCATGTTTGGTTAAGGCATCCAGTTGAGTCAGTCAGTTGTAGAACCAATTGAAAATTAAGTCCACACTCTCAGGACTTAAGTATAACAAAAAATAAAAACATTAATGAAAATGTCAGTGTTTTTAAAAGCGTTACTTTATTCTATGACCTGAGCTAATTCTTACTCTAAGAAATCTACTTTGTACAGCCTACGGTGGTATCTAGGTAAATGGGTTGAAAACAATGGAACCAAACCCTATGTCATCTGTTGCCATCAATATGCCATGAACTTCCAGTGTGCAAGCATTTTTTTTAAATAAAACATGCCTGGACATTTTTGGAGTGATAGAGGAGTAATTAGAAGTAAAATAAGAGAGCTTTGGGGGGTGTTAATGTCACAGGGTTTTTTTTGTACAGTGGTCCACTCATGTGTAGTGTCTAGACTCCGCCACCTTCCCAAAGTGAACATTTTTTCATCCTAAACCTGTATAAAACACTGGTTTAGGCTATACCCGCTTGTGTAATGATTGTTCTGTGAGTAAGCACAGGGACTTCTAAGTAGACTGGTAATTTGTTTTATCAGCTCCTTTGAATTTCTTTGGATCAAAGTGATACTGGATTCATGTTGTTGAGTGTCAGAATCTATATATATTTCTTAATTAAAACAATAGGCAAAAAGTATGTTCAGCTCAGCAAAAAGTATGTTTACTGAGCTCATGTTGAAAAGGGGTGCATACTGTCCCTTTAAAATGGATGGCCTTCCCGTAATTCTGATCTTTCTGCATAAAAAAAAGTTTCTGGATAAGGGTTCTAATACCTGTATTATACTGGTTTTGTAGCTAGGGGTTAGCAATACTGCTAAGGGGCTGATTTATCAAAAGTTTTGAGTTTTGTGCAGCTAAAAATTTTCTTTCAAGTATTCCAAACTCAAATTTTCAAGATTTATCAAACAAAAAAACTGAAACTGAAAGCTTAAATGAAAAAAAAATTGCCATCTATACCATAGGATTTAAATTGGGCTTGTATGTGTTGTGGTCTGATATAATAATTTCCCCGCCCTCAAATATTTTTTCCAAATATATCCTACTAAGAAGCTTCCATTCCAACAGATGACTTTTCAAAGACTCTAAATTTATTCTTTGCCTTTTAAGACAAATTAGCATGGTTGACTGGAGACTTATAGGACTGGAACTTTGACATTTCCACACTTCCCAATGGTCCCTGGCATTTACGGTGATATTTAAATGTGCACTGCTGTTCATTTTTACTTTGCTTTAAAGTGTTTAGCTAAATGTAAATGATCCATGACACACAGGAAAATAGTGACCTAGTGGCTATGGTATGTTTAATGCATTTGGGCATGGATGCCCCATCAACACCCTTCCAGGTATATTTGAACTATAGTCCACTGACAACAGGGCAAGGGGGATTAGGCTCCCAGGTTGGAACCCAATGGGAGATTGCATAATTGGTACATGTTTCAGAAAGGGTAGGATAAGCTTGACAATCTTTTATAACCTTTTTCATTTACGCCCCCCAACATCCAAACTGGATCATATTTTGCAATCACTTGCACAGAAGATCCCTTCCACCTTTATAATTGTATTTGCATGTATAGCTATTGGTTTAAATGAAATTGTTTGCGCAATCCATATTCTGCACCACTGTATGTGGATTTATGTAGGAACATTTTCTTGAAGTCAATGTGGATGCAGTGGATGTATCTTTCTGTTGCTATCGATAGCATTGTGCTCATTAAAAGCATACAGTGCACATACTGGATGCCTGAGCTAGGCCTGTTTATTACTGCTGGCACATGCTTGTGTTATTTTATTAACCCAATGCTGTCCAACTTCTATGGTATCGAGGGCAGAGAATTTTTTTGGCTTACATGGTGGAGGGCCGATAATGGAAGCCAGTAGTGATGAGCGAATCTGTCCCATTTCACTTTGCTGGAAATGTTAGGTTTTTTTTGACGTGCGGCAATTTTTTGTTGCACACCAAATTTTTCCGCTGCAAATTTTGTCTCTCGTTTTACAAAAAATCTGCCAATGCCAAAACACAGAAATTCACCACAAATCCATGCCTGGCAAATTATTTCACCCATCACTAGAAGCCAGTTTTGACCACTGCCCTTTTAAAACCACACCCACTTCAAAGCACACCCATGTAATCAGACATACCCTTAATTCCATAAAACCCCAAAACCAGGTTTATCTCATACAGGCAGCGTATGGTAGGCAGAGTATGGTACACACAGACAGTGTATGGCAGGCAGGAGTATGTCACACACAGGCAGCATAGGGCAGGCAGAGTATGGCACACACAGGCAGCAAAGGGCAGGCTGAGTATGGCACACACAGGCAAAGTACGGCAGACATAGTCAGCATAGGGCAGGCAAAGTATGGCAGGCACAGCAGCATAGGGCAGGCAGAGAATGGCACACACAGGCAGCATAGGGCAGGCAATGTATGGTACGCACAGGCAGCATAGGGCAGACAGAGTATGGCACATACAGCAGGGTAGGGCAGGGAGAGTATGGCACACACAGGCAACATAGAGCAGGCAAAGTATGGCACACACATGCAGCAAAGGGCAGGCAGCGTATGGCACACACAGGCAGCATAGGGCAGGCAGAGTATGGCAAACATAGGCACAGTGCCGGATTTATAAACCCTCCCCCTCCCGCGATCGCACATGCGTGAACACAAAATTAAGTAACTGATCATGACTCCAAGAAGAACAAATTGTACTGCAATACATACAGTGACACAATGCTGGTGCTGCTCCTACAGTCTGAGGTGTGTACAGGTGATCAGTGTGGGATCTTACAGGTGTGAACAATGGACAGTACATATGTTAATTGATTGTTCACACCTGTAAGACCTCAGTCTGTATGCTCCCACATTGTTCACCTGGGGCTCACAGATGTAAACAATACAGGGGCTTACAGCCTGAATCTGAAGTGTGAAAAGTGCATTAAACAAATTCTGCAGCATTGTATGTGGATTGCAGGCGGCCCGTTAATCTTATTACTGATACCATTTATAGCATACACAAAGGTAAGCAGTCACAGCAGACAGACAGATGGGGGGGCACACAAGGGGGGCATTAACCCATGAACAGCTGGAAACATTCTACACTAGTACATTTTAATGTTAAATTATTTCTGATTCGGTGCCAATTATCTTGTCATTTATCCCCAACACAAATCCTTTAGTGCATAACTAGCATTTATTTTGTTATTGCTGAGGTACATTTTTTTAAAGCTTTCTGCAAAGTGAAAAAATCATGCATTGTTATGCATTAATAAGTATCAACAGTAAATGCACAGACAGTACTTATAATGCCTACCTTGGGGTCATATATAAAGAAATTAAAAAGCAATGGCCCAAGGACAAGGACCCCTGAGGCACTCCACTAACACTAGTTTAGAATTCCATTTATCATTGTACTTTGTAATCAATCTTTTTGGCAATTTATTATCCAAGCACAAATAATATTTTTGAGGCCAATATTCCTTAATCTAATCAGCAACCTTCTGTATGGTACTGTATGGAATGCTTTAGCAAAATCTTAAAGTCATTAAGGCCTTTAGTTTGTCTATCAACATGGGTCACTAATATTTAGAATAAGAAAAATATATTCTATTTACAGGGTGTTACAGACTAGTAGTTTTGGGTACATTCAGAGAAAGAAACACAAAGCTTCTGCCTTGGGTGTGTGACTGTAGGGGCCACATATTTGGGGGTCAGCAATCGTCATTCTTATTTCCTTCTCAGTCCTTTCTCTGTAGGTTTTACTTTACCTGGCAGCTTGATCTACTGCAGACCCATGCTGCTCTTATGTATCACCACAGTAATATTCACTTTGAACTGTGGCCCTGACACAATTCAGTCACAGAAAATGAGCTCTTTACTCAGGCTCAGTGACTGAATAGTGTCAGAGCAAGAGTGCAAACTAAATATTTCTGTGCTGAATAGCATGATCCTGCAGAATGGCATGTGGGGACATGGAGCAGCAAGAGAGGAAAGGGAGTTATAAAAAGGTTCATGGGGAGGGGGATAGAAAAGATCATGGCAGATGGAGGCGTGACAATAGGCACAATGGCTTACTGAGGAAGGTGACATTCAGGGTAAATGACTGCTAGAGAAGAGAAGGAAAGCCAAGAGATAAAGACCAGGGAAGGAGAAGAGATATGAAAAGTCAAAAAAAGGAAAGGAAAAGATGTGAAAAAGAACAGAATGGATTGGAGACAAATGCAAATAAAAGAACAGAGATAAAAAATATAAGGAAAGAAAAGGCTGCAAACATGTACAGTAGTAGTTTTTTTTATCTCATGCAGGTAAAAACATGTAGATTTGTCACTAGTAGATAAGGTTGTACAGGGTGAGAGAATGTTTAGTTTTCTACACTGTTATAATAATTAAAATATTACTTACATGTAGTTGAAAATGACCATCACAGCAAATCTGGGATTATCTGGGATAATTTCATGGCATAAGATTAAAAAAAAAAATTAGGGTGCACCTTTAGCTGGTGGTGCCTCAACTGACCATTGGTTGTCAGCATTTTTCAAACATTTTATTTTGTGCTTCGATGTATGTCAAACAGTGGCCATATTCATTGGTATAGTCAAAGATATTGCTGATAGACAGCATGACAAACAAAACTGTTATTTAAACCTTTATTAGTACAAGGGCGGTCCCCCGGACAAAACACCTGCACTGCTCATGCACAATTGGGGTACTATAAGATAGCAAAATGGCATCTTAAGAAACATAAGAAAATGGTCATTCTCTGTGGGGTACCAAAATGTTAGGCACACTAAATTATATTTTATCACTAAATCTTTGGTTTAAGCAAATTGGCAGTGCAGCATTCCTTTATCTCACCTCTCTTGCTTTGGAGATTACGTTTGCTGATACTCAGCAGTGTCAAATTTTCCAATGTAACTTTACTGCCATGTGCAAGTGTTCTATGTAATTCCATGCTAGGGACACCTGGGAAAGGTAAATAAAATGGCAATGTGATGCTTAGCTTAGTTTTTGTCAAAGCCCAGGCCAATGCAATTTGTTTCCTAAAAGGAGCACCTGCCCAGATGAAAAACTTGGTGATTGGTATCTCTAGTGAATTCCAACATATTGGCTGCCCCCAATGAATCCAGATTTGATTGTACTTTAATCAAAACTTAAACAGCCTGCCTTTAAAGTAACTTTTATAGAAGTGAATAAAGAAAAAGTTACACCATATTTCATACATCATATTTCCAGTATAAAGGTGACCCACAGGGGCCAAAAACTCACACAGAATGACCACCAAGGGACCAGAACAGAGTCTGAGGAGCCAGTTGTCTAGTAGCGACTAAGGAGGGAGACAGGCACAAAGGATACTTGGCACACAATAACACTTTAAGCATAAGTCAAATGAACAAAACAAAGCACTGGTACAAGCAAGGTTAATAGTAAAAAAAAAAAAAAAAAACAGGCTTACTGGCATGGCAGAGAAATGTCTAGGACCCAGAAATGAAGGGGTAACCAAAAACCAGAATTCAGGAAAAATTCAAGGCTTGCAGACTTCAAGTCAAGGAAATCAATTTCAGGAGTGCCTACAGTGACTAGCAGGAAAGTGGACCTAAGTTTAATGTGAAATCAGACTATATATAAGGTCATCTCTGCTGGGGGAGTCTCTAAGGATGAGCCACGCCTGTCAATTGAAACAGAGTAGCTGGGAGCAATTTGCAACACCATGGATACAGACAGTCAATGGAAAGCCTCAATACAAGGAAGGTCTATACCTCTTGCCTTCCTTGTAGGGTAGAGGTAAAGGCAAAAGGCCATAATGTAGCAGGTAATAGGTTCAAACCCAGCAAAAGGCAAGCCACAGGATATTTACTTACACCCTTAAACACAAAGGGGCTGATTTACTAACCCACGAATCCGACCCGAATTGGAAAAGTTCCGACTTGAAAACGAACATTTTGCGACTTTTTCGTATGTTTTGCGATTTTTTCGGATTCTGTACGAATTTTTCGTTACCAATACGATTTTTGCGTAAAAACGCGAGTTTTTCGTATCCATTACGAAAGTTGCGTAAAAAGTTTCGCATTTTTCGTAGCGTTAAAACTTACGCGAAAAGTTGCGCATTTTTCGTAGCGTTAAAACTTAACGCTACGAAAAATGCGCAACTTTTCGCGTAAGTTTTAACGCTACGCAAAATGCGCAACTTTTTACGCAACTTTCGTAATGGATAGGAAAACTCGCGTTTTTACGCAAAAATCGTATTGGATCCGAAAAATTCGTAAAGAATCCGAAAAAATACGCAAAACATACGAAAAAATCGCAAAGTACCGATCATTACGAAAAAAACGCAATCGGACTCCATTCGACCCGTTCGTGGGTAAGTAAATCAGCCCCAAAAAGTCAGACATTTCTGATCTGGCATGTTGTTCATGTTTGTTCCAATGCCAATTCTCAGTTGTTTCATGAAAGTGGCTGCAAAAGAACAATCGAGAAAGGAGAATCTTTTTCTGTGAAAATACAAATTCTAACAGTTTGTTCAAATATCATAGCATTCATTCCCATACTCAGGTCCCAAAAATCACACATTGCTTCCTGCATGTCTCTAGCAGAAGGATGCAACATTTCTACAGAAGGACTATTCAGTAACTCTAGAGCATGGCAAAATCCATTTCCCTTGCAATTTAGGGGACAAACTAGTGAAGTAGATCTGGGCATTTTATACTCTCCATTTTAGTGGGTTCTGGCATTACCGAGGAATAGCATGCAATCATCATACTGATGAATGCAATCTTCGAATGTAAAATGTACTGTTCTTATCTCACATCTGCAGTCAGGGAAATGCTATGAAATGATGACTAATATTTATATATTTATCTATTGTAGTTCATTGTATGATTAATTACATTGGTTGATGGATTGCTGTATATTGCTTAGATGTTACAGCCCATTTCAATCACCACAAATTTACAATATATATGTACCAATGTCAGCTCACTTCCATTAAAAGAGACATTCTGGGGCATATTAACATTTTTCACAAAAAAATGAAAATTTGTCACAATATCACCATTTTAGTAAAAGAAGAATACAACAAGTTAGGGTAATTAACTTCACTTTGACGAACATTCACGTGTTTTTACACAGGTATATTTCTCCAGTGCAAAAATATGAATAACTGATAATTTACAATTGCCAAGAGCACATGAACGAATTCTTGGCAAAACAAACTTCTTCAGGTTCAAGTTGGCAAACTGCCATTATAAAAATGGAGCAGACACTTTTGCACCTCATTATCTATGTCATCTCCCCCATCCTAATATCCCACATATGGCATTTCTTTATTTAGTAAATTCTATAGGGAATTTTCCTCCCTATAATTGTATAGGGTAAACAAAGTGGTGAATTGCTTGCTGAGAATATATGAAAGTAAAAATTCCCCACATTTCTCTTACAACAGTGTATTTATGATCTTTATTAAATATTTGATGTATTGTGAAAATAAACCTGACAAATTGTGGTGAAGCAAATTCACACCAGCAAATATGGCCTTTTGTCTCTTTTGTTGAATCTGTTCATTCCTCCCATCACCCACATATGGAAAGCAATCAACACTGCAGGTAATGGAATGAATCAACACGACTAAGTACAGGTAATATATTTTTATTATATGGTATAAAGGTGACACTGATATTTTATGTTTCAGTATACTACACACAAACACACAGAGCACAAAAGAAGCACTTATAAAAAGCAGTTGTGTGAAGAAAGAAGTTTAAGGAATATAGAATCATTGGGTTAGCTAATTTGTGGTCATAGTAAAACAAAAGGGTTGATTTATAAAAACAATTACATCAAATGAATATTGCCATTATAGACAACAGTTTTATATTAAATGAAATATGAAGATGATATATATATTCCCATAACCAAAACTACAGATAAAGCATGAGAATATTGAGGACTTATCCTCTGGATGTTTGCTTATCCTTTTTTATCTTACAAATCCAACCTTATTAATAATTATAGTAATTATTCTGTGAAAGTTTGCCTCTTCTGCCACTAGAGACAGACCTATAATTTGCTGTACACACAGTCATAATTGGCAGCATTGATTGCAGATTACTTGGGTATACTGATCAACGACACAGAGTGCACAGCATTCCGACCACACAGCTTAGGGTTACCTGCAGACTTCTTGAATGATAAACCAGTATGCTATAGACAAGAACACTTCAACATAGGTCTTAAACATGGTGATAAAAAATATCCAGCCATGTTTTGCTTTTAATCAATGCACTTGTCTTTCTGTTTTATGGATGTAATAAAAGTATTTTTTATATACCCATACCAGGTCCATGTTCTTGTTTAGTAGTTAATAGTTGGGTTTTAGCATGAAGAGCCTTAATGCTTCATTGGTAAGTTGGAAGCTACTGTAGCTTTTCTTCTATCAAAGATGGAAGCCTTACCTGTCAGATAGGGAACAAGTAGAGGGGGAATCAGCATGAACTTTCTAGGAATGAATGTTCAGCTTTGTGCATCTCTTGGTGAAACACCATTAGCTGTTCGGTACAGTACATTGAATTGCTGCATGACTACAGATCCTCGGCTTTAATTTCTGCTAAAAATAGAATTTACATAAATGGCAAAGAAAGTACTATTGATTACTATCATGTATGTTTTTAAGGAGCCATTTAATATTGCTATGTCAATATTGTAAGTAGAACCCATCCTAACATAACAAGAACTAGCAAAATATATATCCCTACTGTTCAGCTGATGTATTTCTGCAATCTTACAGTGTGGAATATTTTCCTTTTATTTCATTTAAGGATAATAAAAAGAAAAAAATTAACCATTGCATGTAGGGTGAGTGGTTGGAACCAATTGCTAAAAGTTAATAGAAGATCTTCTTTAACTTGTATGTTCCTTACGTAGATTAGATTAAAGAGCAGAGTGAAGCATACAAAGCTGATACAGAAGTGCAAGTCAGTGTCCTGGGTTGTCTAAAATGAAAAGAAAAGATGAGGGTCTTTTTTTCAGATGCAATTATGTACAGCCATCTGCTGGCATTTTATATATGCTGTTAATGTTAACTGTATTTCTTATTGTGCAGCATACATATTCATTGTTAGAGCTCTATATAATTTATTAGCTTTCTCTTGTAACATATTAATACTGTGTGCTTCATCGTAAACTCTGGAATGAAATTTTCAGAAAATTGTGAAAAGTCTGTAAATCTTTTATTTCTCAAAACTGAATGTTAAAGGGATTTTGATGATTTTTATGGTTTACCTTTTATTTCCAAATTACACTGTTTACATAACAAACAATTCACTCTACTATTTTAAATGTTATTCTTGAACCAAACAACATATTTTGTATTTAGTTGTAATATTGGTGTGTAGGCAGCCATCTCAGTGTCGGAGTTGTCAGAGGGAGCCAGCGCTACACATTAGAACTGTTTTCAGGTAACCTATTGTTTCTCCTACCTACCCATGTTACTGGAGGAGTCCCAAGCTGGACTTGCATTTCTTACTATTGGGTGCTATTCTGGTATCTACTGGGAGCTGATATCTTGCTCCCTTTCCATTGTTCTGCTGATCGGCTGCTGGGAGGGGGTGATATCACTCCAACTTGCCGCTTACTGATGTTTGACTGATGTTTATGAGAGTACAAGTCACATGGCTGTGGCACCTTGGTAAATGAAGAATATGGCTTGCCAGTCCCATGTGAAATTTCAAAATTAAATATAAATAAATCTGTTTGTGTTTTTGAAAAACGGATTTCAATGCAAGATTCTGCTGCAGCAGCTCTATTAACTAATGTGTTTTAAAAAAAAATTTTTTATAAATCTTAAATAAACAAGTGACTTAATGATCCCAGAGGTAATAAACACATTAGAGATTATACATAATAAAATAGCAATCTTTATTTGCCAATACTAGCTGGCTGTATTGGTGAATAAAGATTGTTATTTTATTATGTGTAATCTCTAATGTGTTTATTACCTCTGGGGTCATTAAGTCCCTTGTTTATTTAAGATTTATAGTATATACTGTATATATAGAGTATTTTGTGAAGTCTCCATGTGGTAATTACCCAATTATTTATCTACAAAACACCTAGAGGGTGGAATTGACTTTTGATGTAACATAGTTTAAAAAAAACCCCTGTTTTCCCATGACAGTATTCCTTTAACAAGATTATGTCAGCGTGTATAACTGAAGGTATAAAGGCAAGGTGTAAAAATTTGGCACTGACATCTGTTTCTCTTCTTTCCAAATTTGCTTTCCTAGCCTATGGCTCTGAACCGTACAACAGCACTCTACCCTGATGAAGGAAGTGCACCCAGCAGGCACTTGGCATTGTAACAATGGAAACAGAAAGCTCAGTCACTTTCTATCACATTTGCGGGAATTTGTGATAATCCACAAGTCCAGAATAATTTAGAATTGCATTTATATAGTATTGGTTAGTTTATGCATATTAATACTGGTTATCAGTGTTTCATCAAAAACTCTGAAGCACAAATTAAAGGAATACTGTCAGGGGAAAACATGTTTTCCTGGATGATTATTATTATTATTATTTGTTAGGGTCCTAACAAATCAAGAATTATATTCTGAATTGGATTTGTTGTTGTTATAGCGACATGTCAAGGGACATACTTTTTTAAATTGATGTTGATCCTTTAACATACATGATTAGCAAATATGCTTGCTATTTTTAAAGGACAAAATATATGTTGAAAACTGTTTTGGTGATAGCCATTTTATCACATGAGACTCCCTTTATGTTAGTGCAATTGAATTAAATATGCAATGTCGCCCATGGGAAATCTCCTCTCCTACAGGCAACAAAGTACCAGAAAATATCTTCTTATCTGGATCAAATGAAAATTGCAACATGTAAAATACTTTACATACAGCAATCCCACGTAATTGCACAATTATGCAAGCTTGCTGCTTGTGTTTTACAAAGCTCCACCATCTGCCATCACTGAACTTTGCATGTTTAATTCAGTTGCACTAGCATACATTAACATTTCCCTTAGAAATGGTAACTTCAAAGTGTATGTTGTTCTGAAACCCCACATCAGGTGTATTGCTGATAAAATGACATTGTTTAACCAGTCACCATTGTACCTCAATGTCCAAGAATATTAAAACAATATGGGGACAATTCACTAAAGGTCAATAACGCTTATCGCATGCTTTTTTGCATTAAAAAGCATGCAATAATTAAGTCCCAATTCATCAAGTCATTTCGCATGCATTAAGACGCATATCGCATGCGCATTTACCTCGCATTACGTTAATTAGCGAATAGAAATAATACTAACACATGATTCACAAACACATATGAAGCATTAAACGCGCTAAATATCACATTAGTCTGTGTGAATATTAACCCCTACTTGGGGTAGGCGGTACTTAAAGAAAATTGTAGTTCCTGAGCTTTTGGCAACACAATATGGACTTTGCAGTGTGATTTATTCAAGTATGTGTTGGCCCTAGAGTGATGCAGCCTCCAGTTTTCAGGGAAATGGTCATTTTCAGAACAGTAGTTTTCCGAAAGTAATGGTTACGTGCGTAAAATTGTGCGCTTATATAGCATGTGGTGAAATATATTGCATGTGAAAATAAAACCACATTTTAATGGCTCAAAGATTTTTTCAAGACATAATACATAACAAATTCAAATGTATACTATACCACACAGTGACAGGGTACATCCTAGTGCCTCTCCTAACGCGTTTCGCACAAAGTGCTTCAGAGGATGAAGCACTTTGTGCGAAACGCGTTAGGAGAGGCACTAGGATGTACCCTGTCACTGTGTGGTATAGTATACATTTGAATTTGTTATGTATTATGTCTTGAAAAAATCTTTGAGCCATTAAAATGTGGTTTTATTTTCACTGAATTTTTTTGTTGTTATTTGTATATTAGTTCAGGGCCTATCAGTGAAATATAAAATGTGATTTCCTTTCCCAATTTATATTGTTGCAATTAGAAATATATTGCATGCAGCAGGAAATATAGCACGCAGCGGGAAATGACGCAAGAAAAACGTTCATAACGAGTTAAATAATGCAAAGAACATCGCGTCTTAATTATGACGTCTGTCCTTTTAGTGAATCGAGCATTAAGTCGCAAAAAATAAGAAGTGATAACATTTTTAACGCATGCTATAAATATCGTTTGTTTTATCGACCTTTAGTGAATCGGCCCCCATATGTTGCATAAGTGTTCTTCCAAAGACTCAGGATCAGGAATAACCAACAACATCAATTAAGCATTACTGCTTTTTAAATTGTCTACACTTCATCCACTGTATTGGGCTTCTCATGGGACATGAGCTATCCCAGCTATTTGGGAACCTCTGAACTAATATGTACCTTTTTCAGGGCAGTGTATATTACAAGAAGAAAATGAATATTCAATTAAACTAGTGCTAAACTGCTAGTGATGCATTAACCTTGACTCTGTGATTGGGTCACTTTGCCGCTAAAACGGACTAAATCTTTTAACCAGTAAATAGATATCTTTATTTATCCGTTTGTCTTTTGCCAGAGTGTATAGTTAAGCTGAAATCTAAAATCCTTGGCTCTTGTTACGGTTATATTTTATCTCCTCTTTTCTCTCTTCTTCTGCTTTCACCTTTCCAATTCTTGGATGGTTTCCAAGCCCTTGTCGGAAGTGAGAGGAGAGGCTATATATCTGCTCCTGCTTGAGGTGACCAGGGCAGCAAATTTGGCAGCTTTTTTTCCCTTTACAGATGGCAGATAAAAACAAAACCATATCATGAGACATCACTGAGTAAGTCAGAGAAATATGTTGTGTGTTGTTTTCATTAGTTCCACGCTTAATTTAATATCTCTTAATCTATTTAAATTATTTCTGTTGTAATAATTCATGTCAATGAATACAAGTATATACATACCTTACAAGTTCTTACAACTACTGTTAGGGCATCTTACTGACTAGGTGAGACAAAAAGCCATACAAGTCTTAATGGCTGCCACCAATATTGCTGAATGTCTCCAGAATAAACAGTATAACAATTTTTCCCTGGGTACTATGGACTAAATATTACAAATATCACCATAAAAATGAAAGCATATTTAAGTATATTTTTAGGTGGAATCTGTATTGTTGCTTTTTAATGTGCTAGTATGATTTGTGTAATGCTCTCTGTTGAAAACCCATTTGGCCATTTGTCAAATAAATCTGTATGTATAAGGGTGTCAATATCCACCAGGAGTAGAGGCACTGTTTGATCAATTTCCTGTTCAAAACATCTTTATATCTTTAGTTTCAGTAACATTGCTGTACTCAGAGCCAAATGTATTAAAAGCTTTAGGATCTTAATTGCGAGTAGCAAGGGTGTGCAAAGTTGCTTCTGTTAGATCCAATACTCTAGTACAGGTATAGGACCGTTATCCTGAAAGCTCGGGACCAAGGGTATTCTGTATAAGGGGCCTTTCCGTAATTTGGATTTCCATACCTTAAGGGGGAGCTTTACTAATCCACAAACTAATCCCTAATCCACGAATCCACAAAATCGTATTGTCGTGCCGAGTACGAAAGTTTTGGATTCATTCAAGCTTCGGTATCGTGACGTTCCTTGGGCCAAGTTGGAGCTGCAGAGTGCCATTGATTCCTATGGGAGGCTTCCAAAATCATGCACAGAAGGATCAAAGTCGGAAAGGTTCTCTTGCATTTTACGATCGTTCGGATACAAAAATTTGGTGACTTTCAGATCGCCAATACGATATCGTGACTAATACGATTTTTTCGTAAGCATATTCGTGATATTTGCGATCTTAAGAAATTATCGTATCCAATCCGAATTTATCCCATTTGGGATTCGAACTCGCGTTTTCATGAATGTGCCCCTAAGTCTACTAAAGAATCAATAAAACATTAATTAAAAACAATAGGATTGTTTTACATCCAATAAGGATTATTTATACTGTATATTAGTTGGGATCAATTACAAGGTACTGTTTTATAACCACAGAGAAAAAGGATATCAGTTCTGAAGTATTTTATTTAAATGGAGTCTATGGGAGATGGGCTTTCTGTAATTCGTAGCTTTCTGGATAATGGGTTTCCGGATATGGGATCCCATACCTGTACTTTCTCATGAACCAACCTGCTGGGCTCTACTCCTTGTGCTGTTTCAAAAGCAGGCAGTAAGTATAGCAATCTGCTTACCCAGTATGAATTTTTCAGGGAACATTCAGGTGCTGTGCATGTCCCTCTCCATCTATGTGGAAATGTCAAGATCAGATAGTGTCACATGCAAAGAAAGGCTCTGGGAACACATGAAGTTGTGCCTATGGGTGCTATGAACAAATTCCAGAGGGTGGAAATGTACAGCAAACATGGCACCTTTAGTTTCTTTTTATAACTTAGCCCAGTGACATGCATTAAATAAAATAGGCATGTTTAACAGCTAGAACTGCTTTTTTTATCTACACTCTGGTGCATGTAAGAAAGGGAGCTAAATATTTCCAGAACTGGAACTGTATCTGCAAAAAGGGTGCAATTTTTGTCTTTTAGTTGTTTAGCAAAGTATGGCTAAAGAATAAGTGGGTAGTTAGTAGGTTGTATGAAACTTTGGTCAAAGATTTGAGTTGGCAGATTATTATACAGCTAAATTCCCTCACATTAAGTCTGAAACAAAACAAAAATCCTTCTCATAAGGCAATGAGCCTGATGTATTTCTTGTTGCTGCAAATATATCTTTGACTTTAACATTACTGCTATTACTAATATATCCTAAATGCATCTTATTGTGTTTAAAGTTGTGAAATGAAACAAAGATTTTGATTGGGTCTTTGTATATTTTATTGTTTGGCTCATTGTTTCTTTAAAGGAACAGTAACACCAAAAAATTTAAGAGTTTTAAAGTAAATGAAATATAATGTACTGTTGCCCTGCACTGGTAAAAGTTGTGTGTTTGCTACAGTAACTCTACTATAGTTTATATAAAACAAGCTGCTGTGTAGGATACTATCAATCCACTGACAGGTCTCATTTTGGACTCTCTTCATGCAGTCAGGGATATATGCACCATATAAGAAACCTGACCAACAACAATTAATGCCCTAACACCTTGAGGGCAGACATTGAACCCATTAAAAAAATCTCCAATATTATTCCTTTATAATTCATAGGTAAGAGCAAATTCAAAACTCCAGGTGCAAGCCAAACAAAGCATTTAGCTATACAGGTATTTTCCATGCCTTAGAAGCACCATTTGGATCTCTGCTAAAAGAATAATCCATTTTCTTTTTCAAGGAAGTATTCTGAGCTCCATCTAAGCTAAGAAGGTGTCAAGCATATAAAAGTTCCAAGTGGGGGTATTTCCCTCATGCTTTGATAAGGACTATCTGAGGTGCAGTATTTTGGGAATAAGTTATCATTTTTAACCACTCATGCCAGTTGCCTAATAAAATGTACTGCTTACCTTGCTAATGGTCCAGGACCTGAGAACCTGGACTGAATTTAAATTTGGTGAGTTCTTGCTTAGATCTTACTGGATCCCATAATTATTACTGTATAGTTATTATTATTATTACTACATCATTTAACTGGGTCACACAAAAATGTAATAATAATTATATAATAATTATATAAGCTTTGTGATTCTTTTATGCTGGGCCCACAAATCTTTTTTTTTTTTTTTTGTTCACACTGGAAAAGACAAGATTGTCTGATAGCGAAGTTCATGACCTAGGTGTACACATCATTGTGGGTATTAATAGAAAGGTGCAAATATAGCCATAAAAAGGAATTAAGCATAACAAGTGACAAAGTCAGGTTACTTCTGATATGGCTTTTCAGGAACAGTACTATGGATGTTGAAGGCACTGCTTTATTAATGTCAATGGATGATAAATAACTGTACATCAGCAAAGGAAGCAGTGTCACACACATTTATCAATTAATATCAATATGAAGATTACTCTTGGTCCTATGTAGCATTTGTCAGTGAGATAACATTTATAAAAGGGTAATCCTAAGAGTACACTATGTTTAAAATAATATAAACATAATTGATAATATAGCTTAGTTAAATGTGTGAATTGAGGCCTAACCAAGTTAAACATTTATAAATAATAATAAAAAAAAAAAGAATGTATATTATACCATTTTTATTTTTATGTTTCATAGATTCAGTACCTTTTTGGTATGCTATGTGATGTTGCATAGATGGATCTCAAAGACTTTTTTTGGGCCAAGGTTACACTGGCAAATAAGTGGGGAATATGTCTATGAAATGGTACAAGGGATATGTTAGAAGGATGATTTTGTAAGAAAAAAACAGCAGTGTGTGTAGCCAATCACATCTCTAGCCAGAGATGGGTGGTTGTGCTAGGGGAGTCTGTAAGCATGTCAGTTTAATGTGTGGATAAACTGACTGCAGTATTCCCAAGCTGATGACTGAACTGGCACTTGACCAGAACAGCCTTGCCACCCACATTGTCATAATAAATCCTGCATTGCCCAGAGGAAGCCAAGTATAGGAGTACATTTAGCAATCCAATTATCTTTATTTTGTTTACTATTAAGAGTGACAGTTTTTTCCCTATGGGAAAGTTTTACTATGGGGCTCATAATGTCTCCTGACATTAATGCCCTAAGTAAAACTAAATGTAAAATTATATTAGCTCTCAATGTGCTTCATTTTACATACAAGATACGTATGCATTTTTTTTCTTTATATATCCCCATCATTGTACTGAGCATTTTTTAAAAGTACAAGGATGGCAGTGTTCAAAAAATTAACAAATAAATATTATTCTAGAGATAAGAGTATATGTAGATGTAATATAACAGTGAGCACATCTTTAAAAATGTAAGTAATAGATAAATGTTTATGGCAATACAATTTTCTATTGATTTGTTTCCAACTTAATCCTATGTCAAAATAAAATTAAAAGAACTGTCATTGTCAGTGCAAATTTCAGGGTAGGATTTATAATTGAAGAAAACAGCATAAGATATATAAGATATTAGGGCTCATTTACACCTGCAAGTGCAGTGAAAAAAAAGTGCACTTTCTAGAGCTATGTTTTTTTCCCACAATGCATTTTTTCCAAAATTCCAGCGTTATTGCGGACAGAAACAACAGTTCTCTTGATGCAATTACACTGTGTCTACTGCAGCTGCGCCTGTGCTTTGTTGCATATCAAATGGTCAGCCTGGCATCATTTCTGGTGTTCTGCATATGAATGATGTGAGCACCCTATGCTTTCACCGCAAGTGTGCTGTGCCTATTGACGCAGGATGCTGAGGGAACCCTATAGCTACCACCTGGTCAGTAGGGGGCAGTAGCTCCAGGGTTCCCCTTTGTAAATAGGCACAGCAACATTCAATTCAGAACAGAAGGCAGGAAGGACTGATTGCTGCTGAGCACAACTGTATGGAAGTACAAGTACCCTTATGCACAGTTGTCTGTGGGGAAATTTCAGGGCCCACATATATGCTTGCAGACATAAATAAACCTTATGTAAATTTTTTTAAAGCGCACTTGTTAAAATAAAAACTAAGCTGAAACAATACAAACTCCAAGGACTGTGAAATAAAATATAATTCAACTGTATATGCTGTAACACTTATATATGGTACTTTACTACCTCTGTATAGCAAAAACTTGCTGCTAACCCTGTATTAAAGAATTTGACATGCAATAATGTAACAACAAGCTGACCCCCACCCTCCCCCTTCCTCTTCTTCTTTCTGTATCCTCCCCCTTTTTTTGAATTGTAAAATTAATAAAAGAAATATTTGTTAAAAAAAAAAAAAATTTAAGGCACTAATTCCATCATAATGCATGGGTCCAGCAATTATGCATTGGTTATTCTACTGAGCCTTTTTTTTTACAAAATATGCCAAAAATATACAGTGGGTAATTAAAAATTTACTGACTGTTTCCTATTGACGATATCAT
This sequence comes from Xenopus tropicalis, assembly GCF_000004195.4. Taxonomy (NCBI): domain Eukaryota; kingdom Metazoa; phylum Chordata; class Amphibia; order Anura; family Pipidae; genus Xenopus; species Xenopus tropicalis. The sequence continues at coordinate 76,615,520 of NC_030684.2, forward strand.
TATCACCTAAAGAAATAGCTGGAGCACTAGCTATACCAAATATTTTTTCAGAATATCCCAAATAGGTTTCTCAGCTTGGTTTCCTATGGTTAATTTAAATAAAAAATGTATCTTTATACATATTAATCAATGCAACCAATCAATATTTTAAAACTGCTAAAGATATACCTGTATGCAAGGTATAGTGTATTTATAATACTCTGTTTATCCAGTTGTCTATCCAGCACTCCAGCTGGAATAATCCTCTTATACACTGCTATAGAATATTATGTTTTATTTTTTTGTAACATTGTAACTGACAAGCCTAGATACAAATTTTAGTAGTGCCTTCATTGAACAATAATTTTATTGTTTTACCCTAGTTTAGTAGGATACTATTTTTATGGCCTCAAAATACTCATATATAAAACAGAATTTAGCTCAGTAGTCTATAACTTTTGTCTATAACTCTCCCAACAATCAGTGTAGATAAGCTATACATAAGAGCTCCTTCTGACTTTCAACATACAACAGCCATTTCATTGATGACTGGACACTAAATTATGGGTTACTTACAACAAATGGTGTCCTTATCTCCAGTTCTTTATGTTCTTAACCTGTCTACAGACCTTACCAAGAGAGTGTGTTTACTTTACAGCAGCAAAGCTTTGAAACATTAATTGGATGGGGAATTAAAACAGATCCACCTGTTCTTTTTAATCCACTTGTGCCACTGTAGTGTTGCATGTACTGTTTATAAGACATGTAAAGTGCTTTGAGAATGTAGGCTGGAATGAAAAAAATTCAGCCAACAGCTAAGCATAACAAAAGAGCTACCTTATTGAGAGAGTCTCAGGAGACACCCCTATACACTCACATCTGGCAGTGATTAATTGTTCTGTGAGATTGGGCTTGGTCATGGGGGAAATTGAGACTGAAAGAGAAAAGCCCTTCTAGTTTACATGAATGAAATCAACCTGCTTGCGTCAAGCTGAACCACTGAACATCAGCCTTTCAGAACGTATGTATGTATAATCTTATTTAGCACCACTAGGATATGCAATGCTAAACATTTTTACAATACAGAAAAGTTCAGTCAGAGGGGAAAACAGTGTAATAAATAAATGTCAAGCAACAAGTGCCATAGGGTAGAAGAAAGGAGGCCCCTGTCCTGTAGAGCTCACAATCTAAGTGAATGTTTCAATGTACTTACAATTGACCAATATTTTGGTAGACATGCCTTTAATTGTAAAATAGAATAAATTAAAGGAGCAGTTCAATGTAAAAATGAAACTGGCTAAAATAGTTAGGGGCTGATTTACTTACCCACGAACGGGTCGAAATGAGTCCGATTGCGTTTTTTTCGTAATGATCGGTATTTTGCGATTTTTTCGTATGTTTTGCGATTTTTTCGGATTCTTTACGAATTTTTCGTTACCAATACGATTTTTGCGTAAAAACGCGAGTTTTTCGTATCCATTACGAAAGTTGCGCATTTTTCGTAGCGTTAAAACTTACGCGAAAAGTTGCGCATTTTTCGTAGCGTTAAGTTTTAACGCTACGAAAAATGCGCAACTTTTCGCGTAAGTTTTAACGCTACGAAAAATGCACAACTTTTTACGCAACTTTCGTAATGGATACGAAAAACTCGCGTTTTTACGCAAAAATCGTATTGGTAACGAAAAATTCGTAAAGAATCCGAAAAAATCGCAAAACATACGAAAAAGTCGCAAAATGTTCGTTTTCAAGTCGGAACTTTTCCAATTCGGGTCGGATTCGTGGGTTAGTAAATCAGCCCCATAGACTGCACAAAATAAAAATAAATAAATAAATATACTTAGTTAGGCAAAAATGTAATCAATAAAGACTGGAGTCTAACATAATGGGTATAACACTCCTTCCTCCTTTACAGCTCTCTAAGCTGTTAGCAGTCAGTAGCCAATCAATGACTTGAGGGGAGCCACATGGGACATAACTATTCAGTTAGTTTGCATTTTAATCTGTCCTGCATGCTCACAAACTAACTGAACAGTTATGTGCCATGTGGCTCCCCCTAAAGTCACTGACTAACTAACAGCTTAGAGAGCTGAAAGCAGGAAGTAGAGTTCTGGCTATTATGTTAGACATCTGCCCACTCCAGCCCTTATAGATTACATTTTTACCTAACTAATTATATTGCAAATATTGTTTGTTTTGCTCAGTCTATCCATTTTAATCAGTTGCATTTTTACACTGAACTGTTCCTTTAACCTTATCTTGTTTCAAAACTTGTCACTGAAGTTTGTGCCTAACGCAACTTGTGCTGTGTTTATTGAATGTGTTCTTTTAATATGGCTCTATAGCAATTATATACTGTAGGCTATACTAGTTATTTTTGATACAGGTATAGGATATGTTATTCAGAATGTCTGGGACCTGGGGTTTTCAGAGAAAGGGATAATTCTGTAATGTGGATTGTATATCTTATGTCTAATAAAAAATTATTTTAAAATGAATTAAACCCATTGAGGTAACACTTAATGGCAATCAGAATGTTTTCCCTTGATCACTGTATTGATCCTTTCAGTGGCATTCAGGAATACTGGAATGGTGTAGTATTCAATTAATATAATGACATTAATTTACTTCGTTTTCTGGTTCAGGGAAATGTTGATTTATGATAAATATAAATAAACCGGTCCATTGGAAGCCAAAAGATGTTTTTCTCAACTTACATATTATTGCAAGTTAAACTATGACCATTGGCACTTGTATTTCATTATAAAATCCATGACCCATGATCCTTAACCATAGAGGTAATTTAATAAACAAACAACCAATCAACTGAGGTACTTTCCTACATTTCTGAGGCATCAGTGAGAGCCCTACATCTTGCACTTGCATAGTAGGCTATAATAAATGAGCCCTATGGTCTCTGATTTCAATAACTAGTCTGTAACAATAAATGGTACTGCTGTCTGGGTGAAAACGTCTCAATACTTCCAAGTTCTGTGTCATAAAGCAGGGCAGTGAATAACACAGATAATATCTTGCTAGGGAGACGTATTTAAAAAATGAATATGAAAATATTTTGAGGAACAATATTAGCTCCGGAGTTTGACACAAGGGGGAAAATGTCAGTCATGTACACAGGTTGAAAAAATTGCCCATTGTATTAGATTCAGAAGGACCAATAATATTTCCAGATGCCATTCCTTCTTTTTAATTTTTCACATTTTAAATAGAGAATTTTGTAACTTTTAACCCAGTGACAGAACTTGTAATCTGAATGTGTACCATATACGGCTTTTTGTTACACAGTTGTCTAACTGTTATAATTGATCATTGTCGGTTGATTTTGTAACAAATTACTACTGAATGTGCATGTTGTTTGTTAAATGAGTCAGAATGAGACTCTTCGCACTCGTAATTAGCTATTACTTGGCAATATCAGCAGCCACTGTATGCATTTTAAGTACTCATTAGTTTAGGTACGTCTAACCTATACAGTGCAGAAAAAGATAACGCTGTACATTTTGTAAATGCTAGTGTTTAACTATTATGTTGTTCATTTAACTGTTCATTTTAAGGCATTTGTCACATTTAGGGGCACATTTACTAACCCACGAACGGGCCGAATGCGTCCGATTGCGTTTTTTTCGTAATGATCGGTATTTTGTGATTTTTTCGGAAAAATGTCGCGACTTTTTCGTTACTAATACGATTTGTGCGAAAAAACGCAAGTTTTTCGTAGCCATTCCGAAAGTTGCGCAAAATCTGGCGATTTTTCGTAGCGTTAAAACTTGCGCAAAAAGTTGCGCTTTTTTCGTAGCGTTAAAACTTGCACGAAACGTCGCACCTTTTAAGTTTTAACGCTACGAAAAAGGGGCAACTTTTCGCGCAAGTTTTAACGCTACGAAAAAATCGGCAGATTTTGCGCAACTTTTGGAATGGCTACGAAAAACTCACGTTTTTTCGCGCAAATCATATTGGTAACGAAAAAGTCGTAAAGACGCCGAAAAAATCGCAAAAAATACGAAAAAGTCGCAAAATGTTCGTTTTCAAATCTGAATTTTTCCAATTCGGTTCAGATTCGTGTCTTAGTAAATGTGCCCCTTAGAGATGTATTTACTTTTAAAAAGGCTTGGAAACATATTTGCCATTCTCCAAAAAATCAAACATCTGCATCTTAACAAAACAATCTTAATCTTTATCTGACCTTCATGTATGTTGGTGGGGCAGTCTCAAAAACAAGTTACCTTTTTCTGTGGCATGTGTGAATAGCCTACATATCTGTCCATCTGGGGCCTAGGAGCAGGATGTAGTGTTTTAAGCAATCTTTTCATACAACAAAACTTAGTATATTTAAAAAGTGATCCACTGCATTGAAACCGGTACTTTACAATATCAGTTGCTGTGGTGTCCAATGATTGCACATTGGCACTGTTGAGACATAGATTCTTTATAGTTACTACAAACTCTTCACCTGCAAATGATATAATGCTGCTCTTTGGTAGGTTTGTTTGAAGGTCATCAAAAATAGGCTTAAGTTGCCATCTCAGATAACATCTCAGGATTTTGTCTTTGGTCTGCTGCTTTTTGTTTTATTATGCCCTTTAAGTTGAGAAGGAAAGCCAAGTCTGTTTCGATTTTGCCAACACTTTAGTATTATGCAAGGTAATATATTCAGACCATAATGTTTACTTACACTGAAAAGTGGACACTTGGCTGGCAGTGTCAAAGGATATTAAATTCAAATAAAAATAAAGTTATGCAGTTTGGGATAAAATAAAGTTTTGGATATTACATGGTAAATATTCTGGACCTCATCTACAATTGCCAAGTGCTACAACAAGTGCAAAAAAAGTATGCAATCCTGTACATGTCAAACTGCATGGGCGTGTTTTGCTCCTTTGTTCTAGCCCCTCAGAAGCTACTGCCCTAGGCTCAGGCCCCCACAGGTGCCTATATATAAGTATGCCCCCTCACCACAAGTACAGATACTCTCAGAAGGAAGCAATAACAAGCATTTTATTGTGTCCTCTTCTGCACTTCCTAATGGTTGCAAATGTAACTGTACTGCCTCTTCTGATGAATCTGTTCATACAGGGGAACCTTTCTACCTGGACCTGGCAATTATTCCAGGATTCCCACAGTGGGTTGCACCCAGTAAATTGGATGCAAACACTCTGAAAACCTTCTGATTTTTTCATAAGCATTTTAGTGATATTTGCGATCTTAAGAAATGATCGTATCCAATCTGAATTTATCCCATTCGGGATTCGAACTCGTGTTTTTATGAATGTGCCCCTTAGCGTATGGTGTATACTTTCGGCAAGCTGAAAAACGCTTGCCGAAAATATGCACCATACGCTCCTACCACTTGTAGCCAAAATACAGAGACTTTGCATTCTCTCACGTTTTAGGTGGATTTCAGCTACATGTGCCTGCACCCAACCGTATTCCATTCATTCGGGTGCAGGCACAGGTAGGAGCATATGGTTGTATGGCGCATATTTTCGGCAAGTGTTAAAATATAGGCCATACACATGGTGTGACATCAGCCTAATGCCACACAGGCATATTCTAGGCAAGCCAAAAAACGCTTGCCGAGAATATGCCCCGCTACTGTAAATTCAGTCTACCTTGTGCCTGCAGCCGAAACAATGGAATACGCTCGGGTGCAGGCACATGTAGCCGATATTCGCGAAAAAACGTGAGACTTCATATTTTCGGCGGATATTGGCTGCATGTGCCTGTACCTGAGCTTATTCCATTCATTCAGGTGCAGGCACAGGTAGGGGCATTCTTCTGCGTATGGGGCGCATTCTCGGCAAGCGTTTTTTGGCTTGCCAAAAATACGCTCTATATGCTACGTGGGGCATATACACTTAAAGGAGTGTTGAAAACATATCTGTTTTTGGACAGACACATACAAATTATCTATTTTTTCAGCATCAGTTTCAGTGTCCTTGCATTATGCAGTTTTTATCTACATGCCTTTTAAAATGTATATTGCCATCTCTCTTTAAAGATATTCCAGTCTGATGTACAGTATTTGTAGTTTGCCACGTGGTCGTTATTTTACCATCCCAGAAGGTTAAATACTTTAGATCTACGTTAGTAATAGGGAAAAAGCAACGATAAGAAGTCCATTGTTTTTTACAGAAGAAGTGGTAGCCTTAGTAACGGAGCCAAGGAGTAGAACTGAAACAGAAATACAGGTATAAGACCCATTATCCAGAATGCTCGGGACCAAGGGTATTCCGGATAAGGGGTCTTTCCGTAAATTGGATCTCCATACCTTAAGTCTGCTAAAAAATCAATAAAACATTAATTAAACCCAATAGGATGTTTTGCATCCAATAAGGATTGATTATATCTTAGTTGGGATCAATTACAAGGTACTGTTTTATTATTACAGAGAAAAAGGAAATCAGTTTTAAAATTCTGAATTATTTGATTAAAATGGAGTCTATGGGAGACGGGCTTTCCGTAATTCGGAGCTTTCTGGATAATGGGTTTCCGGATAAGGGGTCCGATACCTGTATTATCACAAAGATTAATGAACAGCTGACATGTATGAGAGTCAGTCAGTTAATGGAGCAGAGAAGGAAAAGCACAATTAGAGCTTTGGTTGGTTCAGCACTTGCTAATACACAGGGAAGAAAAAAGAAGAATATTTGCTTTTATTTATTAGAGTCACCTAACTCATCATGTGGATATATTTTGTAACCCCCAGTTCCACTTTTTGGGGGCATGCCAATGAGTTGCAAATCACTTACTTTGGGCCAAAGGCCAGTGTGCACTCATTGAACAGGCATATGCTCAGTATAGTAATTTTGCAGAGTTAACAATAATGCACTTGCATCTGCCCAGTTGGAAGCACATGATAATCATTTTGGCAACAAGATGGCAGCACAGCGCATTTAGAGATTTTTATAGAAAACACGCTCCAGGCCAGAGAGCAAGGTCAGTGATTTTATTAACTGGGGCTTACACACTAAATAAATGTCTGTAAATTCTCTTAGGTCTTTTTCATTTCCTGATTTTACTGGCCCTTTAATGACTTAAATTAAAGGAGAACTAGACCCTAAAAATGAATATAATACATAGCTAAAAATGCTATCATTTATATACTTACTGCACCAGCCTAAATTTAACATCTCTACAGTAGGAATGAGTCGGGCCTTCAAACTTGTCATAGTTCCCTATATTGAATTCTATTAGAAGTATCACTGACCACATGTTCAGAGGGGTCTGGGCAGCTGTAGAGAAGCTGAGCTTGGGGGTTGATCTTGAATTATCAAGCAGAAAATGAGGTTTGTCTGTCATATAAGCTAATGCTACAGCACTAATAAATTCTAAAGCTAATTGTGCTGGTTTCAGACATGTCATGTAATGAGAAACTAAATTAGTAACTAATTAGCCTTGTATTGTGACATTTATATTAGAGATGCACCGAATCCACTATTTTGGGATTGAGCCATATCCTGAATCCTTCGTGAAAGAGTTGACCAAATGCCGAAAGGAATCCGAATCCACGGAAGGACCAAAGAGAAGAGGTAAAATCATTTCTGTCATGTTTATGTGACAAAAAGTCACATGATTTTAAGGATTCGGATTCAGTTTGACCAAGCCCTTGGATTTAGCCAAATCTGAATCCTGCTAAAAAAAAGGCCAAATCCTGGATTCTGTGCATCCCTAATTTATATCTATATATACAGTTTATTGTGTGTTGGTAACTGGCAGCAGCACAGAGCATGTGCAGGGAATCAGCAGAAAAGAAGATGGGGAGCTACTGGGGCATATATAGAGGCACAGATCTTTCCTGCTAAAGGGCTGTAGCCTAAGGCAGGTACAGAAGCCCAAAACATATGGGGTGAATTATCAACATTCAAATTTGATTTGTTTTTTACGATTTGAGGGTTTTTTGTGCTAAAACTCAAACTCAAAACAAAATTTGAAACATGGTTCAAAAACTTGAATGTATGATATTTATTAAGTGTAAAAACTTGAATGTGAAATTTCTGGGTCTAAAAGCTTGAGAGTTTATGTAGTCAATAAGAGTTGTCCTAGTCAAAGTTTATTCGAGTTTGTAAACTCGAAAATTCAAGGTATTTGAGTTTTTTTTAATCGAACGAGTTTTCCATATTAATAAATAAGCAAACATTTGTATTTTTATAAAAAAAACTCTCAAATTTACTAACATGAAAATTGATAAATAAGCCCAATAATGTACAATATGTTTTACTCCTTTAGTTAAGCATTAGTCAGAAGTGACAAACTCTCCCCCAGAGTTCTTCCACCAGCAGGCAAACTCCAGAGACTACCCATTGCCTCATATTCCTCATACCATCAACTTTAATCGTATCTGTCTGCCACTGCACATATGGGGCAGTTTTCGGCCCACAACTGCCCCCACAACTGTAGTGTGTATTTTCCAGTGAAATTGATTTATACAATATTGTAGCCTGTATGGGGCAGGGAACTCCATCTCTTTGTCCATTCTTTGTAACTGTAAAAATGTACAGGGCTGTGTGTAGGTTGTGGTGAATAAACCAATATAGCATATGTAAAATAAAATCATATTAATTAACATTAGACAATTAAGTCACACAGGGAAATGTACATGTGGAGAAAAACAGAGGTTGGGGGCTGTGAATTTGGCCGTGAAGTATGAATTCAACTCCCGCTGATTTTTGGACAGTTTCCATGTTCTTCCTGCATCAGTACTTTTAATACTTGGGAGCAGGGCAAAAAAATTTAGTAAAGATTGTAATGCTAAATAAATTAGTAGATTTAACAATAATGAATAATAGTGCTTTATCATATACAATATGACCTATTTTGTACTTCTCACTGTTACTGTTGTGTATATACAGAATGTTTAAAAGCAGTATGTACAATGTCAGTCCCACTAAAAATATTATACTTACATCCAAACATATGCTGGTACCTTTAACAGGCAGATCAGCAAAGGTCTGAGATCTCAATAATTATATTGTGTGGGATCTTTAGGGATCTAAACACATATTTATAATATATTTTGTTTTCTGTTAAAGTGCTGACCCTACTTGCTTAATGTATTAATTCATATATATTTGCTTTCTTATTATAGTATCAATTTTTTGCATACTGCACTGGTCCTAAGATATATAAGAACGTTGTTGCTTTTCTGTAGTGAAAGAAGAGGTTTCTTTCTGTAGTTTAGCCAGGGAACACAACTAATCTCGATCTGACTGAATAAGTTTGTGGATTAAACATGGCATGATTATTTGATGCCCGTTGCTGTTAGTTTCTACAAGCTGACAGTAGGAGCCTAGGAAAACAATTAAACATTTATTTTGAAGGAGCAATAAATAAAGAAAAAACTGGTTACCTGCTTGGCCTTTGCATTTTGAAACAGAAGACTTTGATTATTGTAGCACCAATGGCAGCAAGTGTTTTGATTTATTTATATTGAGTTGGAATACCCCGTGGTGCTAAAAATCTACAGCTCCACTTTGTCTACTTTCATTTGTCTAGTTCTCATTTGTTTACATCTGCTCTTGAATGGGTTTTCTCAGTTGGGAAACAACCTGTTTTATGTTAGAGTAAAGACATGGTGGAGGGGGCTGTTTTAGGTGCGTTAAGGGCCATGGAATACCCAAAACTGTCATTAATACACACTGTCATTTCCTAACAAATGTTCGTGCCTAGGCAATAGTTGCCTAGAAATTATAGCAACTAGTAAGTCCATTTGGGTGCTCTGTTGCAATATTTCTGGGCTCCTTAAAATACACTTCCCTCGAAGGACCCAAAACAACCCTGTTGACATTACCATTAGGTGTAAACTCTGCTATTCTAGTAAAAATAAAGAGACAGATTGTGAATTAGGAAAATGTCATCATAGTAAAATCATAATCAAATTGTGCATATGGGCCAGATGCAATCCGACGAAAACTTTATGTTCGTATTTTGTTCATTGTCACAAAATGTATTTTTTGGAGTTATATATCGGGAATTATGCTAATTACTCTTAACCACAAAATAATAACAGAGAAAATGCTAATACAAAACTTTGCCTTTTAAAAGCTGTCAAGGTCATGTAGAAGTCATTGGGAGCTGTCTGAGACAAATTTTAATCATCTTTATTTAGTTTGTGGTTTTAGAGGTTGTTGGAGTCTTTTTTATTTGTAAGGACACAAAAATTCTTACAAAAACAAGGATTTTGAGGTTTTCTTATTCTTAATCAGATTCTTTTCACAAATTTTGTTCATTCGTGCTGTTTTAATAGATTACTCTGCATTCATGATTTTAGTGGAAACATGACTTTGTAATATTAACGGCTGGGTATTTTGGTAGTCTGACTTTTTCAGTTCAAGCCCCCTGTGAAAATTCAGTCTTTGTTCAGGGCCCCTTAGCTAACAACAGAAAAAAAAACATGTTTTCAGTTCAGAAATCTTTAGAATATGTAGGGCACCATATAGAATTCACCAAAACCAACCTTGAACCTGTTTTTTTAAATTGTATCTAAGACAGTACGTAGACAATTTCCTCAAATGTATCCCTAACTAGCATTCAGGCTAACTTCAAGCCCCACTGGGGTGCCAACCCCACAAATTGGTAATCACTGATTTACTGGTTTATACTGTACTTTAAAGGTTAGCCCCATGTGTGGGCAAACTGAGAACGCTTAATAAGCGGACAATTCTTATGCTGGAGCAATATTAACAAATGCCTGTGACATGTTTAATGAGTTTAAATAAATTGCTCACCTTATCCTATTTTTTTTAAGTAAAATAATAATTTCTTTGAAATTCCATATACAAAAAAAAGTTCTAATTTCTTTATGACTTCCATCATCCTGGTCTCCCTTTACTAACGATTGATTGTAATTAATGTGGCATTAAATTGGATGATAGAATTGGGGCCTGAGAGAGCAGTTGCAGTTTCTGGCCCAGTGCCCACGACTAATTACACAGGAACGAAACTTGTAGATTAGAGAAAGGCAGCGAGAAATAACTGTTCCATTCAGGAAGAGAAAAGGATACGAGACAATCTAAGTTATTGCAAAAGGTGAAAAGGGTCTGAAAAATGCACGGAGAGCAGGAACGATAACAGCTGTAAATGTGAAGAATTCTGACCTGCTATGATTTTGGGAAACAATCTGCATGTAAAGGTAATGTTAAGGAGTTAACCTTCACTTACTGTGCAAGTGAAACCCAGTACCGCCGCTCCCTATACGCAGAGTACGCACTCTGCGCAACAACATACCAAGTCTTCGCCAGCGCCAGCAGCTCCTTCTCTCTTATGCCGCGGCAACAGGCCCTTTTATAAGGTTGCACCCATGCGTATGACGTCACACGTCAGCGACGAGGCACAACCTTATAGTAGTGCCTGTTGCCGCGGCATAAGAGAGAAGGAGGCGCCGATGATCACTGGTCTGTTGGGGGTACTTTCTGTGGGGGCAATTGGGGGCACTGTGCTACTGTCTATGGGGGGTACTGTGTATGAGGCAATTGGGGGTACTGTTTTTGGGGGAACTGTTTATGGGGGCAATTGGGGGTACTTTGTATGGGGGCACTGTGTGTAAGGGCTACTGTCTATGGGGGGTACTGTTTATGAGGCAATTGGGGGTACTGTTTTTGGGGGCACTGTTTATGGGGGCAATTGGGGGTACTTTGTATGGGGGCACTGTGTGTAAGGGCTACTGTCTATGGGGGGTACTGTGTATGAGGCAATTGGGGGCACTTTGTGTGGGGGCTACTGTCTATGGGGGCAATTGGGGGCACTGTTTATGGGGGCAATTGGGGGCACTGTGTATGGGGGCTACTGTCTATGCGGGGTACTGTGTATGAGGCAATTGAGGGCACTGTGTGTGGGGGCTACTGTATATGGAGGGTACTGTTTATGGGGGTAATTGGGGGCACTGTTTATGGGGCAATTGGGGGTACTTTCTATGGGGGCACTTTGTGTGGGGTCTACTGTCTATGGGGGGTACTGTGTTTGAGGCAATTGGGGGCACTTTGTGTGGGGGCTACTGTCTATGGGGGGTACTGTTTATGGGGGCAATTGGTTCTATTTTGGCCCCTATAGTAGGTGTTTTTTTTTATTATTTTATTTTTACGTCTGTAATGTTTGGGGGAGGGGGCACAAAAGTAAATTTCTGCTTAGGGCACCCATTTGGCCAGCAGCGGCCCTGGTGAAACCTATACTCTGTGGAAGGGTTGTGTTCCTATTGGCCCATGGGTGCATTTGAGGAATCCCTAGTCTAAAAAAGGGCAGGATAGTTCATCCTCTTTGGAATCCACTAAGGAAGAGTGTGGGCATGCTAAAGGGCCAGAGGCAGGAGGCCTCAGTAAGGAATAAACCAGGCCAGGAAGGTCAGGCACCTTAGTGGGTCAGCAGTGTGAGCTAGTAAGAGCAGTCTGGGGTAGTTTTCCACAAAAACACACTAGCATGTCGGCATCCAAAACAGAGTGAACCATGTTGGATACAGTATGCTGGTTGTAGAAACCTGCAGTGTATTACCCATGTGGCCATCATTCTTTGGCCATAAAGTCAACCCCTGTTAATCACTGAAGCCTGTATGTCAGCAGTTTCATATTTAAAATCAAGCAACTTTTAAAGTTAGAATTTATTAAATTAAAAGTTGAGATTCTACTCTAAATTCTACTTTTAAAATTATCAATTTCAAATTATGACCTTATCTCAAAATTATGGGACAGTGGCTGGAGGCACTCGGCCAGCAGTCCAATTAATGGACATGTTAGAGTAAATTGGATCTCTTAGATATACCTGTAAACCCAACTTGAATAATTTAGGGTGAGATATGGGGGTTAACCCTTTTATATTGCCCTAGATATTCTTGGAAAAAGGGTGTAATTACATGGTAGAGAGCTTTGCAGTGAGAGTGTAGTAGCTGCAAAATTTAAAGTAAGCTGTGCTTATTGCTGTTTTTGCAAAGGGTTTACTTAGGACAGGGCCCAGACGTGTGCATTAGTGGTTTCCAAATTGTGAGGATGGACCCTATTGAAGGGCCCTGGAGCAGTGGAATGCAGGCCAATTAAGGTACATTTAAGGGTGAATATCTATTGGGTCTCTTAGATACACCTGAAAGACTAATTTGAAGTTCAGTTAGGGTGAGATATGGAGTTAACATTTTTTAATTGCCCTAGATGTTCTTGTTAATACAACTTAACGACTGATTATCTATGTTTTCCTACACGCATGGATATAATCGTATGAAACATAGTTTTGTACAATTTTCAGACTGTTTGTGGGCTCCAAATTATCGTCCTGATAGTTTTTGTACCTTGCCGATCGATCGTTTAGTTGATCAGACAGGTTAAACAATTTTGGTCGGATAACAATAAAATCTGCACATGTATTGTGATGTCCTTGGGGGACCTACAATGGAAATCACTTTTGTACTGTTGGTGTCTGACAACTATTTCATCTTCAGAACATCCTCTGATTTGTTATTTTTAGGGCTTGTTGCTTTTAAACCAACAAGCGATATCCGAACATTCAACGGAAGAAGACTAAAATCTGAATGTGTATGGCCACCTTAAAGGACAAGGAAAGGCAAAGTCACTTGGGGGTGCCAAAATGTTAGGCACCCCCAAGTGACTTTAATCGCTTACTTTGTACCCCTGGCTGGTGTCCCTGTTAGGAGAAAATTTCATCAGCCCAGGGTACCTGTAGCGAGTGCTTCCTCCTTCTGTATTTGCACTGCCGGCAAATTCCCAAGACAATCGCATGCGCAGTAGAGTGAAAAGCCGACTTTATAGTTACAGTTCAGCTTTTTCACTCTACTGCGCATGCGAAGCAGGAAGGAGGAAGCGCTCGCTACAGGTGCCCCAGGCTGGGGGTGTTCTCTCCGAACAGGGGCACCAGCCCGAGGTAAAAGGTAGGCGCCCCCAAGTGACTTAGCTTTGCTTCTCCTTTAAAGCTTGGACCTTCATAGGGGCCTGAACTCAAAAACTCCAACAACCAGGACCTTCTTCCCAGAACAGGGTTTTCCAGGGTTTCTCTTTGTTGCTGCTCCATCTGCTCCAACTGTAATCATTCCCAGAACAGCCCACATGGATTTTTCGTGGTACTGAAAACTGCTTCACCCAGGAATCTCCACTTTTAAATCAATCACAGTATACATTGTAAAGCTGTAACATTCAAATAAAATTGTATTCAGAAAAACTGATTGGAAAGTTCAATTTATCACCATCCAAAACATCATTGCGAGTCACATGCATAATCTGAAGTAATAGGGATTAGTGAGCGAAAATTATTTGCGAATTTCCACATTTCATTTTTTTTATGATCGTGACAATTTATTTTGACGATCATTTTCTGTGTTTTGCAAATTTTTCGCCGTTCCACGAATCTACTAAAAGATTCACAGATTTTTCGGCAAAGTGAAATGGGACAGATTTGCTCATCACTAATAGGGACTATTCATACACACAACACAACGTTGCCATTACAGCATATGTACATTGTTCTTATGTAAGTGATGATCCTTTGATCCTTCTGTGCATGATTTTGGAAGCCTCCCATAGGGCTCAATGGCACTCTGCAGCTCCAACCCGGCCCAAGGAAAGTCTCCCATAGGGCTCAATGGCACTCTGCAGCTCCAACCTGGCCCAAGGAAAGTCTCCCATAGGGCTCAATGGCACTCTGCAGCTCCAACCCGGCCCAAGGAAAGTCTCCCATAGGTCTCAATGGCACTCTGCAGCTCCAACCTGGCCCAAGGAAAGTCTCCCATAGGGCTCAATGGCACTCTGCAGCTCCAACCTGGCCCAAGGAAAGTCTCCCATAGGGCTCAATGGCACTGTGCAGCTCCAACCTGGCCCATGGAAAGTCGTGATAACAAAGCTTGAATGAATCCGAAACGTTCGTACTCGGCGCAACAATAAGATTTTGACGCACAAATTGTTGCAAAGTACGAAAAAGTTGCGCAAGGTATGAAAAAGTCACCGAAAATACGCCAAACGAATGCTCGGAGCGTTCGTGGATTAGTAAATCTCCCCCTTAGAGTCTCTTTTACTAAAGGGAGGTGGGGGTAAATTATACGTACAAAAAAATCTGTAAAATGTGCTATTTGTGCAATGACCCTTCCTTCCAGCAGATCACTTAGAGCTAGCCGGTATATGCAAACAATACAGCAATATCGGTGCAAACCTGTACCATTAAACCAGTAAATGCTGAGTAAATGATATTAATGTTGTTAAGGGCATCATGCCAAGGGAGGTATGGGAGTATGTTTTCCTGATTTAACCCTGTGTCTGTTATTAGAACTCTGTTTGCCCACTGTCTGCCCAGAAGAATTTTTTCAGCATCCAATCTTGCTTTTAACTGTGTTTAGTCTCCAGCTTTGTTAAGTCACGGCAATGTTTGCTAGTCACTCATTCAGCAGGTAACCCTGACATCTGTGCTTGATGCCTGGCCAATGGTAGATGTAAAATACAAGGCAGGTTAACCCCAAGACCTTATTAAGTCTACCTTATGAGATGTATATATTTTGCTCAAAATAAATAATTAAATAATAATAATGTATTCAAATCTTTTCTGCAGTTAAACCCATTTAAAAGACACTTCAATGCTACAATATGCAGGGCTTTAGAAAACAACTTAACATACTGCACATAGTAATCTGCAGGGAAATGAGCTGTCTGCTCACAAAGCACTTTATACACATCTCCTCCCTTGGTAACCTAATAGCATGGGTTTCAATATCACCTGTATGCTGACGATAGCCAAATCTTCACATCCTTCCCTCTTATCAAACCTTCTGTTTTGATACACCAGCAGCCTTTTTACCACAACATGTGAAAAGGTCCACAGTTTCCTATAACAAAAGAGCCTAAAACATAGCCTTGTATT
The DNA here is from genome assembly GCF_000004195.4 of Xenopus tropicalis. Lineage (NCBI taxonomy): Eukaryota > Metazoa > Chordata > Amphibia > Anura > Pipidae > Xenopus > Xenopus tropicalis. The sequence goes on from NC_030684.2 coordinate 76,631,348, forward strand.
ATCACCTTGTACTGCTGCCATTCTCCTAAAGGACAAGTAGCACCAAAAATGTAAATTTTAAAATACTACTCATTTTTATTCTGTTTGTGTTAAGAGAGTTTTTCTTTGAAGAGTCCTAGTTATTACTATATTGTTTTTGTTATAACTTCTACAGTGCTACAGTCATACAGCTCTACAGGCAGACTTTATCTATTGTCTAAACAAAGCCCCGCCAACCTGGTCTATTGTTCATCATTATCATTAGATAATTAATTTTTATGAACTGCCCCCAAAAGGCTTGCCATGAAAAAACACACATTTTCAAATGAAAATATTATGGCACTACATATTTTAAAGTTCAGACCTGGTAAAAATATCAGTTTGACTGAAGTAAAAATCACATTAAAGGAGAAGGAAAGGTAAAAACTAAGGTTGAAGACACACAGAACTGCTAGTAGCAACTACTTGTCACGGCTACTGAATGCCAGAAAATACCCTGCCATAGACGATACTGAGAATTGCCTCCGCTAAAACACACAGAGACAATTATCAGTAAATGTTCAGCATTGTCTGTAGTCGTAGCCATGACAAGTAGCTGCTACTAGTAGCTCTGTGTGTCTTCGCCCTTAGAAAGCTTCACTATTTACATAGACCTTCAGAAAGGTCCATGTAAATACAGCCATAATAACTCACAGAAACACTGCACTAAGTCCTCAAAAGAAACACAGGATTTCTTATCTTCTTTTGTGTACACATGTTCTTTAGGGCTCTGGTACACGGGGAGATTAGTCGCCCGCGGCAAAACTCCCTGCTCGCGGGCGACTAATCTCCTCGAGTTGCCTTCCCCCTGCCATCCCACCGGCGAACATGTAAGTCGCCGGCGGGATGGCAGACGCGGCGGCGCGATTTCGCGCAAATCGCCGAAAAAGACTTGCGAGGTTTTTTCGGCGATTTCCCGAAATCGCCCCGCCGCGTCTGCCATCCCGCCGGCGACTTACATGTTCGCCGGTGGGAAGGCAGGGGGAAGGCAACTCGGGGAGATTAGTCGCCCGCGAGCAGGGAGTTTTGCCGCGGGCGACTAATCTCCCCGTGTACCAGAGCCCTTAGTATCAGACGTCCTCCTGTCAGAAAAACCCTTCAAGGCACAGACATGAGTCTGCTCAGTTTGCTCCTCTAGTCCCTCTCCCCCTCTCTTTTCCCCCTCCCATCAGAATTTGCTCCCCCTCCCATAATAATTTACCAGCATCTAAAGCTGCAGCATGGAAGCTACTGAGACCAAACTAAAATGGCAACTGCTATTTTAAACAAACATAGGGAGCTTCTAGGGCTGTTTACTCAGGTATGGTAAAGCTTTATACAGAATAAATATAGCCTTCTAGGTGGCACTAATGTGACTAATCTATTGCCAATAAAATGCTTTTCCTTCTCCTTTAAGCCCCTTGCCACAAGTGCTCCATCGTGTCTCTAGTAAGGGGTGGGTGCATTTGGATGCCCATTGGTACAGCTTGCACCTAGATGTGTGCCTTGCATGCCAAGTCGCAAATCTTTTCACCTCTCAAATTCTGCACAAATCTTTGTGTAGGCAAAATTAAACTTGCACGGTTGAAAAACAGAGTGCTTTGTGGATGAAAATAACAAAGCCAAGTTTACAGTCACCTGCTCTCCAATAATAGCTGGTCTCTTAAAAGCAGAATCTCGGGCTGCATGAATGCAAACCTTTGGAACTTTACTACAGAACCCCCTTCAACAAAGTGATTTCTGTGACAGTTCTGCACTTAGCCTTGTCAGAATATTTCTTCTGAAGTGTCAACTACTGTAATGTATCTAAGGTAGTGGCTATATTTTTTCTTCAGGGGAGACAATTTATTCTGATGAAAAACAAGACTCATCCAGCCTTACAGAGCTAAGTGAAGCTTCTTTTGGTTTGGTCATAGAAAGTTGATGCTGAAATGTATTTAAAATTCATTTGTATTTTATGTAGGATTTAGTTGCTTTGGCACATCACCTATCGTTTACCAGTGACCCTGAACACCCCCAACGATTTAAAACTACACTAAGGGGCACATTTACTAACCCACGAACGGGCCTTTTTCGTAGCGTTAAAACTTAAAAGGCGCGACGTTTCGCGCAAGTTTTAACGCTACGAAAAAATCGCGACTTTGTGCAACTTTCGCAAAGACGCCGAAAAACTCGCGTTTTTACGCAAAAATCGTAAAGACGCCGAAAAACCCGCGTTTTTACGCAAAAATCGTAAAGACGCCGAAAAGTCGCAAAATGTTCGTTTCCAATCGGAATTTTTCCAATTCGGATTCGAAATCGTGTCTTAGTAAATCAGCCCCTAACTGTTTCACTTTATATGTGCCCTGTCACAATGTGCACCAGGTCTTGTCAATAACCTCGCAATATTGTGATACTCTCACACTCCCATTAAACACTAAATAAATTAGAAAGTCATCCATATTAGAATGTAGACAGTACCTTTCTGTTTTTTTAAAGGTAAACAATGAAACTTTCACAAACTAATAATAAACAGTGCATTTTTTCCTTGTAAACAATAAACTGTAACTAACTAATAGCTTAGCAAGAAATATGAACAACAACTCACCAGAACAAGAAACCTGCGGAGAGATTATATGGCCAGTTAACCGGACTACATTTCTCAGCATGCATCAGAGCCAATGACCCTGCTGGGACTTTGATGCCACCATTCATCAAAAAGGCTGCAAAATGATTTTTCATTGCTTTATAAGAAGTGGAAAGTTGTGGGACAGTTGTGAGACTTCTGACTGCTGAGTGTCTGCTGTGCCTGCTGTGCCTGCTTTGTGTGAAAGAGCTTCCAGAAGAGGAGAGAGAGAGCCTGACCCAAGGGAAGCCTGCAATAGGGAGAAGCTGCCCCTACTTTCCCAGCTTGCCAGAGTTATACTGCTAACAGGGAAATTAAGGGAACAGCATCATTTGCTACTGAATTGGAGAGACTTAAGTTAATATAATATTACAGGTTTATGTCATTTTTCTGCATACGTTATATAATAGTAATTTAAACTGTGTTACTGTTATATACCGTTGCCTAAGTATTATCATTTATAGATAGATCCCTGATGCTTGTTTACTTATTTTTTAACAGTTTTGCCGTAATTGTGGTCAAGGCACGGGTTGTCACTGAGTGTGCTAGAGTTACCCTTACTTACATATTAGTCTAACCCCAGGGTGGGCTACACCTTTAAAGCATGTTCATGTCATTAGATTGCAGTAAGCCATGCTTTAGCTCATAAATCATATCACTGTTCTTAGGTCATTTGGCTCTACAGGGGACTGACCATTTAAACACTTTTTTAGGTTCTTACTCTGGCAGTAATCACCACCAACAGGAAAGTATGACATTCTAGTAGGTGTTTACTGTGTATAAATGAGCAAATTATTCCCTAAGAGCACTGAAATGTCCCAAAATATATATTAAAATAGGAACCCATAAAATACCCAGATGGAGAGAAACGTGCTAGCTGAGCAGATGGTAGGTTTATATCACAGTTTTATTGTGAGGCAAGCTTTAGAGAGACAGTTACATGGGAAATATTAACACTGAGAAGCAATTTTCCTTTATAGCTTTTCTCTGCTCTTTTCCCTCAGTACCAAAAATGTTTATTTTGAAAATTCAATGCAATCAGATATATGAAAACGAAAGTTATTAAAGGAGAATCCATATACAGAAAGGAAATCAGTTCTAGAGGGTTAGAATGGCACAGCAGCTTTATAAAACCAAAGGAAATATGTTTTTTGCGTTTTTGCAGGGAAGAGATTCTAATTGAGCACAATGCTTCCCACAGGTTAATTCCCTAAAGAGGTCTTAGCAAGATAAAGCCTTCACTGAGGGCCTCCACAAACCAAAACAAGGAGAGCTTTGCTTCCTCCCCAGCCTGCTTCATTTATATTTGTGTGAAAGTAGGGAAGGCAAATCTTAGGTCTGTCAGGGGATGCAGGGAACAGCAATTCATCCACACTGTTTAAGTGTGTTGGTAGTTGCATTTCTTTAACATATAGACAGTAGCAGTCCCTGCGGGGACAGTATATCTCCATGCATACAGTATTAATGTTTGGTATCTCTGCTTGTTTTGTACACTGGAGAGAATTAATGAGAATAAAATGGCACAGATTTGCACACAGATGAGAAAAGTAAGTTTATTACATTTATTAAGTTTATTATGGCTTCCCATAATGACACAGATTGTACATAAATATGCTCCACAGATGATTTTAATTGGAGTCATATGCAGTTGCCTGCCCTGTCCTTTCTTTTCAGGTCAGCTGATTAGGCTACTCACATGCAGTTTGTAGGCACAGTTTCATGTAAAGTGACCTGGATACCTGGTGTATGTCAAGTGAAAAGGAATACTGTAAATGTGGATATGTACTGAAATGGCATTGGTTCCACTTATCAGCAGTGGATTGCACTACAGGGGTAGAAGGCACTTGCAGCATAGCCAGGTTTTAAGGATCCATTTTATTTACAAATTACAATATTAAGTGCTTTTTCTGTGATTATCTGCGGTGCAGGGGCTAAAAATACCCCCCCCCCCCCCAACGGAAATATCAGTTTGCTGCTTTACAAACATTGCGCAAATTAACACCAGAAATAAGGTAGTTTTAGAAGTCTGCCCTGTGCATGTTTTTGCTACACCTTATCGGCCAAAAGCGTAAATTACCCTTTGTCCAATCTGTTGAGTTTTTGGGTATCAGGATTACATCCATACAGAGAATATATTGCAATCTCTACAACGTACAGAGCTCTGCCTCTTCATTTTAATGGTGCTTTGGGGGCATTTAGCATGTTTGTCATTCTATGCAGTCCACTGTAAAAACTCTTAGAATGCCTATTCCAATAAAGCACAGTCCATCTGTGTTGACAATATACTCTATAGGAATGTGCTTTTTTTCCCTTTTTATTTATTTATAGTATCCATTTTATACTGAAGAAATGCACAACAATGCAGAAAGCTGACTGGGCAAATAGACAATTTTACCTGTAGCATTCTGTTTGCTGTTCAAATGATCCTAGGGCAAAATAACTAATGGTGCAGATTAGACCGAATGCCTTTATGGATCTAACTATGTACTAACTAGGGGTGCAGAGAATCCAGCCTTTTTTTGAAAGATTCGGTTTCATCCGAATCCACGGTTCTGGCCAAACTGAATCCGAATCCTAATTAGCATGTGCTAATTTGCAATTGGAAGGGTTAAATGGTAGGGGGAAAATATTTTTAACCCTTCCCATAGCATATGCTAATTAGGATTCGGCAGAATCCGTCGGGGTGGGTTCGGTGCATCCCTAGTACTAACTGATGTGTTTAAGTTTCAGTACACCTATGACTATACAATACTTATATCTGTGTTCAACCCAAAGCATTACAATGACTTAAAGGCTTATTTAAAATGCCACTGCATATACTTGCCATACTTGTGCCTACCAGAGGCATAAATATCACTGATCATCACTCAATGTCATTGATAAATGTCATTAATGTGTAAAGGTGATGGCATAGGAGGAGATTTGTTGCCACTGTTAAATCTGTGCTACTGTGTGCAATAAATCTACTGAAAGTGCTCTTCCACTAACATTAAAGGGGACCTGTCACCCTAAGAAATAATTTGAAATTCTTTTCTATTGTGTTTGTTAAAATAAACTTCACTTACACTATATAAATGATATAAAAGATATATAAATCTTGTTTCCTTCAGTCCTGGACTTAGACAATCACATCAAATAGGCAGGTGCCATTTTGTGTACACTGTTATTAAGGCAAGCTTTGTATCACCCCAAAATCTTGTGTATGTGCCAGAATGGGGGACCAGATGCCCAGGCCCATGCACTGGTTACACAATTAGATGGTTAGGAGAGAGGGGAAAAGTGATAGTTGAATTGAAAGTTAAAGTACTTTTCTGCCCCGCCTCTATGCCTAAGGCAGGCAATATATGATTGACAGCTGGGATTTTTAAATGCCTTTATAATGGGTCTGGATGTGTTAATATAAACATTAATTTGGGTTTCTTGTTTAATTTGAGAAGGACTTTTATTATACAGCTTTTTATGTCTGGGTGACAGGTCCACTTTAATGTAAATCGCTGGTGGGAAACCATATGCGTCACTCCGAAGTTTCCTTGCGAGACAGCTTTAGCAGAAGTGACTGGTATGTTTTCTCACCACAGATTTTCATTATTGCTGGTGGGAAAGCATTTTTGTGAGATTTGTCACCCACACTTTAAAGTTGCAGTTAATATCGTTTTTTTGAAGAAGAATCCTCCTACAAAGGAGCCTTACGGGGAATTAATCATGGGGTAAAGTGACAAAAAATACCACACATATTTGTGTTATTAAGTTCAATGATTAAGTGCAATCTAAGGCATGAAACATATAAAGGTTTGTTTGCAGAACAACTCTTCTTTACTAAAACATTCTTAACTGCTCCTTTCATGCCATGATGGATTTTAGAAGTGTACTCTTACCACCCACAAGCTGATGGTCTGGGGCATGTGAACTTGAGACCCCCCCCCCTGTTTTATATGGTGAGTTCTCCCTATTCCTAGCTGGAGCAGTAACTTCATACAGCAATTTAACATATTCAAATCTGTCTGAGGATATCTTTTTTTGTCTGCAGTGAGCTGCTGCGAGTATAGAGTAATTTGCCCTTACTCATTTAGCTGAAGATATATCAAGCTGGTCCCAGTCTTAGTTTTGTATGCTGTATGTCTCCCAACTGTTGTTCTTTCAGCTGCTTTGAACTGATTCACAGTTATTCGGGTGGAAAATCAATGTGAAGAAATTAAATTCTGGGCTTTGCGCAAAGAACAAGAGCACAAGAAAAAGAAACTTGCTGGAGGGACTGATGTATGTGTATGCGCGTGTGTGTGTGTGTATGTATACACACACCTGGATAGGTACAAATCAGATTTTTTTCTATGTTTTATGGGTTTCTATTATTCAGTACAAATAACAAATAACATAATGAGAATTCTGCTGATCCAAGCATTACTTTAAAAGAAAGTTTTCTTTTTGTACTTTTAAGAGTATTGTATCGAGTTTTTCTGCATTCTGTTTTTTGCTAGGTTTGCCTTTAGAGGAGACCCTAAAGCAGGGATCCCCAACCTTTCTGAACATGTTGGAAAGCAACACAGACATGCAAAAAGTTCTTGGGGTGCCAATTATATGATTGACTATTGGTAAGCCTTGGCTGCCTGCAGGAGACTGTGTTTGACCGTACACCTGAACAACCAAAACTTGCCATCAAGTCAGGAATTCAAAAACAAGCTTTTTTGCTTTGAGGCCACTGGGGGGCTGGTGAGCAACATGTTGTCCCCGAGCCACTGGTTAGGGATCACTGCCCTAAAGCATGGCTAGTAGGGACGGCAGTGTGCAAACTGCAAAACAGCAATACACCATTTTTTTGTACACACCTTTATTTTTTACTTAAATTGCTGCAGGTCTCTGCACTCTTTTTTTTAGGGCACAGGGACCTGAGGTTCCCATGATTAGAGTGCTGTCTGCATTGAGCAGAGCTGTATTCATGAGATGTGGGAGTGGAGCAGCACATAGGTGTCATGCCCCCAACTCAGGCCCTAACTTGATTTTCAGCCCTATAGAAGGCATTAAGGACAGGGCATACCTGCAATGTAGTGCTGCTCATTGCATTCTTTTATCCAGCATAAGGTGCAGAGCATAGCCAGACCCTGGGCTCTTGTGCTCCATGCACTTCGGCATACCTCCCAGCTGTTCCGATTTTCACAGAACAGTCCCAATTTTGACGGCTCAGCCCACAGTCGCAGATTCTTATTGAAAAGTCCCTAATTTCTCATTGATCTCCTGACTGAACCTGCACTGGACACTAAAAAATAATGGACTGGACATAATGTTTCTCAAATTAGTAGCTTTTAGCAGAGAGCCCAGACACTCAACAAGCTACACCTGGACATACAATTGTAACTAATAAGCTAAACAGGTCTCTTGGGGAACTGAAACTTGGAGCTTAAAGAGCAATTTCATTTTTTTTTTTTTAGCAAAACTGTAATAACACATAAAACAAGACCCTAAAAACAAAATAGTATTTAGGGGGCGTGGTGGGGGGGTTGTTTTACACTAAATTAGCAAATGTGGTTTTTAAATTTAAGCTTTATCTGAAAGATTCATGTGCATTTTGAACGCCTGATGAATGTGAACAGTCAGCAGTGACAAAGCAAACAAAATCATTGAACTATTAATAAAAATGTGTTATAAAAATGATTAATTATTTAATTATATAAACTGTCTTGTGAAATATGGAAATGCTACCAACATAGTACATAAGATGTTAAAAAGTAGCAGTGTTTTCATGTCTATCATTGATCTGTACTGTATATTTTACATTCAGTAGAAGCAGACATAAAGCAAAAGCATAAAGCACATTTCATAGCAAGGCCACCATCTATTGGGCCCCTGTTACAGAGTAATCAGTATTAAGTATTGCATTTCAGTGGACCCAGTACATCTGTAGTAAACTCTGATAATGCCATTGCTCTGTATGTTATTGTTGTTAAAATCCATAAAATACATTCCCTCTTAAAAATTATGACCTTCAAACCACCTTTGAAGTGTTTACTCCCTCATCTATTACATATCTAACATATTGCTCTCTTTTTTGTTGGTGTGTTCATGCATGTGTGTATCATTATGTCAGCATTGGAATAAAAATACATTTTTCTCAAACTGAGTATCATGAACAGCAACCAGGGCTTCAGTAACTCCCCTCCAGGCACTTGCAGCCTGTGGCTTCCAGAACAACAGATTCAACACCCTCCTAGGCTTGTTCATTTTGCCAAGAATAATAACAATGATGATAATGTTATTCGCAAAGCCATGTATGTTTTGTGGATATAAATATATACAGTCCTGCATGCCTTTTAATATACTAACACACATTTTCACAGTAATGAGAAAGCAGATCAAATAATATTACATAGACATTTTCAGACAGAAAAGCAACAGACTATATGCGCCAGTGGGTTCTTATCTGCCGTCAAACACAGTGCTTTTATTAAGTGGTTTAAACTGGCGACATAGTTACTAATACTTCTTGTCATTTTCTGTGATATAGTGACAGCCTTAGTAAAAATCAAACTTGTAATACTTTTGTTCTCTGTGATTCAAAACACTGACCTCCCAGCATGAATCCTGCATGCTATGGACACCAGCAGCTCATTAATATTTCACAAATGTTATTTATGGTCCGTTAAACACATCCTATCTGAAACACTTTTGTAGGCCTGTGTGACAGGAGCACTGTGCGTATCAAGGTAGTGTGACGTCAGACTGCTGCTTGGATGTCACATCTCACATGTGAAACACTTAAGGGCTCAGCATGAGGAAGACTAAAGGTCATGGGTAGTGGAAAGTGCTGTTCGCAATTAGGGATGAAATGAGGACTGACACTGGCTACAATACAAGACCTTAAAGGACAAGAAAAAGTCAAAATCTATTAAGCACACTATTAAATAGTACTACTATTGCTATGTAAAAACGCTAAATTTCTGGCTTGCCTAATGAAAGATTTACAGAGATACACATACTACATACTACAAGGGATGCCCATTCCCTTTCCCTCACCATCTCTACTGCGCATGCATCCCCAACATCCTCCAGCATCCTCCCTGTGGCCCCCGCTCAGCCAGCACTCGCCTGCTGCGTCCTTCTGTGTTTCCCCCCCCCTAGCACCTGCTAGCTGTGTCTTTCTGTGTCCGGCTCAGACACCACTTCCCCCCCCCCCCTGCTCCGCCCCAGCACCTGCCAGCTGCGTCTTTGTCCGGCTCACACACCAACTCCCAATCCCCCCCCCCCAGCTCCCCGCTCCTGCACCTGCCGGCTGTGTCCTTTTCTTATGGCCCCAGCTCGCCACTGCATCGCCACTTTTTATAAAGGCATCATCATAGCAACCAGACACTAGGGGTAAAGCTCCTGCTTGTGTGCATGTGCTTACTAAAGAGCTGGTCTTAGTGTCTGTGCAGGAGCGTTGCATTATGGGAATCTTCTCTACCCAGCTCAGTGTTTTTTCTTCCTGTTTGGCTTCTGATCAATTGAACGATTGAAATATGGGGAGATTTAAGGGCACTATTGAGACAACTGAAGGTATGCCTGCAGCTTGAGATTAACTCTTTATTAGCCTTTCCTTCTTTTTTAAATGAAATATTAATCTGCAATATACCAGTCTTGTGAAGGGTTAATTGATTGTTTTGGAGAAGAAGTGGTCTTCTGACAAGGGCAAATTTAAACTAAATACACAATTTCAGCAACAAGGCTCACTCCATAAAAAACATACACAGAATGAGATGAGGAAATTCATAACTTTATTCAAACGTGCTTGAAAAGAAAAACAATACTCCCAGAATGATTACTTAAAAGAACACTTTCACAGCAAAACATGTTTTTATTAAAATGCATCAGTTAATAGTGAGGTTTCAGCAAAATCTTTTTCAAAAGAACAAACAGATTTTTTTAATTTAATCTGACATGGGGCTAGCCATGCCTTACTTTCCCAGGTGCCCTTAGCCATGTGACTTGTGCTCTGTTTGCTATTATGGTACTTGGGTCCTATTGACAGTACATTAAGTAGGAGAAACAATAGCTTATCTGACAGCAGTTCTATTGTGCAGTGATGGCTCCTTCTGAAAGATCAGAATCAGACACAGTAAACTGGTGGCCCACACACCAATATTACAGCAAAAAAAAATATTATTTGTTGGTTTAAGAATAACATTTTAAATAGAAGAAAAAAAACCTAGATATCTTTCCCCCCATACTTCTGTTCTGCTCATTGTTTGCTGGGCATCTTATATGATATCCAGCAAATGCTCAGTCCCTGTTGATCAAGCCAGAACAGGAAGTTGTTGAAAGAAGGACAAGTTCAAAGGGTTCTTACTTACATTCATAGGGCTGCTATACTTGTAGGGTTGCACAGAAGCTTTAAAATAGTTATATTTAAAAGACTTTGCTGTATCATGTATGTGTTAAGGTAAAATAAGATAATAATATAGAAATAATACTTTTTTGTTTAATTTTTATATCGCCCTTAACATTACTGAATTTCTTTAATGTTGGCAATGTATTTATGTGTGCATGTGTTTTTGTACTACATGGATACGCAGCGCTGTACAATCTTACAATATACACAATTACATACAGGGAGGACAAGTGTTATAATAAATAAGTATAAATACACAGGGAATAAGTGCCATGTGGTCAGCGCCGGATTTCTTATCTGGGTTACCTGAGCCCCCCCATTCTGTGCCACTTAACCCCAATCCACCCGCGCATCTGAGTTTAAAAAATTGAATACTGCAATTCCTTGCATCCATCCTTTAGTAAGTTGCTGTCACACAACCAATAAGGTCACTGCATGCACAATTACAGGGATGTCATGGTGGCCAATGATGGAGAGAAATCTGACATATCTGGTTGTTACAGCAGTCATGCTCTATAGCTCAATCTGCTGCAACCAGTTTTACCCACACAGTACTGTAGGGACATCCTGGAAACACTTCGAGTGAAATGTATATTAAAAAAACATCTTTATTGATGCTTTTTATTAAAAAATAAACCCATAGATTTAGGGTGCCATTGCTTGATGCTTGATACCTTCTGTGAGTGGGTGACTACCACGAAATGCAATAAAGTAAATTGAAATGAGGTTATACAGTAGGAAGTAGGGAGTTCATCAGACATACAAATATAACAAGTGTGCAACTTTACCCATAATATACATCCAGGGGAGATGTTAACTCTTATGAAAATAAGCATAAATAAGAAACAAATAAATAGACAGGAGATCTGCTATATAATGTTCATCTTAAGGTGGCCATACAAGCACCGATATTATCGTACGAAACCTCGTTTCGTATGATAATCGGTGCGTGTATGGCATGTCGGCGAGTCGACCGATATCGCAGGAACCTGCTGATATCGGACGACTCGCCGATCGGACCAGTTTGAAAATTTTGATCGGGCGCAATAGAAGGCGCCTGACCAAAATTCTCCCTTCAGAGCTGAATCGGCAGAAGGAGGTAGAAATCCTATTGTTTCTACCTCCTTACCTGCCGATTCAGCCCTGAATGGTGTGTGGCGGATCTTACGATGTTTCGTGCGACCGATGGTCGTACGAAACATCGTCAGATCGCCACGTGTATGGCCACCTTTAGACCTGTGTTAGTCCAGTAGTTAATGGTATGTGATAGATGCCTTAGTTCTGAGTATGTTACCCACTTTTAATTACATATTGTGTGACTGTATGATCATCAAATATTGCATCCTGATTTCCTGATTTAAATTCACTCATCATGCCCAACAAACTATAGGTTGAATTAATCATCTGCTCTTAATGGTTGCACAGGTTCCACGTTTGTTGTCTGACCTGCAGGCAGTTTGGTTGGGTAGAAATGATGAGGAGCTTATATGACTGGTCATCCAACATCCACTGACAGCCAAGGACATAATAGGCCATAGTGATAGATTTCCCAAAACTATGTCTGTGACACCTTTGAGGGTGATTAGGATTTTGTCCATGTACATATAATTTCATACATTTCCCTGGAGTTTCTAGGGTTAAGCTTAGCTGAGCATGATGAACCTTACAGGTAAATGGCAGGTTTCTGGAGGGGGTTGTGAGGAAAATTGCCTTTTCATGGCTGTTTAATTTCCGTGAGAGTTCTTTTTATTCATGGCACCAAGATTCTCTTTTTATCTATTACTTTGTCACCCTTTTGTTAAGAGCCCCATGAGCCCAGTAAAATTTATTTTATGGTACTGGTCCCTGTAAAAAAGCATCCTAAACTCTGTTGCATTTACAATCAAACTTAATTTAAATGTGCTAAATGTCAAGCACATTATGAATTCATTTGCAAAGAAACACATAAAAGTAAAAGTAACATCACTGTTTAACATATTTAAATGAGTATATGGGGGTATTTATGAACAGTGCTCAGAGTATTCATTTGATGCATTGCATTTACCTGGAGCAAAGTGCTCTATTTTCCCCCCATTATAAATGGAGCAGTAGTTCAACAGGCAGAATGTGAAGCATACCAATTAAGATACAATGCCAGAGTGTGGCCTTGAGACTATAATTGCACCAGATAAGCACAGCACTGCATTTTGTAATTTTGTGTACATTTCACTCGGCAAAGCTACGTGCTGGCAAGCCCTGTGATAATAATTAATTATAATGAAGTCATATTTAATTGAAATGCAAAATGTGACACCTTTGGCTCTTTTTATATGATAGTACATGTCTCATATAAGTGTTAGGGATTACTCACTAATATCCAATATAAACCTTACATTTATATCCATAACAGAGACTGGCTGTTGGCCTCACATGAAGGCAAAAAAGCTCTATACAATTTTTTTAGGACCCTGCTGACCAGTGGTTTGACTGGTTATGGAAAACATTTCCTTTGTACACATAGTTACATAGTAGTTGAAGTTCTCCTTCAAGATCAACTTTTTGCTCAATTAAAGGTGCCCATACAATGAAAGATCCACTAAATTGGTGATGTCACCAAATAAGCAGATCTTTTCCAAATATGCCCACCTTAAAGATCACATTCCTGGGATAGAGGCCATTAGAATATTGGTCAGGTTGGCCTGTCTGAGGGCCCCGCACATGGGCTGATAAACTGCTGTTGGCAGCTTTAATTAGCCTGTGTATGGCCAAATTTAATCCTAAATTCTAGGTGTATCATTGTGAGTATTTATTGGTTCAGGTGTTGTCATGGGAGTTTGAAAAGGATTGCTAGCTAAAGAGAATCACTTTTGTAAATACCAAAAAAGATTATGTCTTCCATGTTGAATTAAAAATATATCTTTAAATGACTTCCTTAAAATGACTTCATTATCAGATTCACCATTAAAAACTGATAGTACAGTCTATTAAATGTATTATGACCAATACCAATACAATAATGCTACAACCAATAATGCATAGGATATTTACAGAGTTTTTTTATTCATACCCATTTACACACTTTGCAGAGATTAAACATCATGCACTGCCCCAGTGGATCTTGTAATCTAAGGCCCCTATCAAATACACACATATGCATTATGGTATATTTGGCTAATTAACCTGCCTGTATGTTTTTAGAGTGTGGGAGGAAACCAGAGTACCCCAAGGAAAACCCTAAACATATGAGAAGAACATACACACTTCTTGCAGATGGAGCCTAGGCCAGAATTGATCTTGGATCCCAGGACTTCAAGTAAGTGCTACCCACTTGGTCACTGTGCTGCCTTATATGTGTGTATCATTTATTTTGAGATTTATGCTGTGGATTTATAGTGTCTGCACCTGATTGCTTTGATTAATAGAATACAACTAGAATAAAATACAACTAATGCTTAGTTGTATCATTGTGTATTTTGGAGTATTTGGTGAGGGTGCTTCCAGGGAAGTGTTAAAGGACTCACTAAAGTGCGATAAAACGAGCACTATTTATAGCATGCGTTAAAAATTTTATTGCATCTTATTTTTCGCGTCTTAACGCACGATTCACGAAAAGGATACTTGTGTTAATTCAGACTCGATGCTGTTTGCATTAAGTTTTGTGCGGTATTTGGCACAGCGCGCACAAATTGTCACCGCGTGCGTTAAGCGTTATTGCACTTTAGTGAATCAACCCCTAAATGTGTATATGACTAAAATGCCATATTTTATATACTGAACTTACTGCACCAGCTTAAAGTTTCAGCATCTCAATAGCAGCCATGATCAGAGGACTTCAAACTTGTCAAAGGGATTCCCCATCTTGGAAAGTGTCAGTGACACTGGACATGCTCAGTGTGCTCTGGGCAGCAGTTAAGAAGCTAAGCTTAGGGGGTTGCCACAAATTTTCAAGAAGACAAGGTTTCACTGAAAAGCCAATGCTACAGGGCTGATTATTACATTCTTACACTGGTTTCTCAGCTGCCATGTAGTAATTATCTGTATTAATTACAAATTAACCTTATGTTGTGCCATTTGTATTCTTTAGATACAGTATATTATAGGTCGGTCCCTAAGCTCAGAAACTGACAGCAGTACAGAGCATGTGCAGTGAATCAGCAGAAAAGAAGATGGCACAGATCTTCCCTGCTAATGGGCTGTGGTTGCCTAGGGCTGGTACAGAAGCCCAAAACATAAACAACCTTTCTGCCCTAATACTTTAGTTAAGCTTTAGTTCTCTTTTAAGAGGAAGTAACTGCACATTAATAACGGAAGATAATTACTTTCCCAACTACCAAAAATATCATTAATTGATTCTGGAAGAATAGATATTGTCTCCAATGTTAATTAACAATATATCTGCAATCATATCAGATTCAAAATGACCATGAATATCTGATCTAATGGTCTATTAAAAGGTATTATAACTAACGCAGTAGTTTCAAGGCATAACCTTCATATAGTAATGATACTACAGCCAAGGACAGTAAGGAGATTCTTATTCTAAATTAAAAAAAAAAAAAGAGAGAGAGAGAAATAAACTGTGCCTTAAATAGATTCCTAAATGGAAGTAGGTATTCCATTATCAGGAGGCCTTTAATTGCTTAGAGCAATTAGTGCTATCTGTTCTTGTAACACAGCTCACTGTCATCTAGAGAGAGACTCTAATCTTAATGTGTTTATTTGCTTGGGAGAAAGAAATTACACCTTATACAAACAGAAACAATTCACCTTGTACTTTGAGAAATATATATGATTATAACAATAGTCTGTTCAACAGGGAATTGACCTCACAACATAATCTGTTTAGTTATCAAATAGTCCCTTCTATGTACTGTGCATTCTGTATGCTTTAAAATGAACATTTTTTTAGGTTATGCTGATCACAGAGTAATATGGTTGGCAGCTTAGTCGATCAGATCACAAACTAATATTTTGGCAGCCAAATTATTTCCAAGGAAGTTTGGCACTGGTCACTAGTTAACCCACAACTGGAAACAGTCCTTCTCTGCCACAGCTGCCCAAAAGGTGTCCCAACCAGATAAGTGCTATAAATAGGGCAGACAGCATGTGGACATCTATCATTTTCCTACTGGTGCAGTTGAGACACTAATGCCAAAATTAAGACTACTCCATGCATGGCCTTTAAGGCGTGTTACAAAATTACACAGTAAATATAAAAATGTAGCAACCATCTCAAAGGAAAATGACAGAGGTATTTTTAATTGGGGGGAAAACTAGTGATGAACAAATCTGTCCCATTTGCGAATTTGTGAATTGGCGGAAAAAATTACGTGCATGACTATCATGCATTAAGGTGGGTATATTAATGGGTTAAATAATTAGTACTATAGCGGCGTGATATTGCGAGAACGATTCAAATATTGGAACAAACTGCCTAACACTAGCAATACATTTTAATTAATAAACCCCTGGGTTCCATATAGGTGCAAAGTGACCAGAACACTGACCCAGTATCAGTGACATAGAGGGGGCAAAGGGCCACTCTACAGCGGAAGTACAATGTGTTAGGTGAGGTTAAAGAGCTTTATATAGAGCAATGGGACCTAATAATGGTGGCAAGGCTAACAGGTAAAAGGTCAGTCCCAAGAAGAAGCAAAGCAATGAAAAGAGAGCAAAATGTTTAATCAATCAAAAGGTCTTTTCCCGCATAGTAGAAAAGTGACATACCATAGGAATCTTATAGCAGTTTAATGAGGTCAGGGGTGACATTTTCAGAGGCATTACATTCAGACGTCTCAGGTGGGAGAGTGGTTAAATCTTCACTCTTATCTGTTGATATTCCCTATGCGGTTTCTTGACAGAAAACATTCAGACATGTAACTGCCTGTCCAGGGTTTCATTCTATGTTTGGAAAATGAATTATTTCCACCAAACCCCCTGCCAGTTGCTACCAGCCACCCCTGTCTCCACCTCTCCCTACACTTTTATTTGCACATCTCAGTTCGTGTCACCTTCTCTGCTGAATTTCCAAAGTGTTGTGACAGTAGAAGCCTACACAGCCCATTAATTCTTGTAGCTGTCTATAGTTTATTTTTCTAGCCTTCTTCCTGCTGGAGTGTGCCTGTCAATAGATTATAAGCTCTGTAGAACAGGCTGCCTTTTGAATTATTCCATCTTGTTTAATGCTGCATACTTTTTTCCTTTAGAATTTCCTAGTAGATGCTAAATAACTAGATTTTATATATACACACATGTGTAAATTCCTATCTCCCTACCATTTAGCAAAGAAAATGTAAATTTATGGGCTGATTTCAATATAAATTTTATATAAATGTCTGATTAAAATCCATTTTTATATGAAAAGTAAGGTATGCTAAATGTTATATAGATGCCCGCAGCACACGGAATAAGGGTAATATTTAATCATTGATGATTTCTGTGCATTTTAATATTGAAATGTAAAATAGCTTTAGCATTTACATGATTAATTCATTGTTCCTTTTTTGATATTCTTTATATGTTTAAATCATTTCTCACTCTCCCTTGTCCCCACTATAAGGCGGGAGAAGATGTTATAGGGGGCGGTTAACAAGACCACTGTGTAATAATGGGGAGCAATACTGCAGTTAACGGGGCAATCTTGTTAGGAACTATCTTTAAAGTACAGGAAGAATGCCAATATATTGGAAAGAGCCCCAAACAGTGGTAGCACTGCTCATCTAAGACTAGAAAAAGATAATGATGACAAGATGTGATATGCTTTAGCTCTAACATTGTTATACATTTTGTGCTAGTTCAGGACTGATCCTTTAAAATATTTGACTATGTTTCAGGATCCCCAAAATATGATTTATGGGGAAAATCCATTGAATCTTAGAATTTTTGAAGCTAACACAGCTTCCTGCATCAGTGTTTATTTTATGATATAATCTTGGAGCCACAGGCCTCTAGGTCTGATAGGTTGGCATCTTTTCATCCTTACATGAAACTCTAGTATTGTATATAATAGAAATGAGCTGCATCACACAGCAGGATAATGAGCAGTATATTGCAGTGACCGTGGGCACTCTGGGTTGATGATAGCTCCCATATCTTCCTATGCCTACCCCCACATGGCCTGCATCGAGCACATGGGACACTACTTCACATACATTTTATTGAAAAAAGTGTAACCATTATCTACTTAAATGGAGTCTAATAAGGAGTGAACCAAAAGTTTGGCCATTTTAAAGTATAAAGTTTCTGCATCCACCTGTTAAATCACCATGGGCAACATATCTGCCAAAGTTATCCTTTGTTGCCCTTACTGTTGATGAAGCACTTCATTTAATTAAACAATATTATGTTTTCCCTTCGACCTTCCCATAACTTATATCCAGTTGGATGTAACTGGCAAAATATGGATAGCTTGGGGGATTATTTAGAGCACCCATATACAAAGTTACTGGCATGTAATGCATCTTCTCCACCAGTGGAAAAACAGTGGCAGATTAAAATGCAGATACGGACCACTACTACCCTGGGTGTGCAGTAACTGGCACGAATGGCACCTACAGTGCATGATACTGAACTACCAGGACAAATTTTGGCATTTGGAAGACATTAGCACACTCTACTAAAATGACTGGTGCAGTGCCAAATGGCAAAATATAATTTGCTTTATTTGTAAAATAAGGATTAGGAATTGCTTTACTATGAGTAAATTCCTTTGGTCTTGCCAGTGCAAAGCACTGTATACTATACTAATATGAACTTTCTACTGCCTCATTCGAGATTTCCATTTTATTGAAACACATATTTATTTAATGATTGTATTTATTTTCATTTCACTCTGGCCCTGTCAGCAGCTGTCCCCAAAGCATGACCTCTCCTGACACATCTTCTCTCTCTCTCTGCAGAATATGATTCGCTGGTGCAAGCTGTCAGATTCTTGCCAACTGAAATTTCCATCAGAAACACATTTTCGGGGGATAATTACTGCACATTTAAGCATCAGGAATTTCTCTTATCTAGAAAATACAGAATGAGGTTCATTTTGCTAAATGCTTATGCAGCAGTCAGGTATAGATATAATTATACTGTGAATTTTTTCAGATGCTGCTGGATGGCCAGTCATTAAGGATTGCAGCAGGCATTAGTACTCTGAAAATGTACTCATTCAATTTCTACTGACTGCTCTTGGCTGCATGGCAGCAGTTAAGGCTCTTGGTAAAATTATTAGAAGTTGTATTTTTTATCCCTTGTAAAATCTGGCAAGAGTTTTGATTGTGGACTGTTCTTCATTGCTCAAGACTTCTGTTATATATTTTGGCCAGAACAGCCCTTTGTAAGATGAGGTTCTCTGGTGAGATATTTTTTCCTGTGTTTGTTAATGGTTATTGCTGTTTTAAGTTTGTGCTTGTTTAGCAGCCCAGTATTATCAGACTCCGGGATCATCAGTAAATTAAGTTTTATTTTTATAAGGTCATGTAAAGATACAACTTAAAATGGAGTGGACACTGACATTAGTCCACTCTGACCCTATATACGATTAACCATTAAATATATAATAATTATTGAGAGGAAGTAATTTTTCCAGGAAGTTATTGTGCCAGGCAGGAAGTTATGCCCTTGTATCAGCTATGTGGCAGTTCAGTATAAGTATAGTTCAACGCACTTCTTACATTTCCGCCATGAAATTTTTTTGTTGACAGGATGGATTTGCTCATTACTACTGCGAATACTTGACTCCTTCATACACTACACCAGTTCATCACAAGGGACTAGTGATGAGCGATTTTCTTTCACCAGGCATGGATTCACTGTGAAATTCCAGATATTTGCAAAACTGCTGCAAAAGTTCAAAACAAAAAGTCACGTACATCAAAAAAGTTGTGCGGTAGTTGCATTTCGCTAATTTTTCAGCAGTTTCACAAATTTTTTTTGCAAAACGAAATGGGACAGATTCGCTCATCACTAGAAGGGACCACTTCTATTTTCACCCTTCGATAAATATGGCCCTAAACACTATACAAGGGAATTTTTTTTTTTTGTAAGTTTTACCGATTTACGGACACTTTTTGTTTGCTTGTTTTCTGAGCCTGCCTCTTGTTCTTCTGTGAATCATACTCAGGCTCACTTTGATCTCTGCTACTTGTGAGAGTAAAAACACTACTACTCATCCAGGGTCACTTTTCATTCAGCACAACTGAATGTCAACATCCTCCATTTCCAGTTATTACTTTCTATAGACAAGTATCGGAAATGCTTTGTCTATGGAAGGCACTGGGTGGTGCCTGCTTGTCACAGAACTTGATGTTAGACACTTTGGTTTTGCAAAGTTTACTCACACGGAAACTTAGTGCTACTTCACAAACGCATATGTCGCACGATTTGTTTTGTCGCCCGCGCTTTTTTGACGTTACCACGCCCAATTTGACGTGCGACTAATTTTTCTGCGGCAAATTTTGACAGAAGTTTCGCCAATGGCGAATGTGGAAATTTGCTGCGAATCCATGCCTGGCGAAAAAATTTGCTCATCACAACTGAATACAGGAAGTGCATAGATTGTATCATCTGCTGCACTGGCCCTAATTAGCAGCTCTTATGGGCAACCAGAGTGCACCATTATTGTGTCCTACAATTTTCCAAGAGCCCCAGTCATTTTAAAAAGAAACTAATGAGTTGATCCAGAGATCTGCACCACTACATGGAACATGCACTTCTATGGATCCTATGCATAAATCATGCAGCACTTTCAGCTTCCTCCATTCATAAAAGCTGTCAGTGGTGACAGCATTATGAATGGGGAAAGCCTGTGGCAGCTAGGAAACCAATATCCCACAGGCTAAAAGTAAATGGGAAAAGTCTGTTTCTATGCAGAGTTGCTTAGTGATGGCTAGCAGATTTTAAGAACTTTTTTGAACACATAACTCTAAAAAATAAATATGATAAAACTATTATGTTGTACATTATCAGTATTGCTCCAGCTTTGAAGTTATCACTCCTCGTCCCCACAAGGCCAAGGGAGATGTAAAAATATCACAAAAAAAAAAGATTCACATTGAATATCTTTTAGTCAGGTTTATAAATGATTACAAAAATAAAAATATGCACCAATGCATACAGTTAGGAAAAAGGGATATTACAAGCTTAAACTAAATGGTGGCTTCCTATGCTTTAAATGTGTGCTGGTTCATTTACAAATGCAAGCATAACTAAAAAAAATAAAATGCTAAAGTCCAAAACTGTGAACACTTTGTGATACTCTTGCATCTATACACACTGCTTAGGCATGGGTGCCAATGCCCCTGTTCAGCATAAACTACATGTAATTGCATTCATAGATGCAAGAGAACCCTGGTGGAGTAGTGACCCCTGGAGGATAGTGACATGATGTCAAATCAGAAATACAACCAGAACAAAAATATACTAGATTGCAAGACCTGGCACGCAAATGCAACACTTGTATTTCTCTCACTACACAGGCCTCCCATATTTTACAGTGGAATTCAATAAGGTTGTTTCTTTTTCCAAAACTTTATTTCAATTACAACTTGTTCAAATGTAATTCTTGAGTTGCACAAATTACATTCACACCTTTGCTTCAGGCCACATTCTTACTTGACATTCCTTTCAGGCACAATTGCCAGTAGAAGTACAGATAATTACACTTCCCTTTTCATTAGGTTACATCTTCTTGAGTTTGGCCATCCCAATTGGGACTACATCCCCCTCATTCCTCTCCAGCATTCAAGTACTCTATTCTTTCTGGACTGCTCTCTCTTAGGTCCTGGCCAGGGTCAACCCTCAGTGTACCTTTGCTCTTTGAAGAGGACTTTTTTTTGGATATTGGCCTGAAGCACACAGGACCCCTTACTAGCCATGCACTAGCCCATCACATTTGTACCTGGCTGACTGGATATCTGTTGACAACCATTTCTTCTGCCTACTAGTTGGGATGACAACTGCTCATTCTTTCTACCCTATCTATCTTATAAACCTAGGGGAATATTAATTACAATGTCAAGTCAACATCACAGATGACGTTGCCTATAGCAATCAATGAGCAATTTGAATGTAATGGTCACCTTCAAGTTAGAAAACAAAAGCAAAAATCTGATTTGTTGCTATGGGCAAAATATCCAGTGATGTTGACTTACACACTATAATAAATATGTTCCCTAGTGCATGCTATAACATCCTTTATCCATCACTAACTACTCCTAACTGATTTTAGCTGGAAATGCAGACTGCTCTGACTCACCTCCTACAGGTAGATGTTGCCTTCCAGTCTGGATCCCAGAACTATTTAGCGTTGGCCTTTGTTCTCAACTCCAAATGCTACTTTCAAACAATACACCTATTTCACACATTACACAGTACAACCATGTCAGAGTTAACTCACATTTATACAGTACACATTCACATTAATCAATCACCTTTTCACTCCTTTACATGCTGGTCAGGGTTAGCTTTAGTTTTTTTTTTTCTGTAATCACCTAGATTTTCAAATAACTGGGTTGCACAATGAGACAATGGTTATTAAGGGTTGAGATCTGTATAAGATGTCTTTAACTAAAGAAAGGGACTGAATTTTTGCAATCTTTGTCCCCTTCTTTCCTAAATATGAGCTGTTCATTAAATGTTTATTTACTTAAAGCTTGTTCGCACTTTGGTCAATAATTTTAAATGTAGATTGGCTGTTTTGTGTACTTATTTTTAGAGATGTAGCGAACTGTTCGCCGGAGAACTAATTCGCACGAAAATCGGGTGTTCGCAAGTTCGCAAGTTCGCGAACTTTTAGCGATGTTCGCAATTTTGGGTTCGCCTTAGCTGGAGCCAAATTTTGACCTCTCACCCCAGAGCCAGCAGATACATGGCAGCCAATCAGGCAGCTCTCCCTCCTGGACCACCCCCGGACCACTCCCTTCCATATATAAACCGAAGCCCAGCAGCCATTTTACATTCTGCTTGATGAGTTAGCATAGGGAGAGAACTGTGCAGGGGTTTGAGGGACAGTTTAGGTAGCTTTGCTCACTAGTAATCTACTTTCTACTGCTCTGTATGTAGCTGCTGTGGGCAGCTGTCCTTCTGATCTCATCTGCTGTAACCCAATAATCCTTGTAAGGACTGCTTTTATTTTCTGATTACTGATTACAACAACGTATTTTTCAGAGAAATTTTTGCCCTTGATCCCCCTCCTGCATGCCACTGTCCAGGTCGTGGCACCCTTTAAACAACTTTTAAAATCAGTTTTCTGGCCATAAATGGCTTTTCTAAGTTTCAAAGTTCGCCTTCTCATTGAAGTCTATGGGGTTCGCAAAGTTCGCAAAAGTTCGCACTTTTTGGCAGAAGTTCGCAAACGGGTTCGCGAACTTTTTTTGTGAGGTTCGCTACATCCCTACTTATTTTTAGGTTGGTGCAGTTGAGGCAATGGTATCCTCTTTTACACTACTGGGTTAGTAGGTGACAACACCCGAAACCTACCCTATTCCTAGTCCAGTGGTGTAAGACTAGACTTAGCCAAGGCATTCTTGTTATTCCTTGTAGGCCAGATAGAAGGAGATCCATTCTGGAGGCATGAATCCATATATAAGAAAAGGATATCTTTATATTTTTATAAACTGGACATTAGGAGATATATTACATACCATTCCCATAGGTTGGGATACTACTACATACTAACAGTCTTACTGTTTTGGACTTTTTTTCTTGTAAATCCATGGGTTTTTCATCTTTATACATTTTTTACATTTTCAATAATGAACGTTAAGTTTTAATGTTGTATCACGGAGTCTGAGTTTGCCCTACAGCTTTTTATGAGTTAGATTTTTTTTCTCAGCAATTCTGTTTATTACATTTCTCATTTTTATATGAGTATTTTCCTACATGTAGGCCTTATATAGATCACTTTTAAAATATTACCATTTTATAAGTAATGTTACATTAGCAATGTCAAACCTTATTAATGATAATAAGAATCCATTATTTAAAGATTGTATTTGATATCAACTAGGTTAGGCTTAACCATGCTGGTAACAACGTAATCCTTTTTTTTATATTTAAAACTAATGTCACAAGTGACATTTTCTCTGCTGGTGCAAAGAAATGACTGTGGACTAAAAGCCAATATACAGTGCACACTGACATTTATGGTAACCACCTGTCACTGCACTCATTGGGAGGACTTCACCCTGAAAAGGCACACTTGAGTATTGGGTCAAAATCCATCAGTGTGTGCAGTGACAGGCAGATAACATTAATGTCAATCTAGAACGTGTATTATAAATCAACATACAACAAATCAAAGAGAATACTGCACCTTCCAATACATTGTCCCAAGAGACATAGGTCATGTGGGTGCAAAAAAGCACAGAAAAAATACCATGAATAAAAAAAATGTGGAAAAAAGCTCTGCTTTAGTTCAGTACTGCCATAACATTGTGTTCTGACAAGGAGAAATTGATAAAACAACATTTATTCCAATAAGTCAAGGGAGATATAAATAGTTAAAATACAATGAAACCATGGTGGCGGAATTAATGTACTGGATGCCAGTGTCCCTCTAATATGTTGATAACGCTAAAATACACTTCAAAATTTTAAATTAATCTAGTCTTTCCTTTCTACAGGATTGGGAAATTAGCCTTAGTGTGTCTCTCATGTAACAGAATTTAAGTCCAAAATCTGATGCAGATTATATGGGATACATGCAGTATCACTAAAAATTGAATTCAACTATACCCCAAATATTACTGAAAGGCATATATAACATAAATATTGCAGCATGCCAGACTCATATTTCAGCTTGTTTGATATTTTTCCAATTTTTCCATAAATTGTCAGTTAACTTCATAGAAGATTGCCATTTATCACATTTGAGGAGGAGCCCATATTAAATATGGGTGCAGCACCAAGAAAACAATTACAAAAGAGAAGAGGGCACAAACAATTTTTATTTTAAAAAAAGATGTCAAATTCTGGAGAAATATGTGGAGACTTAAGGGCACTATTGAGACAACTGAAGGTATGCCTGCAGCTTGAGATTAACTCTTTATTAGCCTTTCCTTCTCCTTTAATCTTGTTTAACACCTAATAAGCCAAATGATGCTTAAGGGAGATGGCACACCATGAAATTAGTTGCCTGTGGTAAATCTGCACTACTGCAGGTGGCTAATCTCCCAAAATGCTTTCCAGCAGCAATAATTTAAGTTATCGGTAGAGAATTATACACATTGCTTTGAGTTTCTCAAGTAGCCCAAAATTTCCTCATGTGGAAACTTTGGGATACTTTGGAAAGCCAAAGCAATTTTTACTTTTTCCACCAGAGATTTTACATTAGTGCTGGTGGGAAGGAAACTAGGGACTGCTTGTCACCCGTAGCAGCACAGATTTATTGTGGGCAACAAAACATCCCATGTGCCATTGCCCTTAACCTTACAGCATCAAAGACAACAAAACCTGACAGCTATTTGTATTATCATTATATGTCAAGGACTGGGATTTCCTTCAGTACTGTAAACTTGAAGCAGATGGACAGTTTCAACCCAGATTGTCTATGTAACTATGTGATAGAAGTATGTCCTATTTAACAACATGAATAGAAATAACTGAATCCTGCTATTTGTTATACAAAGATATGCAGAGTAATGTCATGGAGTCAGAGTGCTGACATTGTTGATGGCTGTTACAATATTTCATTGCCTTTCTTCTTCACTCTGCACTAAGTTCTCACATTCCCAGAAGAATGATACAGTCACAGTCACAATAAATGGGATAAAATAAATGGATATATAAATGTGTTCAGTGGACCATGGCTGGAACAAATGAAGCAGAAACTAAAAAACAATTAGGAGACCCCTACAGAGAAGTGCAGGAGAAGGCAGAATTACATAAAAAAACTAAACTAGAAAATAGTTATATGCAGTACTCTCAGAGAAGGACACAAGCATTCTTAGTAGAGGTAATTTTGATGAGCAGAGCTTCCCCATCCTTAGAGCTTTCAGGAAAACGTTGATGCCTAATTCAATAAGATATGTCCAAGTGTATCATCGTATGTAATACCAGTGACATGCTGTCTGTTTTTTAATGGGTTAAATATTAAACAGACAGTATACCCTCTTGTTCAAAATGATTTCAAAAAGTAGGGCTTGTCCCAAACATTCATTATACCTATTGTTTTGATCCAAAACTCTATGTTTTTTGTTATGTGGATATGGGGTTAATTTGCCTGCAGTCACAGACACTTGAAGACCCTGATGAGTTATTCAGTCAGAGATGGAAGTGTATTGATTTGGTGCACCAAGCATAGAATAAATCTGCATAAAACAGCTTCAGGACAATTGTCTGATATTGCCTACATCACAGTTACATTATATACCCTTACACAAACATCATTATCATATGATAATTCATTGCGTATTTATCATTACAGTCATGATTGGTTATTTAGATAATCTGTTGTTAGCGGGTCAATGTGCATCAAATTTCTCCTGTTTTTCATAAAAGATGCTTATATTCCCTAAATTATTGTGCTGGCATTTTCCTTTACTAGGTTATTTCTATCACCAACCCTGATTAATCACTTATTAACTGAAGTAAACTCAGTGCTGAGTAAACAAATTATTTGAACTAAATATGGGAAAAACTGGAGCTACTCCATGTCCTTGTGTGGTGGATAACAATGGACTCCTGCTTATAAAACACTCCAAACTAAGGGGATAGGGTTGTATAATGGTAATTTAAACTGATATTTAGATAAAGCCAGGGCCACCATGTTCTGCATCTTTACATGGCTGGGTATTTATAGTTAAGTGCAAATTTTTGCTTATACTGAATCAACTGAAAAAAAATTTTGGCTAACAAAATCATAGGCAAACTGGGGTAACAAGTGCAATGTTAGCAAAGAAATATAGCAATTTGCACCATTTTTTTCTGATAATCTTTTGTAAATGAGCTTTTTAAATAACAAGATGCAACATATGGTAAAACATTTTCAAAGATTCAATTAAAATATTCTGTCATCAGCAATGGAGTTTTCTTAGAACTGTCAAAAAATATCCGTTAAGCCTTGTCGTCCTTTAGGGCAGTTTGACATTTCTATCTGTGCAATTAGTTCACACAATGTAAAACATAATTCTTACATTCTTGCTAGGTGAACATATGTCAAACAGGCAATGTCAAACACCATTGTAGCTCACAGAAAAACATGCAGCATTACCAGCTACATAATTAATCTAGCTGAGAGCCAAAGAACTGGCTCTTCTCCCTCCTGCGCCATGCTCTTTCATACAATCAGCTGTCAAACTCCTCTCTCACAGCACCATCCCAGCAATTATATTATCATTTGTGCAATGATGGCCGTCAGAAAGCCTAATCTGGGTTTTCTTATCATGCAAAGGAAAGGGACACCTCAGTAGCTTCTAATTAAATGGTATACATTAGATAAATAAAACAACTTAGAAAAAAACCTGAGACTACATTTAAAGTGGATTGTTGGATTAATAAGGGTTAGTGTCAGGGGGGCACTAAAATGTTACAGAGATCCTCTATTTCACGCCGAGAGACTTCTATGGCATTTGGAGTTATAAAAACCGACATTTCCATGCATTTAGATAACATCGCTCACTGGGGTATTCCAATGAAGGCTTCAAACAGTGTGCAAGAAAGGCCTATGTGCAGGTTTTAAAAGAAAACTGTCTTGTTTATTTGAAATATATTGTATGTACAGTAACTTACTACTTGTGTGGCATTATTACAACTTCAGTGCAGTATAATTAGATTTTATAAGGAACAATAGAAATCCACCAAGCTGTAGTGAATATTGAAAAAATATTATGGATATTTTTTTTTCTTAGAGCTGTATTATTTATATTACAGGTCCCATTCATCATAGTTAGAAAAAGAGTCAATATGTAAAAATGGTAACAATTCTTACCACTTTTTCTATTTGTAAAACATTTATTTTGACATAAATGTTTTCACCTATTAGGCCAAATCATTTTTAGAGCTATTTTTATTACTGTAACCTATTTATAAAGAATTTTTATGTCCCCTTCGATCCAGGTATATTTGAAATCGCTTCCCCATTTTGGCCCTGACAAAACTTTCTTATTTCTTTCTTCCTAACAAGAGGAAAAAACTCTTTTTGGCAAAATGAGCCATTATTCTGAAAATCTGGTTAAAGTCATTAAAAAGCCGATAAAATAAAATTTCTTTAACATTTTCCAACTTTGACAGCATTTTCATTGCTTTAGTTACATACATAGATATGCCTCCAGTTTCTTTAGATATTTTTGAATTGAAACTGGCAAACATTTTAATTCTCTATCTGCATTTTCAGAGTAATTATAGAACTGTACAAAATATATGTGTCATTATACACTGAATCCAATTAACTGTAAAGATGCCAGGAGCCTAGGCGGGGTATGGCGATGTCACTATGATTGATACTACTTTACAACATCCTTATGTTAAGAGCCATTGTAAATGGTTATGGTTGCCAGTGATAAGGCAAGGCAGTTTATCCTAGTTCCATTTAGTTGTATAAAAGTGTTCCACTACTACTGCAATCTTTAAAGGAGAAGGAAAGACTAAGTCACTTGGGGGTGCCCCAAGCACTCGCAGCTACCCCGGGCTGGTGCTGTTCTCTTAACAGGGGCACCAGCCCGGGGTACAAGTGACTTGGGCTTTCCTTCTCCTTTAAGGCAGCCCTGGGCTCAGAAGTAAGCAGCTGAGTGCTCCTCATCCCTCATATACCTAGACCCTAGACCCATTTTTACCCACCCTACCCATTCTCCTCCTATTCCCTAGATTCAAATTTCTTTTAATTAATGATCATCCCAACGCTGTGACTCCCAAACTGATGGCAAGAGCCAACTAAATTTATACAAATAGCCAACACATTTTAAACCCTTGACAATATTAGGGTCTATGTGTCAAAAGTATATAGAAAATTATAGAACAAGCCTTAATATCATTTTCCCATTCAAAAAAGTAGCAAACTGGAGGAGTTTGTATGCTATGGATCTAACCCAGTGCTGTCCAACTTCTGTGGTACAGAGGGCCAGCATTTTTCTGGCCTATGTGGTGGAGGACCGAAAATGGAAGCCAATTTGGACCACTCCCCCTTTTTCAAACCACACCCACTTCAAACCACACTCATGTTATCACAAGAGCTTTTAAGACCATGACCACATTTATTGTGGTAGTGCAGCAAAAACCCAAATGTTTAGTGCTCACTGCAGGCATATCACCCTTCATTCATATGGGAAAGAATTATATTATTTCATATTAAGACACACCCTTAAATCTATATGCCTCCTCCCAGCATATAATTACACACCTTAGGGACCATATAATGACTATTTCCAAATGCTAACAATATTCCACAATACACCACGGTGTGAACCGGTGAACAATGTGAGGGTTTACGGTTTGAGCCTGAGGTGTGAACACTGCAGGGGGTGAACAATGTAGTGATTAAAAGGTGTGAACAATACAAGAGATTAAATGTATAAACAATACAGCCTGAATCTGAGTTGTAAACAATGCAGGGGGCTCTTTAATCTCACTACTGATACCATTTAAAGCTTACACAAAGATAAGCAGTCACATCAGCCAGACAGGTGGGGGTGCCCAGAGGGGGACTGCACTGATCTAACCAATGTTGTACCTTGCCTTCTCCAAGATGGCTGCAGGCTCATTGTACAACTATGAGTGAAGCTTTGCTATGTATCATGTTCTTATCATCTGTAAATACGTTGACTGTAAATTGGAACTGCTGTGGCTTCTTTTGTGTGTTGTTACTTCTCAATAAAGATATTTGTGATGCACATTAAGAAAAGCAATGTTCAAAACAAAGCATTCCATAGTCCCATAATAAGAGGCTCAGGTCTACGGTTACCAAACGGGGAGCTGTTTCACACACTACAGTGCATATACAGTACATGTCACCAGGATTACAGTATCAATCTACAGTTTATTAGAAAAATATGTTTGAAAAATAGTTTAAGCATACACAGAATTTTATTAATATGTTTCTAGTTTTTTTCATATGAGCATATAATGTTGTTCCCTAGAATATTCATGTATGTCTAAACAGCAAAGGCTATCGAAAACTATTATTTTACAAGATAACTACCTATTTTATAAAGGAATGAAAATGAAAGTTTTGGCAAGGAGAGAGGGAGAGCTGAAATGAGATATGACAGCGTAGCTATTTGTAGGAAACTGCACACTGAGTGTGAGATACTGTTCATCTAGTAGATGTGATTTAACAGTCGGGAGAGATTATAAGAAGCAAAATGTGATGCTGCGATAGAAATATTGCGGCTGTTTCCTCAGAAATAACAAGACAAAGCATACAGTATGTATATCTCTTCCAAGCCAATTAGACCTGGCATATCTACTGTATTTTGTAAGCTTAATTACACCCTACTACCAAGCAGCAATCAAAGAAGAGGCAGATTCAGGAGTAGAACTGTTTCTGTTACAAACCCACAATTTTTTCTTTACTGCTCTCTGCTGTAGGAGAGGGAAGACATCTATGTACTTTTATTCAGAGATTATACACAAAGCCACTCTAATACCACTATTCATAATTGCATGCTAAATCATAGGACAGCTTCACACTTTAGCATCAGGTAATGCAAATTAGCCGAAAAGTTTATAGGCATGTTCTTAAATTGCCTTTCTTTCCTGGCAATACAAGTTAGTGACTTTAGCATAGTTTGTCTCCTGGAAATATTATGCGGATCATTCC
Organism: Xenopus tropicalis; assembly: GCF_000004195.4. Classification (NCBI taxonomy): domain Eukaryota; kingdom Metazoa; phylum Chordata; class Amphibia; order Anura; family Pipidae; genus Xenopus; species Xenopus tropicalis. The sequence goes on from NC_030684.2 coordinate 76,662,029, forward strand.
TAACCTCCACATTATCCAGTATACCTGAGAGACAGGAATTACTGGAACTCCACCAGTTATTTGTATTGTAAATGCATGCAAGTGTGGCATTTGTTAGCAACTATTATATGACATGCAAGTTTGCCCTCCATAGAATAAGAGTTGACATATCTTGACAGTCAAGGGAGGCACATAAATGTGTCATGGCAGAAACAGCTGCTTGGATTTTCTTGCAGCCTATTTAGAGAAAAACCATAGCTCCATTATAGCATGGATATTCCCTTGTACTATGCACAATTCTGCTGGAACATTAAAGCACATAGTTGCCCTTTAAGTGTACTCCTTAGCAAAGGTTACTAAACCGCTTTGTTCTCTATCAAATTTTCTAATTACAAAGCAATGTTTTAAGGAAAACGCATACTATATACCAACCTTTCCTTGACTGCAGATGAAGTTAGTTTGTTTACAAATGCAACTGATTGTTTCTTCTTCCCTGTTTCACCTCACTTTTACCACAAGCACAAAGAGGTTTTGTCCTGCTTGCTAGGGATGTAGCGAACCCGCGCAAAAATGTTCGCGAACCCGTTCGCGGACTTTCGCCAAAACTCGCGAATATTCGCGAACTTTGCGAACCCCATAGACTTCAATGGGAAGGCAAACTTTAAAACCTAGAAAAGCCATTTCTGGCCAGAAAACTGATTTTAAAGTTGTTTAAAGGGTGCCACCACCTGGACAGTGGCATGCAGGAGGGGGATCAAGGGCAAAAACTTCTCTGAAAAATACTTGTAAAAAAAACGCCAAAAAAAGCGCCAAAAAAAAAACGCAAAAAAATAACGCAAAAAAAAAAAACCGCAAAAAAATAACGCCAAAAAAAAAAACGCAAGCTATTCCTATGTATATGCATAGGCAATAAAACGAAGCGAAAAAACGCGGCGGAAAAACCAAGGCGAAAAAACGCGGCGCCAAAAAAAAACGCGGCGAACCCAAAGTGGCGAACATCAGCAAAAGTCCACGAATTTGCGCGAACGCGAACACCCGATGTTCGCGCGAATTAGTTCGCCGGCGAACAGTTCGCTACATCTCTACTGCTTGCTAAAGTAATTAAGTTTATATACAATGGATGCCTGTGTCCCATGGCTTCTGTATGTAACACTGCTGGACACACACAGAGCTGCATAGATAGAGGCTCAACTCTTCATTCTAGGAACAGAAAGAGTTGCACCTCAGGGCCCAAGGAGTAAAACAAATTTGCAGAAGTTACAAAGTAAAAAAATGCTTTGCCTTTGTTTTGTACTTTGACCTTGGTATAAACCCTAATATTAATATGAAAATGGTAAAGGTTAGAGACTTAAATGGAGATAAATCAGTAGAACCAATGCCACAAACATAATGCACCAAATATAACATAAAAATAGAAATGAAGTTTATTAGAGGGAGAGGAATACTAAAACAAGATGTGAGTTATGAAGAGAAAAGGAAACCTATATAAAACATTGACCTTCATTTTCTTCCTCTAAATCCAATGCTACTTCCTACAATTCCCCCTAAATCTACTACAAAAAGGATTACAGTTCAAGGATAACCTATGCAGAGCTGTTTTAGATGTTATCTGGCTAAATAAATATGAAACATGAATCAATTAAACATTAAGTCAGTCACCATATAATATGTTCAATTCTCCATGAAGGACATAGAATATGCTTGAAAAATAGTTACAGCGCATGAATGATGTACAGTAGATTATACTTTAAGCAAAACATTTTATCTAGGGATACAGGATACATGGACAAATAAATAAAAAAGTTTAGACAGTTGGAGAACATAGCATATGCAATTTTGATTCCCCACATCTTCTTTGCTATTAATATACTGATAGATATGCAGCAAATGCTTGTTCCTCATTTTGCAAGCGGGCCAGAACAGACAATTCTAGACCTATCTGTCAGAGGTCATTCTCCAAACCTGAAGAATTTAGGACACTTACTTAATCCAAAAAATGATAAATGGAAATGTTTGGGTTTCCATATAGGGACACTGAAACTTTCAAAATAAGGGAAGAATGTCCAGCTTGCTGTTACCATGGTTATTGTGCTTTGCATTTTAGCAGTATATTCTACTGAAAACCTGTGATTTCTTCTGTTTGCAAGAAACTTTACATTATTGTGCTCTTGTGCTCATTTAGTACCTTGGAAAGAGGCAATAGCTACCTTGTGTTCCTAAAACTTTCCAAAACTGAGCGCAGAGACCTGTAGTAATTCTGCAATACTGAGGTTATAAATGACCCCTTCTAATAATCAGGAAAGGGTTACACTAGGTATGTAAGCAAAATATTTTAAAAAAAATATGACTTGTTTTACAGGCAGAAAAGTACGGGTATGGGATGGACATCTCCCATAGAATGTATTTTAATGAAGAACTTAAAATTGACTTTTTCAATTTGATAATCAAATAAATTAGGTTGAGGAGACTGCCTCATACAGACAAAAGCAAACAAAAGGAATTCTGGGAGTGAATTCCAAACTCTCAAAAAAAATCCTATAGGCTACAGCTCACCCACTGGGTTTAAAGCAGAAGCCAGGACAATAGCTGATCAGATTCCCAACTACAGACCGGTTTCGCCCTTCTTGGGGGCTCATCAGTGTAGTGCAGGGTTTTCTGATCAGCTTAGGTAGAGTCACCATGTGGTTCTACAAACAAATAAATTAGGTTGAGGAGACTGCCTCATACAGGCTTCAGCTTCAAACCCAGTGGGTGAGCTGTAGCCTATAGGATAAACCCATGTAAATGGGATTTTTTTAAGAGTTTGGAATTCACTCCCAGAATTCCTTTTGTTTGCTTTTGTCTGTATGAGGCAGTCTCCTCAACCTAATTTATTTGTTTGTAGAACCACATGGTGACTCTACCTAAGCTGATTAGAAAACCCTACACTACACTGATGAGCCCCCAAGAAGGGCGAAACCGGTCTGTAGTTGGGAATCTGATCAGCTATTGTCCTGGCTTCAGCTTCAAACCCAGTGGGTGAGCTTTAGCCTATAGGATAAACCCATGTAAATGGGATTTTTTTAAGAGTTTGGAATTCACTCCCAGAATTCCTTTTGTTTGTTCAATTTGATAATAAAACAGTACCTTGTACCTGATTCCAACTAAGACATAATTAATCCTTATTTAACGCAAAACAATCCTATTGGGTTTGAATAATATTCCAATGATTATTTTATCAGACTTTAGATATGGAGATACAAATTACAACAGGACCCTTTATCTGGAAAAACCCAGGTCCCGAGCATTCTGGATAATTACCTGTACAGTAATAACCACTACTCTCTTTGTGTTTTATTAAGGGAAATTAATCTGAAACAGATATGTTTTATACAAAATAATAAATGAGATGGGAAAAGAAAAACAATAGTTCACTTGCATAAACCAGTATTCCCCTATAAATGGCATTAAATGAAACCTTTTAACATCTATTAAAATAACAATTGTGACAAACACAATTAGAAAAAAATTTAAAAGCTACAGCAATTAAGTGCGCATCAAAATAATAACAGCATAACAATAAAATAACATAACTACATTCTTAGAATTACAAGTTATGAGTCAGTGAGGCTCCTATTAATAAATAAATACATTAAGGAGGCAATGGAATGTATGAAAAAATGTTGAGTTGATACCTTAAAACATTATCAATAATAAAAGGTACCAACATCAGTGGCAGTTGTATGGGTTAGATTCTTGTAACATAAAACTGCTTTTGTGCATTGTTGGCACCAGTTGTTTAGGCTTATTTACCATAGCCCCAGGCACAAGTGCAAAAAAGGGTGAAAATCAGTTACACAACACTTGTATCTGTAGCATTGCTGCTCTGTCCCCAGTATGCATTCATGGTAGAAGTAAAGGTTGTTGTGCTCTGTTCTCAATGCTTGGTGTGCTAAGTGCAGGACAATGTGTGAAAGTGCTAAAAATATGGCAGTTTCTATAGACTAAAATATGAAGTTCTATAGACTTTTTTAACAAATGTTATTTGTCTTTGTGTCTGGAATGTGTGACTGTTCCATTGAGCAGGGCAGTATCGAGGTCTCCTGTCATCTTCCCAGAACTTACCTGAAATCATGCCCTTCCTGATTTGCTCAACCCAAATAAATTCACACAAAGTCCAACATTGATTGTAAGGGCCACAGCTTTATTTACAAAAAAACAACCTATAACAAACATCATATTTATAAAATTGGTAACAGAACCCCAGGAATGCTTGCCGACAAACAACTGCACAGAAGTGAATGGACCACCCCTCATGCCAGCCACCAAGCACAGCTAAACTCTGGCAAATAAGAGCGGGTAAGCCTCACTCCACACAACCACCACCTTGGACCACTTGCCAGGGGGTGTTGAAATGTTCGCTACAATAACTGGGAACAAAGCCTCTTCCCACCTGGCAAGCTTTCCCTACTACACCCTGGCTGTGACAAACAACACCCCCCCCCCATACCTCATTATGGGCGCAGGGGTGGGATGTTCCCACTGCATGCCAAATAGAAGAGGAAGCACAGTTCCAAGACCCCCCTCCTTAAATCCTCTCATTGACCACCCCTTACCCTTCCCGTTTCTTCCTGGTGCACCAAAACCAGTTCCTATCCTCCCTTCCCTCCTGACCTGTTCAAGGCTCTCCTTTCCTTAATCCATTTACATCACTTTAGTGCACAGAAAATTATAGTGTTAATGGCCAATGATTTACCTCTATCCCTTAGTTATAAAGAGGTTGCCCAGCTAGGAAATTACCTGTCATGTGTACATGTCATTATCAGCCACAACAAGTACAGGTTAAGCTCAAATCCTTTGAAAGAAAGTGGTTCTGGCCCTGTTCAGGTCTTGCCAGAGTTCTGAGTCTTGCCAGTTTTCTCTTCTATTATTCAGCATCTGTACAAGAAGAACTTAACCCAGTCTTCCGAGGGGCTTTGTCCAGTATTGGCCTGCCCTGCATTTTGACCTACTTTTGTGTCACCTAGTTTATTGCAGTTGAACTGAATTCCGACTAAGCTAAAAGCTAAGCTGAAGTGTTTCCAGTTTCTTAAATCTCTTGCATCTGCAGAGAAAAGGACAGGCTAAACAGAATAACAAAATGGCCATTCCAGTTTTTCCTGGGTATAATTTTCATATTTACCCTGCTTCCCATACTTTGTTGAGATAACCCTGACCCTATTAATGGTTCTTTTCATGTTTTTATGACTTTGTCCTACTGCTCATAGGATTTTTGTCTATGTACTCCTTTGCAAAGGACAGTTCTGTAATTATTTGAATACTGCCTGACCCCATATGACACACCATGCTCTAGCTTACTGCCTTGCTGTTCATTCACCCAGTCTGTAATAGTGGCTCATAGTGACTATAGTTACATTGTCTATTTTACATGCAGTTATTTGAAGCCTCCTTACAGAAGGCCAGGCCATATTGTACGTCTATTTCCTGTCAGCAATTAGGCATCTAAGGGCTTCTTCTAAAAGGGAGAGGGAATCATTATAAGTTCAAGAGCACAATAGGAAGCTGACTGAATTCCCCATGTGTAGCCCTATGGGACAGATTGTGCAGAGAAATCTTTATATGCTTTTCTATTAACAATGTTCAATTTGAATTTCCATATGAATTTAGAGTTTTAAAATGAAAGTCTAAGTGACTTTCATTTTCTGCTAACACAGTTAGCTGTATTTAGGGATGCCAAGTTGACTATTTAATTGTTTTTAGTAGATTGTTTTCAGGCTGTTTAAAATGATAGCATGTTTTGAGACAATAAAGGACATTTTAGAATGTGATGCTAATGTACAGCTTGCCCATATAAAAATCAGATCCATCTTATTTATTAACTGAAGGACTGTGAGCACTGCGGCGGTAGAAGCATTTGCTTAACGACCAGCAAGGGAGGCAATATTAGAAACTGTTAGCTAAATTCATTTTTTCCATTATGAAGCAGTGAAAAGCCATTTAATTCAATTGCATGTATGCTGCTGGGAGATGGTTGGTGTTGAGCTCCTAGTGATAGCAAGGTTGTAAATGAAGATTAGTTATAATGCAGAAGTCTTATATTTAATGACAACAATCCAGCTTTGTCTTGACATGTTATCAATTTATATAAGCAAAAATGGCAGGTAATATTGGTATTTCAAAATCTTTATTTATTGATTTCACTTTTGACAGTGGAGGTCACTGCATGTAGTTACTGGTTTAATTGATTTGTGGCCTTATGTGGGAGCAACAGATCAACGTTCTATGCATGTTTTGTAAAACTTCATTTCTGTGAGCCATAATACAAATATTTGTTGATAGTAGATCATATATGTAGACAGCAAATGTATCCAATAAAGGCACATATTTACACAAAACAATTGTCTATTTTGTGCCTACATATGAGTTCATATTTTGACCAAGGTTAAGAAGCGAGACTGGCCTTCACTAAAACTAAGAGTGTATGTGCTAAGATGGTCAGCAAGAATCACTCAACCTTGAAGCTTAATTCATGTGCATAAAATATGAAGCAAAAAAATAGACTTTGTTAAGATTAACTATAAATATGGGCACCTAAAGAGCTGACAGGTTCACTTCTTATTATTCCCATCTTGTGCTTTGTGTTAGAAGGCTATTCCCTAGAAATTATTGCTGTATGATTCAATATATCGGAGCTCAGTGTCAATTTATGAGCTATTACATTATGCAATATTATTTAAAATAAAAATGCAAGAATATGCAATAATATAGCATCATATATAGCTTCCCTATGCCATGTTATAGTATTTTCATGTGAACTATTTGATTTGTCATGTACAGTACTAACCTTTAAAACCATTGGTATAAATACATTTTTTATACACAGGTATGGGACCTGTTATCCAGAATGCTCTGGACCTGGGGTTTTCTTATAAGGGGCATTTTCATAATTTGGATTTCCATGGGGCACATTCATTAATGTAAGATTAATGTACGATTGAATCCGAATACAAAAAAAAATGTATTTTTTCTAAGTTTTCGTAGTGTGCGTATTTTTTTGCGACTTTTATCTTGACTTTCCTCGGGCCAGGTTGGAGCTGCAGAGTGCCATTGAGTCCTATCGGAGGCTTTAAAAAACATGCATAGAAGGATCAAAGGTCTTCCTGCCATTTACAATCAGTCGGATATGAAAATTTCGTGACTTTCGGATCGCCAATATGATATTATCGTGACTATTACAATTTTTCGTAAGCGTTTTTGTGACATTTTCGATCATCAGAAATTATTGTATCTAATCCCATTTTGGGATTCAAACTCGTACTTTGATGAATCTACCCCTATGTCTACTAAAAAAATCATTTTACCTTTAATAAAGCATAATAGGATTGTTTTGCCTTCTATAAGAATTAATAATATCTTAGTTGGGATCAAGTACAAGATACTGTTTTATTATTACAGAGAAAAGGGAATCATTTAAACATTAAATAAACCCACTAGGATTGTTTTGCCTCCAATATGGATTAATTATGTCTTAGTTGGGCTCAAGTACAAGGTACTGTTTTATTATTACAGAGGAAAAGGAAATCATTTAAAAAATGTTGAATTATTTAATTAAAATTGAGTTTATGGGAGAGTTCTGGATAACGGGTTTCTGGAAAATGAATCCTATACCTGTACTATAAATACAAAAAAATATATCTCAGATTTTAAATAAACACACCTCAAATTCTCTGGCTTGTGTATGCTCTAAGGAGATGTGAATATGTACATACCAAAAATCAGCCAGTGGTGGTTAAAGAAAGGCAATATTAGACATTTCTAGAACTGATATATTCTTGCTGGATATCTTAGCATCTGCAGGTTGTGAGTTATTACAGCAACATAATTTATATAATGTGAGTTATTAATTAAAATGCGTATGTCATTTAAAACAAGTGCTTGGTTATGAATCTCATGAAAGCCCATCATTTGGAAGTGTATTGCAAACTATGTGATAGGAAAGATTATGTAGGCAGGGAATCCTCCAGGTAACTTGTGCCCTTAAGACTTGAGGCAATAGAATACAATTTGCTTTGGAACAGTTCAGACTAGAACATAAACATATTTAGATGAAGAGACAATACCTAAGTAATCAGTAACTATAGCAGGACCCACATGCTCACAGATTAGACCCAGGAAAGAATGGCCGGGGAGAAGGAAAGGTTTGTTTTATAACACAGAAAGAGCTAGACATTTCACAGCAGCTAATTTTAAGACTTAAACAAAGAGTTGCTAGAAAATAAATTTCTGCCTAAATGTCAAAGATTTATTTTCAGAGAGCAGCATCACGTGTTATATAGAAAGTGAACAAAGGCAGCTACACAATTTCTTATATGAGACACAAAAAATAGAGCTTTGTGGAAATGGAACAGTCGTTTATACTGTGCAAGTCAGTAGGGGTGGGAAGCACTGCAAGAAATGCTGGCAAGCTGGGTATAAAAGTTCTTTTAAGTAAGAATTTCAGGACATAAATTATTTACTTTGCTTTTCTTTGTACTACTGGGAATAATTCCAAGCAAGTTTATTCCCTAAAAACAGCGCCTGGAAGGCATCGTTTCTAAACAATCAACTGTACATTAACCTACATTGACTGGAGTGGCTTAAACACCCACAAGGGTTAGTTTATCTAAGAGAAGCAGATTAAATGACCTTGTTCCAGGACAGCTAAAGCAACCTCTAATTGTGTAGAGACTCTGATGGAGAAAAAGCTTTTAAACACTCCAGACATGCAATTCTGTTTGTATGTCACTGGGAGGGCAAGAAAATGAGTGACTGTGAGCAACTCAGGGGCACAAGAAGACGGCAGAAGTACATTCCACTTCAACTCTTTCGTTCTTTCTTTCTTTTCTTCTTTCTTTCCTTCTTTTCTCAGTCTAATGACTATTAATTAGATGTCCATGTAAACTGATTTCTTTCTTTCTTTCTTTCTTTCTTGCTCTAAGGAGACATGCAGATTTCTAAAGCATTTAAATAACCCAGTTTTTTTCAGATTATGCTATAGGGCTACTAGTCAATTCTCTTTATAAATGAATTAGAGAATATGGGCTCTGTTTGCTTCACTTAAAACCAATGGCAAGAGTATATATTTTTTATCATAATAAAACAGGGACCATATTTGTACAAAACATTATGAACATGTGTGAACGTTGAATTTCTTCCTTTGTTTTGTATTACAGTTGGGATACATTTTAGTTGGTTTCCCTTAACATAAGGGTCTTAGGCACAGTTGCTTTTATTTAGGAATAATAACTTGACATAGCGAGGTTATGCAATCCACGTGTATAATTAATTAACATTCCATTGCAGCAGCTGCAACACGCAGGCTCTCTTTACAGGAACTTTTAAGTCCATACCTGAGGACATACTTTCCCAGCTGATGCTCACTGTCTGAGACTTTCAAAGAAATACACTGGAGTCTTCTTCTGGTTTGCACTCCTAACAATGACAATGGCAGGCTCTTGTGTGACAGACAGCTGGATTTTAGAAAAACTAAACATTTTGCAAAAGAACCTGTTTCAGACTATTAAAATGTATGGCACTTATTGAAACCTGAGGTATCCAAGCATCCTATAACTAACCTATACAGCCTGGACCAATCTGTCTGGAAGAACAGGCAAATATTATTCCTGAATAGCATGCAAAGGGGGTACATAGTTACCCCAAAAGATTGAACTGCTAGTGCCGCCAAAGGTGACTCCAGAAAATATATGTGGAACTGAATATTTATGTAAACAATAATTTTCAATTAGCATTAAGATATTTTTTAACGTTTCATAACGTAGCATTAAAAATCTAATTCTGAGGTTTCCGTGCTATGAAATAAACATATCATAGAACATAATTTTAGTGTAAGATTGTTATTCAGTAAAATAGCAAAAATTGCCAAGGTCTTTATATTGTTGCAAAGCACTGTAATAGGTACTTGGTCAAACTGGGAAAAAACACATCATAACGAAGAATTGCTAATGTCTTCAGCTACAAATGAAAATATGCAGAGAATGAATGTTCTATCACTTTCAGTTAAAGGAAATAATAGCAGTTCTTTTTTTTCTGTACCTAAACCTCTTACATCCCTTATAAACATAGATTCTACACAGTCCATATAATCCTTCCAAAAGGACCTAAGATAGTTGCTGCTCCATATATAACAAAATATATACTGTACACAGTATATAAAACCTGGAATGTGACAAACTTCCTTTACTTCCCAAACTATAATTAAATCAGTAAGGTTAAAATTGAGGCTCAGATGGGAAATGACACTGAAAGAGCTTTCACCTCCTAGAGACTTTTGGCCTTTTCTTGTATCTCCCTTAGGGGATCCCTGCACTGCCTGGAAATGGCTTTGCAAGTTTCTAACTCTATATTCCCTGCAGACCATAGAAGAGATGCCACATACATTCATTTGATTATGGTTTTTTAATCATGCTAGTCCAATTATGTAAATACAGCATAATGGAATTAACTGACAGTCAGTAAATTTCCCTTTGCCACTGTTGAACTTACCCTACATTATTGATAAATACAGTCTTTCTAATGGAAGGGCTTCCTGCTCTATAAATACATAGATTCTCCATCCAGGTATCTGGAATCTTTAGAACATCTATGTTATTAATGTTAAAACACCCTGATTTCACCCTAGTTTTAGAATCAAACAATGGAGCAGCTGCTTATGTTTCTTTTTATTGCCAATACATTCCATACCAATTCTGCTTTTACTATATGTAATTTTATGTAATTAAAATACTAGCAATACTGACAAGAGAACTGGCTATATGTCAATTGAGCGTATACTTTTATTTACATAATGGTATTATTTTGGATTCAACTTTAACTATATGCAACTTTGACAAATTATTTATTCAGTAGAAGCACAGATATCTGTACAGGGATAGAACACAATTATTTCTTGTGCTTGTTATTATTATTTTTATTATGATTAGTATGTACAGTATGTATTTGTCTTTCTGAAGCATTAAAAGGAGAGAAGTATACTGTGTGGCTGGTGCATTTTACTTCCATTAAAGGTGTCACTTTACATGACATTGTTGCGATGTCTCAAAACCCACTTCAGTCCTGTACACTCTCATGAGTCTAGTCCAATGATCTCCAACCATTGGCTCATGAGCAACATGTTGCACACCAACCCCTTGGATGTTGCTCTCAGTGCCCCCAAACCAGGTAGTTATTTTTAAATCCTGGCTTAGTGGCAAGTTTTGGTTGGATAAAAACAAGATTTACTACCAAATAAGCCTCCTGTAAGCTGATAGTGTGCATAGAGGCTGCCTAATAGCCAATCTTAGCCCTTATTTGGCACCCCCATAATTTCTGCATGATATTTGTGTTGCTCCCCATGTCTTTTTACATTTGACTGTGGCTCACAAGTAAGAAAGATTGAGGACCCCTGGCTTTAGTCCATCCACAGAGCGGGTTTAAATTAATAGTGTTTGGATGGATGGTTTTGCATCAACTGGAGAGTTTGATTGGTGGGCTCTATTTCAATTGTGGGTAAAACCCACACCATTATATCATTCTTTACAAGGCATCTACGTGTATGTTCTGCTGTTTGTTTAAGAAACAATACAGTACGCAGTACTAGGCTAAAATTTATGCGGTGCAAAGGGTTATTACTTTACCATTTGCAGTTGATTTTCCAGATTCTGTAGAACACTGCATAGCCATGTATTAGGTACATTTACTAAATACGGGTATGGGAATCTAACAAAATGTTTGAGACTTGGAGTTTTCAAAATAAAATATCATTCTTTGAGTATACTAAAAACACTGAAACATTAAATAAACCCAATAGGATTGTTTTGCTACCAATAAGGATTCATGCAACTTAGTTACCATCAATCATAAGCTACTGTTTTAATTTTACAGAGAAATAAAATATTGTTTTTTTAAAAATTGATTAAAAGGTACTCTATAGGAAATTACTGTCATATTTTGAAACTTTCTAGATAATAGATCCCATACCTTAAAGGAACAGTAACACCAAAAAATGAAAGAGCTTTAAAGTAATAAAAATATAATGCACTGTTGCCCTGCACTGGTAAAACTGGTGTGTTTGCTACAGTAACACTACTATAATTTTTATAATAAGCTGCTGTGTACCCACGGGGGCAGCCATTCAAGCTGGAAAAAAAGAGAAAAGGCACAGGTTACATAGCAGATAACAGATAAGTTCTGTAGGATACAATAGTGTTTTATCTGTTATCTGCTATGTGCCTGTGCCTTTTCTCCTTTGAATGGCTGCCTCAATGGCTACATAGCAGCTTATTTATATAAATTATAGTAGACTTTCGGAAGTAAACACGCAACTTTTACCAGTGCAGGGCAGCAGCACATTATATTTTATACATTATACACTTTCATTTTTTGGTGTTACTGTTCCTTTAAGGGACAAGTTGGCCTTTTAACTGCATACTACATAAACACCATGCAGATTTTATATTGATTTTAAGGGATGATCTGGCTACCTCAGCTGATTCTTACATGGTAGCATTTCTCTATATGGAATGTGCATTGTGGAGGTTGTAGTACAAACAAATTATTTTTAGTACAAAAAATTGCCTGAAATGTTATGCAACCTGGTGTCCAGAATGTTCTAGTTTCGGCTCTTCCCTTTGATGACCAGCACTTAGCCAGGGCCCCCTTGGCATATAACAAGGTCACAAATAGATGAAAATACAACCATAGTCTTAAAAATATATACGGCAGAAAATAAGAGTTCATCCAAAAACTCTGTATAATTTACCGTCAAGCCAGGAAAAATATGTTTTCTCCTGAAATCTGGACCAGTTATGAGGGGCATCAGCATTGTTTGGGAGCTGCTGATTTACTTTCTCGGCTGGGCTTATCATCAGTTCTGTCAATCTGATCTGACTATGAAATTAAGAAAAAAAGAACTGCCATCTATGGGTATCTTTAGACATCTGTAGCAATCCAACACAGATTGCCATATACCAAAGCTGTATTATGTTAAATTGCATACTATGAACCTGCGTGTGACTAAATGGGTTTCAGTTCTATAGTACCGATCTGAAAAGTCATATCTTACTGACAGGACTGACAGCTGGTCAGGCTGCAGCTGGATTTAGAATAAGATTATAGTGCAGGATTCATGTCTTCGTCTAAAGTGTATTTACTGTGAATGACAAGCCTGTGCAGGTAATGTGCCAAGATAGGCTGGCAGATGGGTGAAACTAAAAGACAGTTGGATGCTGCATGAGTGCATGGGGAATATTTGCGGCCATACTTTAATAGTTTAAGGTAATTTTTCTTTCTTTTATTTTTTTTAGTTAAAATGGCCAAGTATTTTGGCAGGCTCGCTTTCAAAGGGTTAGTGGTGTTTCACCATTATTGCCTCATTGCACTGTCAAACCCTGTAATTAAAACCGTGGTGTAATGGCATAATGGATCTACTTTACAAATTAATGGTGCATCATATGAGCCTCTTGCTTATTCTAATTCAGTCCACGCCCAGAGACATTTATCAGACAGATTGTAGTTCACTTCCCCCCAATGATCCTGCTCACATAAAGCCAACATTACTGTGTGTACACTTCTGTATAGAGAGAATTAAGGCACAATTAAGTTCTTTTGGCGCTCATGAACTATCAAGGTTGAAACAGAATTGTCTTTACCACAATATATCTGTGCACTTTATGTTGGGTGTAAGAATGTATTTTGAGCAGCTATTTATGGTATGTGTGTATCAGTGTCTCTAAATGTGACTGTATGAAGCTCCTACCTGCCTATGAATTTTGTCAGCATAGCTTTAAATGCACAAACGTGTGTTTTTGTGTATGTGTTGGTATTAGTACAGAATATGCTATAAGCTATTCATTCTCTTTATAAAGTAATGCCAATGTGCATATACTAACAGGCTTGTCTACAATATCTTTACGGTATCTGCATGCCTGCAGCATTTCTCAACGTCTCTGTGCCTGTGTTCATCCCTCTGTATCAATGAGAACGGAGAGAATTTATGTGGAATAAATTTCATTTTATCACACACATTTCAGACATTTTCCTTCAGTGAGATTTAATTTGATTCTCTGGGAATAATATGTGGATGAGTTGTTCCAACTGGTTTTTATCTGCTGTCAAATTTGAGGTTTCAATAATGCTGTTCGTAATAGAGGAAAACATAACAACAGGAAATACTGCTTCAAAACAGCTTGCTGCCATCACATGGGAGGAATAAACATGCAAAGCAAAAGCTAAGGATTCTGGGAAGAACACTGGTGCCATAAAATCCTCATTTCCCTATAGGACTAAAAAAATTGACCTATTTTCTTTGCACTATAAAGGCCACTTATTGCTGTCAATAAGAAACAATTACGCTTTAGCTGAATCTATTTCATGAGCTTACCTTTAATTTTAGGACTGTTAATAACACTTTAATAGTTACTGTATTTTTCTATTGAGCTTTCAGTGAGTTTCTTCATTAATGGCGAGTACATCAATATGTTAGTGAGGTTATCTTCATTTATTTTAGGCATATCCTTAAGGTGCTGATCTTAGTTTCAACTTTATCCAGATCCATTCATTGAACCTTGCAGCTTCATTACTTCCTGACGTATTAAATAAATGGTAACTGTATTGGCACTGAGTGTTGGGAATTATTCCTAGCTACAGAGGTATCATTTCTTAATTCTAGGGGTATTTAAATTACTGACAGTGTAATCCACTGGCGCAGTAGGATATTCAGAATTCCCAATGAACTGCATGTTTTCATTGCATGAATCACAGCACAAAGCCAGTATTTTTCTCTGAAATAAAAATCCATTGATATTTAACTATTAGCATTTGAAATGCATGTTATAAAAAAAGGTTTTTTTCTGTCTGACATTATTAAATTGTAAAAGGGAGATTATTGTTTAATAGAGGATAAGGGATATTCAGCTTCACAAAAATTCACAGCACATTTACTCATTTTAAGCTCTCAATTTATGGCCTAATCAGCCTTATTGATCACAGAACAAAGCATAATTTCACTGCTTCCAATTCACAGTTTAATCAAGTTGGCTAATGCCAGAAAATTATATGCGGTACATACAATCTGCTTTCAAATTAGTCTGTGGGTTTTTAGTAACAACCAAATTATCTGGGCATCATTAAGCATTCTTCTATCCACCTGGCTCAACCCCTCTAAAGGACGTCCTTTGCCCTACACTTGGACTTATACCATCCTGGAAATAATATTAAGCCAACAAATGTTGGGAACTATCAGGCTTCAAAAAAGATTGTTGTATTGTAAACATCTGTTTCATCATTAGGTGATTTTATACTACACAAAATAATAATTCCATATTTATTAGTAGTAGTATTATAATAATTCTACCAATTTACCAATGTACATTTAATATACATCAACATTTTCAGTGGTTTTAAAGTTATTTGTAAACATAATTGCTCTGAAAAGCAGTTTCCATTTTCTGCACTTCTGGTCCTGACTCCTGAAGCACAAGTCAGCTGATTAATAGACCTAGAAGAGAAAAATAGTTAGGGGAGCACTCAGTTTAGGGGAGCACTCAGTTTCCAGCTGTGAACGGTACTCGTGCTACAACGTCTGTCGCGCCCCCGGTCCAGGCGTGTTCCAGCCACCATATCAAAAAGTAAGTATATCCAGACGGAGCACCGGGACCGTTTCTTAGTTTAAAATATCCATTTTATTAGCAAAGTTAAAATCATCACAATTTTATGTAGCTCGCTTGACGCGTTTCGTGGCCCATGCCACTTCCTCAAAAGCTGCTAAAGTGACCCGAACCACCCATTCTTAAATCCACACCCTAAGTGTCCCCGCCCAATACTATATTATCATATTAACCCCTTACAGTCTAATATATAAAAGCATAGTTAAAAACATCATTATCAAAAAGCCACAATAAGCATCATGCACGAGCCAAACATAGACTCCATATTAAAAAATTCATATAAGGTAAGTAAATAGTTAGACCTATATAGTACTAGATACGTCACATGTCTATAGTGATGTATGAAATCCCACAATAACAGTAGCTAAACCATCTAAAGCACAGGGGAATATTATGTATTATTAGTCAATCAATTGACTGGCTCAGGTAAAGCAAGATACTTCCCATTCTCTATTAAGTCCACCATACTGCTCTACTGTCTTTAGATGGTGGATCCAATACACTTCTCTTTCTGATAATTTGGCACCAGAGTCACCTCTCCTAACATTCCATCTGGGTCTATCTATGACCTGAAAGGAGACTGTACCCCTACTAACATGTGCCTCAATGATGTGTTTCGCAATAGCCGATCCCTTATCGTTCCTATCAATAGCAGAAAGGTGTTCTAGAAACCTTATACCGGCAGACCGAGTAGTTTGTCCTACATATTGTGCTCCACAACAACAGGTGGCCAAATAAACGACTCCCTTGGTTAAGCAATTAAAATATTGGGGAGTCTGATACACCCGTCCAGTATTGGAGCTCATAAAGCTTTTCGAAACATTTATAACAGAACAGGCCTTACACCTGTTCCTGCCACACTTAAAAGTGCCTTTATGTCGCAGCCAGACAGTACCTTGTTCATTACGATTGGTTGAATATAAGCTCCTTGACACCCAAGAGGCTATATTTCTCCCTTTCCTAAAGACAAATAGGGGTTTCTTGTCCAAAACACGGCCTAGAACTGGATCCTGTAACAGGATATCCCAATGCCTACATACACTTCTTTTGATATCAAAAACACCCCTTCCGTAGGAAATGCAAAATTTGGGTCTAAGCCGATATTTTTGTTCATTCGCATCACCAGTCGTTGGCCTTATTTGTTTATTATTAAGACTTTCATTTTTGTTTTTATATTTGTAGTTTAATAAATCCTCTCTATTAGTAGCAACAGCTTTCTCGTAAGCCCTTTTGATATCTACCGTGTTATAACCCCTCTCAAGAAACCTATCCCACATAAGCATGGCCTGCTCCTGAAAAACATCCCAGGAGGAACATATGCGTCTAAGACGCAGAAATTGTCCCACCGGGATGCCTCTCACACAGGATTTGGGGTGACCACTAGCTGCATGAAGAATAGTGTTACGTGTAATCGGCTTACGATAAAGACCTGTAGTAACCTTCTTATCTTCAATAGAGAAAGTAACATCCAAGAAAGGGATCTTAACCAAATCCGTCTCAAAAGTAAATTTGATACCCTCCACTGTATCATTACAATACTCCACAAACTGTCGCAAGGACAACTCATCCCCATCCCACACCCCTATGCAGTCGTCGATATAACGATAGAAGCAGACAATCTGCTCACGGAATTTGTTCAATTCACCAAAGACGTGGAGCCTCTCCCACCACCCCATGAAGAGGTTGGCATAAGTGGGCGCAAAGGATGCACCCATTGCGGCTCCACGTCTTTGGAGATAGAAACTGCCGTTAAAAAGAAAATAATTAGTATGAAGCAAAAAATCAACTGACTGCATAATAAAACCTATCTGGGCGGTTGAAAACTTTTCTCCCCGACTTAACCAAAAGTAGACAGACTCTAGACCCACAGTATGATCGATGGATGAATATAGAGCAGTCACATCCATAGTAAACCATCTATAAGTGGGCTTCCATTCTAGATCAGCTAACTTATTGATACACATAGTTGTGTCTTTAAGGAAGGTTGGTAGGAGTAAAACCAGGGGAATAAGTAGCCTATCCACATACTGGGAGAGACCCTCATTAAGGGCTCCAATGCCCGCCACTATAGGACGACCTTTTACATTCTCTAGGCTTTTATGAACCTTCGGCAAAATGTGAAAGATAGGAACTACAGGATGTGTACAATTTAAATATTCATACTCCTTCTTATCCCGAATCCCCATACTAAAACCCTCAAGTAGCAAATCACCCAGCTGTTTTTGAGAATGTTGTGTGGGATCATTAGGTAGGGGGGTATATGTACTCTCATCTAACAACTGTCTCATGACCTCACTTTCATAAGTGGTGGCATCCAAAACCACCACTGAACCCCCCTTATCAGCTGCCTTAACCACAATATCTTTGTTCTTACTCAGAGATTTTAGAGCTCGACTTTCGCCCACTGTTAGATTCTTATATATGGGCCTATTGGGTTTTTGTTGCCAACTATCAGCCAGATTTTCTATGTCTCGTTGGACCAGCTTCTGAAACAAATCAATATGGTAACTTTTAGACTGAACAGGATAGTATCTAGACTTTTTCTTTAACCCTGAATGTACTATAGGTGCGTCATCAAGATCTGCTACCCTATTCTCCTCTTGGAGATCTTGCAATACCTGTACTGCACATTCATCAAGAAAATCCAGGGAAGGAGGACCTATGTCCTGCATAACAACATTAGAAAAGTCAATAGAGTTATCCGTTGTAAAGTCCACCTCATTATCACGAACCAAATCTGCACCAACTGGTTCCTTTTCCCCATTTTCACCACTATAGTGTCTACGTAGAGTAATTAATCGGATAAATCTGTTCAAATCCAATATAGCCATAAAAGGATCGCACTGTGAATCTGGTATATAATTCAACCCGCGTGCAAGTAAATTCAACTCATCACTCGATAAGACATATGAAGAAAGATTAATAACATTTGTCTTTTCCAAATCAGCAGACCGCGAATACAATAGGGATGAATGTGTTACCAATTCGGGGGGTTCCTGCGACTCAACCCCCTCCTCCTTCCTGAGAACACCAAGGACTTTCCGTCTCCGTCTACGATTGCCCCCGCGTCTCGAGAACTGCGCGTTCTGACCGGGTCCCTCCGCTGTTGGAGACTTCTCCCCCTGTTGGTCCTTGGGGTTCTTTGGTCGCGATCCTCGTCTAGATCTTGCTTGCTTGCTTGCTGTGCGGTCCAAGTCTGATACTAAAAAAGAAGAGGCAGAAGAGGGGGGGGAAGGAGAAGCTGAACTAACCAAACCCCCTTCCTCTTCTGAGTCGACAAATTGGACAGACCTAGTCGACTTCAGTATAGAACGTGGGGTAGAAACATTTCTAGAGCAACCAGCGTTATATCTCTTATGCCCCTGTGGGGTCGGTCTCTGTGATCTCTCTGACCTCCACATGTATACCAAATTATTTTCATAATCCCGTTTATCCCGTTGGAATTTGTCTCTCTTTACGTTCTTAATAGTTCATAATAGATAGTTCTTAGAAGAGAACGGACTTTTGCTATAGCTCTTAGAACCAGAGAACAGGAAGGGATAAAAAAAAAAAATAGCTTTTAGTGGTCATTGTGTTTATAAATAACAATTGACCTTTTTATACTTATTGCTCATTGTTCTGTATTATAACATCAGGGTTTGATCAATGTTGTGCTATAAGACCATGGCATACCATACTTTTACCATAAGTGCAAGGTTATGCACTTTGGTGGAATAAAATATATGCATGTTTACACTAAGGGGCACATTTACTAATCCACGAATCCGAATCCCGAATGGGAAAAAATCGGATTGGAAACGAATTTTTTGCGACTTTTTTGTTGCCGTCGCGTTTTTTTCATATTTTGCACGATTTTTTCATCGCCGTCACGACTTTATCGTATTTTGCGCAACTTTTTCGTCGCCGTTGCGATTTTTTCGTATTGAGCAATTGTAAACGGCGGAAAAACCAATCTGATTTTTTGGCGACAGTGACGAAAAAGTTGCGGAAAATATATGATAAAGTCGTAACGGCGACGAAAAAATCGCGGGACATACAAAAAAGTTGTGACGGCGACGAAAAAGACACAAGAATACCGATCATTACAAAAAAATGCGTTCGGATGCTTTCGGTCCGTTCGTGGATTAGTAAATCTGCCCCTAAATGTTAGTGTTTACCCTAATGGAAAAGGATCTGGAGTTTGTTGTGGATAACCAGCTGCATTACTGTAGGCAGTGTCAAAGTGGGTAAAGTATTACATTTTAACATTAAATGAAAAGGCATTTCAACAAAGGGAAATTTGATTTAGAAGATATCCTTATCAAAAGACAGTTTGTGGCCTCACCACTAGCTATTAAACCCATGTTTGCCAAATAAGTAGGTAGTACACAATATAAGTCATCAAGCAGTGCTCATTGATGAGCATTTTATAACAGACTTGGCAAAATGTAAGTCTATATTGCTATCACAACCAAGATGCATTTATGACCTGAACGTTGTCCTTTACCATTCAAGAGGTTGATGTGATGATCTTATTTATATTAAAAAGGTGAATTTCAGACAAATAAAAAAAGAATCTGAAGGCAGAAAGGATTGGAAGGTAAATCTATTTAAGTCTTAATGGTACTTTTTCTTTTATTAAGGTGGTCTTCAGTATGATTTTTTAAATGTTTCTGGAACAGTTTCTACTAAAGTTCAGATCTAAACGCTTGTTTCTCTCTTCATTACAGAATGAATATATTGTTGATTAGCTTAAAATTGTGGGGGTTCTTGGAAAGAAATATTTGGGTCATGTCTGTGCTTAACTAGGCATGATCTGGCTGGATTAGGGGTGTGGCATAAATTGTCTCTCCTTTTCAAAAACAATTTTGCACATGATTACAGCAATAACAGTAAACCACTCTACAGAACCTTATTTACATACATATTCCACTAGCTGTTTACAAACGATTCAGAAATTATCTAAATATTTTCCAGTATAAGTACATACATTGTTATGTGCAAGAAAAATATATAAAGTACTTTTTACAACCAGCATCTTAACTGTTATAATGTGCCTTGGGGATTTCTTATGTGATCTATTAGTGAATTGGAAAACTACAATTGCAAAAATGAATCTGCCTTTCTACAGTCTTAATGTTCATTTTATTACAAATGACACATATGGGAGGGTCTGGTCCTAGGTGCTCCTTTTATATCACATTATTTAAGGTATAATATTCTCATTTAATATAAAAAGTACATAAAATGCCATAGTATTCTACTCAATAATTTTTCAATATGTTTTTATGGTGTAAAAATGATTCTGAAAATCTGCAGGTGCCATTAAGAATTAAGTTTCTTCATCTTTATATGCCTTATGCCTCCATGCTCAGATTGCTAAACCTACAGCTGGCATGGGTGACGGTTTCATAGCAAGAACACTATTAACCACAAAGTTACACATTCTCCACACAAACGAAGGCTACGCTGTGCAGTTGCAGGTAAAACTCAGTTCCCTTGTAAAATGTATAATGAAGCAGTAGAATTGTTAATGAATCAGATGAAAGTGAGTGTAGGACTGGCCAAACTGGGGATGACATAGTTGGCCAGCTTGAATATTTTGTAATATATGGTCAAACAATCCCTGTTTTGCTTAAAGGAGAAGGAAAGGCTAATAAAGAGTTAATCTCAAGCTGCAGGCATACCTTCAGTTCTCTCAATAGTGCCCTTAAGTCTCCCCATATTTCACCTGTTCAGTTGATCAGAAGCCAAACAGGAAGAGAAAACGCTGAGCTGTGTAAAGAAATTTCCCATAATGCCTCACTCCTGCACCGAGGCCGAGACCAAGTGTACATGCTCAGTTTGTAAGACTAAGAGTCAGCTTCCCGCTGATTGGCTCAGGTCCACATTCCTAAGGGGGGGGAGTGAGTTCTTAGCATTCTTGAGAGAGGGGGAGCAGGAGAGGGGAGAAAGCAGAGAGCTGTGTGTCTCTGGCACAGGAATTACAGACACAACAAATCTTTTGACAGAGAAGTCAGTGCAGTGTTTCTGTGAGTGCTTATGGCTGTATTTACATAGACCTTTCTGATAAAGCTTACTTAGTTTTTACCTTTCTTTCTCCTTTAAAGGGGAGGGCATTTCTTTGTAGCTTGATGAGGAAACCCACAGATGCCCTAAAAACTCCTTGAAGATAATCCCCAAGCCACAATCAAACTCAGGGCCTCAGTGTTGCAACGCAGAATTTCTATCCTCTGAACCAACATGCTGCCCACCCTTGTGAAAGGTTTACAAAAGAGTGTACTTTGGGGTAACCTGAAACCCAGCACAGAGTAAGCCCAGTGTGAAACATGAGATTCACATATCAAATATATTGCTCATACACTATAGGGTATAAATGCTGTTACTTTTTATCTTCCAGATAAGCTCCTGTGCTCTTATACACCTATGTTCAAGCCCCCTCTGTAAATGTATGTGCAGTCATACTCTGGTGATGGGGTAATTGTTTCCCTAACAGGATCCAAAAAGAATGAAATTCTTTGGAAAATCTGCTCTTGGAAAAGCTTCCCACTAACAGCCTGGATACCATAAGGATGCCTTCAGTGGAGGGGCTATATTTTACACTGCATACAATAGATGGGGTATGATTGGAAACGTACATAAGCTTTGAGCATTGTATATTTACATTGTAGTTCACAGCTAAATGATATATTGTAATAAGAAAGACAGAAAAAATAAGTCTTAGGGAATAGGGCTGCTGTTCTTCTTCCCATGAACAGTCCTATTCCTTTTATATTACAGCACTCTGTGCAACCCACTACTTACCTTTATGGTAATGTACCATAGTTCTATTCCAAGCCCCCAGTGCAGTGTGTGTATGTTCACTGCCCAAAGGTGCAGGGTACTTAATGCATGTTTGTATTGGTACCAGGAACCACTGAAAGAACAAAGGGCCAGCAATAAGAATATGGAAGATAAATGGCAAGGAAAATAGTTGTAGCCCTGGGGCTCAGTGAGATCCATATCAGAACAATTAATTTTACCTTTTTCTTGCTAAAGAAAAAAACTGTAATCTGAAAGGGATATAGGTGACAGTTAAATAAATTATTTTGACTTGGGGGCAGCAAGAATGATGCCTGCAAACTTTGCAATGAAATATAACCTTTTAGCCCTTCCCCTGGTGCGATTTATTGTCTGGAATACTGACATTAGGAACATAGCACTCAAATTTAGCTTGTAAGCTTTATGGGGCAGGGACCTCCATCCTATTGTCTCTTAGTTCTGGGCAGTCTTTAATGCAATTGTACTTTGTATTTCTTTTCGTACTTTGTTTTCATTTAGCCATTACTGCAGAGCCACCATCAGGGGGGCACAGGGGGCCCAGTCGTGATACAGTTTTTTTTTTTTAGCTCGGGCCCCCTTTAAAGAACTACGGGCCCTGTCATTGGTGGGCAGCGGTAATTTTGATTGGTTGCGCTCCGTGCGTACGGACGCACGGGGCGCAACCATATAAAAGGTGCAGATGCAGCGGGGAGCCGGGCACAGATCTAGAGGACGTGGCCAGAGGAAGTCGCTGGTGGGGGAGCTGGAGGATGCCGGAAGAAGCCGCAGGGGAGCCGGAGGGAGTCGCTGGGTGGTGGTGGGGCTGGAGGAAGCCGCTGGGGGGGAGCTGGAGGAAGCAGTAAGCTGGAGGAAGTCGCTGGGGGGGTGGATCTGGTTGAAGCCACAGGGGAGCCGGAGGGAGTTGCTGGGTGGGGGGGGCTGGAGGAAGCCGCTGGGGGGGAGCTGGAGGAAGTCGCTGGTGGGGAGGGAACTGGAGGAAGTCACTGGTGGGGAGGGAACTGGAGGAAGTCGCTGGTGGGGGGGGAGCTGGAGGAAGTCGCTGGGGGGAGCTGGAGGAAGTCGCTGGTGGGGGGGGCTGGAACTGGAGGATGCTGGGAGACCTGTTGCAGATGTTGAGGGGAGCTGGGGCACATATCAAGAGGAGGGAACAGCAGGAAGTCACTGGGGGGGGAGCTGGAGGATGCTGGTGGGAGCAGGGGGGGAGCCGGAGGATGCTTGGGGTGGGAGCTGGAGGAAAGTGGGAAGGACGCTGGGGGGGAGCTGGAGGATGCTGAGGGGGAGGAGCTGGAGGACAAGGGAGGGGCGTTAACTGGAGGATGCTGGGGAGATGCTGGCTACTAATGTTTTAGGGGGCCCCGGGCTACCACGGTTTTATGGGGGCCCTGGCTACCAATGTCTGTGTGTCCTTTTTACTGAAGGGAGGGGCCATTGGGGGGCAGGGCGTGGGTGGAGGGGGGCCCAGAAAATTTTATTGTGAGGGGCCCCATGATTTCTGATGGCGGCCCTGCATTACTGTAATGACCCCATTTGTTCTATTAATTTATTGTTCTGCTGTACAGCACTGAGTATATATACATAGCGTTATACAGCTAAAAATATACATAAATACACATGCACATAGAAAATGGAGCTCTGAATTTTAAGCTAGTGAATGATTGTTTTCATTTACAAACCGCTTAACTCCAGAGTCTTGTTGTGGACTAAAAAAAGTATAATAACACCTTATTAAATAAAGCTATTTTGAGCTGTTTTGTAACACTTTTTAAAATTGATGGGTAATAAGGAAAAAAGGGAAAATATATCTAATTTAACTCATAATTTAACAGCAGTGCAATGTGTAATGGTAAGGTGGGCAGTGAATAAAATAATATGATAATAATTTAATAAGTGGCCACTGGAATAGTTAATGTAATGTGGGCACTGTAAAAAGTACTTGTGATGTGGCAAATAGGTAATGCAATGTGGGCAATGATTAATGTATCAATTGTATTGTATTGTAATGTATTATGTATGAAATATTAAGCCAAATTCTATAGAACCCAGCACAGCATATTTAATAAGATATGAACTAATATAGTAATGCCACCTAATAAACGTAAGTACTAGGAATATACCTGGCGGACAACTGAGACCGGTGGAGTTATGTTAGAGACAAGAAGTTTAACTTAAGTGCAGTGCAGGTTTTTATCAGAAAACTGCCTGTATTTTTATATATTTTATCACTTGTGTTTGCTTTGGATATATTTGTATTTGCCTTCTGCATCTGTGGGCACAGCAGTTTAGATATTTTTAGCATCAGTTCAGTTTGATTCCACTGGGACCCACTGTGCTGGATAACCTATGAAGATAATGCCCATGGACTTGATCTTGGATTGTGTTTCGTAAGCACTTCCTGTATGTTATTGGTCTAGGGCCCACTCTGCTGCCTTCACTCCCTCCGCAGGGGGCCCCCAACACCCATTCGTTTCCCTCCCCCGAGCACACCTAAATGAGACCAGTGAATCAGTGGAGTCCCCTGCTGGGATTGGGTCTGGGCTGCCGGGGCCCACCGGGTTTTTTCCTGGTGCAACGGCGTCCCAGTCTGACGCTGTACTGGTCCAATTTAATTCTGTTGAGTTTACCTTATCCACCACAATGAAGTGAGAAAACAAACTATTTACAATAACCTTACTTACCAAATGTAAAGAGGGTGAATTTTAGAAGTAATACTGAGGGAAGCATGACACCATATTATTTATTTGTTTGTTTGCTAGGTGCATTAGTCAAAGCATTCAAGGACCACTAGTCTATAAATTAAGATATTACAGTGGATCTTAATACATAAACACTCACCCACATCCCAGTCATTCCTATAGGAATTTTAGAAGTGTATTTATCAGTGGGTGAAAGTTAGAATTCACCAGTTGATAAATACACTTCTTAAAATCCCATAGGAATTAATAGAACATGGGTGAGTTTTTTATGTATTAAGCTCTAAACTCAAATTGAAATAAATCTGCCTCTAAATTGTACAACAATATTTAAATAGATAATAAATGCTTATACTGTAAAGAGGTGTTGTTTTGGACAGTCTACTTTATTAGCAAAGTGATGCCAATATTTAGCACTTTGTTGAATTATACAATTATTAATACAAATTATTTACGTTGTGATTGAGTACTATTGCTACATTAATGTCTGGATTGTGGGCATGCCTTACAGAAGCGCCTCTCAGAAGTAATTTTCTGTAAGCTACATTTTACTGATCTCCATTTGAGAGCAAAATAATAATTTCCTATATGATTTCCTTTAAATTTAGTTTTGTTACTCATGTCCCATTGTGTTATTTCTATATATTTTATCTTTGACCTCTCTATCTTCAACAATTGTCTCAGATTTTCCTTCATAATAATCAAGGGAAATCAATAAGAAAAGTCCTAGGGTAATGTAATAAAAGGCACTACATTTGCCCATGACCAGTAACCCATAGCAACCAATCAGCAAATAGAATTTACTGGTCACCTGTTTGAAAGCAAACATCTTATTGCTTGCTATGCTATTAAGTAAACTTAGCATCTTTTATTACATATGGGTGTTAGTTCCATAAGAGGACATGTGTATGTTTTTATTCTTTCTAAAAAGCTCATTTGAATTTCCCCTATTTGGGGTTTTTGGCTCTCTTGCTGCTGTTGCTGTGATGTGATGCTACCAAATAAAAGCAAAAAGATGAAAAAGTAAGGAGTAATGAATCAGCACCAGCACATCTTCATGCATAAAATATAAAATATAAGGCAGTTACAAATTATAATAACAACAAAATACAGGAAATTGCAGAACTTCCTACAGCTCAATAGTTTCTGAAATAATGCATGAAATCACATAATATAAAACAATGTTTTCCCTGATGACACTATATAAAACTTAAGAAACAAACTTAGATCTCTACTGGCAACCAGTACTTTCTATTACAGCATAAAATAATTCAGAGATCACAGAGAGCTGTCAAGGCTGTCTCTACCTATACAATAAAGAACAACCTTCATTTCTGTACCAGGGATGTCCTACAACTGCCCAGCTTCTGTTATACTATAACACCACACAGCCAGTTTATGAAAAGTACAGACTAGGAGAATTTTGTGCAATTGTACATATTTGGCTAACACAGTGAAAAGTATGAATAAATACAATTTTTATATGCTGAAATCCAGCTGCAAAACAGTTCTTCTCTTTCTGCATCATTTGAAATCCTGGCAGGGGAGGAGGGCCTAAAATATTGATGCTACAAATTGTAACAACTTCTCCACAGCTTACAGACAGCATGCAGGAACTTCATAACCCACAATGCATTGCACTGTGATGTTAGTTTCCTTATTGACACCACATGTGCAGGGAATTGTGGGATTTAGAGGGTGCAGGCTGAGGACAGTTGACTACTATTACATTTATTTTAAAGTCTCAATGTAGCCAGCCAGATCAGTAGGAGAACAGTTATATTACCATATAATTACATAAATCATAAAAGGCTAAATATTTTTTAATTGATTATATTGCAAAGTTGATTAAAATTTTGTTTACTTTTGGGTGGAGTTCCACTTAAACACGCTTCAGAAACTTGAAAAGCAGACTTTGTTACAAAAAAATAAGATAAGTGATGTTTACGATATACAGCGACAATTCTGAGAACCAGTCCTTCCACTTGTGCTTTACACAACACAACCTTCCAGTCTTTTATAGGAGTCAGCGCTCAGCTGCACTTGCAATTAAGCTTCAATTAAGCCTTTACAGCAGTATAGCTAACACATATGAATTGTGGTATTTATCTTACACATTAAAATTTCACACAAATATACATGTCAGATTTTAAACACAAACTAGCTAGGTTCACAGGTTCTGACAGATTCAGGTAAGAAGGAAAAGTGCAGTCAGCCTAATGGAGAAAAGTTAAAATAGAATACAGGAAATTCACCATTTACCCATAATAGATCTGTCTGTATATGTGAACGCTTGCATTAAAAACAATGTAATAGATTTGAGAAACACTACAATTTGAATCACATCGCCACAAAACTGAGTCCCTTTAAGAGCTACAGATGTTCAGCTGAATTTGGGGCAATTCTTGGATTTTATGCCTCAAAAGTATTTTCCACTTAATTGAGAGATAGTAGAAAATAGAATGTTTTATACTAAGTTTGTATTCTATTAATAATAAGTGATGCTACTTTATAAATATATATGTGTGTGTGTGTGTGTGTGTGTGTATTATTGCTCTTTCTTATTACCTAGTTTCATTCTTACTATTTGGAATCTTCAGAGGAGCACTAGTTTGTACCATTAGGTAAAGGTATGCTTTTATAAAATCTCAATATTTCACGCATAAAACTATTTGGCTGCAAAATAATTTAATTAGGTGGAATAACACATCACATTGCTACAAGGCAAGTTTAGTTTAATATAGTTATTTAAACAGTGTTAGCATTTAAGACAAAGAATACCATTTCCCTAAGGGGAACCTATAAATCGTCATATACTGTTGTCAGGAGAATTGGTACATTGGTTTATCCAGCCTGCAAACTGTTGGGACTTATCATAAAATATTTAATTTAGCAGCAGTGAGATCTTTTTTCTAATGACAAAATCATTCAAAATTGATGGGACAGAATCTAAAATACTTAGAAGGAACTTTGCTGTCCTGGATAATTTATGCATTTGTAAAATACTTTCAAAATCCAACCTGTCCTTGTGATTGGTGGAATCACATATTATTCAAATTCAAAAAGAACTGCATGGAAAACAATAGAACAATAGTACTCCTTTAACCGTTTGTTCGAAATCAAGGATGGAGTCCAAAAGCTAATACAAAGCAGTTCATTTACTAGGGGGGACAGAATTAAAAAACAAAACTGCTATTCTGAATTTGCTAAACAAAAGTTGTTACTATTTTTACTGCTATATTTAGAGCCTATAATGGATTGAATATTTTGTATTCATAGCTAAGCAAACTTCTGAGATAGAAACCTGCTCTGAAGCAGTATTAAATGTGGAGCCCCAATGCCTTTAGGAGTAAGAACATGACACAAACCCAAGCAAACTGGTCACATGGAGAAGAGAAAAATATGGTGGCTAGTACCAATATGCTTGTGTTTTGTGAACATTTACCAACACCAATGCTTGGGGGTTCGTTTATCAAAAAGCAATCAGTTGCACTAAAACTAATCTTGAATTGTCCTGTGATATCCCAACATTTTCACAATTAACTTGCTACAGAACAAAAAGCATTCACATTTTCTTCCATTTGATTGTGTTTCCATGAATAAAACATGTAAGCTAATGCTCAACAACTGGTTAGATGTTGCCGGGTCAATGCTTCAGGCTGATTTTATCATAGTCTAGAGATTCTGAGCAAGAAATGTAAAGCCAGTTTAGTCCTTCATGCTGGACATATTTGAGTGGGCAAAACTGCATTTCTGTGTTCATCCACTGGTCAAAAATAATTACTTTGTAATCATGGGATAAATTGCATAGATTAATATTGGGTTTGGGCTGCTTCTTGAGAAACTGTCCCACGCATGTTCTAGCACTGAAATACAGAGCCATAGATATATCATTTTTCTTCCAATTTCTTGCCAACCTGCTAAGATAAGATCTGATGGAGCAAACCTGTCTGAATAGAGGTTAACCTATACTGACATCAAGTTTAAATGAGACCTGACAGAGGATGTATTGTTTGTACGCCTTTATTATTCATTTTGTCTCTCTGTATCAACACATTAATAATAAACACACTATACAAAGCAACAGTATTAAGTATATTTCACAGTTAGTCTTGCTGAGGCACTCTGAAGTAAATAATGCTGCAGAGTATTTATGCACTGATTATGAACTCACCTCAGAGAGTAATTGAATGTAATGACACCACCACACTGTATCATAAAGCTGGGGATCCATAATCTGATAACAAACATTTCACACTATATAATGAGCCTCTATGCACAAAGGGAAAATCATAAGGCCTATTATAATAATTGTAGAAGGAAAAACCATGTCACAGTGTTCTTGGTACTGGCAGGTACAGGCACTGTTAAAGAAGACAAATGCACCATAGGGGCCAGATTTGTTGAAGAGAAACAATTTAATACCATTACAAAGGGAGAGTAAAGCTAGAATACATTTACAACTCTGATATTGATCATTCAGTGATTTATAAAAATGTAATGGAACATGATTCCATTCTCGGGGACCTGGTCACTTAATATTTTGAGAAATGAACACCAAATTCATGGAACTAAAGCACAACCATCTAAGTTCCTAATTGGCTGTAGTATGCTATAATTAATAATATGGCATGTATTTCTTGTATTCAGTGTAGGCTGCCATTCTGGTGAGACTGCTTCTTGTATAATTGAAAGATACCTAAAAGTTAAGATTTCCATTCTGGAAACCTATATCTGGGCTTGGGTGAAAGGGGAGTTCAAATTTATATAGCAACATGAGGATTGGTGATGTGCAAAATGTTTCACCGGGTTTCACCATTAATAAACGTGTTTCATGAATTTGGGCCACTTCACACATTGTTTGCCAAAACAAATTCGCTCATCGCTAATGAGGATCAAAGGTTTGATCTAGAATCTTAATGGGTAAAAACCTCTACTTTTACTGGTTTCTGGGCATATTGTAAAAAGTTTTGCTTTTAACCCATTATATAAACGGCAAATAAGGGAGCTTTAGTATGGGCTTTCACTCCCACAATCCCCAGTTCTATCAATGGCAGTCCTCTCCTCCCATTAGTGTCTGATCTATAGAATTTTTTTATCAGCTTATCCTAATTTTCTTTTATTTTTATGAAACATCACAGGGCATTTACAGATTTGTCTAATGTTAGTGAGAATACTATTAATGGGACAAAGATAATTTTGCTACATCTTGCAAACACTGCAGAGGACTACCATTTCTGCTATGTTATCATAGAAGGGCACATTTTCAAAAATGTCTTCAGAGCACACCATTAGTGTGTGGGACCATCAGCAAATTGATTAGGGTGTGCTACACAATGAAAAACCGGCTAGTTGTAGCCCCAGGTGCACGCTGAACCCTCAGCCAGGGTAAAACAATATCCAAGATAAAATGAAAAACAGCAGCACTCTGGAAATGTTGAAGAAAAAAGTGACTTTACTCAAGTGCACAAGGCTAAGGGGCACATTTACTAACCCACGAACGGGCCGAATGCGTCCGATTGCATTTTTTTCGTAATGATCGGTATTTTGCGATTTTTCGGAAAATTGTCGCGACTTTTTCGTAGCCATTCCGAAAGTTGCGCAAAATCTGGCAATTTTTTCATAGCGTTAAAACTTGCGCGAAAAGTCACGCCTTTTTCGTAGCCATTCCGAAAGTTGCGCAAAATGTTGCGATTTTTTTGTAGCGTTAAAAAGTCGTGACTTTTCCGCAGCTTTCGCGCCAAGTACGAAACATTCGGATTCATTCAAGCTTCAGTATGGTGACTTTTCTTGGGCCAGGTTGGAGCTGCAGGGTGCCATTGAGTCCTATGGGAGGCTTCCAAAATCATGCTAAGTCTGAAAGTTTCGCCCGCCGCTTACGAGCGCTCAATACGAAAAAGTCGCGTCAAGATACGAGCGAATCGTAATGGCTACAAAAAACTCGCGTTTTTTCGCGCAAGTCGTAATGGCTACGAAAAACTCGCGTTTTTTCGCGCAAATCGTATTGGTAACGAAAAAGTTTTCCAATTGGAATTTTTCCAATTCGGATTCGTGGGTTAGTAAATGTGCCCCTTAGTGTGTGGGACCATTAGGTGACCAGGAAGAAGATGGAATTGCACTTCTTACGAGATACAGTTGCTTAACCCTATGTTTGATAGGGTGGTCAGTCAGTAGTGCAAATAATAATGGAAAAATAAAAATAGGGTACAAGATGGATTTCTTCTCTTTTTATATATTTTGTATTTACTAATATGTTTGGTAATGTGTGCTATTTAATCAATAATGCAACATCTCTGGACATCTCTTTTTTCCCCAATATATTCTATTAAACATTCCCTTGTATTTTCTTAAATGTGAACAAAATTATGTTTCCTGTGGTAAAAAGATATATCTGAGCCTTATTACAAACAAGACCAGGTAAGCATGCTTTATTCTGCTTTATAAATAATTCTGTATTTTCCTTTCAGCAGTACATCTGCCTGCATCTAATCCCCCGTTCTATATGCATACACAGGATAATGACTAACTGTGAATCATATACTGTAATAAGAGTAAGCTTATATTAACTCTCAGGAAAAACTGTACAGGAAAGTCATTACCTCACACCTCATTTTATTATGAAATTTCCATGTCTGCATTAGTGGTAGCTGTGTCGACACTGCATATCTAACAAATGCTTATTTCTGCCGTCAATAAATAATGATTTCTTCACAGAATGTCACTATGTCATTATTACACTTTGCTGTGACAGTTTCCGAGACTAATCGCTTCAGACCGTATGGTCATTGAAATATACAGATCCCATTTGCATCTGTAACATATTTCCCTTAAATCCCTGTCTTTGACATATCTGTCTATAAATAGAAGAGAGGTCAGCAGCACAGATTGATTGCCTTAAAGTCTTACTCAATCAGCTGCACAGTGAGATGAATTTGCTTTGATTAACCACTGCCCTGCAACAGACCATCAGCATGGAGAAACGTTCAAAAGAGGTAAAAATAGTGTATTTGATTTCAGCAATTTGTTTGCTTCTTGGTTATGCTGAAAATTGTCTTTAACTTAAAAAAAATGAAATAGGGTTAAGCATTTACTAAGTACACATTACACTGATCTAAATGCAGAAAACAAAAGAACAGAGGTTGCATTTTCTCATACCTTATGTAGAGCACTAAGCTGTGTGCACATTGCTTTAGACAGGCCAGCAATGCACTAAAGTGCGATTTTATAGTCTTCTAGACTAGATTTTATAGAAGTGCAACATGTTTGTGTATGAGCATAGACAGGCTAGGCATATGTGTAATTTGATATCTGTTACCCCAATACAGAGTTATGGGGGTAGTTTGTTGCCGCTATATAAAGACTGATGATAAATGCAGGAAAGGATGAGAGCGGGAGGTTGCAGATTGGTGGAAAATTGAATAGTCATCATAGACTTTACAAGGGACACATGAAACACATTGGGAATAAGCAGTTAAAGAGGCATTTGCAGGCAAAGGGGTGAAGTAATAATGATTTAGAGCAGGGGATGTCAAACTCAATCACATAAGGGGGCCAAAATCTAAGTCACAGGCCAAATTTTTTATTAATATACTTAGTAAGATACTAAGGGGTATATTTATCACAATGTGTAAAAAGTGGAGTAAGACATTACCGGTGATGTTACTCATAGCAGCCAATAGATGCTTTGCTACTGTTGTAATCTGATTACAGATTGGTTGCCTTGGGCATGGGGATACACTTGTGTGTATTGTACCTGAAGAAGGGGTCCCCCCCTGAAAGCTTGTGCTGTTTGATCATTTCTGCAAATAAATTATTTAAAGGCATTGCCGACACACTGGTTTGCTTCTTCCCCTTTGCAAAGATACATGGAAAAAGGCTTGGGAGTGGCTGTGGAAGTCAAGCACCCTTTGAGAACATGTATGTGGTGTGGTGAAGATTTTTCTTTATGTGGATGCCTTGGGCAACATTACTGGTAATGCTTCACTCCACTTTTTACACAGCATGATAAATATACCCCTTAGTCTTAGCTACTATGTGAGGACAATGGAAATTGATCAGGCTGGATGGTCAGACACACTCACCAAGGGCCACATAAAACAGGTGGGCCGGATTTGGCCTCCGGGCCTTGTGTTTGACATTTATGATTTAGAGGGAAACAAATCGTCTGAAAAATGTATGACCAAGTTTAAGAGAAGGTCAAATAGAATACTGTTGAGAGTTTTTTTTCAGAAGTTTGCCTGTTGTAGAAAGTAAAAAAAAGCAAGCCTTGGTGAAAAGTTCTAGGAGGCAATCCAAACTCTCCAAAGGTAGGTGATGAAGATTAGCTGGCTTGTACCTTGTGGCCCCTAGTGCTCCCTAACCTGCCTGTTAGAATGATGCACAAGCTAGGGGGAATTCCAGGGGATGCCCCCATGCCACCCACCCTGTCTGAATTAGTGATGCCAAACGCAAGTGTTTTCCATTTGCATCTTACATAAGCCCAAATGAATGAGCTTAGGCAAATAATGATTTACGGAAGGAAAAAAAAAAAATTTCCGTGAAAAAAATTGGCAAACAAAAGCTGCTGAATGGGAATGCTCTCTGAAGATTTCAAGCATCTTTTTTTATTTACTATTCCCAGTTATTAAACATAACTGCAATTGTGTTATTAAAAAAAGGCACACTGTTGCCTTTTATTGTGTGTGTGATTGTATTTTTTTTAGCAGATACCACTCCCCTGCATTCCTTTCTGGGTTTGGCCTATGATTAAAGGCTCTGGTGCACAAAATGAATAAGTCTGTTTTAGGCTTATGTTTGCTTAATAAAGTGCCATTTTTTTACTTGGCCTGTCTGGGAGATCTGTGAGAGCCTGCTACTCTATTAATTGATTCAAGAGCAAAGTCACAAAAGACAAGAATATGCCATTTTATGACAATAACATGTTAGAGGCCAAAATAGCAGCATTTTCTAAGGTATCCTATTTAGTGGTCAACCGGCTGAAGTAAGGCTTGTTAGACTGCTCTAAGAGAAAGAAGAACATTTCTACAGGTACAGCAATGTTTGTAACTATACACAAGACTATAAAAAGGAGTTAAGATAATAAGTAAAAAAGCTTAAACTTTATAGAAAAAAAATGTGTATTTTACTTTTAACAAATATTATTCATTTGCTTATATTAGGTATTTCTGGTTCTGATTCCATTTAAAATGACAACAGTTGCGATAGCATTACATAATGTTAGAGTTCATCTGTATAGAACATTGCGTGTCACTAGAGATGTAGCTAACCTCACAAAAAAAGTTCACGAACCCGTTCGCGAACTTCTGCCAAAAAGTGCGAACTTTTGCGAACTTTGCGAACCCCATAGACTTCAATGGGAAGGCGAACTTTAAAATCTAGAAAAGCCATTTCTGGCCAGAAAACTGATTTTAAAGTTGTTTAAAGGGTGCCACGACCTGGACAGTGGCATGCAGGAGGGGGATCAAGTGCAAAAATTTCTCTGAAAAATACGTTGTTGACACAGCATTGCATTTTGTGCTTTAAAGGACAGAAATCACACTACATTTCTAAACTTGTGTAATAAACTGCTTTTACAAGGACTATTGGGTTATAGCAGATGATCAGCAGGACAGCTGCCCACAGCAGCTACATACAGAGCAGTAGAAAGTAGATAACTAGTCAGCAAAGCTACCTAAACTGCCCCTCAAACCCCTGCACAGCTCTCTCCCTATGCTAACTCATCAAGCACACACAGGCAGAATGTAAAATGGCTGCTGGGCTTTGGTTTATATATGGAAGGGAGTGGTCCGGGGGTGGTCCAGGAGGGAGAGCTGCCTGATTGGCTGCCATGTATCTGCTGGCTCTGGGGTGAGAGGTCAAAATTTGGCTCCAGCTAAGGCGAACCCAAAATTGCGAACTTCGCTAAAAGTTCGCGAACTTGCGAACTTGCGAACACCCGATTTTCGTGCGAATTAGTTCTCCGGCGAACAGTTCGCTACATCTCTACGTGTCACGGGTTAACTTGCTCCAGGTTTAGATCGTTGCATAGAATTTACTGGTCAAATTATGAGATATCTAATTGGTTATAGTAATTGTTACATAATTACATCATTCATTTGGGTTGAAAGAAAGAGAACTGTCTATTAAATTCAACTCTTCGTTGTATCTATCAGTATAGCTGCATTGTGTTTGATTTAAAAAAAATACATTGCTAAAAAAAATGTGATGTCTGATGCAGGAAGCTATCTGATACTTGGGATGACAAAGGATTTTTTTCTCCCTGTGAGATTACATTAACATCCTTTGTGATGCAACATCAATAGTTCTGTTCTTACATGTCTCTGCTGTATTGTGTAAAATGGAGTTTACATATGGTTGTGGCTCTGTAATACATGGAATGCTCATTATTAAAAACGCTAGCAGGAATATACAGCAGAACTATTTAGAAATGACAGACATATTGGACCTTCAGTCCCAAATTGAGAACATGGAAACAAAGGAAATAAGTAAGAAGAGAAAAGTGAGAAACATCTAATAAGTGGGTAACTTATAAAGCATATAGTCGGTGGCTGGGTTCCGAAGAGACATACAGCAAAGCTGACACAAGTTTCCTCAGTACTCATGCTTGTTTCCTCAGTACCCATGCTTGTTTCCTCAGTACTCCTGCTTGTTTCCTCAGTACCCATGCTTGTTTCCTCAGTACTCATGCTTGTTTCCTCAGTACCCATGCTTGTTTCCTCAGTACCCATGCTTGTTTCCTCAGTACCCATGCTTGTTTCCTCAGTACTCATGCTTGTTTCCTCAGTACCCATGCTTGTTTCCTCAGTACTCATGCTTGTTTCCTCAGTACCCATGCTTGTTTCCTCAGTACTCATGCTTGTTTCCTCAGGACCCATGCTTGTTTCCTCAGTACTCATGCTTGTTTCCTCAGTACCCATGCTTGTTTCCTCAGTACTCATGCTTGTTTCCTCAGTACCCATGCTTGTTTCCCCAGTACTCA
Source organism: Xenopus tropicalis (assembly GCF_000004195.4). Taxonomy (NCBI): domain Eukaryota; kingdom Metazoa; phylum Chordata; class Amphibia; order Anura; family Pipidae; genus Xenopus; species Xenopus tropicalis. Next base: position 76,698,157 of record NC_030684.2, read on the forward strand.
TGCTTGTTTCCTCAGTACCCATGCTTGTTTCCTCAGTACTCATGCTTGTTTCCTCAGTACCCATGCTTGTTTCCTCAGTACTCATGCTTGTTTCCTCAGTACCCATGCTTGTTTCCTCAGTACCCATGCTTGTTTCCTCAGTACTCATGCTTGTTTCCTCAGTACTCATGCTTGTTTCCTCAGTACTCATGCTTGTTTCCTCAGTACTCATGCTTGTTTCCTCAGTACTCATGCTTGTTTCCTCAGTACTCATGCTTGTTTCCTCAGTACCCATGCTTGTTTCCTCAGTACCCATGCTTGTTTCCTCAGTACCCATGCTTGTTTCCTCAGTACCCATGCTTGTTTCCTCAGTACTCATGCTTGTTTCCTCAGTACTCATGCTTGTTTCCTCAGTACCCATGCTTGTTTCCTCAGTACCCATGCTTGTTTCCTCAGTACCCATGCTTGTTTCCTCAGTACTCATGCTTGTTTCCTCAGTACTCATGCTTGTTTCCTCAGTACTCATGCTTGTTTCCTCAGTACCCATGCTTGTTTCCTCAGTACCCATGCTTGTTTCCTCAGTACCCATGCTTGTTTCCTCAGTACTCATGCTTGTTTCCTCAGTACTCATGCTTGTTTCCTCAGTACTCATGCTTGTTTCCTCAGTACTCATGCTTGTTTCCTCAGTACCCATGCTTGTTTCCTCAGTACCCATGCTTGTTTCCTCAGTAGCCATGCTTGTTTCCTCAGTACCCATGCTTGTTTCCTCAGTACTCATGCTTGTTTCCTCAGTACCCATGCTTGTTTCCTCAGTACTCATGCTTGTTTCCTCAGGACCCATGCTTGTTTCCTCAGTACTCATGCTTGTTTCCTCAGTACCCATGCTTGTTTCCTCAGTACTCATGCTTGTTTCCTCAGTACCCATGCTTGTTTCCTCAGTACTCATGCTTGTTTCCTCAGTACCCATGCTTGTTTCCTCAGTACTCATGCTTGTTTCCTCAGTACCCATGCTTGTTTCCTCAGTACTCATGCTTGTTTCCTCAGTACTCATGCTTGTTTCCTCAGTACTCATGCTTGTTTCCTCAGTACTCATGCTTGTTTCCTCAGTACTCATGCTTGTTTCCTCAGTACTCATGCTTGTTTCCTCAGTACCCATGCTTGTTTCCTCAGTACCCATGCTTGTTTCCTCAGTACTCATGCTTGTTTCCTCAGTACTCATGCTTGTTTCCTCAGTACTCATGCTTGTTTCCTCAGTACCCATGCTTGTTTCCTCAGTACCCATGCTTGTTTCCTCAGTACCCATGCTTGTTTCCTCAGTACTCATGCTTGTTTCCTCAGTACTCATGCTTGTTTCCTCAGTACTCATGCTTGTTTCCTCAGTACTCATGCTTGTTTCCTCAGTACCCATGCTTGTTTCCTCAGTACCCATGCTTGTTTCCTCAGTACCCATGCTTGTTTCCTCAGTACCCATGCTTGTTTCCTCAGTACCCATGCTTGTTTCCTCAGTACCCATGCTTGTTTCCTCAGTACTCATGCTTGTTTCCTCAGTACCCATGCTTGTTTCCTCAGTACCCATGCTTGTTTCCTCAGTACCCATGCTTGTTTCCTCAGTACCCATGCTTGTTTCCTCAGTACTCATGCTTGTTTCCTCAGTACCCATGCTTGTTTCCTCAGTACCCATGCTTGTTTCCTCAGTACCCATGCTTGTTTCCTCAGTACTCATGCTTGTTTCCTCAGTACTCATGCTTGTTTCCTCAGTACTCATGCTTGTTTCCTCAGTACTCATGCTTGTTTCCTCAGTACCCATGCTTGTTTCCTCAGTACTCATGCTTGTTTCCTCAGTACTCATGCTTGTTTCCTCAGTACTCATGCTTGTTTCCTCAGTACTCATGCTTGTTTCCTCAGTACCCATGCTTGTTTCCTCAGTACTCATGCTTGTTTCCTCAGTACCCATGCTTGTTTCCTCAGTACTCATGCTTGTTTCCTCAGTACTCATGCTTGTTTCCTCAGTACCCATGCTTGTTTCCTCAGTACTCATGCTTGTTTCCTCAGTACCCATGCTTGTTTCCTCAGTACTCATGCTTGTTTCCTCAGTACCCATGCTTGTTTCCTCAGTACTCATGCTTGTTTCCTCAGTACCCATGCATATATGGTTAATCTGAACAAGGAGGAGCATGAAACTGCATATTTGCATATATTAATATGCTATAGATCTGCCATAAAGAAGAATTAAAATCTCGTAATATCTATTTCACGCCCTGACCCCTGTATGATTTTATGCAAGCGTGAGTCCTTGGAGTAGCCTTCAGCCAGGAGAAGTCACAAAGCTGATTAATAAGTGATCATTTATAACTATGGATCTGCATAGAAATCAGATATATGTTACATTTCTGTGTGACTGATTGGATACAATTTCCATTTACTAATTTTTTTTTTTGTAATGTAAACTGCAGCCTATTGTGTTGCACTGACACTGCAACATAGGAGGATTTCTAGCTGCCTCCAAAGTTGGTGGAATTATATTTAGATGCTGCTAACTGTCATTTGACAGTTAATAGTTTGAATAAGTTCATAAACATACCCTGTAATATTTTTTAATTAAACTTTGTTTCTATTGCAGTATGTTTGTTACTTAGATGCATGCAGACCTGTTCTCCTGTGGGGTGTTTTACACTTAAACCACTAAATATTCATCATCCTGGACTTCCTGTAGTTATGGCTATAACATTCCAGCTTGGGTGAGATATACAAGGTTAGAAACCCTTCATTTTTGTAAAACATTGTAACTTTAATACAGCTAAATACTATGATAAATCAATTATATCAAACTGAATAAACACAACTGTATTTGTAAATCGCTCTGAAAAACAAAACACTGAGGGGCAGAATTATTAAAATGTAAGTTACGAGCTTAAAACATAAAAAGTCACCCACGTTCTATTCATTCCTATGGGATTTTTAGAAGCATATTAATCAAATGGTAGGCTCTAACTTTCACCCATTGATAAATGTGCTTCTAAAAATCCCATAAGAATGAATAGAACAATTGTGACTTCTAATATATTAAGCTCTAAACTTACATTTTGATAAATCTGCCCCTTAAGGTAATTTCTTTTCATAAATGTGCTGTAAATAGGAGCTCTTTTATTAACCCAGTTCAGCAGTCATTATTGACATACTACTGCACTTTACTGCTTTCATATTCAACAAATATTAATCATTCTCCTGATCTGGGTATTTATAGAAAATCTTCTGCTCACAGCCACTGTGCGCACAGCTTTTATAACCTCTGCCAGTCCTGTGGCAGAAAATAATGATAGGATGCTGTGTGTGTAGCAGGAGAGGTGGATCAAGCCTTACTAAGTCACAGAAGGATAAGGCAATCCTCCCAGCACAACTTTTAGGAATCTCCAAAAATGTAGAAGGCGTGCATAAAAATTATAGCAGTACAGGTATAGGACCTATTATCCAGAAACCCATTATCCAAAAAGCTCCAAATTACTGAAAGGCCATCTTCCATAGACTCAATTTTAATCAAACAAATCACATTTTTAAAAATGATTTCCTTTCTCTCTGTAATAAGACAGTAGCTTGTACTTGATCCCAACTAAGATATAATTAATCCTTACTTACTGGAACCAAAACAATCAAATTGCGTTTAATCACTGTTTAAATAATTTCTAGTAGGCTTAAGGTATGGTGATCCAGAAATTAGAGGTCCCTAGCATTCTAGATAACAGTTCCCATACCTGTACTACCTGGCACATTGGGAATAACATATGGGAGCTTATTACTTAACATTTGATTTTGGGGATGCAGGTAAAATGAAGTCAGAGAATGCAGATTAAAAGCAGAATAAAAGCTTTCAGGTTTATGATAAATCTAGACACTTCTAATCAAAACACACATACAATATATTAAGCAATATGGTCAGTCTTGCAAAATTAGATTGTTTCCAACATGAGGATTAGTTATATATGTAAGGCATTTACCATAAGTCTCTCATGCAGAGCCTGATCCTGACTTTAGTCTCGCTTATTAGCAAATCTTGTTAGCATTTCAAGGAGGCTCAGCACATAGGCCACTGAAGCTGTAATGCACTGAAATTACTAATTAACATCCATACCAAGAATTATTCATGCTAAGGCTCAAGTTGTCATCAGCAGGGGTGACATTCTTCATAGAACCAAAGTGACAGTTAAAGGGTTAGTCTTTTGTAGAGCAAAGGGTCAGCACCACATAAGAATAAATACATTGCACTGATATATACTGTATATATGATAATGTGCTGCTGAACATCTTTGAGAACACCCACTGCCAATTTGCCATGCACGCTGTCATAAAAGTAATGTAGTTATTTAGAGGACTGATTTACAGAGTGTAAAGACCTTTTTATGGTTAAAAGACTTTTTTTATGGGGCAATTTGCCATTATTTTCTGGCATAGTGTTGTGTTTCTGTTAACATACGTGTTAAAAATGACTGGGTGTCATTGCATAATTGCAGAACATCTGCACCTTATTATAAATATAGTGAATATTCTTCTTACCTATTACTTAAATAGCACTGATGTCACCACAGAGCTCTGGAGAAAATCTTACATTACTAATACTAGTCTCTAATTCTGTAAGACCTACAGTCAGTTGTCAGCAGTAACCACATCCCTTTAACATGGTTGGAAGTATATCATTAACAATTCCGTGAGTCATGGTGGGCAATACCTAATGTTATTCTGTGCCTTCTGTCCCCTACTGAGCCTTGCTTACAGGTCACTAAATAAATGAAGCTTGGATAGCCCCCCTAACCTGGAAAATAAAATCAGGGGGGAATAAGGTACAGTGGAATCTTCATAAAGAAAACAGATGTAATTGCCACTTTCATTGTATACATTAGCAACTAATCTTCAGTATTAATGGATCTCTCAGCTGTGGTGCTATTTGTTCTTGTTCCGATATGGGCTCTTCTGTTACCATAGTATAATAATGTGTAGAATTATTTATTGAGAATTACGGTATTTATTTTCAAGTAATTAGATCTGTAGGTGTAACTGTTTGCAGAATGGTATGTAAAGAGTTGCAGCCTTGGGGTATTATATTGGTGGCAGGTGGGCAGGATGTGGGTGTCCTCTCGCATGCCACTACCTTGTGATTCAGGACACTGAAGGCAGAAGTGCTAGAGGATGTTCAGTGCAATTACTTTGTACAAATTTTCACATGGGCAGCAACCCATAGCAACCAATCAGTGATTTTTTTTCAGCCATCTGCAGGTTGAACAATGAAAGCAAACATTTGATTGATTACCATAAGTTACTGCCAGGGACAAATTTGCCCAGTGTTTATAAGTAAACCCCTGTAAGTTGTACATGGTGCAATGGACTGCATTTTAATGCAAAGAGTACAACCATTTGCCAGTGCCACAGGTACAAGGCAAGTGCTCTGTGTAAGGGCCCTAGTGCTCCAGCACTTTCACATTTACCTGTGATCTCTTCTGCACTGATGATTTTGCAGTGATTTTCTGCCTACAGTCTGACCAAATAAGGCTGATTCCTAAACATGTCCCTTAAGCAGCATCTTGTCTACTGCAAAGAAAATGCTTAGTTACATGTAGAAATAAACAAACACAGTTAATAAGACTGTGATTCATTTGAAATAAAACTGATTATAAAGAAAAACTCAAGTTAAAAAATAAGGAGCTGCCAATTATAGGAGATACAGAGGCCTTCAAATAGAAGGTTATGGTTGTAGGTTGATAGTTGGTCTGTGGATGTGTCATGTCTATTTATAATATTCTGTGCATTGAAGTCTACACTCGTGACACGTTGTTGTATGCATGAGAATTCAAAATCATTTCAATAAATAAATCTCAAATATTTGAGTTTGCGAATTTGAGAATTTCTGAAGTGATGACATGAACATGATTTCAAATCTTAATAAATCTGCCCCTAAGTAATTCTCTAAATTCGGTTCTAGTAAAAAGAACACAGATGTAGTAGAATCCCAAAGCAATTCCTACATTTACCAGTAAATGGTAAGATGTTCAGCGTAATGAAACAATTCATCAACTCCATTCACTTCACAAATATTAGATGTAAATTGATTTCTACGTGACAAGTCAGGTCTGATTTTAACTTGGAGATAAATAAGTTCAAAGCTGTCATGTGATGCTACTGCCGAGTCTGATTGTATTTTCGGAGAGAGAAATGCTGTGCATGGTCAGAAATTTGAGTGTACAGTTGTTGGTAGACTGTCCAGGGTATGCCATCGTCATGAGCCTACCTTTCTCAAATACCATTTTCTCAAATGCCAAATTCCATTTCACCCATGAAATGAGTTCCTTGCCATTAGATTGCTGGGCTGCTGACCTGACTCTCAGTGTAATTAGGTCACTTTGTTCCTGCTTTTATGAATATGATTGGGATCTACCATGCAGTAGATATCATATATAAGCTCCACGGCAGACAAACTATCATGGCATTGCCATTAAGTACATTGTCATTAAGTTTGCTCCATTTAACTTTAATCTAAAAGCTTTATAAGAATATTAAGCATAATATTGGATTCCCAGGAACAGTGAGGGACCTTTGTATTAAAGCTATAAAAATAAACTTAAAAACTGGAATATTAAAAACCTAATCTATTGTATCCTTGGAGACAAATTCTTTTAAAATTGCCCGGTAATTGTCTGTACACAATTCATCTCATAAAAAAAAAGAAATTACAAGCTGTCAATTTTCCTTGCTCAGAAGACACCATTTTCTCCGTGACTATTAAATCGAAAGAGATTTATTAACATAAATTTAAGAGGAATGTGAGTTCCCTCATAAGAAGCTGTTTTCAATGGCTATGGTCTGAACTCACAAAAGAATTCCACTGAGAATAGGCTCATTTAGCTTTTGTTAAATCTCCATATTCCATCTTACTCCATTTTTTATGCTCATAATATTTTAACAGGAGAAAAGAATTATTTTACCAGGGCAATTATAGCACAGTTTCAGTTCCCTTCTTCAGTAATTGCTAGACTAATGTGTGAGCTCTAAAATGACTTTAATGTTTAAAACTGACCCTGTACCCCATTAGTCACATTACTATGAGCTCCATGGGCCTGAAAATTTAACCCATCAAACACACAGTATCACTGTCATTAAGATACATGGGATTAAATTGAACTGCCCATTTATCCCAGGCACAGACCTATTTATCCTATTAAATGTGGTACTGTCATTAGATCTCATTGTTTACCATTAATCCCATTAACCTTCTGTTTGTCATTAGGTTTCTTTTGCCCATGGGACTGACAATTTAACTCAACAGTGTCAAACTTATTAGGTCACATACAGTGATCTGAATGTTTATTCTGTCAAAAGTATTTGGTGCGCTTGTTCACACTGTTCCTGGTACTGGCTGTATAACCCATTAAACAAGCTCTTGACATTTGGTCACTTTCCTCCTATATACAACTAACCCATAACAAATATATCTTATATATATAAGCTAAAAGGCCATTTTACTTCTACACACTCTGAGCTTCGATCTAATTAGACATGTCATTGTATTAAAGCAGGATTTAGACTCCTACATCTTAAAAAAAACCAACAGTTTATATCAGATTAGATGCGCTAATGAGTTTTATCTTTCACAGTACGGAAATCATGTGCAAACTACGCCCACTGCATCTCTGCAAGTAAATTTAATGTTGATTGATGAATCCAGCATGTCATAGTCTGTCTTTTTCACGTGTTATTTGTCTTCTGTCAGTATATTGGTGACATGAGAGACCCTCACTTGGCGAGGATTATAAATCATGAACACTGCTGTAATTATTGCCCCTCCTAACTTGCTGAGAGATAAGCAGCTGTATTCTGGAGTCAATTTGCTTGGTTATTGCGATTCTTTGTGCTGCTGGCACTTATCTATATAAAATTGTATTTCTTTGTAATGTATGAAGAAAGTGCTATCCTTTACGGCACTGTACAATTAATCTATGAGGACAATATATAAAATCTAATTGTTTGAAAGCAGGTCCCCATTAGGAGCAGTGGTACATTCTGACATTGTCTCATCATTACACTCATGTAGCACATAACATTTGCCTTTGGAAGGTATGAAACCATAAAATAATTTCCAAACACACCTCAACAAAATGTGGTTTATAATCAATTTTTTTCTTTTATTTACACAACTGCATGTATTACCTGCAATGTATAGAATACAATTCATGCTGGAAATAAAAAAACTGGTTTTGTATGGGTTAAGGTTAATCAGAAAGTAAATAACATTCTGACTGATTCATAAGCTCCCAAACAGGTAGTTCAATTATCTTTAGATAAGCTGTGAACTTCTGAGCACCAAACAAATCTCATAAATAAATGGGATATGATGCAGGTACAGACAAAAAAGCTAACTTTCTTTTTAATATCTTTTTCTGGGGAGCTATCTCTCTCCCAATGGAGACTTGTCCACTACAGACTGGATATCCACTTATACAGTTTACAGTTACAGCAAGGAGCTCAACACAACTACCTGACAACTATGCCTAAATAATCATGCTGTGTTCATGGATCAGTAAAACAAGTAACAGGTAACACTGCCTCATTTAAGTCATTTATTGCAAAGAAAATCAAGTACAGACTGCCAGGGATACAGAATGTACAGTTAGAAGCTCAGCGTTAAGCAGATCTGAAGAACTGTGTCAAATTTCATTTGTTGGGTAATAGACAGAATAAGGCCTAGTATGAATATGAGCTGAAAAAGAAAAAAATATATTAATGCTGTGAATATTGTAGTGCCAAAATATATGCAGCAGCCATGTTTATAAAATGTAGTTTGCTTTGCAATAACTGCCATTATTTACACAAGCCTAAGAGCTAATGTCTGCATTCATTCTGGTGAGTTGCACATATTTTGGAAGCTATTTAGGACATTCATTTTCTGCTATAAATCTTGCAAAGCTTTTTGGAACTTGCTACAGCATAACTACTGTAAAAGACAACATTCATAGCTTATATGAATTATCCATACATAATATTATGTAAAGTAATTAATATCCATCTATCAATGTTTTAACAAATACATTATAGCACATGTTTACGTTATTATCAGTTAATTCACTAATAATGCATGTATATGCATCATTCTTCTTCACTTATGTTTGTTGGTCATGTTTTAAACTGGCATCAAATCTTGGGCAATTTTGTGGTGTCATATCACATAATGTCACTTTCTAGGTGACAATAGCAATTAGCAGCAATTTTAGCCTGATTAGGTAATAATAATAATTCTGGCACTAGAGCATCTAGTTTATTTTGTAATACAATTTAGGTGACACAGATTCAATAATGAGAGAAAATATTTATTTACCCCAAAAAGTTATTCATAGGAATAGTTCATCATTTACTAACACAGGTTTTTTTTGCCTACAATGCAGCATTTTTTCATACAATTCCAACATCATTGCAGCAAGTGTTGATTTGCACCCGTTTAATTCTTCCCTTAGTGTCGATATGAACATATCATATATCCATAAGCGTCAAATCAGATGCTAGCTGCCATCAACATTTTCAGAGGGAGGATTACATCTCCTCGGGCGCACAGTGTTAAAATGCCATTAGTGAGTGACTGTTTGGCACAAGTCTATTATATCTACTGGTGCAGAAGAATAAGAGAAACCTAGAAATACTGCCAAATTGAGGGAAGCTTCACGGTTTCCCAGCATCAATAGACATGAACAGGTATGCAATTCCTACATGCCGCACATTACATGGCAGGTGCAAGTAACACCCCCTTAGGTGCTTTTTACTTTTAAGTGCAAACAATTGTGGCCCATAAAGAGGTACAAATATGGGGTGGTGTGTGGGGGAGAGGATCATTGCGGATGGAAAAAAACATGGTGTGCTCAGTGTTATGTATTTGCATAAGCTGTGTTATAGTTTATAAAGTTATATGCTTTTGAAGAATGTTAGAATGTTGCAGTCTTGGGAAATAGTGGGAGGAGACGGGAAGCTAGTCTTTGGGGCACATTTACTAATCCACGAATCCGAATCCGAATGGGAAAAATTCGGATTGGAAACAAACATTTTGCAGCTTTTTCGTATTTTTTGCGATTTTTTTTTGTCGCCGTTACGACTTTTTCGTAAATTGTCGTGACTTTTTCATAGCCGTTACGACTTGTGCGAATTGTTGCAACTCTTTCGTAGCCGTTACGATTTGCTCGTAAAAAAATTGCAAAATACCGATCATTACGAAAAAAACGCATTCGGACGCTTTTCGGACGGTCGTGGATTAGTAAATGTGCCCCTTTGTGTGTAAGGAATAAAGATGGCCAACTGCTAACAGCTTGCCTGCATTACTGTACTACATCACTGATATAAAACACAGGACCCGCTTTTTGAACTTTGCACAATGACCCCTTTAGTAAATCAGTTCTGTGTTTGTAATGATTCTAATTTAATAAGCTCCTTAAATGTTTTAAATAAAGGGCTCTTTAAAGTGATCCTTAAATGGAATTGCAGTCAAAAGAAGCATTTATTTATACATTGTGCCTTACTATGTCCAATGTTCCCTCTAAGCTTGGCTGTCCTGTGTGAGCTCTTGTGTCCAAAACATAACACAAAAAATGTGTGTGAAAATATACACTTCTGTACTTACTCTGAGCACACATTAGTCTGTGCACTTAGTTTTCTTTATAGTGCACACAAAAGATTTTGAGAAGGCGCCAAAAATAAATTATAGACAAATTTGTCCAGGTCTGTTACTCAGCTGGATTGTGCATGTTTCATTAGTCAGAAGTCCAAAAATATTAACAACCAGGCAGATACACCTTTTAATATGTGCAGTAAATATTAGAAATACCTTTAAAACTATTGAACATTTTTATACAATATGTATTTAATATGTTTTTGGGGGAGAGACTCCTTTATAATATGCCACACTGCACCCAATGAGACATATTTATATACTATTTGTTTTCTAAAAATATTCTCATCATTTTCTCCCTTTGGGGCATTTTACACATTCAAATAATCCTATCATTTGATACAACAAATGGCTTTCACATTAGAGCATAATCCGGTTATGTGCTCACTATTTACTATGCAGAATTTATTTTCCAATAATCTTGCAAGAATATACCGTAATTACTCATGCACAGTGATTGCCAGAGGGGTGGAGGAGGCCCACCCAGTGCACCCATGTTCCAAGCAGTCACTGTGCAAAGGGTTGCCAGCTTTCAGCATTTCAGGGGAAAATGTTCCAGCGTCTTATGTTAAAGCTGCAAATGAATTTTATTTTAAATAAGCACATCACTTACAGCTTGAATTTCCAACTTTGTGTCCAAAGTCTCCTGCCAGATGCTGTTATAAGGTTTGGTGCGCACACAGTGGATTTTGGCTAAAAACCCTCTGAATATATCCTTTATGGGCCTTAGGGACCCATTTATCAATGTACGTATTTAGATTGTGTTAAAGTACAATTTGCTAAAATTCATATACTTAACTATTATTTCTGATGTGCGGAAATGTTACGAACGTTACGATCCGAAAATATTGTGGTATGATCTGAAAGTTACAAAAAATTTTCGTAAAAATGATCGTAAACGGCGCAAAAACTTTCTGACTTTGAACCTTCAGTGCATGTTTTTGGAAGCCTCCCATAGGACTCAATGGCACTCTGCAGCTCCAACCTGGCCAAAGGAAAGTCACGATACCGGAGCATTATCGTTAGAGATGTAGCGAACTGTTCGCGAAAATTTGCGGACTTTTGCCGATGTTTGCCACTTTGGGTTCGCCGCGTTTTTTTTTGGCGCCGCGTTTTTTCGCCTTGGTTTTCCCGCTGCGTTTTTCCGCCGCGTTTTATCGCCTATGCATATACATAGGAATAGCTTGCGGGTTTTTTTTGGCGTTATTTTTTGGCGTTATTTTTTGGCTTTTTTTTACAAAGTATTTTTCAGAGAAATTTTTGCTTGATCCCCCTCCTGCATGCCACTGTCCAGGTCGTGGCACCCTTTAAACAACTTTAAAATCAGTTTTCTGGCCAGAAATGGCTTTTCTAGGTTTTCGCGAACATTTTCGGCGATGTTCGTTACATCTCTAATTATCGTTGCGACAAATACAGTTTTCTCTCACAAATTGTCGCAAAGTATGAAAAGTTGCGGAAATTAACTAAACAATCGAAGAAAATACACAAAAGTTCTAAACTTTAGAAAAAATAAGAATTTTTAGTAATCAGACCTGTCATACATGGGCCCCTTAAAGTCATTCTGACCCTCAGGATGAAATTGCTGGTCATATCAGGATACTTAACAATATATTCCCATATTGCTCAAACAAAGAAGTCAGACGTATTACAAACTATCAAGATATGGTTAAAGGCGAACCCAGATCTGATTGCAGGAGATGCATTTGCTTTGTGCACTAAAATTATCCAGCAGCTTTGTGCTGCAACAATGCTCATTGCCCTGACTTTTATGGCACATTTTGTTTGAAATGTATGTGGAGGATTTCCCTGATTCATGTGTATGAGCTGCTTACAGACTCTCAGGATTTTGGTCACGTTACTGCAAGTTTTCTGATGCTGTTTATATTTCCACTCCTTTTCAAGTAAGGCAGACTGAACATTTACATTACAATTGTTTTTTGTTTTTTTTTGAAAGGGAAAAAAATCTAATTTTTTGAATAAGGTAATTCAATTGGGCTTATAGGATAAACCTTAAAAAAAGTTAAATTGCTTAGGGTTCTTTTCTAAGCACTTTAGCACTTGAAATTATTGTTTTTTTATCCAATTTGGTGCGAGGTGCAGAGTATAGTCAAACCTGGATGCAAGCACTTTATAAATGAGCATTAAGCAACATGCTTTTGTTCCCCTTAATGCTTTTGCACTTTTGCCTGGGTGTCTGTAATGTATATTTATACAGCAGGGTGGTGCAATGGTTGACGCTGTTGCCTTGCAGTGCAGGGATACTGACATTGATTCTAACAAGGCAACTATTTGCAAGGAGTTTGTATGTTACCTCCCAACACCAAAAACATACAGGAATATGTATGTGTGAATGGAGTCACTGACAGAATATGTCCCACTACATAAATTAAGAATATTAATATGTATATTTATATAGAGATACTTGTATACACAGAACTGTAGATTAAACAATGTATCAGTGGAACATACATTGAAAGGAAATCCCTACCCCATACAGCCTACTGTTACATGTGACTAAGAAAAACAGTGAATACACATAACACAACATTTGGAGGTTTATTTTTGTGTTCTACAATAGAAGGAAACTATTTCAAAACTTATGAACAAGGTAAGAAAATCTTGTGAAAACCTTTTTATTACTGTCCGCTTTGCAGAGCAAAAATTCATTACAAAGGAAATCACTTTCTATAGACGAAAACTCAAAATGAAAAAGTAAGGATATATTTCATTTTATGAAACGGATCTTGCAACAGCTCATAAATGCAATATTTTCATGTTCATACTCATAGGAAAACCAATTGGCTGACCATATATTTTTTAGGAGACTATTGGCTATGTAGGTAGCTCCCACTGAAATCACCATTGACACTGGCAAATCATCTTTTGAGTTGATAAAAGTAATTTTACTGCAGACATATTCAAGGAAGCAATCCATTTTATCCTTTACCGTGCTCTTTTGCACAGTTCAGTTCCATGCTTTAAAAATTGCTCTAGTTAATAGGTTGTTTTTCTCTAGTACCTGGTCTTATTTCTCTTCTAATTTGAAGGCATAGCAGATATGAAACTGACTGAGTGCTTTCCAGCCATCCCCTGACACAGCAAACCTTGCACTCTCCTCACTGCTGGCCATGGCGAGGTCAAACATTACCTAGTGATCAATGGAGCAGATATTGAACAGTTGATTAAGCTCTTCTACTTCCCCCCAATTATAAGCTCATGATTGACTCTTCTGCTTTCACCCTTAATCCTCTTTGGCTGACATATGCTGTATTCCCCATAACTAATGCTGTCTGGATTGCTAAGGACCTATCTTTTCTATCTGAGCAGATTTATCATTGGCTGCCTGCCTTCTCCTAGTCTCTAGAGCTTCTTTGAGTTATTCTGACAGTAAAAATTAGATATCACCTGTGAAATATATAAAAAAATCTATTACCAATATGTTTTATTTCAGGGAAATTAATAACCCAGTTGTCAACATACATTACTAGGTCTCTTCAGCAGTGGGCAAAAGTAAACGAAAACACTGCTGTGCCATTACATGTGTATCATACTGGTGTATTGTGGCTATATTTAATTAAAATGTCTCTCTCGTGCACGTTATATCTACTGAAAGTGGAACAAAAAGAAGACGCTGAAATGAATTCTAGGTGCTCTAGACAACTCAAAAAAAATCAAAAGATGCATCTTAGCTAATATCCAAAAAAACAGGACTCATATGTTCATATGTCAAATGTCCTGATACAGTGTACCCACAATATATGACTTCAGATATATAAGCTGCCCCTAAAAACCTGAACAAAAATGAATAACATGCAGATTTAGTTGTTCCATCAAACAGCTGGGGAGATCTCAAAATAAATTGCTGTGCCCTGCGTACCTTTATCAGCACACTGTTTCAGGAGAGAAAATTCCACTTTTTCTTTAAAACAATTGCTATACCATGATATGCTTCCCACCATCACTAACAGTGATAATTTCTGCTCTTGACTTCTCCCTTGTTTTCTCAGTGTAATATGCTGACAGACCCTTGCAGAGAAGTACTTTGATTTTATATTTAGCCCAGTATAGACCACAGAGTATACTTCTATGGAAATGACACAGTCTTTTATGTACAGAAACCTTCATGGATATCTGCATATGAACAAGCTGTGTCTACTTTCTATTAACAGGTTCTCCAATCAAGCCATGCAAGATTAGGCCTTTAAAAGAATATTAATTTGTTTAATGAGGCATTTTAATTTGCCACTGAGGTGTGCAAGGTAATCACCAAACTCACACGTTGTTTCAGATGTTTAACCCTAGTGCCGTTTCATAATTTCATTTAACTGTACACTAACTGATGGAGAAGAAACCACTCAGCAATAAAGAAATGTGTGCAACTATGGTTATATTGATGACTGTAAATCACTTTCAGTGCAATAGTGTATACAGAGTATTACATAAATTTACTTATAAACAGCACTTGTATTATACTTTTCTTCTATGCAAACATCCATTGAATTTGTTTCTATCGTATTGTAAATTGTATGTTGGTTTCTTTCAGGGTTGAATAATTCATTCCTGTCAGTTGCTTCTGTACATTTTATCTTTAAAAACATTTCTTACATTCCTTTTTATATCTCAAATGCAGCTTTTTCAGTATTTTCCACTTTATTACAGACACTGAGGCATGTCTATAGTAAATTTTATCCTACACCAAAGTTGTTTCGTACTAACTTCATGCAAAAAAAAAACTTTAATTTCCTATTTTCTAAAAAGCCTACTTTTTTCTCAGCTGAACACCCTAAAGGCAGCATCAGTAGAGGAGAGGAGTAGCATCACCTACAGCTTTGGTTGTTGGATTTTTTTCATTCAAGCCTGCCATGGCGGAACCAATCTTTGTTCAGGCCCACCCCCTAATTCATAGCAATGTTACAGATATAGGAACCATGCTGTTTGAATCATTCATCAATAGTTCCAAGAATATTTAGGGCAGAAAATACGCATTCAAATGTAAATCTTATCTAAGCTAACCCTCTAGCTGGGTCTGCATGGCTATGTTGGAAAGAAAATAGATGTTATACACAGGGGCGTTTGGGCCCCTCTTGCTGCCTGAGGCGGCTCCTGGATGCCGCCGCTCCCCAGCGCTTACCTCTCCAGCGCAGGAGCGGGTCTGGGGGCGGTCTGATCGCTAGTGCACAGAGCGCAATTGCGCTCTCTGCACTAGAAGAGCCGAATTTCTGGTTTAAAAACCGGAAATTCGGCTCTTAAAGTTACCAGGAGCGGCTTTTTGCCGCCCCTTGTAACTGGGGCACTTCTGCCGCCTGAGGCGAGTTTCTCTAACTTATACACCAATCTTTCCTAAATGGCCTCCAAGCTGAGCATCCTAGCACTCATCCCCATCCCCTGTAGGAACCACTTATATTTTGACACATGGACATTGCTGCTTAAAGCAGTTGGTCCCAAACTGTGTGGCTTCACCGCTTCCCAGGGAGTGTTGGTGGCAGTATGAAAAGGCAGAGTGTTCAAAACCAATAAACCTTGCTTTATTCGTATCTGCATTAAGATAATTTTATAAGCAAAATTTTAAAAAGTCTCATTCGGTTATGTAAAATAAGGTGCCCAGGCGCAGTAAAAAGTCATTAGGTGGCATTTACTTGTCACCTGTTTAAAAGCAAATATTTTATTGTTTGCAATGTGTTACTGCACCTGGGCACACTTTGTGCTATTTATTGCATATAGAGGTAAGAAGAAAATGGGATAGAAGTGGGTAGGAATGGAAGAGTAACAAAGAAAGTGTAAGCGTGAAGTTAAAATGTAAGAAATAATGGTGACAAAGTTGGAGAACACATGGTAAGAAGTGAAATGGAGAGCAGAGCCGGAGGGGTTAGACAATAGAGGAAGTGTGATTTAAAAGCAGAGTATTCACATAAGAAAAAGGAGGGATGGGGAGGAACAAAAAACTATTTTAGCAATTAGAAATAAGAAAGGGCTTAGCAACATAATGGAATAACACACAAAATAAAAAACAAGAGAGAGAATATTGGAATATGGAGAGCAAAAGGCAATTTAGAATTGGGATTGAAGAGAACAATGGGAGAACAAAAGTGCTAGAAAAAGGTAGAAGGCTGCATACATTGTAATTTCCTGCTCTCGTGAGAGTGAGAGGGCAGGTCAAAATTTGTAAAACTTAACTGTCTCTTTCTGACAATAAAAAATCAAAGATGTACAGCCCTTTATTCTCCAGGATCCCCTTTAGCTTTGACCTTTGTGATCCTATGCCCCCTTTTCCTTCTACCTGTCTTTACTCTTGACATTCTTCTTTTTCCCTCTGTTACTGCTCTTTTCTGATATCAACAGATACTCTCTCTTTCTCTTATACACGGGCTTGCTCTAGCAATATACAGTATATGAACCATCATCATGGGGCTTGAGCAAAAAGACTCTGCTTTTAACCTTTAATAATCCTTCGAGACACAGACATACATACTGACACACATAACATTCTCCACAGTAGCACATGGGTATATGTGAATGTACTTACAACCAAAAAAACGTACCCTCTGCTGGCTAGCAAATAGTTAAATAAGCACTATAAGCGTTACCTGCAATACAATTTTAAGGGAAACTATCTATATTTAAATGATGATGTTTATATTTCTTATATTACTGTGCTAAGTACATCTTACATACATTTATTATTTAGTTGTTTAGTGTTTGCCTGTCATACTGGCAGTTTCTCTAATAAATCATTTGAAGTATTAGATTCTGTGGGACACAAACAAATCCAGCAACCAAACAGATAAAAAATGGAGCTCATGGTTATAAAATATTACCTTGGACTGTAAATGGGTTTATTGTTTTTTTTTTTTTCATTTTATACAATCCTGATATTATTTATTCTCTTGACTTCTAAATGTTGCAGCTTCTAGTTTTCTCTGTCTCTAGTATTTACCATTGCTTCCTGTAATTCATCCAGGTTTATTTAAAATTAAACTCCCACACCCTACTCAACACTCAATTGAGATTATGGTGCTTGTCTTTATTATATGTAATCCCCTGGTCAGTCTGTACTACAAAGGAGATGTTATGGTATTGAACAAAAGACACATTATGTGGTTAAGTGCGGGTGTATTTCTAGCTGGTGTGTAATCACATTTGATAGAATTGCTGTCTCAAACTCTTAGCTGCACTAAGAGCAAAAAGTGTAACCAAGCAAGATAGCACCATATGGCCTTTCTATGCTTACCATGGTGCTTTTGCTGGAATGTAAATGCCCTCGGTAGCAGAATGAGTCTAACTGATCTAATCCCACTAAGTTCATCCATACCTGACTGCACAATATTTATTACTGAGGTAGTAAAATGACAGTGTTAAAAAAGAGACTCTCAAGAAAGAGCCAGGATTCCAACCTTTGCAACCCCAAATATGTGACCCTAATGAGAAAATGATTGCACAAATGAAGGCGTGTGGAATAGATTAAAAAGGTTATGGAACAATGATGTAGATGGACAGAGACTAATAATTATTTTTCTATTTTCTATCACATATTATCTTAATAAATAACTTTTTTAAATTCTTTTTTAATTTCTCACGAGCCTAAACTGTCAAATTAATTATTGTTACAAAGGGGAAGGAGTGCCTACTGACATGTAGAGGCCAATTATAAACATTTTGATTTTAGTGGTTTTAGAGTTTTTTGAAACAAAAATAAACTCATTTCCACTAAAACCACAATTTTTAGTGCTAAAAACCACTATTAGTGAAATATGTAAATGTATATAGTTCAGCTCAGGAAGTGTCTTCTACTCAGTACAAAGCCAATGGTCGCAGTATAAAGTTATCGTGTTACTTACCCCTTGGAGTGTGTTTGCTTATAACTAGATATTTGTAGGGTAAGTTTTCTGGGGGAAACTACAGGGGGAATTCACAATAGTAGGGATAAAGGTTTGTGAATAAAGCAGAAAAACAGAAAAATTTATCTCCACTTTTATTTTGTCTCAGTCACCACATTTGCAAATTCCCCCCTAAGGCTAATAGCCCACAGAGCGATTCAGCTGCCCACGATAGATCTCTGCTATCGCGGGCGTCTAACCACTCCCAAATGCCTTTCCACCGGCAACAATAGCATGGTAGAAGAAATCTATTACAGACAAATAACTCACTCCATGGGACATTAGCCTAGAAGTTGGATTTTGGAACGGTGCCTATTCTCCTTGCTGTTTTGTCTTTTGACAATATTGTATGACAGATTTATGTAACACCTATTTGGCCAGTAAAGGGTAAATCCAGGCTAGTATTAGGCAGGACATGTGTTACATGCGATCCCCTTTTCCCAGGATGGGCCTCCGCTAAATGGGAGATGACCTTTAGGAGCTATTTTGGATATGAGGATGTTGTAGAACTACAACTCCCTGATGCTGTATGGTGTAAAGGTAGTAATTAGGACGCCAGAAGGTTCTTTGCTGAATAACTGTAGAACGTTTATTGTCACAGACAAGGTTGAGTCAGGGTAATACTGACAATACTGAAGTAGATGGTACAGCAGTTAGTAACAGTTGTAGTTATGCGAGGCAGAGTAACACCACAGTGGAGGTAGATAAGGAGATATAGGCAATCCTAAGGATGATCACCTAGTACTGGGCCGGATCCCTACAGCCAATGGTGGATCAGGGGTAGATACTGCCTGATACCTGTGTCTGAACTGCGGTCCCTACAGTAAGGCAAACAGAGCCTGGGTATTGCTAAACCCCTTTACTTTCTCCTATGTTGGAGCGAATGCTGCTCATGCTAGATAGCCCTGACTATCTCACACTATCTAGAGTGTGCTATAACAGGATCTATTCTACTACTTACTTCACCTCATTCACGGGGCCCTGTCCCCGACTTTCACTAGAGCACCAAGGGGCTACTCTAGGGCAGATGGCTTTACTGGGGCCTAGTCTGATCCCAGGCTCGATGGAGATGTTACCTGAGAGTCAGAAGGAAGCCAAAGAGGAAGCCACCCCTCCTTGCTAGACACTTTATCAGTCTGCAAGGGGAGTGGTCATCCTAACTAAACCAATAAGGCACAATGTAGTATGAACTAGATACATGGTGCTTTGCCCAGCAACAGCACTAGGAAATAGGCAGTAGGGATTTAAAGCCATAGGGACACTAATACCTATGGGTCCCTACATTTACTAAATCAGAAAACCAGTTTATTAAACCCTAACATATCTGTTAGCACTTTGGTCTTGAAATTTTCCTAGGAAGTTCTTCCCAGCTATTTCCACCTATCTGCTCGCCCTCTATTAAATCAAGACATTACAAACATTTTTGCCGTTTGCACCTTGTACCATGCCTGTGCCTAATAAATGAAGCCTATTGCATGGAAGTAGTAATGCAGACTAAAAGCAGCTTAAATCTAGCTATTTATTTAATACTGTGTTGGTTAGAAGTAAAAATCCATAACATTTCTGCTGCAAGGCACTATATATAATCCAAAAACCCTTAAACTCTGTGGTTCATTTTTAGCACAGAAATGCTGTTGTTTTGCCTTTCCATGCCCGAGGTCCTTAAGTTTTTTACTGTCTCAAGTGGCTGCAGTGCAGTAGTCACAGACTTCTACATTCTTTTTCAGGCTTGTTACATTTACTTATGGAGACCAATGCCAAGAATGTAATGGGATTATTTTATTGTAAATCTGGATTATCTTTTTTTGTACTTCAGATGGATTATCTGATGCAAAGCTGCTTCTGATTCACATGAGATCCAATTTCCTATCACATTGACTCATGTTGTATGATATATAGCATAGGATTATGTATATGGGTAAAATGTATGCAGAATACGGTATGTTATTGTTTAATGATAAAATGCTAACAAAAAAACCCATATACATAATCTTATGCATTGCACTGCATTAAAGGGGCACAGTAACATTTGTGTTATTTTTTAGCTGTATTTTATGTAAGGTTTTCTACAGTATCTGCAGATAATAAAGTAAACCAATCAGCAGGCAGCATTTTATCTAAGGGGCAGAGAGTAGGTACTAGAAATCAGTGATTTATGTTTAACCTCTAGAGAGCCAGAACATAAACCTACACTGTGCCTAGCACAAGGACTATTAATAGTAATCTGGGCACTCAGATTTATAATCTGAGAATTGATAGGCAAATATTTTTAAACAAATTAGTAGATAATAAATCACTTTGCACATATTAAGGGTAATTTACAACCACAAGTGCAATTTTGGATGCAAATTAGTATGGTTTTTTTCTACCCATAATGCAGCTGTTTTCTGAAAATTTCCCATAATTACATGTAATGAGGCCTTGCAGGAAGTTGCATCTATAACAACTGAATTTATGTCACTGCATCAGTTGCAGGATTGTGTCATTTGTAACACTCGCTTAGCTTGTACCATGTGATTGTTTTTCCCCACAAGTGTGCTGCACCCATTAACACAACCCGCTGTGGGGACCCTGGAATGATAGCCACATTCTGGGTGGCAGTAGCTGCAAAGTGGACACAATGCTGCTTGGCATAACCATGTGTAAGTCCAAGGAGCATGTTTGTACACCTATAGTGGCAATAAAAGAAACTATTTGTACAGTTAAGTGTGACTGCATTCATAAATGAACCCCATCTTATTCATATTCAGCTCAATATTGCACATATAATTGTGTAAATGTCCTATATAGGTACAAAGTTTGTGCCTACAGATTTCAACCTGTGCATAGGTTGAGGATTTCCACAGCTGCCATGATATGTATGACTCCGTTGTTTTCTTTATTTGCTACATTGCTTATGAAACATCTGAAAACAAATACCTAAATATTAAAGCCACCATATTCCCCATAGGATACACTGGTAATTTTCTACAGTTACCCATTAACAAGGGTCACCCATTAACATGTTTAAAAGAATAGCAAACATAGAACATTTGAAAGAATTTTAACAATAAGGATCTAGCATGATGGCACCATGATAAACACTGCTACCTTGCATCTCTGGGTTCTTTGGTATGATCCCAGCCAGGGCACTATTTATATACTGTATATTAAATGATAATATTTACTTAATCAGAGATTACATTTAAAGCTAGATTGCAAAATGTTAATGCATGCCTTTTAGAGGACACCTTTATCTAATAGACCTCACATTTTGGATCTGAATAATAAATTACCAAAACATGTTGATAACAGAATATATGTAGAAGCTTTATAAGCAGAATGAGTAGCATGTAAATTACATAACCAAATAGAATGCTGAAAGCCATTTCCTACAAAGTTGTAAAGGGAAACCTTTTATATTTAATGTATTCAGGAGACTGAGCAATTGATTCTCAGATATTAGATAATTTCTAATTCAATTTTATATATATATCATATATTAATCTAAAGAATTGTGTGCTTGAAAAAAATGAATGAAATGTCACCTACATCTGTTTTGGTTTAATGCTTATACAGTTTACTTTTCTCTCCTTATATTTATTAACTTTTGATACAAAATAGCCAGGTGTATTGTGATTTAGATAAATATCATTTCACACATTTCCTTAGTCAATATGATGTGTTAACAATGGTTTGCATTAGAAAAATATCAGAAAAAGCCTTGCACCACACTCTGATAGAACTAAACTGAAGGGATAGATGTGTATTCTACAGCAGAGAACATGGGCTCCAAAACATTGCACCATGACTCCAACAATCAAGTGGGATTCCAGTGACAATAAAAATAAACCTTAACTTTTAATCATAAGAAAGGTTAAAAACAAAGTCAACACCAAAGTGTATACTGAGAGTATAACTTAGGGAGACTGGGAGTTGTAGTTGCACCTAGTGTAAATAAAGTGCCTTGTATAGAGGTACCGTATAACTGCAGGCAGAAAAAAGGGAGCAGGGGAAAAAGGAGCTCTGACTGTATACAAGACTCCCCAACTGCACCTTTGTGTGCTTATCAAGCAACCATCCCCTAACTGACAAAAACCATGCAAAAAAAAAAACAAAATTGTATTTAATTAATTTTGGCTGAGTTCCCATACAGACAGAGAAACTGATTTATTAGAAATCAAACTGGGAAACCTGCAAAATTCCCAGTAAATCAATTTGTCCAAGAATTAATCCAAGTGACTAATTGAATCAATTAGCCAGTTTTATCAGGTCAATAAATATTGATCATCAATGTCTGTCATTATGAATGTCTTCAGGATGAATTAAGGGATGGTTTCAGAAATGGAATCCTATTGAACTTTATAGGCAAGGTAGGATAAAATCAAAATCAATACATTAAAGGTTTAAATAAAAACTAAAGATGTGGAATAAGTTATAACATCAATAAACTGATCTGAGTACTGTTCTTTCTATTAAAGTGTGGGGGCCTGTATTTAAGCCAACAAACACAGAGTGAATATTTTTTATTGCCAGAAAGCATTTGTTGTAGTATGAAAGGAAAAGTATCAGGTTCTCATATTATGTGATTAGCCTGGGGCTTTGCATCTGGGTCCTTCCCTTTTCCTAGCTGGGCTTGTGTAATTAGTTGCTAAGCAACTTTTTTATTATCTGATTGCATGTGTGAGGAGTGCAGGCATAATATTGTTGCCATTCATAAATTTTAACTATTTTTTGGTACATCTCAGTTTATAGCAAAGTTTTCAGGCCTGAGAAGCTTTTTAACATGCAGCATTATATTCGCGTGTGCCTACATAGTCTATTTCACTGACACAAGGTAAAGGCATTTTTGTAGATTCTCATAGATAAATATAAAACATCATATTGAAAGTCATTGGTGTAGGAAGTAGTGTGCCTTTTAATGGCTCAACACATGGTTCATAAGTAACAAGCTCTCACCATCACTCTTCAATTTCATAGTTACATGCAGAAAAGTAAAAATCTAATATTAAGCTCTAAATACTAGGATGCCTTATGAGCTTGTGTCTGAAGTCTTTCATTAAAAATTATGAAGGAATGTATTTTCACACATTGTTCTATTTTTGTACCTATGCATGCAGAAAGCAGTGCTGTTTTTAGGATGCTGTAAACAGAATTATCAGCAATTACCAACAGTGTTATAATAAACATAAAGGCTGTTCTTTAGGGTAAAGCAGGGAACTATAGTAATCTGATCTTGAGTTTGGACTTATTTGTATATCACTGATTTAATACAACATAATCAAATTGATTTCTGGTGATTTTGTAGATAACAAGTTGCCTTATTCCAGACAATGTCATGCAGTGCTGTCTTGTATAAAAAAGGGCATTGACTCAAGGGATGAGAACATAATTTTGCCCCTTTATAGGTCCCTGGTAAGGCCTCACCTTGAGTATGCAGTGCAGTTTTGGGCTCCAGTCCCTAAGAAGGATATTAATGAGCTGGAGAGAGTGCAGAGACGTGCAACTAAACTGGTAAAAGGGATGAAAGATTTAAGCTATGAGGTTAGACTGTCGAGGTTGAGGTTGTTTTCTCTGGAAAAAGGCAGTTGCGAGGGGACATGATTACTCTGTACAAGTACATTAGAGGGGATTATAGACAGAAAGGGGGCATTCTCTTTTTCCAAAAAAAAGATCAGCACACCAGAGGCCACCCCTTTAGATTAGAGGAACAGAAGTTTAATTTGAAGCAGTGTAGCTTCAAAAGTCAGATATATTTAAAATGTTGTCATGTAAATATATCTGACTTTTTGAGGTTAATACTGGTGGAGTTATAGGAGGAGATATTTGCCCCCTTATCTCGGTTCCTCTTCACCCTTTCCCTTGTCCCCCAGCCAAGTTTGACTCTACTTTATCCATTCTGCTTCTGGAATCTTTCACATTTTTTCTGTTACAGATTATCCAAAACCTATTTGTGTTAAGAGAATCTAACAATAAAATAGCGTCTCTATGTACAATGTGCATAACCACCACAAATTTGCACCTACTGTTCTCCTTGACTACTTTAAAGTTATACAGCTTTTAGGGTTTAGATATTATTTGGTTGAACAATAAGGATTTGGCTGGATTAGAATGCACCAGAAAGCACTAGAATTTGCCAATCCCAAACTAAATCCAAGAGTCATGGAATTTCCTTTAAAACATTATAAAAGTAAGAATCATCTAGTCACAATCTGTTCTTTGTAACACCAACAGAATACTTCATAGGCTTTAATACTTGCTTTGCTTTCTATTGCTGTGACCAACAAATAGTTAATATTAGAAACAGCAAGCTAAATGTTTCACACTGCTGATACTGACTTAAATGAAGCCAGAATATTCATACACCAATTATGCATATATTTGCAAAATCCTCCCTGTTTATGCCATGCTTTACAAAACATACTTTAATAGGCAAGATAAATATTGCCGGCATGGAAGTGTGCATTAAGATTTTGGGAGATTGCAATTGCAGCATCTTAATAAGGCAATTAGAACATGAATAGATGAAATACATTTTGAAATTATTTGGGATTCTGCATTTTTTCCAGGTAAACATGAATATAGTGGGAAAATGCTTGAAACTGAACAAATGGAAGGCTGAGAGGTTAATCAATGTTATTTCTCCAGACACTGTATCTCAGTGATCCCCAAGCAGTGGCTCGCAAGCAATATGTTGCTCATCAACCCCTTGGCTGTTGCTCCCAGTGGCCTTAAAGCAAATGTTTATTTTTGAATTCCTGGATTGGAAACATGTTTTGTTTGCATAAAACCAGGTGTACTGCCAAACAGAGCATTTTGTCAACAGTCCACCAAATAGCCAAGCAGAGTCCTTATTTGGCACCTCCAAAATGTGTTGCTCCCCTACTCTTTTTAGAACTGAATGCAGCTTACGGGTACAAATATTTAGGGAGCCCTGCTGTATGTTCTTGTGCCCCAGCATATGTTGGTCCTGTGGATTTCACTATTTGAATATAAATCACAATTCTATCATTAGATATATTATATTTATATTTTTATTTCTAATAGCAGCTAAATAGGTGCAAAATACTTTTTTTATGGTTAACTATAGAGAGCACCTAAAAGGTGGATTGACTAAAAAAAACTTCTGGTATGATTTAGACATTGGTATACAGAGATATAACTAGCCTGTGGATTAGATTATGTTGTAAGATGGCATTCACTATCAAACTTTGGGCCCACTTCACTCACTAAAGAGCAGGAATCATTACAGCATTACAGAATTGTGAGGTATTGGTGGTCTGAGATACTTCGAAATCAAAGGTAAGTAGGGGGTTCCAGGGAACCCATAGCATTTGCAGTAGAAATGGTAGTACCAAAGACTTCAGTGCCATGACTTGTAGAATGCCACTTTTCCAATAAGTCAGTGTATCAGATTTTTTGCTTTCCAGAGCTGCCCTAGCTAAGTGTCACAAAGGTTGGCAGGATGGGTTTCCATGGGCAAACAGCTGACAACACGGTCACAGCCATTGGAATTTAGAGCAGTGGAAATAATTCTAGACACTACCTGTTGGAATGCATGATTCTGTAATTTGTTGCAGGAATAATAATCTGGAGATTTTTCATGGTTTAGCGTAGGGACCCAGTTTATGCAAAAACCCAAATAAACATGAGGTATAACACTGAACATTAGTATCCAACCTTAATATGATGTGGCTGAATGAAAGCAAATGCTACCAACTATTTTAAAGCATCTAACAGAAAGACTCCACAAAAGAGCAGAGGCTGTTGTAAAAGCAAAGTGATGACCAATTTCATTTTAATACCTTGGGTTTCAGAATGAGATGGTTTTCCCAATAATCTTGTTTTTTGTGAGCTGCCTATGAATCTTGATTGTAGCTTACTGTAGCTTCTGTTATACTTCTGGTATTGATACATTTTATTACTTTATGCAACAAACAAGCAATAGAATGTAAGACAATACTGCACAACTGTATATAGGTTGCAAACTGTTAGTTACAAATTTCCAGTGTTATAAATCAAACAATACACAACCTAAGAACAGATAGCTCACTCAAGGGCATAGCTCTAAGGGGAAAAGTTGAGTATAGTTCTTGTTCATGTTGCAGCTCTTCTCATAATCGCAAGATACAGTTATGGTGTGATGGGTGTAAGGCGCCATTCCCTGGATCTTTTGTGCATGCGTATGCCTTGGTGTGCATCTTGACATCACAGTGTGTGTTCTGACACTCACCACTTGGCCATGATGTCATTTTGGCACCAAATGTGCCATTCCTTCCTCTATTCTGTACCCAAGCTGCTCTGTTTGTTACAGTTCCTGTCTAAGCCTTGTTTCTGGTTATAGACTCCTGACTGTACACCGCCTGCCTAGACTCCTTGTCTGCCTTAATTGCAAATCTGTTACTAGAGATGTAGCGAACTGTTCGCCGGCGAACTAATTCGCGCGAACATCGGGTGTTCGCGTTCGCACAAATTCGCGGACTTTTGCTGATGTTTGCCACTTTGGGTTCGCCGCGGTTTTTTTTGGCACCGCATTTTTTCGCCTTGGTTTTTCCGCCGCGTTTTATCGCCTATGCATATACATAGGAATAGCTTGCGGTTTTTTTTGGGCGTTATTTTTTGGCGGGTTTTTTTTGGCGGGTTTTTTTGGCGTTATTTTTTGGCGGGTTTTTTTGCGTTTTTTTGGGGGGTTTTTTTAAAAAGTATTTTTCAGAGAAATTTTTGCTTGATCCCCCTCCTGCATGCCACTGTCCGGGTCGTGGCACCCTTTAAACAACTTTAAAATCAGTTTTCTGGCCAGAAATGGCTTTTCTAGGTTTTAAAGTTCGCCTTCCCATTGAAGTCTATGGGGTTTTGGCGAAAGTCCGCGAACGGGTTCGCGAACATTTTTGGCGATGTTCGCTACATCCCTATCTGTTACACCTTTGTCTATACTGCACTTTTGGATCAAATCTGCTGTGTTCAGGTTCTCACTGCACAGCAGAAGTTCCGGGGCCCCAAAACGGCATTAGTGAAAACCGGTCCTGGCAAGGCTTACTAAGGAGTGCAATCTTTAAGCAGTCCCCACGCTTCTTGTTACCTGTGATGATGAGCTAATAATTTGAACATGGGTGAAAATGAATCAACACAGCAGGTGGACTAAGCACACACTTCTTGATATCTGAGGTTGTGTTTTGTGTGTCTCATAGTCAACACCTATGACAGAGCTGTATGCTGTGTGCAATTTTTTTTCACAGGAAAAAGGTGGACTGTTTAATTTATGTAAAGCCAAGATGTAGGATAATTAGACAGCTAGGTAATACAACCTCATGTGAAGCATATAACTCTACTTCGCCTCCTATCCCAAACAAATAAAATTACCAGGACTTAAAACATTTGAAATCCATTCACCATACTGTATTAGGGAAATACTAATTTGTGTAACTCTTTTATTTCACATTTTGGTTAGTTATACTTATACATTTTTACCTGGTTTCAGTCAGGACATACCATACCTTTCACTATCTAGAAAACTGGGCAATTCATATTGTGAGAAAAGGAATGGTTTTTGTGTTGCTTTGAGTTAGTGAGCAGAGGAGAGTCATATGACATTTCTCTGGTCAGTTCTAAGCAGAGAAACATCACAAAATGTACTATTTCTCACAAAATTAATTTTCAGTAGACTGTAGCCAATTAGCCAATATAAACAGCAGTTTGCTTTGTTGTTTCAAATGAGAAAATAAAAAAGTGGGTCAAATGCATTTTAAAAAATCTGGCTTTCAGCCTATGGGAAAGAGGCAGAGGGCAGAGGTGTACCAGTTTACTAGATGGGTCCAGATGGTAAAGCTTTCTTGCTGGTCTCACTAGAGTTTCTGACAAAAGGGTTAGTGAGCATGGTTCCACCATTTAGTTGCACATATTGCACATGGTTACTGGGAGTTCAAAGAATGAAAATGCTCTTATAGCTCCTGAGTGAAATAGTTAATTGAACAGTTATACCTCTCAGTCACGAATAATACACATTGTTGTTCGAGGTTTTCAATGTTTTTAAATGCACTTCAATATTTAGTACACAGTAAGCAGGAAGTGTAGGAGGTTTACATTAATGAGGGGCCTTGAGGTGGCACGTGAACTTACATATTATGGCCAAAGTTACTAACACCCCCCTTTTCTTTGAGAATACAACTGTGGTGTGATTTGGATATTGTTACTCTGATATTTTTAAACCAGTAACAATTCATTTTCCAATTTTTATCAGTGGGGTTAGGAAGATTAGGAACTTTGAGGAGGTTTTCCTCCTGCGTTTGTTTCAAATGTCATTGTGCCAATGACCGGACAGATTGAAGGAGCTTCTTGATCACTGAATAAGCTGTTCCATTTCTTATCCTTCATCTAAAATATGTTTGAGTATTTTTCGGTTTATTGAAATAATAAAAAGCAGGGCAAACTATTTTTATGCAGGAGACAACAAAAGTACAGCCCCCAATAAAAAATACAGAGGTCACCAGATCATATAAGAAAGTTAAATATCCTTGTAAAATGTAGAGAGTTGCTGGAAAGAGACAGAAGAGGAAAGCTTATAATTTAGAAACTATAAAAATTGAAGACCAATTAAAAACTTGCTAAGAATGGGCCATTCCATAGCATACTAAAAGGTATGCTATCTTAGGTGAACCACCCCTTTAACTCTTAGGGTTAAACTCCACAAGTGTTTTTACAACACCATTCAACAGCACCAAATTTTGTAGGATGCTAAAAAATCTGATCTTCACAGTTGTAATGTAAAGTCAGATCAGATAAAGTCAGAGGGTTTCTTTTTGTTCATGCATCTACATCCGACAGTCAATGTATTTCACTGAGAAAAAGAGTCTTTCTGACACCCTCGGTTTTTATCTTGTTGGGTGCAGAGGCAGCATGGTGTGTCCCCTTCCAAAAGGTGTGCCGCGTCAAATAGCAAAACATGCCTGTAGTTTACACACCAGATTTTTCTATCAGTCCCATTATATTTTGATCCATGCGACTACATACAACTTGTCAGTTGCGTTTCATCAATCCAAAACCATTCGACAAAAGCGCTTGTGGAGTTTAGCCCTTAAAAAGTAAAACTCACTTTTCTAGCTACTATGGAAAAAGTTGTACCTTTCTATAAATTATGGGGAAAATGATACGTTGTGGATAAATGGCATAGCAAGTATAGTCCAAAATGTCACTTTGCACACTGAATTTGTGTTTGTAAATAAGCTTTCTAGTGTCTGCAACCTAACAGGTCTTTGATCTGGCCCCAAGCCCATCATCACAGCTGCAACCATTAAAGAAAGGATGTTGGGGTCTGGCAGAGGTAATATGGTTTCCCCACATTGCAATTTGCTCTGCACTTGACAGCACTAGCAAAAAGGGGACAAATAGAATTGGAGGTGGGGGAAATGTGGTGAACTGTGTCTTTTTTTTTTATTATTATTATTTTACATCTATGCCCCACCCATAATAAATAACCCTACATTTGTCTAGATGTGATGATAAAGCTAGATAATGGATGATATTCTGATTAATGATACAACAAGCACCCCTTTCTTAATTGCATGCTCACAGTCTGCATTACGCATCTTGCTATAATACAAGGCACTGGTTAAAATGTCTGTTAAGCTAGAAAAAATCAGTAAATGTGTTAGCAAAAGGGCAAGAGAACTGGGACACGAGCTTTGCTCATGACCTATGCAAAAGCAGCCTGGAAAACTCCCACAGAGGTGCTAAGATGCTTTGATTAGGACTGAACTCTCATTCAGCCAAAAAGGGAAAGCGGTTGCTGTAGAAGAGCTCCAGGCTAATAGGCAAGTGGGAAATATTCTTAATATTCCCAGTCAGTACTTCCCCTACAGACAGGCCTTCGGCACATAGAGTTACTCTGCAGATCATCTCTCTGCAGGTAATGTCACTCTGAAAGTTTTATCACATTTTTATGACTGACTATTAAATCTAACTGATGACTATTTTTATATAACTATCCTTAATAATGCAGAGTGTTCTGCTGTACATAATATACCCAAATATATTTCATTCTTTCAGTGAACTGAACTGCGCTGCAGTTTGCAGAAACATTCAGCCAACCAGCCTTATAGGACTGGAAGGATTCTGATCTACATCCAATTTTTGTAATTGTCTAGTGCCATTGCCTTCTTTGGCCTTCTCAGTAATTTAGCAATTCCCGCTTGAAAGACCACCAACCTTTAAAGTAACACGCAAAAAATACGCTAATTAAAAATGAATTCTGCATTTGCCTGAGCCGCACGGTCTCTTGAAGACACTGCCAATGCAACACAGACCATTCCCAATTTTAAATCCATATGTCACTTACTAGATAAAATTTCATACATAATGGGGCCGATTCACTAAAGGTCGATAAAACAAGTGGTATTTATAGCATGCTTTAAAAAAATTATCACTTCTTATTTTTTTTAGAGTTAACGATCGTTCCACTAAAAGGACACTTGTCTGAATTAAGAAGCGATGGTCTTGGTGTTATTTATCTGGCAATGAGCAATTTTAAGCGATATTTTAATGCATGCGCGATAATTTCCCCTGCATGCGATATTTTTCACCACACTTGATATTAGCACACAATATTACGCACGTAGCAGTTACTTTCTGAAAACTACTTTTCTGAAAATTACCATTTCCCTGAAAACACAAGCATGCATCACTCTAGGGCAGTGCTGTCCAACTTCTACGGTGCCGAGGGCCGGAATTTCTCTAGCATACATGGTGGAGGGCCGCTAATGGAAGCCAGTTTTGACCACTCCTCTTTTTGAAACCACACCCACCTCAAACCACACCTATTTTATCACAATGGTGGTAGCACAGCAAAATCCCAAATGCTTGGTCCTTACTGTGGGGATATCAACCATCATTCATATGTGAAAGAATTATGTCATATTAAGATATACCCTTAAATTCCATATGCCTCCTCCTCCCCTGTGGATAGCAGAGCAACCCCCAGTACATAATTACACACCTTAGGGACCATTTAATGGCTATTTCCAACTGCTAACAAACTCCCACAAGAAACCCCTGCCAGGTTCACCTCCCACAAGCAACATAGGGCAAGCAGAGTATGGCACACACAGGCAGCACTCTCCTGTCCTATGCTGTCTGTGTGTGCCATACTCTGCCTGTCCTACCCTGCCTGTGTGTGCCATACTCTGCCTGTCCTACCCTTCCTGTGTGTGCCATACCCTCCCTGACCTATGCTGCCTGTGTGTGCCATACTCTACCTGCCCTATGCTGGCTGTATGTGCCATACTCTGCCTACAGTACCTATGTCTGAGGTGTGAATAAGTGAACAATGGGGGTGATTACAGCCTGAGCCTGAGGTGTGAACACTGCAGGGGTTGAACAATGCAGGTATTAAAAGGTGTGAAAAACATAGGGGATTACATATTTAAACAATACAGAGGGATTACAGCCTGAATCTGAGGTGAGAACCATGCAGGGGGCCAGTTAATCTCAGTTCTGATACCATTTAATGCTTACTCAAAGGTAAGCCATCAAAGCAGCCAGACAGGTGGGGGGCCACACAGAGGGGGGTCGCGGGCCGCATGCGGCCCGCGGGCCGCCAGTTGGACAGCACTGCTCTAGGGCAATCACATACTTGAAAAAATCAGACTGCAAACTCCATCTTAACAAATTTGAAGAAAAACTGCACGAAAGTATAAAGCTAAATTAATAACCAAGTAGATACATAGTAAGTACTAAGTACTAAGATAAACATGTGTTATAGTGAGTGAGGATCGGAAAATCGTACCGAAGTACAGCTGAGACCCAGGTGTGGAAACCCCGGGTCAATCACACAATCCAAAAATTTACAGAAATATCTGTGTGCATAGAACAAAGCTCACCGTAGTCCTGTGGTGGTCCGGGTGCTCAGGGCCCCGAACCCGCAGCCAAGGGGAAATTTCAAAGTTTCAAAAGTAGCGCCAAACACTCCGGACGCCAGGATATACTTTTAAAGTTCAATCTTTATTCATCCATTTAAAAGCAAAAAATGCCTGACGCGTTTCGTACACGAATGTACTTAATCATAGGCAAACTCCATCTTGTCCCCACAGACAATCACTAGCTGCAATTTTGTTCAGTAACACCTACTCCTGGGAGGCGTTCAGTTTCACAGTAATTATCGCCACATTTTATGTGTTTAATGCTTTCATATGTGTTTGTGAATCATGCGTTAGTATTATTTCTATGTGCTAATTCCCACAATGCGATACAAATAATGCAGAGATAATGTGCTTTTTAACACATGTGATATGAATGATAACGCATGCCAAATAACATTGATGAATCAGTACTTATTTATCGTATGCTTTTTAATGCAAAAAAGTATGTGATAGAAATTATAGATCTTTAGTGAATTGGCCCCAATATCTCCAATGCAAATGTATACACTGACTTAAAGGGGACCTGCCACCCAAAGAAATAATACTAAATCCTTCTCTGTTGTGTTAAAATTAACATTACTTACAGTATATATATATATATATGTGTGTGCATAAAAATAATGTGAAAGCTGCACTACCTTGAAAATGGGTTCGCAGTACCACAAAATGTAATACATACAATAAAAGTGGTCCGCAGAACTGATCAAAAGTGACATCTGGAAAGTGTAAGAGATTGCTGTGTTTGAGGCATAGAAGCAGGCAATATATGATTGGCAGTTGAGATTTTCATATAGATTTATAAAACGCTTGGATGTTTAATTGCAATAATAAAGAATTTGGGATTTATGTTTAATTTTAAAAATAACTTTTATTGTACTGATTTTTATATTTGGGTGACATGTTCCCTTTAGATCCTGCCCCCATTGGACTGTACTGAGACTACATCATCTTCTCACATTTCCAGTGCCCTGTTAGCGTTTAAGGGGTTCAGTGTCACCCTGAGGCAACAAAGTCGATGCTCCTCCTCTTAACTCCCCCCATGCTTAGTTTTTTCGCTGGGGAGTCAAGGGGGCTCTGCTTTGTCAGTGCAGACAGCGTAATAGTGCTCTTTAAACTGGAAGAGATGAAATTCAGATTTAAAAATTGGAATTTTACCTGAATAAGTTACCAGGAGTGGCTTTTTGCCATCTTCGGTAACTTGCAGGGCACTGCTGCCTGGGGCAAGTTTCTCATGACAGCAGCACCCCTCTACTTTCAATATGAAAATGTCACATCCTCTCTGATTTCATCAATGATGAAGTGATGATGTTTTTTTTAGCAAGGAAATTGCCAAAATCCTATTAGGTGCTGTTAAAGCTAACAACTAGCAATGAGTGAAATTGCCCCATTTTGCTTTGCCAAAATATTCACAAAACCGCATGGGTGAGAAGAATGCAAGAAGAAATTCATGGCACCACCAGAAGTGACATGTCAGCCATTTATGGACACGTAGGAGTTCATAAGGGCATGATGGAGGAGGCCAAGGTAGAAGTGGTGTAGTTCCACACTGATGAAACACAAGCAGGAATGGACACCAGGTTGTCTGGTATATGGAAGATTTGGACACTAAGTTAAGCATCATGCAGGAGAACATCAATCATTCCAAAAATATTGAGTTAACGGAAAAAAGGGAGGCACTGCACCATTAGATAGGAAGTTTGGGCTTAGAGCACTACATTTAAAGTGGACCTGTCATCCAGACATAGCAAGCTGTATAAAAAAAGTCATAAAGTTTTTAAATTAAACATGAAATCCAAACTCATTTTTTTATTAACATATCCAAACCCATTATAAAGGCATTAAGAAAATCCCAGCTTTTAATCATATATTGCCTGCCCCGCCTCTATACCTTAGGCAGGCTTAGTTACTTTCACTTTCAATTCAGAACTTCTTAGATGTTGCTGTGCTCCTCACATTCCCCTCTCTCTCCTCACCATCTCATTTTAAAACCACTGCTTGCTGCAACTGTAAGTTCCAAGGCTGAAAGAAATAAAATTAAAATAATTTATATAGTGTAAGTGAAGTTTATTTTGCCTGACAAACACAATAGAAACAATTTGGAATTATTTCTTAGGGTGATAGGTCCCCTTTAAGTACTAGATGATAATGACAGGATTAAATAGATGAGGAATATATCAGATGATAGGTTAAAACACCATACACAGATGTGAGAACTGGGACATTATATTATGTTTTATTAATTAGTGGGGATGCCAATCACGTGTGTAATAGATTAAAAATAGTGTAGCTGAAAGATCTAAGTGAAGACACAGGAGATGAAAATTCATTCTGGATGAAATGTGTAGCATAGTTTATATTTAGACTAAAAAAAGAAAGAAAAATGAGCAACAGGAAAGAGAGTCAAATACAGGGAAAAACTGGCATGGATTAGATTAGCTATTTTCTTCATGTGAAAAGAAATCAGTTGACTTACAGTACATGAATTCAATAACACAAGCACAAGACCAGCGTATGTGTGTAAAGAGTCAACTAGTGGGGGTGTTATTTTTATTAACATGTATTTATAAAACACCAGCATATTCTGGAGAGCTGAACAACAAATGGGTGTATACATTAAACATTCATTGAATCAACCAATAAACGAAAGCAACAAGAGGTAAAAGAGGGCCTTGTCCAAAAGAGCTTCCAGTCTACAAGGGGCACAAATATCTAGATTAGAATAAAGAACGAATGAAGTGGTTAGACAGAGAAAAATAGCATAATCTATTAACATGAAAGTTAAAATTAGTAAATCGATTATCCTGTTGTTTATGGGATGTTATGTGATTA
This sequence comes from Xenopus tropicalis, assembly GCF_000004195.4. Lineage (NCBI taxonomy): Eukaryota > Metazoa > Chordata > Amphibia > Anura > Pipidae > Xenopus > Xenopus tropicalis. Next base: position 76,733,418 of record NC_030684.2, read on the forward strand.
AGTTTGTTACTGATTTGCCTCTATAATTTCTACCTATGCATCTATTTTCATGCATAGTGCATCCAGACATTCTGACTTCCTTCTCAGTAAGCAAAAGAGGATAATACAAATGAAGACAAACAAGAAGGTAATTTATAAGTTTCCCTAATGGGCAGACTCTGACATGAATATATCAATAAGTTGAAGGCAAGTATATTGTATTCAGAAAAGTATAAATACAACACATAAAGAGTACTAAATTATGAAGATAGATTATGCAATGCTTTATTGGCAATGGACCAGTCAGCAAGCTGCAAGGATAATAAATGAGAAAATTATATATTCAAACAAAAACATTTTTATCTTATTCCTTAAGTAGTAAATTACTTGTTTTTGTGTTCCACCATTTATTGTATTCTGTTGCTGCTCGTATAATGTATGCCTTTTCAACAGAGAAATCAAGCCCAGTTACTAATCTATGGCTATAGCAGCATTAAAATTCCCAGCATTATTTAGCCAGGTCCAGATTTGGATAAAAATCTTGAATAACACAATATTAATGTAAAATATACTAAAAACAATGAGGAGCTAGAAAACAGAAAGCACCTTTAGGGCTTATACTCATAAGCGTTTCTTCCTGCACTTTACTGCCGTGGCATTCATCTGCGTTATACAGCAGGGGAGTTCAGGGAGAAACCCATCCCATTCCTTCTAATGGGGCTGTACTAACACAGACACATGTAAGTGCTGAACCCAGGTGGAATGCAGCACGTTGCATTCCATGGACTATATGTTATTTATGATTGTTGGTTGCTGTTGTGACAGTGTGTTTAGAAAACACATCTAGCATAAAAATGTACAGGGAAGTGCAGTGGCGTAGCGTGGGCTTTCGTCGCCTGGGGCCGACCGGAAATTTGCCGCCCCTCTATTTAGTTATTCTTAAAAAAAAAAAGACAAAATAAAAAAAGCAGCATTAAATTTTTTTTTTTTTTTGATTGAATTTGAAATGCGGTGTGCATGTCATAATTGTCAAAAGTGGATTCAGCTGTGCGTCCGTGGCTGCCCATGGTGGCAGGGCCGCCATCAGAAATCACGGGGCCCCTCCCATCAGTACAGGACACACAGACATAAAAAGTATTAGGGTCACCCTACCACAGTGCCCCCTAACACTATGCTGGCCAGGCCCCCCTAACGCTATTCTGGCCACGGTCCCCCCATACAACTGCCCCATAGACAGTACCCCCATACACAGTGCCCCCAATTGCCCCATACACAGTGCCCCCCACACACATTGCCTCCAATTGCCCATAGAAAGTGCCCCAATTTCCCCATAGACAGTGCCTCCAATTGCCCCATACACAGTGTCCCCATAGACAGCCCCCTCCACACAGTGCCCCCAATTGCCCTTAGACAGTGCCCCCAATAGGAAGTGCCCCCATACACAGTGCCCCAATTTCCCCATACACAGTTCCCCCATAGACAGTACCCCCCAAAGACCTTGCCCCCCCCACAGAAAGTGCCCCCATACACAGTGCCCCAATACACAGTTCCCCCAATAGAAAGTGCCCCCATACACAGTGCCCCCAATTGCCCCATACAAAGTGCCCCCAATAGGAAGTGCCCCCATACACAGTGCCCCAATTGCCCCATACACAGTGTCCCCATAGACAATACCCCCCAAAGACCTTGCCCCCCAATAGAAAGTGCCCTCATACACAGAGCCCCAATTGCCCCATACACAGTGCCCCCAATAGGAAGTGCCCCCATACACAATACCCCACAAAGACCTGCCCCCCCCCATGGAAAGTGCCCCAATTTCCCCATAGACAGTAGCCCCCACACAGTGCCCCCAATTTCCCCCATAGTACATACCCCCAACAGACCATCGGCGGCGGCTCCTTCTCTCTTACAGGCAACAGGCGCTTCTATAAGGTTGCGCCTCGTCGCTGACGTGTGACGTCATACGCACGGGCGCAACCTTATAAAAGCGCCTGTTGCCTGTAAGAGAGAAGGAGCCGCCGCCGCCGCCCCTTCTGATACGCCGCCCGGGGCCATGGCCCCCTCGGCACCCCCCTCGCTACGCCACTGGGGAAGTGTGCATTTAAGGTACATAATATGGTCTGTAAGTCTGCCTAGTGGAGATAGAGTTAATATTCCCTCTCAGAGGACTGAAGAGGTTAAAGTTGTGTGCCCCAATACCTGGGGTTTTGGCGACCACCGAGTGAAAGGAGACTGAGACAAAGATAAAGAGTGTTTGAGATTGAGAGACAAGGAACCAAGAGGCCTGAGGTGCCTGAGTTTGAAAGAGAGTTCCAAGGGGCCAGTGACTGTGGCTGGAGAAAGGCAGTGTTTGAAGAGAGTGCAGTAGTGAAGCTGACTTGGAAGTAGGCTGTGTGCCCTAGCTGATATAAAGAAGTTATCTCTGAACTATATGTAACAGGGTGTTATACTTGTGGTGATCCAGAGTGTGGGAGCCCCAGGATAGTCACAAAGACTGCAATCTAATTTGTGCTAGAGACTGTTCTGTTTTTTGTTTGTTTTGTTTTTGAGTTGAATAATTTTGTGTCTTTGTCTCTTCTTTGCATAAGAAACCTGCTTGCTTACCATGGGCTGGGTGAGTGCTCCAAAAGGTAGTTTTTTAGTTTGGTTTTAAAAAGACTGGGGGAGGATTCTCTCTGGAGGAAATCTGAAGAAATCTGAAGATACTGAAACCAAATGCCAGGTTCCAGGCATTTTCTCCAAATAAATTTCCACCCAGGGGCATTTCTTCAATGATGAGATGAGCTCCTCATCTTAAGCTTGAAATTGTTTTAAAAAAGAATATCAACTTTTAAACTGCATAAGAGTAAGATGCACTTTTAGACATTTGAAAAATTGATCCCTGCTTGGCTCATGAAACGTCTAGAACATGGGTCGTCAAGCTATGGCCCGCAGGCCAGATACAGCCCCCCAAGGTCATTTACCTGGCCCCTGCTACATCCTTACCACTGGCTGCCTCAGCGTGGTCCTCGGCCCCAGCACATCAAGTCACCATGTACCACCGGCCGACGCTAATGAGCATCATTAGTGCCGACCGGCGTGACGTGACTTGCCCCCTGTTTTACAAGTTTGAGGACCTCTGGTCTAGAAACTACAGTAGTGGGTTCCAGGCTGCAAGGCAATGGAGTGGCTGGGCTCTGCCTTTTAGATGGCAGAAGGACATGAATTGACCTTAGAAGTATCATTGTTCTTAAAGCACATGCAGAGAAATGTTGCCTCAAAACATGGACATTTGAGTTTTGAGGGGATAACTGCCGTGTGGGCGATGTATGCAAACAACTCCTGACATTTTGTTTCAGCATTACTCCCCTTAGAAATATTACCCAGACAAGACAAAAAAAAAGTTTTGCTCAGCTGCAGCTACTTGGACATCACTTGTGATGCCTAAAATTGCTGGGATGCAGTCATATTTCAGATTCCTGGACCTGTAGAATGTTTTACTTCTCTTTTTTGTTCCAAACATTCTAATTTTTACACTTTTCTCTTCATACTTCTTGCAGCACTTCACACCTATGATTGCATTCCAGTTACAGCACATTTGATACTTGGTAACGAATGATAATTTAGAAAATAAAATTATTGCATGTGAAGTTTTGCAATAAACTGAATTCATTTCCTTCTTTCATTCTGAGCCTGTTACCTTGCTCTAACTAAACAATGAGTCGTGCAAGTATTAACATGGTAACATAGTAAGTTGGGTTGAAAAAAGACATACGTCCATCACGTTCAACCATAATGCCTATATATAACCTGCCGAACTACTAGTTGATCCAGAGGAAGGCAAAAAACCCCATCTGAAGCCTCTCTAATTTGCCGCAGAGGGGAAAAAATTCCTTCCTGACTCCAAGATGGCAATCGGACCAGTCCCTGAATCAACTTGTACTAAGAGCTATCTCCCATAACCCTGTATTCCCTCACTTGCTAAGAATCCATCCAGCCCCTTCTTAAAGCTATATAATGTATCAGCCAGTACGACTGATTCGGGGAGGGAATTCCACAACTTCACAGCTCTCACAGTAAAAAATCCTTTCCGAATATTTAAACGGAACCTCCCTTCTACTAAACGGAGTGGGAGCCTTCGTGTCCAATGGAAGGACCTACTGGTAAATAAGTATTAAATACAACACTATACAGGTATAGGACCTGTTATCCAGAATGCCTGGGACCTGGGGTTTTCCAGATAAGGGATCTTTTTATAATTTGGATCTCCATACCTTAAGTCTACTAAAAATAATTTAAACATTAATTAAACCCAATAGGATTGTTTTGCCTCCAATAATTCTTCATTATATCCTAGTTGGGATCAGGTGTACAAGGTAATGGAGTGTATGGGCCTTCTGTAATTTGGAACTGTCTGGATAATAGGTTTCCGGATAATGGATCTCATAGCTTTACTAAGTATTGCACAGTACACAATGTTGAGGCCTTTCTCCCCAGTATTTGATGACTGCTGTACAGCAAGATTGAAAAAATAACTGAATAACTAAAGGTGAAGCAGTAGAAAGGTATGCAGGGCATTGCAGATCTTCCTTGAGTTGTCTCCCTTTGTAACAGCTGATAAATGTAGCTCGCTAGAAACAGCTTTCCTTATTTCTATGGAACAAGCAGTCTATTTAGTGCCCCTTAGAAATACTTAAAAACTATTTGTAGCAGCTTCTGATCACTTTGTGGGATACACCACTGCATTGCAGAAGGTCACTTATACTCATAATGGTGCCGGGAGTTCCACATCAAGACTAGTCTTGTATGGATTAGTTTCCTAGACCTCCTTAGACACAAGTCAAGTCAACTGGAATATATTGGGGAAGGCGTTTGCATCTAAAGTGGTTGTTTTACTATTATATCAGACATCCTTCTCTCAGAAAAATCCTTCAGGGTAGGACACAAGTCTGCTCAGTTTGCTCCTCTCTCCCTCTACCCCTTCCATCAGAATGTGCTCCTCCTCCCATAAGAATCGGCTCCCCCTCCCAACTGTTCTGTGTAATCTTAGCTACCAGGAGCTAGAGCTGCAGCATGACAACTACTGAAACCAAGCTAAAATAGCAGCTGCTATCTTAAACAAACACAGGGAGATTCTAGGGCTGTTTACTTAGGTATGGTAAAGCTTCCTGCAGAATAAATATATTGTTCTAGGTGGCACTATAATCTACTGGCAGTAAAATGCCAACATGCCTTTCCTACTCCTTTAAACATAACAGCCACATGCCACCATAGCTAATCCTTTAGGACCAAACTCCTCTAAAGATTTTCATCAGATCTTGTGGGTCAGATTTTATCTGATCTTGCCATGCAACACCACACAACAGCACAAGATTTTGTAGGATCCTACAAAATCTGATCTCCATAGCAGTAATGTAAATTCAGATCAGATAAAAACCAAACAACCACATGGGAAACAATGCTAGATACCCAAAAACTTCCCAAAAGACCACTATCTTTTACATACAAACTTATGCTTATAAATCAAGACCCTCCTGAACTGGGATATTTTGATGCATGGGAAAAAGAAATAACTATAAATATCCCCCCTAACTATAGAGAAAAAATATTAACAAATATCCACAAAGCCTCTAGAGCCTCCAGAATACGGGAAATGCTCTATAAAGTAACTACTAGATGGTATTATGTGCCCAAGAAACTAAACAAGCTCTTCCCAAACACTAGTAACCTTTGCTGGAGATGTGGCTCTGAAATAGGGTCATTTAAACACATATGGTTCTCCTGTCCAGCTATGTCACAATAGTTACATAGTTACATAGGGTTGAAAAAAGACCATTGTCCATCTAGTTCAACCCATCCAAGTAAACCCAGCACACAACCTATACTAACCAATCTATACACTCACATACATAAACTATATATATACAACCAGTAATACTAACTGTAGATATTAGTATCACAATAGCCTTGGATATTCTGCTTGTTCAAAAACTCATCCAGGCCCCTCTTAAAAGCATTAACAGAGTCTGCCATTACCACATCACTAGGAAGGGCATTCCACAGCCTCACTGCCCTCACCGTGAAAAACCACCTACGCTGCTTCAAATGGAAGCTCTGTTCCTCTAATCTATAGGGGTGACCTCTGGTGCGCTGATTGTTTTTATGGGAAAAAAGAACATCCCCCAACTGCCTATAATCCCCTCTAATGTACTTGTACAGAGTAATCATGTCCCCTCGCAAGCGCCTCTTTTCCAGAGAAAACAACCTCAACCTCGACAGTCTCACCTCATAGTTTAAATCTTCCATCCCCTTAACCAGTTTAGTTGCACGTCTCTGCACTCTCTCCAGCTCATTAATATCCTTCTTAAGGACTGGAGCCCAAAACTGCACTGCATACTCAAGGTGAGGCCTTACCAGGGACCTATAAAGAGGCAAAAATATGTTCTCATCCCTTGAGTCAATGCCCTTTTTTATACAAGACAGCACTTTATTTGCTGTAGTAGCCACAGAATGACACTGCCTGGAATTGGACAACTTGTGATCTACAAAAACCCCTAGATCCTTCTCCATTAAGGATGCCCCCAACACACTACCATTCAGTAGATAGTTTGCGTTTATATTATTTCTACCAAAGTGCATAACTTTGCACTTGTCAACATTGAACCTCATTTTCCAGTTTGCTGCCCAGTTTTCCAATTTTGTCAAATCGCTCTGCAAAGCGGCAGCATCCTGCATGGAACTTATAGTTTTGCACAATTTAGTGTCATCAGCAAAAATAGAAACAGTACTGTCTATGCCCACCTCCAGGTCATTATTGGAGTAAAGTGTGTGAAATCTCTAGTAGAATTACCAATACTATTATACATCCCTCTAACCTCCCCCTGCTTCTCTTTCACTATGATAGCACTCCAATGGTACTCCATTTACTACATGCAGCAAAAGCACTTATCCCCAAAAGGTGGAAATCAATAAATCCCCCCACGGTTTGCGAATGGGTCAACCTAGTAGAGGAAACTAGGAAACTAGAAGAAATCACAGCTTTGATACACAATAAGATTCATCAATACCATAGCATCTGGAACCCCTGGTTAAACTTGGTAAAAGTCTAAAGGAGAAACTGTTCTGGTATTTTGACACTTAGATAGGAAAAGGACTTAAATACCGGTCATTGGCATAGGCCGCATTGGACTTAGGATGTATTTTAATACCTCTGTATAACAAAACTCGCTGTTAACCCGGTTAAGAAATGAAGGATAAAGAACTTTGTAACAAAATGCTGAACCCCTCCCTCACCTCCCTCTTCCTTTCTGTACCCCCCTCCCCCCTTTTTTTGAAATGCAAAATCAATAAAGAAAGATTTTGAAAAAAAAAATTCAGATCAGATAAAGTTGTACAGTGTGTTTTGTTCCTGTGAGTGTATTTCAATGAGAGAAAAAAGTCTCGTCAGATGAAGACACAGCATCCCTTGTCATGTCAGACTGCAAATCTTTTTCGTATTAGATTTTTGTATCATTCCCATTATATTTTGACCCATGCGACTGCATCTGCCTTGTAGGATGCATTTTGTTGATCCGTCACTATCCGACAAAATGTCCCGTGGAGTTTAGCCCTTATTCACTGGTAATTTTAAAGGAGATCTAAGGGCTCTGGCACACGGGGAGATTAGTCGCCCGCGACAAATCTCCTGTGTCTTGGGCGACTAATCTCCCCAAAATGCCATCCCACCGGTGAAAATGTAAATCGCCGGTGGGATGGCAAACGCAGCAGCGCGATTTCATTGAAATCGCGCCACCGCATATGCCATCTCACCGGCGATTTACATTTTCGCCAGTGGGATGGCAATCCGGGGAGATTAGTCGCCCACGAACAGGGAGTTTTGCCGCGGGCGGCTAATCTCCCCGTGTGCCAGAGCCCTAAAGCTTAGAAATGTTGTACATTATATTTTGGCCTTCTATGTCAGCCCAAGGCAACCACAGCCCTTTAGCAGGGAAGATCTGTGCCCCCAAAGATGCCCCCAGTTGCTCCCCATCTTTCTTTCTGCTGATTCCCTGCTCATGCTCTGTGCTGCTGTCAGTTACTGAGCTTAGGGACCAACTTACAATATTCTGCATATATAGAATATAAATGTCACAATATAAGGCTAATTAGCAATTCAGATTCTAATTACATATCAGCTCGGAAACTAGTGCATTTATATGCAATTAGCATAAAAATGTAATAACTAGCCCTACAGAACCCGCTTCAATGACAGGCAAACCTAATTTTCTGCTTGATGATTTGTGATGACCCCTAAGGGCTAAACTCCACTAGCGCTTTTGTTGGATGGTGTTGGATTGACAGAACACATCCAACAAGTCAGATGTAGTTGTGTGAGTCAAAATATAATGGGACTGATAGAAAAATTTTATGTGTAAACTACATGTAGCTTTTGCCACACCTGTTGGAAGGGAAAGCTGCATGCTGCGTCTGCATCCTACCAGATAACTACCAGAAGAGAGATCCTACCAGAAACTGATGTTGTTGGAAAGACTTTTTTTCTCTCATTAAAATATATTGACTGTCAGATGTAGACGCATAAAAAAAGAAAATATATCTTTATCTGATCCTACATTACATTACAGGATCTACAAAATCTTGTGCTATTAGGTAGTGTTGCATGGTGTTGCATGGCAAAATCAGCTAAATCTGACCCACAAAATCTGATAAAAAGCGCTCATGTTTAGCCCTAACCTTAGCTGCCCAAATCACACTGAACATGTGAGTGTCGCTGACACTTCATACAGAATTCAAGATAGGGAGCTCCTGTAATATTTTTGAAGGCCTGAAGTTGCTAAAACCCCATAGACTTCAATGGGAAGGCGAACTTTAAAACCTAGAAAAGCCGTTTCTGGCCAGAAAACTGATTTTAAAGTTGTTTAAAGGGTGCCACGACCTGGACAGTGGCATGCCGGAGGGGGATCAAGGGCAAAAATTTCTCTGAAAAATACGTTGTTGACACAGCGTTGCGTTTTGTGCTGTAAGATTGATGCCACACGTGGCGTTTTTCCGCTGCGTTTTTTCTAATTCTCTCGGCGGCCGAAAAACGCCCGATATCATCATCCATAGAAATAACTTGAAAAGACTCGAAGCAAACCACACAATGCGGAAATACGCTAGAAAACGCCTTAGCACGGATTTTTCAAGCGTAGGCCGAAATACGCCAGTATTTGCAAAGCAAGCTATTCCTTTTTTGCGTTTTTTGCTATTTCGCACTATTAGCACCATGGAAACGGGATTTGCTTACGTCACCAGTACTAGGCTGAAAAACACCATAGTCAGGGGCTGTGTAGCTTGTGCAGCGTTTTTAGGCCGAGAAAAAACACAGCGGAAAAACGCCACGTGTGGCATCAGCCTAAGGCGAACCCAAAATTGCGAACATCGCTAAAAGTTTTGTTTCGCCTTTTAAAATTACCTGTTTTTGCTCCTCTTACTTCTCGCATGAATCTGCAACCTCTCCAATCAGAGCGGCAGCCCCACAGTAGGTAAAACCTGCACACTGTAGACATGCAACTAGCCAACTGGCATTACTCCAGGACAATAATCAAACTCTAATTGATATTTGCACCTCATAGTCCCTTTATCACATTTCCTTGACCTTCTTGATGCTGATTATTTTTGTCTTCCTCCTAATCAGTTTGTTTTCCTTTGCACTTCTCATTGAGATGTAATCTGGAATAAACTAATTGCTGATGACTTAAACAATAAAGGACAGTGGAAGCTTAATTATGTGTGTTCAAAGAGATTTAATTTCATTTTGGATCTTGCAAAGTCTGTTATATATATAATTGTGGGGGTGGTGGATATTTAATAGGCAGATTTACAGTACAAAATAAATAGTGATCTTTAGTGTGTTTTGTAATTTTTTTCTAATTTTTTTCTAGATTTACTGTCAGAAAAATCATTGTGGCAGCATAACGGCCAGTAACAAACTGTGCTGTAATTTAATGGTTTCTCATGAGAAAAATGAACCATAAGAGGGACCGTATTGTCACTAACACATTTGGCAATGGCTTTAGTCTATCTCTTCTCATAGATATCATCCCATGCTCTTCTGCTCATAGAGAAGAATTCTAGAAGATGAAAAATTGGTTAGAAACATCATATTAATTGCCATAGCCTGCTTTCACTTGATGAAGATGTCAAAACACAGAGTCCATTCTTTATGGGAATAAAAGCCATAGAGGCTAGCTATAGAAAAATACATAAATTTTACTCCTTAGCTGGGTCCATTACTACATTACTACCAAATGTATATGTAGAACAATGCCTTCTGGCCCTTTGATTTTGTGTGTTCCTGTTTTGAGCAGATGCGTCTTGCCACATAATAACAAGGTTTCCAGGCTGTAAAAAGACACAAGTTTTTCTCCAGGCTAAGCCATCTTTGTCTAGCTCTCCTTTATAGCCATTTCTATGTGAGACTGAACCTACGCAAAGATTAACCTCCTTTTTTCCTACCTTTCACTAAAATGGCCTCTTAAATGGATACTTACTAGCAGAAGGCTTTATAAGATTGTCGTTCAAGTGATCCCCTAAAGCAAGATACAGAATGATACAAGGAATAGAGTCAGCCTGTGTGAAATTATACTGACACACATGCTGTATATATTGATATATATATTGTTTGTTTAAATGCCAGAATGCGAGTAGTCTGAATTTGAAGGCAACTGTAATCATTTTCACATCGCTCACTATCTGCTCAGGCTATAATAAGACAGGACATGTTAATAGGAAGATTTCCAGCTCTCTATGATACACTTTTCCCAGCAAACAGTCATTACTCATCTAAACTCCTTAATATAGAACATCTTTTCCTGACTAACACAATGATTAGGAACAAGCTGATTCCGTGGCTGTTTAGCCAAGGGAGATACATAATCATATAGCAGAATTTCTCCCAATGCCAAACTGGCCTTTCATTAAAACCATTCCGAGAGAGAAGATAACTGCTAGGCTTAACAAATAAAAACAATGAGATTTGTAAAGATGGATATTCACAGATTACACAAACAGTGGTGGGTCTAGCCTTCCCCAGGAGGCGTGTATGGGCTACAGAGGGAATTAAAACCTGTTTAGGATTTATGTGGGGAGCCCAGAGGTTAAGGGAAAGGTATAATAATGTAATAAAGATAAGGCAGAATTAAACCATATTACTGATGAACATGTCTCATACAGAGTGTTCTGTTAGAACTGGCCTCTTAAACATGAATGCAGTTTTATTGCGAGCCCCTGCTGCTTATTTTCTGAGTACATTAAGGAAATGTGTACTTAAAGAGAAGCTGAGAGCCTGAATGCAGTTTCACTGTTCCCATTAAATTGTGCCGAAGTGTGTATGCCTTCCTCCCTGCTGTTTAGCTCTTTTACTATCGGGTCTGCAGCAACAAAGCAAATAGATATATGGGATTTAGAATGTGCTCTTACTTCCTTACTACTCTTACAGGGGCCTAAAATAATCAATCTCCAGCTTTCAATAAAATGCATATTAAGAATAAAGGAATGCAAATATATTACATAGTCTCAAGCTTATGCTTACAGTATATTATGCAGTGGGTTAAAGGAACTTATTTAAAAGCACACGTGGAACTGTGTAATTTTGTATTTTTTCAAACCTATCCTAGATAATTTTGCCTTAAATTATGTCCTTGGGTCCATATGGGTCTTAAAAAAAAAACATTTGGGGGTGTATTTATTACAAGTGGAGACAAACATAACTGGTGATGTTGCCCATAGCAACCAATCAACAATTAGATGTGAACGGTCGCCTACAAGTTAGAAAACAAAAGATCTGATTGGTTGCTATAGGCAACATCACTGGTGATGTTTGTCTCCAATGTTAATTAATACACACCTTGGTCTAGACCAGTGCTGTCCAACTTCTGTGGTACCGAGGGCCGGAATTTTTCCGACCTAGGTGGTGGAGGGACGATAATGGAAGACCACTTCCCTTTTTGAAACCGCACCCACTTGAAACCACACCTGTGTTATCACATGACCATACCCATATTAATGGTTGTATTACAGCAAAAACCTGCCATATTTTTAAAGGAACAGTAACACTAAAAAATAAAAACGTTTTAAAATAATTAAAATATAATGTACTGTTGCCCTGCACTGGTAAAAGTTGTGTGTTTGCTTCAGAAAGACTACTGTAGTTAATAGAAATAGCTGCTGTGTAGCCATGGGGGCAGCCATTTAAATTGAAAAAAGGAGAAAAGGCACAGGTTACATAAGAAGATAACAGATAAACTGTGTAGAATACAATGGGAATCTATGCTACTTATCTGTTATCTGCTTAGTAACCTGTGCCTTTTCTCCTTTTTTCAATTTAAATGGCTGCCCCCATGGCTACACAGCAGGGTATTTATATAAACTGCAGTAGTGTTTATGAAGCAAACACACAACTTTTACCAGTGCAGGGCAATAGTACATAATATATTAATTATTTTTATACACTTTTATTTTTTGGTGTTACTGTTCCTTTAAGTGATATTTTAAACCATGCAATATATTTATGCATTATTTCGTAGCATGCAATATTAGCACACACTATTACGCACGTAACCGTTACTTTCAGAAAACTACCGTTCTGAAAATTACTATTTCCCTGAAAACTGGAGGATGCATCACTCTAGGACGCTCACATACCAACTGCAAACTCCATCATGTCACCACAGACAATCACCAGCTGCAGTAATTATCGCCACATTTTATGCTTTTAACACTTAATATATGTCTGTGAATTATTTCTATTAGATAATTACCGCAATGTGATGGAAATAACGCTTTGCGAAATTGGGGTTATTGCGCATGTGATATGAGTAGTAACGCATGCGAAATTGATTGATGAATTGATGAATCAGTACTTAATTAACTAACTCTTTTTAACGCATAAAACAATGCGTTAAGCATTAAGAACTTTAGTGAATCGGCCCCTGTATCTATTGTAAGTAATTGACCCCTAAAATCTCACTTCGTTGGGACCTTGGTCGGTTTCCAACATATCACAAAGTTTATTTATTATCTGTAACTCAAACTACAAGGTCATATCTGTTGACACATTTTGTATGGGATGTACAAGAAAACCAGAGGTTCCCCCATACATCACTGTCACTCACTTCTACTGAAGGGCAAAATGTCATGTCATGTTATGCTAAATTTTAAGATATTTAGACTGAAACTAAAGAATTAGTGAGAGTTATATTTGCTGCCCTTTGATACCCCCAGACAGAACCAATCAGGGTAACATAGAACCACTCTGTCATTTTAATTTAGTCAATGGATGCAGAGCTCTGTAGGACAAGCCAGGGTAGGATTTACTTCATTGTGGAGATTAGTTCAGTTTAAGCTTTAGAAGCAGCATTTTTTTACAATCTTCTCAAGAGAAGATTGTCGTTTAAAGATAATAAAACATGTCTATGGTTGCCCTTTATTGCACCACAGTGTCATGGCGCATGTGATCAAAACAGCACAAACAAAACAATACAAAATTAAAACACTCCTGTTTATCTGAGGGCTACAGATGAACGTACAGATTATAGAAAAGTTAATCATATTAAAATAGTGGGTTTTTATTAAAAGCTCTTCGATGAACAGATTGGTTTTTGATTTTTGTTTTTTTTTTATAGTTTTTGAATTATTTGCCTTTCTCTTCTGCCACTTTCCTTCTTTCAAATGGGGGTCACTGACCCTGGCAGCCAAAAACTATTGCTCTGTAAGGCTACAATTTTATTATTATTGCCAATATTTATTACTTATATTTTGTGAAGGCCCTCTAATATTCATATTCCCATCACTTGTTTAAACCACTGCCTGGTTATTGGGTAAAAAAGACCGTAGCAATCAGCTTCTAAAATACCAAATGGAGAGCTGCTATACAAAAAGCTAAATATCTTCGGCTGCCTGCAGGAGGAAACTTTGCACGACTTTGGAACGCCAAAGCGATGAGTAGGCCTTTCCACCATCGATTCCTATTGTTGCTGGGGGAAAGGAATTTTGGAGTGGTTATTTACCCACGGTAGCAGAGATCTATCACGGGCAATTAACTCACTCTGTGGGACATTAGCCTAAATAGAGATTGACGTGTTGGCTCAGCAAAGATACCATTGGCATTGACACGTGCTCTTTCTATGATGATTTACCTAAACCAAATATAGGTAAGTTAACAAAACTAACATGCAGCAATGTTGCTAAATAATATGTTTTGAATTTGGTGGATAAGCCAATACCAGGTAATTGGAAAATAATTTTAGAGCATGAAAAACTACAAATAAATTCAAGGTTTATAAGAATTGCCACAATCTATATAAGAGACCTAAACTGTAGACCTATTATTTCAAATTTTATAAATCGCCATTTTGTTCTTCCACTACTCAGGTGCTGCCAGGGACCACAGTGATTGGCCAATCTTGGTACTAGCAAACCCATAGAGGACTGGAGTAAAAGCCCGGAGAAAGCTTGCTATTGTGCTAAGCAGGTAATATTGTCCTGACAGCTGTCTCTTACCTTTAGCAGCTACAGTATATGCTGTTCACTGTGACTGAAAGCATGTACGAAATAAACTGAGCCTTACTTATATAAACAGCAACAGGGCTTCTTTCTGATAATAACCCCCTTGTTTGTGTACACCCCTTCTTGATTCCTTCATGTTTCTTGAATTGTTTGTTCACTTCTAATATCCTGTTCAGATTATATTGAACATGTTGTTGTTTGCATTGCTAACATATCATATTTGCACTTGAAATAAATGATTAAATCCCACATAAGAAGCAAACATTCATATTGATAGAAACAGAATGCAAATACATTTTGTCGCCTAGCCTAAAGAGCAGATAGCTAGATAGAACAGAGAGGTGCTAGAGAGATAGATAGATAGATAGATATAGATAGATAGATAGATAGATAGATAGATAGATAGATAGATAGATAGATAGATAGATAGACAGATATGTGTGGAACTACACTGCTGGTAAGGGCTCTTTAGCCAATGAAAATATCTTCCAGCTTGACCTGTGTCAGGAGGTAGAATTTGGCCCTGCGGCTAAAATTTACCAGTATGCCCTTTGTCTGTTTTTTTCTGAAGGCTGAATCATTTATCATGCAAAGCAAGCACAGCATGGACTGACAGAATGTTAACTTCATTGATGTATTGATTCAAAGTAAAATCCAAGTGGAATATCTGCCACACACCCCACAAGTGCATAGAAAATAAAACAAATCTATGCTTTTCTGAGCACGGGAAGGATTAGATTTGTGTTAACTGGAACGTGCCCTCCAAAGAATTCTCTGGCATTTACAGTCTGATTGCTTCATTTCAAGGGTCGTGTGACATCTGCAGCAAGTGCAATGTGATTACTAGAATTTAATGACATATCTTTTAATAATGAGCTCCGTAAATAAACATTATAGGGCAGTCTGTTTCTTGGGGTGAATGGTAACAGATTATTATTTTGCTACATCAAACAGGCAGCAAATTCCTCTAATTACAGCCTGGGTATTGCAAATTACAATTTTGCTGTGACTATGCCAGCAGAATGCAGAGTGTCTTGTGGCACATTCAGCGTTTTATCCTGCTGTAAATCAGTGTCTTCACTCTACGGTGCTTTCCGATGTACCACACTATTGCATGGAGGCTTGGCCAACCACCATGATTTTCAAACATTTATACAAACCTTGTTGTTGAAACTTTTCTTTTCCCTGAAATTTTAAGGAGACTATTTTGACATGACTACCTCTGATCAAGATGTAAAAGCAGCATTAGCAAGGCACTGAGATAATTAGAACATGGGTCACACTGGGCTCCTTTTCCCAGATGGGCCCTGGAGGAGAAAGAGAGAGTGTGTTGTGCAACTACACCCATCTGATGTAGTAACAAAGTGAATAGGCTATGTTTAATTTTGTATTTCATTGCAAATGAAACATAACAGGGATTTGTACTTACAGTTTATGAGGTAGAATAGTTGTCAGATACAATCAAGGCAGAGCTTAGCAATGAGACACCACTGTGGAAATACAGTACTTGGTAGGTTTAAGATACACCTTTAGCTTATCAGTTATTGAAAAATGTTGGAAATGTTTAGTAAGTGATACACTAAGCCTGAATCCCATTGGTGCTGTGGTCCCTTTACTTTAGGCCAGTTATGTCTAAGGGGGAGTTACCTACAGGCATCAATCCTTAGGGGGAGCACAGGGCTGCTCTTTCAAGCTGTCTTACTATTTTAATCTTATGTCTTAATATTTCTAGAATGTACTATTGACAGAACTAGTTCTATATCTGGCTAAAGGCTCATTCACAGGGTCCCTCTTACCTGACTTTCTCTAGAAGAGTTTTCTCTCTGGGGTAGAACTCTTTAATGGGTCTTGTTAACACCAGACTCGGATACATCTACCTGGGGCAGAAGATGGAGGCCAAACAAATGGATTCTGCATGTGTCTTAGTGGATTTTGCTAGGGGTACTATAGCTTAATACTACATTCCAATAACATTTAGTCAGGTCAGTTGGCTCCTGATAAAATGTAGTTTAGTGCATGTGTGTGTTGCTTAAATATAAAACCTTTGATTAATGGATTCAGAGGGGCAAAAAGTGATAGAAATGAGAAACAACTCCTGTCAGCATTATACAAATATTAAGGATAATAGCATAGTAATGCCTACCATAATATGAAGGAACAACATAACATTTCATATACTGAATGTGAAAGAAAGAAAACCTTGAAAAAAAGGCTTTGTAATTAAAAATGCACGTCTGTTACTTAGTTTTGTAGCTTTGCTTTTTTATAACTATATTCCTCCAAGTGCATTTTTTTTGTCATGTGATCAATGCCATCTTATATTTCGGTTTCTGTTTATCTCTATGGAAATTGCACACTCCAGAATACACTTCATATTTTGGAGATGTGATTATTCAAGTGGCATCATGTTAACTTCCCAATTTCAGCAGCCAGCTTTGTAGCATCTAAAAAGGTACATTGTCATAGGAATCTTTGACATTTTAAATTTATATGACGTACTTTAGATTACATTTTACTGTATAAATACAAATATTTTGTTCTTGGCAGAGATTCTTACAAAGTTATGCTCCACTTTACTACACTGCCAAGGCACATAAACTTGAAGGCTTAGGAAACAAGACATGAACAGCACTATCTATGTATCAGATAAAATAAATCAAATGATTTCCAAGCCCCTGATTGAATTTCTTTTGTCCCAGAATATCATTTGTTTTTTCCCAAAACCAAACTTGGTGGAAAAACTGCACTTACAATAACAACTTTTATAAAATGAAAATCACAGCTAGGAGCAGTTATACTAAGGTTTATGTCGCTTGTTCTCACAAGTGAAAACCACTTATGTTCCATTTATGACTTTTCATTGCCTAACACAGGGGTCCTCAAACTTTTTAAACAGGGGGCCAGTTCATGGTCCCTCAGACTGTTGGGGGGCCGCACTATAGTTTTCAAACTATGGCCCCCCTTGTTCTCAAACTACAGGCCACTCTCACTGCCTGCTCCCTGCTGCAGGGTCAAACCACGGCCCGCTCCTGCATCCTCCCACTCCACGCTCCATCCTCCCTCTCCCAGCTCCCTGCCAGGGCCGCTCTTACCAAGTGCGGGGCCGAATAGGAACCAATTTAGTGGGGCCCCCTAGATAGAGTTTTGCTATCTGGCACAGGGTTGGGTAGGTGAAAAGTGTTTGTTTTTGCCTGGGAAAAACCTCTGACACATTTCCTTCTCTCCTCTTCTCTGCCCCACTTTAATGTGTGCGTCATTTATTGTCCAGCTTGAGTGCAGCATCGTTGATTCAACCAGTGGCTTAAAAATCTTCTCTCACTGCTGATCACTTCCTTCTCCTAGGTCACGGGGTAAGACTTGCTGCCTGCACAAGCCAGACCAGGGAGTAGGAAGTGATCAGCAATGACAGGGAACTTGCAGAAAATTCACGGGGACTGGCAGGACCTGGAGCCAAAAGAAAATGCTCCGGTATGCACAAACATGCCCAGTTCAGCCAAGCAGAAGTAAAAGTACAAACTACTGGCTCCTGCTGTGGTGCAGGGCCCAAAATGAGCACAATTGGCCTAAGGCTGGCCCTGCTCCCCACTGCCAGGGGTGAGGACACAGCCGAGTAAATTACCTTGGGGGTCCGGATCCATCCCACAGGCCATAGTGTGAGGATGCCTGGCCTAACATATTACTTTCCTCGGCTTGCCCAATTAAACCATTGGCCATTGGTTTGCACCATGTCACAGTTTTGGGCCAGTGGGGAAAGTTATGGAAAACCTCAAGTAGAGAAAATGCCTCATTGCACCAACAAAATTGCTTAACTTTTCCTAAATGTAAAAAAGTACTTGACCCATGGGGAAAAAACACATTTGTGGTCAATAGAAAGCTGCACATGTGGCTACAATAAGTAATATATGATTATCTTTTACCTTTGAATTGATGGTATGTGGCTAGAAACTCAAACATTTTTTCCCTGCCAAAATACAAAAAAGCTGTATATGATAGTGGTAGAGGGTTGAGGAGGGATGCTAAGCAAATGTTGTCTAGATCATTTCAGGCCAAAACATCCTCTGGGTGAAGGAAAGAGACAGAGAGAGGGAACACTTATGCTGTATGTGTTTCAGTTTGTTATTGTGATAATCTAACCACCCCAACATACCCTCACCACAGTGAGCGCTTAATATATAAAAACTCACCCACTTTCTATTCATTTCTATGGGAATTTTAGAAGCGTATTTATCAAATGGTGAGTTATAACTTTCACCCATAGATAAATACGCTTCTAAAAATCCCATAAGAATGAACAGCATGAGGGTGATTTTTTATATATTAAGACCTAAACCCACATCTGCCCCTTAGTGTCAAAATATGAATATATTTACCACTTAGCACATTCAAACAAATGCTTTCATTAGTGTAACTGAACTAGAGTGATTTAAAAGTTATATTTGATTAATTACTCATGGTAACTGTGCCATATGTAGCCCTTATTTTACAAGGCTAGCTCCCACTTAACTGGTGTCATTTACTTTTCCCTGAGACAGAACTTCAAGAGCACTAAGGGGTGCAAGAGTGCTCATCGATGGAAAACATTTGCCCAGGTCAATGTCTGTATTTTTCCGTCTTACACTGGATAAAAAATCTGGCATAAAATGCACAGCATCAGGAGGTGCAGGCAAGCCCTGTTCTTACTGCCTGCTTTTTTATGGTTGCTCCATGGCAGCTAAAATTTTATATAAATGTGACAAACTGTGGAAACAGCTTAACAAAACTGTGCCAACAGCAGTTATTAATAAAAAGTAACAATAACCATTTTAGACTTTTCTTTTTCAGTTTGCTGAAGCTCGCTATAGCAAAGTAAAAAGAGATATAGTATCTGACATTAGGCAAATCATTTAAGTAAAATCTTTTGTACACCTGTATGCATTCCTCTTGTTATTATATGTAGGGAACCAATAGGGTTTGGGAAATCCCTTATAGGCACCTGCTTTAAGGTCACTGGGAGTAATATCAAAGGGGTTGGTGAGCAACATGTTGCTCGTGAGCCACTGGTTGGGATCACTGCTTTAAAGGATATCCCTAAAGGTTCGACTGGAGCTGCTCCATGGGTGTCACAGAGGCCCAGCTGAGATCTAATAAAACCGGTGCTTTATATTAGCCAAGTGGAAGCTAGTTCTGGGAGGAAAAATAAGGGTTACAAATGGTTACATATGGGTTACCATTAGCACTCAATCAAAGAAAGCGTTTAGATCAGTTTGGTTCAGTAACACTTATGAATGCAGGAGTCTGGTTGGTATAAATGCTTCACTGGTGCTAAATTGTATATTTATTTATTGATATTATTAACATTTTGATACATCTACCCCTAAATACTATTGATACTATCTGTAAGCAGTCTGCAGTGAGGGTGTGTTGGGGTGGTTAGGTTATCACAATAACAAACTCAACACATACAGCAAATGTGTTCCCTGTCTCTGTCTCTCTCCCTCACCCAGAGGAGGTTTTGGCCTTTCTAATGATCTAGACACCATCTGCTTGGCATCCCTCCGCATCCCCTCTACCACCGTTATGTACAGTTTTTTGTATTTTGGCGGGGAGATTTCAATCATATTTAATTGCTCAGGACTGTAAGGGAGCATAGACATGCTTTCAATATTCTGTCTTTTTGTTTTTCAGGGTCCAGAAGTGTGTTTGATTCATAGCCATCTGATCAGCATATTTATACACTGATTTTATTTTCATTACTGACTGGCCTCAGTGCTCTTCTCAAATTAGATCAACAAAGCTATTAAATTCTTTTTCTTTTGATTGCAGGCAAACACTACACCTCTATGTTCTACAACTTGATAAATCCATGGGAACCATTCCCAGCACAAACAGTAAGGGATAATAAAATAACTGAATTTACATTTTTTCCTGATTAACCCCTTAGCTGTCAGGCCTTCTCATAGCAAATAAATGAGCCATTGTCTTGTGGCCACTGCAAAAATGGTGAATTGAATATGATGTTAAACCATGGGTGACAAACCTGTGGTGCTCTCCAGATGTTGTACAGTTACAATTGCCAGCATCCTTTGACAGACAAAGATATAGCAATTGTGCTAATGATAACAATTCCACCTCCATCTGCTACATATAAAGTGTTTGTAAAATATGTTAGTATCCAAAAACATTTACTATAATAATAACTTTCAATATCTTTCTTTGACAGTTGACAGTTTTAAACACATTTGTTAATGTTTATTATTATCACTATTGCTAACTCAATGTCTAATGGAAATGTTTACGGAATATGGCATGTATACTTAATGCAAATGGAAATAGTTGAATGCTTAATGATAAGGACAGCACGGTAGTTGATTGGGTTGCACTGGTGCCATGCTGCATTTGGATCCTGTGTTCAGTTGCAACCAGGACCCTATATGTAAAGCAGTTGGCATGGTCTTCTTGTGTCTGTGTGTGGTTTCCTCCCATATTCCAAAAACATACAGTTAGGTTAAATTCACCTTACCGTGTGTGAATAGGAACCTTATATTTTAAGTCCTACTGGGGCAGGGAATGATGAATAATCTCTGTAAAGTGCTGCAGAAATGTGTCAGTGATATAAAATGACTGGAAATAGAAATTCAATGCCCCTTGTACCAAATTTCCTGTGTAACAGAAAAATGACCCGGGCATTAAAAAATGCCAATGTGAGCTTAGAGGGCTATGAAAGGATGTTATGTTTAATTGTCAATATTCTATTTAAAGGTGCCACATAGTATAAGGGAATAGGTAATGGCAAAACACAACTTAATATGAGCAAACCCTTATACGTTGTATAGTCAGACCTCCTATAAAGCCACTATTTAAAGTGAAGACTGTTATCCTATTGAGGTAAAGTAATAAATGTCTTATGTTTACCCAGCGCTATTAACCCTTAGCAACCAACGAAACGTTTGTTTTCAAATGCCAAATGCTGGTTGGTTGCTATAGGTTACTAGAAAGTAGAAAGCGGAATACCAGTTATCAGTTTATAATTGAGTTTTCTTACCATGCAATATGTGGATATCTGTGTGCCATCAACTAGTTTATCCATAACCAGAATGGTTTTCTGTTGTTAATGGAAGATGTTTTGATCAAAAGATATTCAGTTTCAAATGACAGTTTCTAATCTGCAGTACGAATCATTTTGTGCTTTTCTTAGAAAGCATTGTGTTTAAAAAATAGGCTGATACCATAAATAATGAACCCCCTATTGTAAAATATAAGGATATTATAAGTCACAAAGGAGTTATATAAACGAATAAAAGCATGAGGCCAAATGCTCTGAAGTGGCCTCTAATATCCTTACATTTTACAACAGGGGGTACTTTATTTATTATAATACACAAGTTTCAGTGAAGCATGTGACAGAAATTACATCAGTAAGCACCAATTATAACATCAGTAAGTTTATACGTTTTTATAATGATACAAGTTACAGGATATTAAGTGCTCTTGTGTAATATATAATATTATTTGATGTTCGGCGTCTCACTAGTTTTGGCAAGCCACTTTGATTTGTCAATTGTCTGCAGCCTATAGAAAAAATGTGTCTGCAGTAAGTAGAACTGTAGTTACTGTAACCTCAATATACAGCTACTGATACAGACCTATTTATCATGAGTCATGAGTTAAAATAAAACAAGCTGGACAGGTTTTCTTAAATTTAAATCTTAGTGCTTTTCCATTTAAAGGGTTAAAACACCAGGCCATTTATGATTTAAAGGTGCTGTTAAATATTCTCTCTCTATCTACATGATGATGAAGGCTATTACTAACTGTTTATTGCATGTGAAGTTAATAGGCTTAAGTGTGCACAGTGTTACTGAACTTTTCGAGCACCCTACAATATCATGTTCTGCTCTTTTAATCCTTTTAACCTTCTGAATGTCAGGCTTCAGCATAACTTCAGGCACAACTCTTGAAAGCTTATTTAAACATGAGATAAAATATTACAATTCCAATATTATGCAGTCTTCCAATCTTATCCAGTCTTCAACAAAGCAGTAGAAGAGAAATACAGATTATTATTATTATTTTGCAGATCAGTTATTCTGAAGATTGTGCCCTGCATTAATGTTTCTAAAAGTTGTGTATTTGCTGGTGTAGAAAGCAGATAGAAAATAGAAAAAATGTGACCAAAATACTGCAGAATTGTACATTAAACTGTCTAAAATTCTGTTCATGCAGATGTTTTTTTTGCCCCCAAAATGTACTTGACAATCTCTACATTTCCTGGACCAAGCAGTGACTCTGCGTTACAATCATTTATTTGAACTGAAGCAGGAGGAAATAAGACTTCTGATTAGAAGGCACAAAGGACAAAACTGGACATGGCTTTGTTTTTGCTTTCCCTCAACGCTGAAAATGTTATATGTAAGGTACAGAATGAAAGACACACAGGGATTGACTTTCTTGCTGTTTGGTTACCAATCACCCCCAATTCTTTAACACTAATACAGAGTAATTCCATTATTTTGTCAAAAAGCTGCAAATCACTCATACAAGTGAATGGCTTTCCCAAGAAAAACTGCAACTAACCTTTATGAAGTGCACCAGAGATACTATACTACACTATAATTATACTATACTAGAATTCCTTCTTGTGGAAGAGAGCATGTAGTGGACTGCTGGCATCCTGTAAAAGGAAGCACTGAGTGCAAGCTTTTACTTTATGGGATCCTTCTGTCAGAAGTAATCTCCCTTCCAATGCAATAGCCAGAAATTATGGCTCAGGAAAAGTCCTCAGTGACATTGACAAATGGGGAGGCCTTGCTCAGTAATATAATCTAGCTGTTTCCACTTAGTGTGTGGACAGGTTGTAGGAATCAATATTTAGCTAGTGGTGTGCCAGACATTCAAGGGTTACTCAATCTCTCAGAGGTTACATAAGGTAGAACCTTAGATGCTAGAAAAGTAGAAACTTCATGCCTGGCTCTTTTGTTTATCAAGTAAACTGCCATACAGCAGTCTTTTTGATCTTTGCCTTTTGGGGAGCATTTATTTGGCACACTGCACTTACTGTACAGCCCCCACAACTGAGAAACACTGGAGAACATGTAGAACATGAGTGTTTTCTAGGTGAATCATGTTGCATTGGCTTGCTACCAAACACAGACTTGCTACAGTAGAGGTTTTTATGAACATAGGTCCTAAACTACACAAACTGCTAAAGCAGTCTTAGCAACAGAGTGTTTATGTATAAATGTTTGTTGTTTCCCCACTGGTGTATGGGTCTATTTTATGTTTTAAACATAGTTAGAGATCCTTCAAGTTTTTGGTTCGTGAATTAACCTGCCTGGATGTTTTCCCAACATACACCTTACTATAAGGAAAATTAAATCCATAAACCACCTATTGATTATTAAATGTGAAATATAATGTATAATAGGGTTTCATATGTTTTGTGCCGTTTCTGAAGATGTGCATCCTTATCCCCTTTTATGATTGAGCTGGAACATCACATGTTAGACATGGAAAGGTTCTTCAATTTCAGATCCATAGAAAATGGCTAGAAATGCATACATCTACCTAACTAGCCAGTCTGCAGATTGTTCCACTTTTTATGAGAAAAGAGGCAAGTCCTATAAAATATTGTGTTCAAATATGACTCAACTGTATAACCAGCTTATGTATTTTCTTACTCATGGACCCTTAGAAAGTCACAAACCACATCCAATCAACATTCTTTCTCTGGACTGAGATGCAGTTAAAAAAAATTTCATCCTTCCATAAAATATCATCACATAATTTGACAACAGTATGCTGGTCATATCCCTTGTATATACATTAATTAAAATGTAGCTATTTCGCATCCCTACAAACTCTCCTTTCCTTCAATAGTTGGTGTTTAGGGATAAAGAGAATAGTACTGGAGTATTAATACTATCAGTTCTCAGTAACATGTTTCTCAGTTGGTTTATAATACAAATCAATCTCAATATATCCTATACATTTGTCATTCTCAAATCCAGATGAGTTCATTTCCATCTACACTAAATTTACCTTGTTATCATGGGAATTCACATAATCAGTCATTGCCATCAACTTGCATTCATGCAATTTTCAAATGATGAAAATATTCTCCATATACTGGTAATGACAGTGTATCTGATCTTTATACATTTCATTTTGCAAATTTTGCATCTATTTTTCCAGGAATTCATAAAAATAGCTTATATTACTGTTCCATGTTTTTGAATATAGCATTGCTTATGAAACCAAAAATAATTGTTATAAAGAAATTAACTTAGTGTATTCTAGGAATTGGGGCTTCAAATTACTGTGTACGGAAGGGCTTATTTTCAAATACAAAGCACAAAGTGCTCAAACAACACATACCAATGTACTTGCTACTGTTGCAATTGTAAGCATTCTATGGCAAAGTGCAGGTTATTGGTGCACTGAGCTATTGCCAGCAGGGCTGCTCTTGTCATGAGGTGGGAACCTTGCCTCGGGCAGCAGTGAGCGGGCAGTTACAAGTGGCTGAAAAAAAGATCTGAATGAGTTTTTTTAAATGGAAATTCACCTCTGCTAGTGCAGAGAGCGCTTTTGTGCATCTAGCGATGCACCACCACCCCCGATCCGCTCCAACACTGAATAGGTAAGTGCAGCTGAATGTCAGTATAGCAACAAAAGTCTCTTTCACTGAAAGTGTTTATATTTGCAAGGAGTGAAGTTTAACAGAAATAACTAGATAATAGGAGTTAACGTATCCATAATCCAACAATATTCAGTATTGCACATGAGAGTATTACCTGCTACAGTTGATAATTAAGTGCACATTCTGTATTATGGTTAGCAGCTTTTGTGGAAGAAAACACCAGCCTAGATATATTTATCTTCCCTATTAATAACATTGGGATTGAATGTTATTTTTACAGACCAGATGGCATATTATATATATATATGTTTGTGCCATTATATATATATACTGTATATATATATATGTTTGTTTTCTCATTTTGTATCTTAAATTTTCCTGGTGTGCATCATCATTTTTTACATATATATATATATATATATATATATATAGTATCAAATAATCCATGGCCGGCACACCCTTAAAATTCAAAAAAAATTTTTATTGAAAACTCATTGTTTAAAAACCAACGTTTCGGTCCTCATTAGGACCTTTATATATATCAGGACTGATATATATATATATATATATATATATATAATCAAGGAAGCAACACAGCACTCGCAGTGTCATCCTTTATTTGTGCAAAATTGAAATTATATACATATAAATATATATCGATCCTGCACCAGCAAAAACCCTAGAGGGAAGGTACATCTCTCCCAGAATGCTCTATAAAGAAAATAACAGAGGGTGTGTATAATCAGGCTGAAGTAACTAGCACAGGTGCTGCCAAGGAAGCAGGAAGTAGAGTATAAAGTAGTGGCTGAGGGAGAGAGATTTTGTAAAACCCTCTAGAAGAGCCAAGGCTGTTAAAAACTGATATAGGGACTAAGTGCCCTAGGACTTTGCTGGAGAGAACAAGACCTGTGTAGTCAGTCTGCCAGTGAAATAGGCTGTTCAGGACTATCCGTTGCTGTTCCTTTCATTATGTATCTCTTGAAAACCTCTTGTGAATAAAACAGATAGATTTCTGTTTAAGGTTACCCTGGATATTGCTGTCTTATTGCTTTGAGAAGTTATTGCCAAGGCTACCATTTGATCGAATTCCAGTAATATATATAGACATAAACTGACTCCTTCGTCAACAGTGTAAAACTGGTAAATGTGGTTAGACAAAAAAGTTGGACTGAAAGCACATTAGATGGAAATGAGATATACCATACTGCAGTAAACATAAAGAGTGATCATGAATTGCCTCCCTGATTCTACAGTAATGGATAAGAGGGATCCACTATTTAATGCAGTTGCCATGATCACCTATCCAGATCTACCTGCAGTCATTACACTTTAGGGTGAAGACGCACAGAGCTACTAGTAGCAGCTACTTGTCATGGCTACTAAAATAGACAATGTTGATCATTTACTGATAATTGTCTCTACATGTGTTTTAGCAGAGGCAATTCTCAGTATTGTCTATGGCAGGAGATTTTCTGGGGTTTAGTAGCCATGACAAGTAGCTGCTATTAAGTAGCTCTGTGTGTCTTTGCCCTTAGTCTGTTAATCTGTCACCTGGCTAGAGAACTGCAATAGGCCAGAGAATCCTGCTGCTCCAAGTAATTTTACATAGACTTAGAATCCACTTACCATATAAATTCTGAGCTACACTGAACAAGGGCAACTGTTTTGCAGCTAGGATATAATCAGCAGCTACACTAGCTCTGCTTTAAAAGTCTGTCACTGACTATAAACTTAGAATGTATTCGAAGAAATTAAAAAACCTGTAAAGCACTAGGGTGTCTTCTGCTGTTTTGCATACAAAGTACACAGATACTGGGTCGCTGCTGTTGTGCTAAACCAACAACAGTAAAATCATTCTCAAGTCAAGATCTGATAAACACCTGGATTAGCATCTGTTTAGAAGGCATTCCACAAACATGCTCAGCTCTAAAGCAAAAATGTATTTCTTTTCCAAAGTATCTGCCATTCTGAATGTAGCAGTGCTGCTTAATGTATATGTAAGGTCTCACCAACATTTAATACTTTATTGTATGTTTACCACCCCTCACATGCAATGCATACTCACGTCATCATATGGCAGATGGGGGGTTGAGGTGTGTACCTGCCTCATGTGCAAAAACATATCAGGGTAGCAAATAAAACCCAAGTTCTAAGTCTGTGTCAGTGCTACAAGCTACCACAGAAGGGCAGTAGGATAATTTTTTTTACTGTGATACTGACCATTATTCTGACCTTTATCCTATCTCTTTTTTTCTACATGGGGTTTATTAATTAATTTTTGTTCTTGCCTAACCCTCAGTTTCCATTTAGATCTAAAAATGTGGATTGGACTGCCTGAAATCATATATCCCTGTATGCTGAGCCACTGAGTAATTCAGCCCTGGGGCTATTCTGTGTTTGTTATCATCTCTCTCATTCTTATTACATGGAGATTTATAACCTTCCCAAAGTCACATTGCTCAGCTTCTTTATACTGCGAAAATACACAGACTAGTGTATTTCTGCCTGTAAACAGATGGGTAATACCTCAAAAAGAATTAAGCATTTGTGAAAAAATTACCTTTAGTAATAAATAACAGGGGTAAGAGTAAAATATGTTTGCATAGTTGTAAAATGCTACTATTCATATTTTCCTTCTACAAATTTTGAAGAAATATAAATGTTGAACTGTTAAGAAAATCAATGGAAAGAGGTCACCCTACTCTAAAATAGGCATTTATATTTGATGGGCTAAATAGGCAATCCTGTCAGTAAGTCTCTTTTGGCTACATGGTAATCAGTGGTTAGGTCACAGGCAGAGGTCTCTTTATGGATTGTGTTGCTTCTTCCCACTATAGGACTACATGCCCCTAACATAGGTGAAAGTCCTTCCTTAACTTCTCATCCTAGCTTAATCCTGAACCTAAGCCTTTTTTAAATTAAAAAAAACTATACATGCCATTATAACAACCAAGGGATCACATGTTCAAGACAAATTTATTTAGGGACTAATAATCTTTACATCAGCCAATTTAACTGCCATTTCACAGTTTGTTGGTCCCTAGGCCCACTGGGTGCTGATGTCACAAATTAATGGATGAAAACAGACAGAAGCATCTCCTTCATGTATAAAATAATGTATAGCCTTTTAGTTTTGCAACTCTGTGTTCTTATTTAGAGCCTTTGCATCAATATTATGGTTATGGAGTTCATCATCTAGGGGATGCTAAAATCGAATAAATATGTGATGTTTACCCTGTGGGGTTATTATTGACTTAATATTTAATATGAATTATACTGGTAAAACATAATAAATATTCATATTATTTATATAAGCAGAAAAAAGGCATTGTGGGTTTTTCATAATTAAAGAAAAACAAAAGCTACAAATAATAAACCACACCAGACAGGGCTTCCATCAGAAATTTTTGGGCCCGGAAAAAAGTTTTTTTTATGGGGACCCCTCATATACACAAGTACACAGTACCAACATTTTTGGTCACACACTGTGGGCTACACACAGGATCAGTTAGAAGCTGGGTAGGTTTTGCAAAGACAAAATGTTGAACTTGTTGAATTTTTTTTTTCCAGTCACAGTTACTATTATACAAACTTACCAATAGTTTTACTGAAAAGCAAGGTGTGACTACAGAGAAAACAGGTCCTACAACTGCCCTGTGGGTTTACCCTTGGGTCAGGTGGGTTAGGGTTGAAATTTGGGCAACCATTGCAGGTTCGGGTTCGGTGTGGGCAAAAAGTGCTCCCATTGCAATATTTTGCATATTAGGGTTGAATGCAGCTTAAGGATTGGTGGGTTAGGGTTATGTGTGGGTTGAGTTTTTCCTGACCCACACATCATTAGTGTATATATAGGGGGGCCAAAGATCTTGATGTGGGGCCCAATACTAGTATTCCACTGCTGCAAAGTTCATATAGTTAATTGTATAAAAGGTAGATACCAATATAAACAGCTGGTGTTACTCTTTAATAAGCAGTTCATATAAATAGTTAAAATGATAAATGATGGTGCTAATAGGTCAGTCAATTCATCTGGGGTCAGTGGAATTTCCCTTATTTAATTCAGTGATGGTCAGTGGAGTTTGCCCCTGTCAAGCTTCCCTGCATTGCTATTGCTTGGTAAACAAGCTATGGATTCTTCTATGTGCGTTATGTAAGTTTATAGGCAAGTCAGGACAGTTTTTGTAGAAGTTGTGTAAATTGCGTGACCTAAGTTTAACCATAACTGAAATGTAGCTTTCACGACACAGGTGGGTCACTCTTCAGATGCAGATTTCACTGGGCCTGGAACAACAGGACTGGGGAGAATATTTGTTAAGCACATGAAACATCACTTAACCCACTTTGTTTCTTGTCTCTGGGTTTGTACCTGATTTTGGGAGTGACTGGCGGTTTAACATTTATTCCCTTATGATCCACTTGACTGGTTAGAGAACTACAGAAAAAAGCATTGTTTACCGGCATCTCCAGAAATCTCATCTGACATGTTAGGCTTACATCACTGAGGATTAAGTGGAACCACAGTGTTACATTGTTTTATGATTTAATTGTTAGGCAACCCTGAAATATATAAATGTGACAGAAGTTCACTTTAAGTCATTCCAATTACAGTGATTACTTAATTAGAAAAAAGGAGTAGAACCGAAGCTGTCAGGATTAAAAAATAATTTGACGATTAGTATGAGATGTAAGTCTTAAAAGTCATGAAAAGGTACCAGAATCTTCTGGCAGACCCTGGAGAGACATATACTGTATACAGAATTTTAAGTGAAGTCAGATACAGGTATAGGACTTGTTATCTTGAATGCTTAGGGTATATGCATGTATGCATGTATGTATGTATGTATGTATAGGGTGTTTGTTATTTAGATCGCCATACCTTGAGCCTGCTAAAAAACATTTCTTTTTTAAATAATAAACCCAATAGGATTGTTTTTCTACTAATATGGATTCATGCAGCTTAGTTACGATCAAGTACAAGGTACTGTTTTATTATTACAGAGAAAGAGGAAATAATTTGTAAAGCATAGAATTATTTGCTTAAAATGGACTCTGTGGAGCCTTCCCATAATATGGAGCTTCTGGATAACTAGTTTGCAGATAAGAGATCTTGTTGCATTGCTTTAAATTAATTACTGCCCAATCACGTGGCCCATTCATGTTTCAACAATACTATATAATACTATATTTCTCATCCTGCCCTAGTAACTCAGTCCCATTTGTGCTTCTTGCATTAGTAAGCATACATTATATACTGCTACCAGTTTGTACATATGCCAGCCATATATTGTAACTTCTTATTCCCCCTACCATGTGAGCTAAACCCAACCACCTTTCCAACCCATCTTACAATACTTTGCTTAGGTCTCAAGCAATTAATTAAACCTTTCACCAGTGACTGCTTGAAGCAGTTGATCCGTTTGTTTTATATATATTTACGTAAGCCAAAAGATTATATGAGTAAATATCTTATATATCAAGGATTAGTTGCCGTTTAAGATATATTCAATTTCATCTACAAAGAATAGATTTAAATTGTCTATTTTCTTTTTATCCTTCTGAATTGAAAAGCCATACAGTACCATAGAACATGCTGCAATTAAAGAGAATAACAGGTCCTAGTTGCAAAGCAACTAAGTTCAGCTAAATATTGATTATTGCATGAATTCTTTTTTGTGCCAAGCAGGTGTTCAAATTGTGAAAATCTGTGCTTATTTCTATACAAGACTAACCAGTTATACTCCTTTTTAGTGCTAATCAATAACACTGTATCATACTGATGGCACTTTATTATCTTGTTAAAGCTTTTATTTCTAGACACCAAGTGAATAAAACTATTCTAAAAATGTAAATGAAGATGTAAAAACAAGCAGTAATAAGAGAACTCCTAGCATAATATGGCAGCAATGTTTGGTATCTGACTCACACATTCAAAGTTTTACATTCACTCAAAGTTTTTCTATGCATTTGGGAGAAGAGCAAAACTTGTAATTTGTTTTATTTAAACATTTGGGTAGGAACTAAAATGAATTGAAGCTCTGTACAAACATTTTTACAATGGTTGTTTCTTTGTTTTGGAGATTATGATGTTACTGATGTTTAACATGAAAAACATTCAAAATCAATTGTTCAAAAACATTTATCTTTTATCATTCTTGTTAGACTCAACAGAAAATAGAAAGTTATCAAACTTATTTATACAGTAAATAAATAAAATTAATGATGCCTGGCAGCAAGGCATGAAGTGAGCAGAGTATTTATTCCAACACACTTCTATTCTCTCTTCCCTTCTGTCTGTCTCAATTTACTGCTGTGTTTACGTCATTCCTAAAAATCAGTGGTTCCAAAGTGTCGCCAAGGGATGGGGGAAACAAGTCTGAAGGATAGTTAGTGGGACCTTTTGACTTATTTGCTATCTTGTATAATACAAGAACTAAAGAACGTTAAAATACTATTATAATAATATTTGTATAGCTCTGTATCCATGTATTGGGCAAAAGAAGAGCTGGCAAAGAGTTAGCACCCCCAGAGAAATATGGGGGGTGCTTTAAATTTCCCATCAAAGGTCCTTGCATTTCACTCAAGCTTACAACAAATGCAGCAGAAGGAAAAAAGAATCTATTTACATCTACTAAAATCAGACAAGAAGATAATTTAGGCATATGATCTCTTATCCAGAAACTCTTTATCCAGAAAGCTCCAAAATTCAGGAACACCAGCTCCCATAGAGTTTATTTTAAGCTAATAATTTTTGGGGGGAAATGATTTTCTTTTTTTTTCTTTAATAATAAAATAATACATTGTATGTATGTATGTATAACTTTATTTATAAAGTGCCACAAGGGTACGCAGCGCTGTACAATCTTACAGAATACAAAATTACACACAGGGAGGACAAGTGATATAATAAATAAATACAATAAATATATACAGTATATATATATAAGTGCCATGTGGTATGAGACACAGTAGGAAGGAGGTCCCTGCCCCGTAGAGCTTACAAGATCCTAAATAGGTTTAATGAATCTATAATGGTGGTAAGTTTATTTGATGTTAAAATGACTTTTACAAAACCAATGAACCGTGCCACCCCTGATATGCACCAGCTACTCCTTAAATGGAGAGCAAAGGGTTGCGCCTATATTCCTTGTATTCAAGATACTATTACAGATACTACTACAGAAGCTTTATGTTAATGTTTTTTAAAAATGTTTCTGTTCTGTCCTAATGAGAAAGCTGCAGGAAAGTGGAGTGTATAGCTTCTGAGGTCATTTAGTAGAAAAATTGAGGTTGAACTGACACTAGGTTAGATTTTGTAAGAGTACCATAGCCCCAGCAATTACCTCTAATATGGGAAATTAGCTGTAGCAAGTCTGTGTTTACTTTCGGCAACACTAGAATTGGGAAAGCAGAATAATGAAAGGTAAAAACCCTAAAACCAAGACCAAAATACTGCCAGGGGCATAGAATTCTTTCTCAAAAATGTTTTAAAATCATATTTTCAGAAAGTAGGGGAAGAGGTAATAATTGCTGCTTTTCACCATAGTTACATAGGGTGAAGAAAAACCATCAAGTTCAACCCTTCCAAGTAAACCCAGCACACACAAACCTATACTGACCTATCTATACACTCACATACATAAACCATATATACCAACATCAATACTAACTGTAGATATTAGTATCACAATAGCCTTGGATACTATGCTTGTTCAAGAACTCATCCAGGCCTCTCTTGGTTTTATTTTATCTCTCTGGATACATGCCGGCACATTTATCAACATTCTCATTTTAGTGGTGTTACAGGTTTTTGAAACCATGAATAAACCCATTTGAACTAAAACCACTAATATCTAGTCATTTATTAAAAGATCTGGATTAAAAAAACATGAACAAACTAAACTGCAAAACGAAAAACAAAAAAACACAAAAACCTCAAATTTGTCATTTTCGTAAGAATTTTTGTGTGCTTACAAATAAAAAAAAATGAAAACCTTTAAAACTGCAAATTAATAAAGATTGTTACAATTTGCCTAGGACAGCTCCTATTAACTTCTGCATGACCTCAACAGTTTTCAGATTTTCGCTTAATACACAATTCACTATTTTTTTGAGTTATTGTAATAATTGTAGTTACTGTAATTAGTAAAATCCATGATTTGTAGCATTAAACCACAAATCGTGAAAATAAAAAAAATATGAATGTTAGTTAATGGGCCCCACAGCAATGGTAATAAGGGTAATATATTACTCCACTATGCTTTAGTTCTGTCAATAGTATGCTACCCTCAGATTTTAAGAAGCATTTCCATGTCGCTTCATAATAATGATATGTACTTAGCAGCTTCCCAGAACTGTCCTGTATAATATTTCTTGTCCTTACATCAACCCTTTTCACAGAAAGATTAACTTATGTCTGCAATCTATTCTCTGTTGTTTGGCAACAATTACTAAATTCCACAACAAGAGGTGACAGGCAATTGACTGTATACATATTAATTTATGCTAATTGCATACTTTTTAAACCAATTTTTTTCTCACCTGATGAAGTATACTGCCCTGTGTATAATGTATGAGAAAGAGCTAGTAATAACTTGTTTGCTAGCTTGAGAAAAAGGAAATTAAATCCTAAAATATAGATGCAATGCAGATACTGTAGTGTTATTGTTTGATGCAGGTTAGCAAGGCTGGGGATCACGGCTTTTTTCAAGTGTTACATGTGTTTCAAGGAGTATTCAAAATCACTGAATCCCCTTCACTCACTTCATCTCTTGTTATAGCTTATTGGCTTTTCATGATTAGAGACCAGTGCCATACAAGCTGTTTTTCTTTACAGTGCCAGCAAGGCTCCAGAATAGTTATCCTGCTACATCACTTTGCCTTCTCTTCCCGTTCTACGATTAAAAAACATTTTGACTACAGCCTATATGTTACATGACAAGGAAGGCATACAGGCTCAGGCTGGCAATATGTGGATACTGGCAAATTACAGAAGGGCTGCTCTAAGATGCCACAGACAGTCACTATTTAGTGGGATGCTGGGGGCTGTTCAAACCTTTGTGCACTTGAAATGCCAGGGCCTATTTCGAATCCCAGTCCAGCCCTAAAAGCATAGCCAGTGTTCACATGGACATAAGTATTTGGGTTATTCACAAGGGGAATTCATGGCAGAAAATGATGTAGGCACATTAATGTAAATCAGCAGCACAGAAATACTTTTTATAAGAATTCTATAATGTGTGTACAGTGACAAGGGCAACGTTTGTACCTTGATTGGCGACAGCCACAATTGCTCCTGATACATTAAAATGGAACAAAATTGTTGGTTTGTCAAATAGTCAAAATAGGGGTTGGCGTGGTGCTAAAACAGTATTATCATATGATTGTATTAATGCAAGTCTGATACACATACTGAGGCAACCTGCTATGGGAAACTTGCTATTGCTGCTACAGTTAGGGGAACTTGCACACAATTTAACACGGCAAACTGGACATATGAAATGGAAATACAAAGAACATGTTTGGGCACAAGTACCTTTATTGAATGGTGACAATATGCTCAATCTTTGTGTCCATATTTGCGTGACCACACTTGCGAATGTGATTGTGAATAACTCCTACTGTGTATTATTTAATGACATTGATCAGGTTATCCACAAACATGAATGTATATTTCTTCTCAGCCATCTTATAATTTCTAAAATATACTTACAGAATCACTAATTGCCATCTACCATCAAAGTCAACAAATTCCAAGACTTATATTGTCTCATAAATAGTCCTTTTGTAAGGGGCTGATTCCCAGTGTGCAGATTTTGAATGTATCATGACACAGGGTATGAATTAGCCATGAATTGGTATGCGTTGTGATGTTGCACACCTGCACTCCTGGCCAATTTGGAGACTTTCAACTCCTTGCTTGGCTATCAAGCTTGGCTCCCTTTGGTATACTGGCTATTTTCCTGCTAAAGATTCAATCCAATTCAGTTTTAACTCTGCCTGATTTGACTTTTGTTGATTTCTGCCTGTTCTGACCTTAGCCTGACTCTTGACCTCAATCCTGTTCTACCTGCCTTGACCTTGGCCTTTCTGACCACTACTTTGTTACTCCCTAGTTTCTCACTTATTAGTCCTCACCAGTCTCTCTCCACTCTACTGGCTTCCTGTTTTCATCCCAGGATAGCTTGATGTCAGTGCGGGCTACTTGTGGGTCACTGGCTCTGACTGATCCCCTCCTTGAGCCTAACACCCTTTTCTTAGCTAATTCATAAATATCACAATATAATTTCACAAGAGATGAATGTGTGTCACTATCACTGTTCAGGGAATAAAGAGTGCCTATGAAGATTCTAAAACTTATCATGTTTGAAACCAAACCCAATTTGACAAGTCATTCTTCATAATATAATCCTTCCATACACCTAATGAGTATCATTGCCCTTCTATGAACTCTTTCAAATTTGATTATGCCTCATTTATATACTAGTGCCCATAACTGTATTTCATGTTTGAGATGAAGTGTAATCAATAGTTTATAAAGAAGCAGGACACAATCCTTATCCCTAGTACTGCTACCTCTATTCATAAAACAAGATTTTTGTAAATTAATATATAAAAAAGGCTTTGTTTCATTTCACTCTTCAGATAATTCTCTATCTGTGTTCAGATTTGCTCGCCAAGTCTGTTTCTTAGGTATCTGCAGTAATCGCCTCTAGGGAACTTTATCAAGAGCCTAAGAAACGTCTAATAAATTGTCATAGCTGAGGTGTATAATGTCCTACTTCTTTTTAGAAACTTATTAGATTAGTCTGACATGACCTATTTTTCATAGAATCGTGCTGACTCTTTGAAATAAAATATTTTTTATGTTATAACCCATTCTATTTCCTAACTTTTACATCCCCTTTAATTATATGCATAAAGCATCATAGGCAATATACTTGTATATTGTTTATACAAGTAAATTGAGTATGACCAAAAGGAACACTATGAGGAAGGTGGTCCACTTATAGCAATTATTCCTTACTGGAGACTATAATGTTAACAAATTACCAGAGCAACAATTGTTTTGGGGCACATCATTTTTTGCGTTCGTTTGGTAAAATAACTGGCAATGGTGCAAATCCATGCCTGCTGAAAAATTTTGCTCATCACTACTGCTGATAATCAAGTTCCCTTTTGCCTACAAGTAGTTCATGATAAATGAAGCTATAGCACCCATCTGATGCTGCTAATAGAGATTTTATTCAGCTAGCTCTACTACAGTGAAAGAAACAACGTTTGGAAGGGAATTCTACATCTTCCCCCAGCACCAGTAAAAAAAATGTAATACAAAGCGTGAAAATGCTGGAGTCAATATATGTTAGTGAATTATTCCTGTTGATTAGAATAAGGGTTCATCTATTTCAAGCTTGAATTCAAAACAAATCAATTTTCAATACCGATGTTTTGTTAGCATTATATCATATGGCTATTGGTACTGTACTGGTGCTGTCTATAGGGAATATAAACCATGTCCTCTTAAACAGATGTTTTATTGAAAGCGACAAAACTAGCTTTTGGCTTAAATAGGTCAGAACAAAGACTCCTACAGCAATCGCAGTTTGCAGCAAGAATTTAGTACTTAATAAAAAAATAAATTACGGCTTGTTTAAATATTTGAAAAAACTAGCTCTGCCAGTGGAAGCAGTCCCCACAGTCACATGGGAGGGGCCAGACTACAGGGTCTGCTTCCTTTATAGTATAGAAATCCCCCCTCCCCAGCCTCTCTCCTACCTGAGAACGGGCAGGAGGTGGGGTAGAGGGTTACACCGGGTTGGCTGTGTGCAGGGGCCACATAGTTCTATAATAGGATGCAAATTATATACTATATTCCTTCATTTTTGTTTGAAGGAAATAGATTTTGATAAAATGTCTGAATTAAGTGGGCTCTTCTCTTTTTTCAAGCTGACACTAATGGTTTCATGTATTTAGCAAAAAAAAACATCCATGATTATTATTTTTTTTGTGTTTAGAAATCTGTCTGCCTCTCTAAATCTGACAGTAACAATTTTCTGTGTTTGTAAATCACAATATGCTCATATTACATTTTATGGAGACCGCTGCCTCTGATTACTTCCTGAATTTAGTTGGAAACGTCCCTGGCACTAAATCTGATCATGACAGTTGGTATATATAGTTGGAACAGTTCCGGTTGCTTAGAACTGTCCCTGGTGATGAATGTGGCACAGGCTGTTTCCTGTATTAGGTTGCAACTGTCCCTGCTGCTGGCTAAATCTGATGCTGTGCTCTGCATTGAGTTGGACACGTGCCTGCTAATGGATCTGGCTCAGTTTCCTTCACTTAAGAGCTGTGTAGTGCTGTTTTCAAGTACCTTTCCTTATTTAGAAAGCATTCCTTTTTTGGTGTGTAATATTGCTTATTTTCAGTATTTAAAGGCAGCTCTGTGCTTAGAGGGAGCTGTCCCTAAACCTATGAGCTGAAATGATTCCTAGTAGCAGTGCTGGGTGAGAGCTGTCCCTGGTGCTGAAGCCATGGTTACCTTTGGTTATTAAAGAGATACTGACACCAGAAATGAAACCTTTTTTACATCTGTCAAAACATTGTCTTTGCATGCTATTTATAATTTTGCCATAAAAGTATTTGTCCAAGCTTTTACATTCCCTATCTGATCCCCCATGTTCCTCTATGAGGGGGCTGCATATTTGTCCAGCAGGAGTCCATTAGCATTAGAAGCTATAACTGACAGGCTGAGAAGGGACAGTCAGGCTGGCAAAACAGTCAGGTTTTGGGATTTCAAGTAACAATTACTTACAAAAGCAGCCCTATCAGTAAAAAATGATCAACACGACCTATAGGCAACTTTTTATGTAGATTCATATTTTAAAAAGTTGTTTTTTGTGTCAGTATCACTTTAACAGAACTGTCCTTTATACTGAATCTAACAATTATTGTTTTAATACATTGGTAGAACTGTCTCTGGTGTCTATTCGGCATCCATGCTTTTTTATTTTCACAATTGTTTTCAGTGCTATATATTTGGAAATGAGTGTTAGTACTTTAATGTGATTATTGAAATTACAACAATTACAATTTTTCTTTCAGGCATTTTGTTTGCTTTAATTTTGGGCAAGAAGTAAAAAGGCAAATATAATATCCAACAAAGACTGCAAAAATATATTTTATTAATGACAGAGGTCTTCTAGCCCAGTTTGTTTTTATCAAGTTGTTAAATATTTTAATTTAAATTGGCACAATTTTTCAAAAAAAACTCCACAAAGAATAGCATTATAAAGATGAATTTAGTTTAATATAATCTAATGAACTACTGTCTGTAAGATGATTGTTTTCCCAACTTTATAGTAAATAGTTCCTGCTACATTTTATGTATAGCACTTTTGCAAGTAAATTGAAAAAGCCTTTTGACAGTTTGTTGAATATGCTGCAGATGAATACTCAAGTAGCCTATCAGGAACTGTTGCTGTCTGAAGATCTGTTCTTCAAATTGATACAGCAGGTTGTCGTGCCTGGAAAGGGGACCTCAAAACCCTGCAAAGATGTATTAACTTGGTATGAAACCAAATCCATAGCAGAGATAAATTACCTGAGTAACAAAACAAAAAGCCCACTGATAAGATTAGTATTACATTCCTCTCAGCATATTACTAGCACAAAGAACTATAGGTGCATTCTTCTTGTAGGTTGAATGTGTGTCATCTTTTCAATTTAAATACATAGATAGTAATATAGTGGAAAATAATAACCATCCCACTTCTAAACTGGGCTTACTAATAACTGTAATTTTCTACTTACCATACTCACTGATGCTTAGGGGCCGATTTACTAATCCACGAACGGATCGAAAGCGTCTGAATGCGTTTTTTTCATAATGATCTGTATTTTGCGATTTTTTTGTCGCCGTCGCGACTTTTTCGTAGTCGTTACGACTTGCGCGAATTGTCGCGACTTTTTCATAGCCGTCACAAAAAATTGGAAAGGTTTGTCCGCCGTTTTCTAGCGCTCAATACGAAAAAGTCGCGACAATTCGCGCAAGTCGTAACAGCTACAAAAAAATCTCGACAATTCGTGCAAGTCGTAACAGCTATGAAAAAGTAGCGACAATTCATGAAAAAGTCGCAACGGCGATGAAAGAAATCACAAAAAATATGAAAAACTCGCAAAATGTTTGTTTCCAATCCGATTTTTTTCCCATTCGGGATTCGGATTCGTGGATAAGTAAATCAGCCCCTTAGTATATGTGAT
The DNA here is from genome assembly GCF_000004195.4 of Xenopus tropicalis. Classification (NCBI taxonomy): domain Eukaryota; kingdom Metazoa; phylum Chordata; class Amphibia; order Anura; family Pipidae; genus Xenopus; species Xenopus tropicalis. The sequence continues at coordinate 76,772,794 of NC_030684.2, forward strand.
CACTTTATTCATGTTTTGTATCTGCAGGTCCCTCTATTTTAGCAGCAAGATGTTCAAGCAAACTATCAAGTATCTCCCCTAAATACAATTAAGTACTAGTTCAGTGCTTAAAGTAGTCAAGACAAAAGCAGTGGCAGATATATCACCAGCACAGAAACAAACTAAAACATCAAACTGTAATTTGAGCCTAGTCATTCCCTATATATCATGAAAAATTCATGTTTCTGCTTGTAATTATATATATTACTTTTTAAAAATTTTCTCTTCATCATAGCAAAATTCACCACATATAGATGTCTCACCAGAAAAACCTACTAAAATATACAGTACACTATCTTGTCAAAATTAACCAGTCACATTGCCTATATATGGCTTAAATTATCTAGGTACCCATAAAAACCGCAGGTTTTCCGTTAAAACACTAACAGGCAAGTTATAACTGTTTCCACAGTACAAGAACATCGGTACAACCATTGATAATGTGGGAGTTTTTATTGGCAAGTACCCACACACATGTGTAACATCCCCAAACAAGATGCCAAGTGTCCACTGGAGCGCTATAAGGTTGTTAGACCCACTGGACTTTGGAGTAGTCAGCATAGACTTTATTGAGTGATAAATTGTGCCTCAATATTTGACATCCTGACTCCTGAGTCTGTGTTTGGCAGAATACCTGAATGGGTAATACCACCTGTAAAGTTTGCCAGAGAAGGAACAATGGTTTGGGGCGGTTTCTCGTGGTTTGGCCTAGGGTTGTGAAAGCAACTCTGCGTTTCCTACTTTCTTGGCAGTAAAGGCCTGCTTCATCTCAATAATATCTCAAGCACTGAGGAAGCACCATATAGGCTGGATTGCTGATTGCTGAATTTCCCGCAGGAGTACAGGCAGCAAAGGGAGGACCAATTTCATTTTAATACCCTTTCTTTTAGAATGAGATATGGGACCATTCTGCACGCTGTAGTCCAAACAACATTAATTATCCTCAGTGTAAGGCAAGAAACTAATTTAAAACAAAATTATATTAATGTATAGGCCAATATACTAATCCAATGAAAACTTTCAGTTTGCTTTTAATTCATTTTACTTCATCTCATATTTACAAGTGCCAGGAGGTACTGTGAAGGGTTTTGAGATGGGATGAACTGTCTTTTTTTTTCCTTAATAACTATATAACCATGATGCAGCCTCATTGATTGACTGTGCATGTGCATTATTATTTGCTATGATATATGTTCCCTTTAATTTCATCTGTTCTTGATATTTTAACATTTTTCATAACCCAAACATTACACAGTAAGTAATTTGCCAAAATCTATGTTCATTTAAAATTTAGTAATATGGAGTAATGATCACTCGATAACTGTATAAAACTGAGTCTGCCTTACATTTAAATGATAACAAAGATCCTATTCTTTCATTTTGCCTTCCCACCTCCTCCCACATAATTCTCTTCATAAAATTCTCTTCAAACTTTGCACATACATTCTGTGTCTCTGCAGTGACCACTCACAAATCTGATGAGAGTGCACTGTTCTATTCAGTTCTAGAGTACATGGCAGCTATTTCCTATTATTAATGAATACCTTTGATAAACAAGTGCTTAAATACAATAGATGAGTGTTCTTTTGTTCATACAAAATAGAGTGTATTGTGCCTTGTATTTATAAAGATTTATAAGTTACACAGAGATGCAGATTTGTTTCACAGCTTTATAAAACCAAGGGATTCATGATCACACAAAGTAAAGAGTTTCACATGAGTACAAATACTGTGTGTATTATAGGTAACCCTCTACACAGAATGGACTTGTGAACTTAAAAAATGTTTATAACAGATGATACATAACAAATATTAATAAGGTAGAAATCCTTTACTAAACTTTACATTCTACCAAGTGGCTTAACAACAGCACAACCCCCCACAAAAAATCTTTGGAGGGGTCGGCAGGCAGCCCCTACCTGGCCCTCCCTCCACCTGTCCACTTGCATCTCAAGCTCTCTGGTCACTTGTGCTGGGATAGGTAAGAGTGTGGCTGGAGAGGGGGGATTTCTAATAATATCTCAAGCACTGAGGAAGCACCATATAGGCTGGATTGCTGATTGCTGAATTTCCCACAGGAGTACAGGCAGCAAAGGGAGGACCTGGTTCTACCTGCAGAAGACCTAGCAAAACTAATTGCTTATAAGAACATTCTTTACGGTTTACAGTTTACAGCAGAATTTGAGAATTTCCTATCTCTTTCTCCAGATTTGCTTTAGCATATTTTAGTCTACTAAACTAATCTCTGAGTCTGGATTAAAGTAATAGCAAGAAGGGCAGCCTTCCTCCAGGTTCAGAGCAACAAAAGAACTCATTCATTATACAAACACTATACATATACTATACATAATACTGTATATAAGATACATACTTAAATGCAATTACAAAACATTGCATAGTAAAACCATTAAGCCAATATTTCAGTCTAAATGCAAGGCCTATGTTACTGATTTGAGCAAGAAGGGGTTTACTCCTGCAGTTACACCTGGGCTACTTCAGGCAACAAATCTTCTCAGAATGCTTTTCCACCAAAAAAAAATAAATTTCCAGTGAACAAAAACATACGCAAAGCTTTATCCAAAGTCGTCCAAAGTTTCCTCATATAAACTTTACTTACACTATATAAATGATTTAAATACTGTTTCCTTCAGTCATGGAATTACACAGTCACAGCAAGCAGGCAGGAGCCATTTAGTTGACAATGTTATTAGGGTGAAATTTGCACCATCATCCCAAAATCTTGTGTATGGGCCAGAATGGGGAATCGGATATACATGCACAGGATATACAATTTTAGACTGTGAGGAGTACAGTAACATCTAAAAGTGCAGAGAAGAAAGTAAAAGCAATTGCCTGCCCCACCTCTATACCTTGGGCATAGAGGCGGGGCAGGCACTATATGATTGACAGCTGAGATTTGTATATAACTTTATTACATGTATGGATGTTTTAATAAGAAAAAGAATTTGGGTTTTATGTTTAATGTGAAGAACCTTTATCATACAGCTTTGTATGTCTGGGTGACAGGTCCCCTTTAAAAAGATCTGAATTTTTCAGATCATGCTGAATTAATCGTATATGCTTTACATGAAATAAAATAAAGGTAAAACAACTGAACATAATTTTGAAATAAGAGGAGAAAACATGTAAGCCTTTTCATTTTTCCTAGCGAACTTTGTTTGGATAATATAAATGCAAAATCTTTCCAGCAGATGTTCACTTTGATAACTTTCACGCCTTTTAATGAAAGGAAATAAGTCTTTAGCCCTTCCAACAGCAGATTGATACTATGCGCTCCAGACAACACTTGGCTCTGTCCAGTCTTCAAATCAATTAAAAACTCTTTAAGGGGATTGCCTGTTTAAAATGAATATTTTTGCAATATGTTTTGTCTACACATGCGGGAGGTCAGACTAATCAGGCGTAAGATTTATATCAACAGATAAATGTTTCTAGGCTCTAAGTAAGTGCTGTGCGATGATTGAACGTGCCATTAGGGGAAAATTTGAGCGTAATTACTTTTATTAGGTGACATTTCTGCATGCATAACCAAGTTAATTTGATGATTAAGACTCTGAAATGTGTCCTTCTAGCTAATACAGCTGTGTTCATCAGTTATATCAGAAATGGAACCCTCCTTATTAATAGCAATGCAGATGATAATTTGAGAAATCTATAAATCATATCTTCACAACCCCTTTGCCTTTCTACTATTTTTAATAGATTACTTAATAAAAGATGTTTCCTTAACTTAGTCTGCTATCTACTGAGCAAGTAATTAAATTAAAGGCTTAAAATTTGCTTTAGGTCTAGTAACCCTTAGCAACCAATAGCTTTGAAACAGCACACTAGTAAAAGTGACACCTGTTTAGTGAAAAATAAAAGTAAGCTTTGCACCTGTAATTAAATGACTTATATTTATATTCCTTGACATAACTGTTCCTGGTTTTCCTTTTTTAATTATAGAAACCCACATATTATAGATTGGCCATAGCTAATATTTAATAAATTCTGCCTTATGTACTGAAGAGGCTACAAGAATTGGAACCTCTCAGAAAATATTCTCAACAGTCTGACATGTAAGTGTTACTTGAAAGGTTTCCAAATGCATCCAGTTCCTGCCAGAAATATATCATGTCAAAATTGGAAACATTTCATGAGCCTCTGCATATGGGGTTTTCAGGGGTAGGAATAGTATATGGTATAAATTAGCAGAAAAAGTAAGATACAAAAATGTAATCCTGTAGCAATGCATGAAGGTAGCAAACATGAATGATAAGTGTTTATACTGTATTTGCACTCACCAACATCATGGGTTGAACAGCTGTCTGCAGAAATGACTGTAGCGCTGTCAATGGTAGATGCATACTAAATAATAAAAACCACTGAATTCCACTGAAGAGATTAAAGGAGGCCTGTCAAGCTAGGGAATAATTCTAAATGCATTTTTATCATGTTAGTTGAGCAAATACGAATTTTCAATTCGAAAACTTTCTGTAGCGGAGTTGCAAAGGATCCTAAACACGGCCAAGGTTAATCTCAATATGCAGTACCAAAGGGATCAGGCAAAGGCAAGGTCAGAGTCGAGCAAAGGTTCAGTGGTAGGCAGCAAAGATTCATATTTCAGGTACAGGGAAGAGTTAGAAACCAACAAGAATCAATACAATAAAGGCTTTAGCAAAGTCAGAATACACTAAACCAGCTTGGGCACCAAGGATAGGATACACTTGGGGGGAATCTGGAGAAACCTAGATCTTCTTCGTTTAGGGTTCCATTATTAGAACATCACAGAGAATTGCCCTTAGCGCTCAGCCCTATCCTTACATATTCTTTAAAATTGTTAATTTTGATAACCCACAGATCCTGTCCACTAAGGGTAGTGGCCCAAACCAAATTCACATTTGGCTGGAAGGATTGTTTTAACCCTACTTTAAAAATAAGACAATGAAATCCAGGCATATATTTTCCTTCAGCCACATGTATTGCCATATAAAAAAGAATACTCTGTTTAAGCACAATGCCACAGGCGAATCATTATATCACAGACACTGAAGCTTTCCATTTGAGTTGCGTGTCATTACAGAACTGTCTGTAACTGAACAGAAAAATGTTAAACCTTCTTTTATTAATATTTCCATTATGTGCAAAGGTTCTAGTAGGTACAGTAGGTAAAGGTATGAGAGGTGGTGAAACAGAAAATAAGGAAAACTGTGATTTCAGAGTAAAAATATTAAATAATGTTGAGAAGTTCAGAGAGGCAGAGAGGCCATGTTTGGAAGAACAAAGCATTTGGCATATGATTAACAGTGGATGTTAGTAGTGGATGTTTATTGAATGTGGTTAATCTTACTAATTAGACAATAATGACAAGGGATCAAGACACACTTATGCTTTTATTAAAAAAAAGTAATATATCCATTATTCATCTATGAATAAATCAGAAAAAAAGATTACTGAAATCTATACATTGCTGCAGATTAATATTGCCCAAATATATATATAATATATATGCAGAGGGTTCGGTTGAGGACCTATGGAAAACAATTGAGATAACTTTCAAAAATAGTTATTTGGGAAGATTGTGTATATATATATATATATATAATATCTGTATTTTTAGAGAGAAATAAGTAATCCAGGGGTGTAGAATGAAAAGAAGGAAAAGTATTACAGGAGACATAGCGTAACTAAAAACCCCTCCAATCTTGTCGGCAATAATGGATAATATATGGTGTTGGTTTCACTTTGGGCTAACATTTACTATTATCTTTAAAAACTGTCTCCATATTTGGAGCTTCCCATAGATCTGCTAAGGTCCGTGTCCATGTTTCAAATAAGGGGTGGGCATGTTCTACTAGCCCCTGGCAGAAGCACAGTAGGAGGGGGCTAGCCATAGTAGTCAGACAACAAAGACAGGCATCAGTTCCCTATCAGGTCAGCCTAGCTGCTGATTGGTTCCTGTCCTGCAGTGCAGTGTGTTGAGTGCCACCGGCCCCCCTGCACAGCCTGGGAAAGGAGGCAGCAGAAAGTGGGACAGATGGGTGGGACTAGTAGGGTTTTTACAAAAATTTTCAATATATCAACCCGTAACACACTTTTTAAAACACATCCCTTCTATATATGAATGAGAATAATGAACTGGCACTTTCTTGTGTTTCATACAATATGTCTTATAATGCAGCAGAAAGGGGAGTATGTAAGAGCTTATGCTGCTATATTTCAAGATGAAGTCTTTGTATAACTGTTTTCAGTAGTAAAGAATTGAAATACTTCATAACAAAAAAGTGTAAAGTTACATACTTGTGACCACTGGAAATAATTATAACCACCCGCACACAGTACAGGATTGGGTTAAAAAAGCCTCTATTGTTACACTGCTGATGGCAGGTATATTTCATAAAAATCCAACATACCTATCAGGTGAAACAAAAGTGCCAATTACTTCCTACCTATGGGAGGAACATTTCTATTACTCAATTGCCCCCAGGACTAGAAAAAATACCATGTGAAATTTAACAGGAAAAACAAAAATGACAATGTAACAAAGAATTATTATAAGTAAACAAACTACTAATATAGCTATGATTTATGCTATAGAATTATTATAATAAATCACTGTCTTATTTTCTGTTAATTAGAAATCTGTAATTAGACATTTTAGTTGCATTTATGAGCTCAGATCGCAAGAAAATGTATTATATGTAAGTCACATTTTATTTGCATTTATTCTTTGATCTCTGAGAAAGGTCAAAATGAAGATTGCATAGAAAAATGTAATTAGTTTATAGTCTAACCCTCTCTAATGGGCATGCTATAGACATTCAGCAATGTATCTTGAATATTTGTCTACAATATAAATCTTGAACTATTTTCTACAATACTCTTCTGTTTTGTAAGTGAAGCTATAAAACAGCCTTACCGAGCCAGGGTGCCACATAGGATTAGTTTCCAACACAATCCCATAAATGAATTCAATCAGACTAATGGATTAACTGTTAATTTTCCCTAGCTGCAAATCCCTCCAAGCTAAAGATAAATTCCTCTGGATGTCAGATTTCTAACAGCTCTTTTCTCCATTCTTCATTCATTTTATACAGAAACAAAAACGCTTCAAAATCATAAAAACTACTTTCCAGAAAAATCTACAGCTTTTATAGAGAGGATAGTCTTGCTTATTTATCATGCTGGAACTATGCAGAGCATTTTATGTCTTTTTTTACACTACATAAAACATTTTAGACTATAAAATATGAGATTATTTTGCAAGTGTTAATATCAGCCATTCCCATAGGAAATACTGAGACATGCACAAGATGTATTATCAAGTTTGTTAAGTACTAAGTAAGAAATTGATTCATGTAAAGAGCAATTCAACATAATCTGGAGCAATATACTAAAAAGAATGATACCGTAGAACCACACATTAACATCTATTTAACATACCAATATATCAAATACCAGGTGCTTTTGTTAGTATTTTTTTCCATAAAGGCAATATAAAAATGAATGTAACATTATTAGTTACAGATACCACTAGACCTAATTGTAATTTGCTAGACATATAACAAGGTTGGGTAATAAGAGAAGCTTGATCACCCTTGGTCTAGTAGGTAGGAGCATAGTCTGATACCATCAGAACAGAATTTTGACTGAAGGAGCTGATCATAAAAGAGAGGGTTAAAGGGTAAAGTTTACAAATGCTTTGATTTTGGTCATACCTTATAATGAGAGAGATGCCATAACTGTGATATGAATTCCCTTTTACCATGCAAATTAAAAGAAAATACAATTTTAAGATTAGTTTCACTTGCAATGCTTAATGTTACTGCAGCATAAAAGGGCAATATGACTTTATGAAGAGTGGTGTACAGTTACATGCAATACACAGTAATATAAAATGTACTCTAGACTAGCGCATTACCCATTGCAAGTGACAGTCACCCTCTTTCATTGTCCAGTGTAATACAAAATGATGACATACAAAGAGGTATATTTTGATTTTAGGCTATAAAAAAAATCTCTTATAGGTGTTACACCCAGCCCATATGCCTCCAGTTGCACAAGCTATTTAGGCTGCATGCTCTTGTCTTGATCTGTGTCTTCTAAATAAAATAGGGAGAAAAACTGAAAAAAGCCATTCTATAGATAGCATGGTGCAGTGATCTAAGGTTTAGGAGGTTACCTTACATTAAATGTCGATATGGCTTTGATAAGACACAATAAACACATTGAAGTTAATAGGCATTTTTTGTGGCAACTCCATATTGCGTGACTTATTTTGTGGCCATTGAAGTCTATGGGCATTTTTTCATGGTGAAACCTGCCGAAAAATTTTGCTTATCACTACTCATGTGCGTGACCAAAGATATACTAGTTTCAAGTTAGCATGTAATCATTTATGTTAAGCCGTGTACTTTATAGTAGCAGTTGCCAGACTATTGAAGGGCAGGCACCTGCTACACGTCTGTTAGGTCCAAACCGGTAGAACTGAATGTATGCACTATGATTTCAAAGGGTAACACAAAAGGATAAAGGGCAAAAGACAAGGTAATGATGGATACAAATATTAACATAATAATAGCTTTTTGTTTTCAACCAAGCATTTAGTACTTGAAGGAAAATGCCACCCAAACACATGATTTTTAATGTAATAATATGGCTAGAAACAGTTTCCTAAGCCTGGCCCCCTGTTCTCCTGATGATCTGGCTGAGTACTTTGAGACTCAAATAAAATGTAACAGCAGTCGACTGTCCTCAGCCTGCCTTCAGCCTGAATCCTCCCAATCCCACAGTTCCCTACCCACATGAAATCAATAAGGAAATGAACATCACAGTGCAATGCATTGTGGGTTATGTAGTTCCTGCATGCTGTCTGTAAGTTGGGGAGAAGTTGTTACAATTTGTGACTTCAGTGTTTTAGGCCCTCCTCCCTTGCCAGGATTTCCAATGAAACAGAACGAGCAGAACCGCTTCGCAGCTGGATTTCAGCATATAAAAAAAACCTCCTGCAATCAAAAGAAAATAGGAATACAATTTTTTTTTAAGTTAAAAAATACCTCCTCGTTTTATAAAGGCCAAGACAGAATTGCTATTACACATGCAAGGCATGTCACTTGCCTTATGTTGCTTTTCCATTGGCCTGACCCTTTAACCCATTACACGTGTTAGCATTATCAGGAATCTTGTTTCTCTGTGAAACAATGCCTTAGTCACAGTCATCATTACTGTCATTTTCCTTCAGTCCTTTAAACCCATTAACCAAGTTACTGCCATTACTTACTCCTAAAAGGAACAGGCCGCTAACCCAATAAATGTCATTGCAATCACTTGCCTATACCCAAGATAACCACTTTAACCCTTTATTACCTCACTGTTATAGCTGGCATAAATTTCTCAGGAGGAAGCAGCAATGTATATTAGTACAAGGACTGACATTTAGATACAACATATACAGACATAACACATTTTTTTGGATTAACTTAAAAATCCATTAGTTAACTTAGGGGTTTATTTATCATCCTGACACAATTTCTCTCTCACTCTCACAAGCAATTTCCTTGTTCAATAGTATATATATGAAAAGCTCAAAACCTAGTTTGTTTCCTATCACTTCTGAAATCTGTACAGATCTTTAAACATAATGTGGTTTTATTCTGATAGATAAAGCCTAGGGAGAGGACCATTATTCATCAACCTCCAGGGTTAGAAGAAGCTGTTCACAAAACATGAAGTTGAGATGTAACCTGTTTTGATGGGTCAGTGGATAAATCTTGCAGGAGTTGGAATCCATTAGAAACTGAGTGGTTTGTGGCACCTGTAGAGGAACAGTGTGAAGCCAGTGAGCTGTAAGACGGGTGAAAGCTTCTAATACAAAATAATGGTCCCAGTTTTTTCTCAACAAGAAATCTGCCATTATAATGCAAACATTTGTTCAAGGTCCATCTCAAAGACACAAAAAGTGCAGTAGTCATAGTAGAATTGTAATAGATAAACAACTTGCGCCTCAAGAGTGTTTAACATGTTAAGGATTTCACAGATCAAACATCTTCAACTTTATAAAGTGCTGAGGTAAATATTTACTACTGTGACTCACCTCACTGATTTCTCATGACTAAAGCTGACATAGTGGATTAAATAGGGCCATAGTGCAATTGAGTATAATACTCAACAGGGAAATCAATTGACCAAATTATAAAGACAAAAAAGGGCAATGGGTATGTATATGCTGAACATAGTAGAGCTCATGTACATCCAGGGCCGGATTTGTTTTCTGGGCGCCCCTAGGCCACCCCTGTTGATCGGCCCGGCCCTGACCCCCCAATGTGCATGCGCGCTTGTTCGATTGTTCGTGCAAACAAGCACACATGCGCATACTGTACATTTAAAGCCCCATACGGAGCAGTGGGGAGAAGTTCCCACTGCTCCGTATTGAAAAAAACTTTAAAAATTCCATTGCTGCGGGGCGGCATGCCACCCCTACATTTCTGCTGCCCTAGGCCCGGGCCTTTGTGGCCTCTCCACAAATCCGGGCCTGTGTACATCCGACAACTGCAGTGAGCAAAGTGTAATTAAAGTGCTACTGCCATGTTTTTTTCCACAATGCAGCAGTTTTTCCCAGGGGTTATTCTCTTGATACTGAAGTCCGCCTGGCCTTATTTCCAATGTTCAGTGTGCAAATGATGTCTGTACCTGATTCCTTAGGCAAAAGTGTGCTGCACCTTTTGGAGCTGGTGCAAATGGAACCCTGGAGCTACCGCCTGTTGACAAGGTGGCAGTAGCTCCAGGGTTCCCCTGTGTCTATAGGCTCAGTAGGACCCAATTCAGAATGGAAGGCAGGAAGGACTGAGCAGTTCTGAGCTTAACTATATGGGAGTGCAATGAATGCATCTTGACACAAGTACTTTAAATGAAAGAGGTTTTGCACACAACTGACTGCAGGGAAGTGGAAGAAACCGCAACTGCGCTTGCAGTTGCCCCAATGAGCCCCGATAAGTGCTTGCTTGATTTCAACATTTATGCTGGACTTTACAAGTTTAGAATTCACTATTCCATAGAGCCGCAACTACACAAACAGTACAACTCTGAGGAACAACAGACAGAGGAAAAGGCTCAATGATACAGAAAAGGATTTATGTTTAATGGATACATTTTGACTAATTGATAAACTATTGATAGATCTACACCTGGGAAAGGTCTTTAGGGGGGTGTTCAACTTATAGTACAGACCTATTCTATAAACTATAGTGTAGACCTATGCTAAGCTACATTTCACTGACCTTCATTATATATATTAAACAATTAAGTATTTTCAAACCAAAAAAATATAGATTTACTGTCAGGCTTTAACTTTATTGCTATTATTATCTTTTCATTTAACATTTGTTCTATTGATCCTTTATTCCAACTTCTAATTGTTGCTTGGTTGGTAGGATAATTATTTACATACAATCTCAGAATACAGCTATCTGCACCATGCTATAAGTTAATTTTATAGTGAACTACCCTTTTAAAGGGATAGTGAAGTAATCCTTTCAAGGGATAGCAGGGATATTCCTAGTGGGCATGGATGTGGCTACATGTTCAGGCTACACCATTGTATCTGCCATGCCAGCACTGGGGAAACAAAGAAACCATGATACTTCTTCTGAATGAGGAAAGACAAGAAAGTGAATAATACCCAGATTAAATGGACTATCAGTTCTCTTATTTTCTGATCCACTAAGAATCCCTGTATCCCCTTGGGCAGTTACAGTAAAATTTGCTAGTCAGACTCTTCTGTTTCCAGAAGGCTATTACATGGTGTATTAAATACATAAGTAACACAGTGCTGGTGCAGATGAAGAAAGACTTTGCATGCAACAGAGTGTCCAAATCAGGTGATCAGGTGATCCACTTTATTCTGTACCATATAGTGCATATATAGCGCTATAATAAACCTCTGCATCTGTGCACCAAGCATTCAAAAAGTATGAAGGACTGCTAGTGCCCTGTAAAAATGTCAGCTGGGAAAGATGCTTTGAATAATTCAAAAGAAGAAAAAGGTGATGTCGATTTCCTTTGTTAAACTTTCTTATGCATTTAGATTTTTGACAGGTCTCTGCATGCAACATGGCATTAGGGAGATATTTCAGATGGGATCGTGAATCTAAAGCTACATTTTTAAGCAAAACAAACCCCTTTGCTGGATACACTTAAAAAACAGGAAACTAGGTTAGGTTTAAAATAAAGGTTACGTTTAAAATAAATCAGGGAGAGCATAGAAAAGCAGGATGTGATATGGGAGAAAAGAAATAGTTCATTGTAATGCAGCCCTTACATAGGTTTACATGAGCTGAGTCACTGGCAGTGTCCCTGGCTAGCGAGTGGGTACAGAGCAGGACTATAAATCCTTTTGGCAGGAAAACCATTAGAAGATGAAGGATGATATAATTCTTTCTTGTCATCACATCAGATACTGTTGAACATTAATTGTAAAAATTAATTGAAGAAAGGCACAGAGGTGAGAAAACTGTATTTGTTTGGGGTGTTTTTCAGTGCAGCAAATGGCATCAGCAGTTATAAGATCACTCATACAACAAGCAAATTGATGTACTATTATCTTGATAGAGAATATAATTAGTGTTCAAATGTGTGAGCATGGAGGTGGTATTCTCAGAATATAGAAATATAATTAGATCAGACCAGCATGGCCCTGGACAGGAGCAGAAATGATTAATCCCTTTAGATGATTAATCTGCACTTTAGAATAGATTGTAAATTCAGTAGAACCATTACACTTGTAAGACTTTGGTTTGGTATTCAGGATCATGATACATTAACGTGGGATCATAAGGGATTTTAATTACTCAGATATTGACTGGAGTAAGAGCACTGCTAACACATTTAATGAAAGCAAGGGTTTACATTTGTTGCAGGGCAATTCCATGTCACAGATTATTGAAGATGCACCCAAAAATGGTTCTAAATTGAATGCAGTGAGCATATTACAAATGTACAAGTACTAAAACATATGGTTAATGAGCATAAGATTGTCTTTTTTAATGTATATTACAAAACGCAAAAAGTACAATTGTTCCTTTAGGGGCATTACACTCCCTTTTTAGCATTAAATCAATGTATAGGGCCTGTGTGGAGCATATATTTTTTACATATTGTTTTAATTATTAAATATTTTTGTTTTTTTTATTAAATATTTTTAGATATTTTTTTTGCACTTAATAAGGCAAAATGAGAAATTAAAATAAAATTCTACTTCCTGTTGGTATAATAATGATCAAAAAAGCATTGACATCTTTATAATAAGTTTTTGCTTATTGGAAACAAAAACAGCGGTTTGTTTATAGTTAGATAGGGGTTTGTTTATACAGAGGGCTTCTTGATGAGATGATGGTTTGTTGCAAATGTGCTTGGATGTTCAGCTGGTGGAATCTTGCTTTAATTTTAATTTCAGGAATGGTTTTTCTTCTTCCGAGGCAAACTGGAAAGGCAGCTTTAGATTCTTAAGTAGAACTTAGGATTTACTTAATACATTTTAACATATGGCACAGTGTCAGTGACATATGTTATAACTTCGTGCAGAATATTACCATGCTTTTGTTTAGTAGAAGCAGCTATGATTATATCACCTGCTATTAATGTGGATTTGCACATTGATACGTGCAAGCACCATTTGCAGTCAGATACAGCTGCTCTTCCTACCTCCTCCTGTTTTCACTGAGGTCACTAGAAACCATCAAAGGAGGTTTAAACTCCCCCATTCTCGTTAAGACACACAATTTCTATCTGTATTAATGTCACCTATGATAGCCAATATATTCTTTTTGAATTTTGAACTACTTTTAGTTCTGTGGGGATTTGATTGTAGATTTCTGGTTAACCTCCAAGCTTACACCCAAAGTTACACGAGGCCGCAGGTATAGTTGAGCTTATATTTGGTATTAGTATAATAAATTACAATAACTGGCCCTGGTAAATGATTGCAGATAGCCCAAAAAATGGACCAGAGGTCAGAGCAGGTGGCAAGCAAAAAAGAGGTCAGTATACATGCCAGTGGTTGGGGCAATGACAAGCAGAGGCAGTGTCCAAATAACAGGACAAAGGTAAAACGTGGGAAATTTACAGGGGAGACAATGACCCAGGCAGGAACACAAGGACTTAGGTACAAAAGGCAGGGTATAAAGTGCTCCAGACAAAATAAAAGCAGCAGAGCTTTATGACCAAGCAACTAAGAGTGGTATAAGGCAGGCTTATAAAGACCATTCATTTAACAACCACCCACAGTTGGTCTAAATGAGGCTGTAGAGATAATACACAGAGACAATACACAGTACAGAGATTATAAAAAGCTGTTTACAAAGAAAATTTAATAAAACTGTCACCATACAAACCTGAGTTTGAATCTGGACTAGTCCTGACAGTATGTCTGTCAAAGAGTATATGTGAGAGTTGTGAGTATATGTGCATGCATGTATATGTGCACTCTGGTTTGTGCCTGTCTATTTGTGTGCACTAATTAAAAAATCATACAAACAAAAAAGGGCCAACATTAATCATCACCTTCTTATAACTATTTAGACATTTGAATAGGCATGCCAGTTATACGCAGTCTTATGACTGAGCCTGTCTCGTGTATTTATCTTGGGAGAGCTTCAGGGCAGCCTTACAAAGAACGGCATTTTCAAGGATTCTTACAAGTTAGATGCTTACTTTATAGTTTTTGTTTATTACCCTTATCAGAACAGCTAGCAATTCTGCAGTAGCCAGAGGTACACCAAATCCAAAATTACAGTTAGCATGAGGCCAATCAGAATCCAGACCCTAAACATCTACGTACCAGACAATGGAAGGCAACAAACGTTTGTTCACAAATGGTTCCATATAATAGATTTTCTTTTTTGAATATGTGTGTATTTTTCTTTTTTTAATATGTAAATTTTGGATTGTTGATAATGATACTTGTTGGTACCTAATAGTCTGCATTGACTTCAATCCTTTGCCTTTAAGAGGTAGTATAAATATATTCCTTTATGCAGTTCTAAAAAAAATGGCTATATGTTTTGAAACATATGCAGAACATATTTAATGAAGAAATGTTTTCAGGTATAAATATATTTCATTTTTGGGATGATAGATTGTTTCTAGCTGCATCCTACATGGTGATGGGAGGAATATATTACATAGTAGATGAGGATACATAAAAGTGCAACCTTTTACCCAAGTAAATCCCACCTAAACAACTTGTATATGATCCAGAAAAAACAAAAAAAAACACACATATAACATGAAGTTATCTCAGGGGGGAAAAAATCTATCACGACCCAAAACAAAAATGTGACCTTGATCAATATTGTACTAAGAATATAAGTATCGATACCTTGTAGTCTTCTTACTAAAACTTTCTTAAATCTGTCAAATATATCTACCAGGACACCCACTTCGTGGAGGTAATTTCTAATTTCATAGCTGTCAATGAAAATCTTTTTGCACATTAATATAAAACGTCCTTTCTTCAAGGGAAGTCCATTAATCCTGAGCTACTGATGAATATGAGGCAGCAGAGAGTTTATTGCATGGTAGATGCATTGTCATCATTCCCAATTTGACCAGATTTTCTTCATAATTTAGACATTCCATAACCTTTATCAGAATATTTGCTCTTCGATTAATGTCTCTTTTGAGCACTGGAGACCAAAACTGCACAGCATATTCAAGATGGGGCCTTACCAGTGCTCTGTAATGGAGAAGAATAACCCTCCTATTCCATGAATCTATACTCCTTTTAATACAGGGCAAAATCCAATTGGCCCTTGCTGGTACTGAGAATTTTTTTGACAACATATAAATAATTTTCATATAGTTTTTAAATTAATTGTTATAAAAATGTGGATTTTCTCTGCTTTTTCTCATTTGTCTCCTCATTGGCCTCTAGTAGTCATGTATAATTTCAACCACTATCTAAACAATTCTCTTTTCATGCAGTAGGAAACATGAGGATCTGAAGGAACAGACATTTTGAAAACTTTCATTTTTATGGGGCATTTTAGTCATAAGCCATCCCTCACCAATAAACTGTCTTCTTTCAGGATGGCCACTGATAATTAAAAAGCTTTCATAACTATATAAAAACTTCCATAGCTCAAAACAGTCCATTCTAGGCTAATCATCACTCCCACCAGTGTTGCTGACTGATTTCCTGTGTAATTACTTTACCAGTGTTAATTACTTATCCTTGCTAATGATGTATTCCCCTTCACTGCTGACTAATCCACCTGTGTTATTGACTGTGTCCATTCAACTGTGACTTTCATCTATCCAAATGTGCTACTGCCGTTCTCACTAATCCTTTACTTCTACTGCTTGATGTATAACTGACTACTATTCTCTTTGTGCTGCTGATCATGGGACATCTGTATGACAGGTGTCCCTGTGTTTCTGACTGCTACACCTGTCGTACTAATGTACCTGTACTACTGAGTAACTTGCCAGTGCTTCTCACTAATTTACAGGACCTGAGCTGCTATAGCGACATCTGGCTTATCTGGACTGTCTTACTTATACATGTATTATCATTGATAAAGGTCCTCATGAAGACCGAAATGTCGGACTTTTATATGATGTGTGTGAAATAAATATCCCTTTGTCATAAAGGTGGTGCTGGTCCAGGAGACAATTCCATGGTGAATATATATATATATATATCCTGTATATATACCTAATCACATAGGTAAATGTGGGGTACCTGGGGGTAGAACCCACTGATCGATATCTGGATTAAACCCATTGCCATAGTAAATGATTTCTTCTTCTGACCAAGGTCCCAGTAGGGGACTGAAAATGTTTTTAATAGAGTCCTGGGAGTGCAGTTCTTTTGTATACTCCTATATTTTTGTTTACCAGCACCAAGACTACTGTTGCAACTAATTTTGCAGTCTGTTATATATATATATATTTATGTATTTATGTATATGCAGTAATGTTGAGCAACAGTATGTTGGGAAGATGAGAAGATATATGTGAGATTATCTATTATATGGTACCATCTACAAAGAACTTGTCAGGGAGAAAAACATCCTTTCATATTTTATGTTTACTTTCTGGTCAGTTTGGGGTTTTTTGTATGTTTGTAATAAGAAAAAAATTCTATGTGTGCAGATTTACCCATAGCACCTCCTGCCTTGGATGGATTCTGTTCTCAAGCTAGCCTTGGTTACTTCTACCATGGCCTTGCAACAGTTAATGGTGGAGAATGTGGGCAGGCTCAAGATCACAGATGTCACCCATCCAGATTGATGGCTGTGGGAGGAATGAGACAGATGAAGCTGCTCAAGGTAAATTTGCTTGATTGGCTTTATCCCTCACTTGGTTCTGTCAATGGCAGGATGCACTGTGCAGCAGCCTGACCCCAGAAGGTCACTTAAGGTATCTATGTTTTGTCTTAATCATGTTCCTGGTATGAATGTGCGTATGTATAGGAATGGTCGTTGTCCTAGATGGAGTTAGGGCACCGGACTGGCTAATCGTTTAAGCAAGCGACTGGCCTGATTACAGGACAGAGGGGCTCAAGAGTGCAGTTACAACATCTAATCAATACTGTAATTATCATTGATACCCCAAGATAGTCCAGGACTTGAGGGAAGGGGCACCATGGTAGGTAGCCTTTTTAGGACTCCACAAGATAGTCCAGGATTTGATGCAAGGGGAATTAAAGGACAACAAAAAGCTAAGTCACTTGGGGGTGCCAAAATGTTAGGCACCCCAAGTGACTTTAATCGCTTACCTTGTACCCCGGGCTGGTGCCCCTGTTAGGAGAAAATGGCACCAGCCCGGGGTACCTGTAGCGAGCGCTTCCTCCTTCCTGCTTCGTTTTGCCGGGACCACACGACAGGCGCATGCGCAGTAGAGTGAAAAGCCGACTTCTCTGTTAAAGTTCGGCTTTTTCACTCTACTGCGCATGCGCGAGTGAACAGGAAGAAGGAAGCGCTGCAGGTACCCCGGGCTGGTGCTGTTCTCTCCGTACAGGGGCACCAGTCCGGGGTAAAAGGTAGGCGATTTACGTCACTTGGGGGTGCCTAATATTTTGGTTGTGACTTTGCCTTTCCTTCTCCTTTAAAGGCAGTTAGCCTGCTCCAAGGGAAAGGAATCTGTTTGTCAAATGTCTGGGGCATCTTTGTCAGCCTGGTCACCAATAGAAGTGATGGTTGATGGATATAGACATTAGTGACACCCACTCCCAACCCGAACCCTACCCGACCCGGCTTCCTTCCTTCCTTATAGACCCGCACCTGACCTGCCCGCAATGACGGGGCTTCCAGGTGCACACCTATAAGTAGAGAACCTGAAAGAGAGTTGCCAGCAGGGAGGGTGAGCAGAAGAGCCCGAACCAGCCCGCAACCCGCAGGTGATGTGCCAAGGTCGGCCCAAACCCGCTTGACCCACGGGTATCAGGCCGGGCCGCACATCACTAATAGACATGTCCTACATTTTAAAGCTCTTACCCAGATTTAAGCCATGAGAGATACCTTTCAACAGTGGGAACATGGGAAATGCAGCCAAATGTATACTTACTGTATGCATGTGTATATGTTCCAACATGTGTTACGTATAGATTCATGCTTGTGCATACATGTGCACTGGCACAGTTGCAGATATTCTTTTTCTAGGCTTGTTTGATATAAAAACAATTTCCAGCAATGAATTTAGCAGGTGATTCTTTATCATCCTAGAAACGTCAGACCTTTTTTTGATCTCTAACTTATTTTATATTCAGTACTTATTCTAGTACCCATCACTGGCAGCTATATTTTTTATTATGTTAATGCCAACAACCATGCTGGGAGATGCAGGTTAATGAATAAAATTTTCTTTTTTTTCCCCTGTTTCTTTTACTACATATCAACTACCAGCATTTAATCTTCCTTCTCTGTACAGCGGGTGGTACAGCACCTGACAAGCCACAATAACAAGCTGCAAGATGTTTTCCTGACAGGTCAGTGTGGGGTGAGCTGAGCTGGTTGTGCAGGGCCATAAGCAGAATAAAAAAAGGATATAGATAACCTTTAACCATTTGTGCTCAAATAAGGCTTGATACATCTGCAGGACTGGTTATAAAGAAGCTACACCTGGTACTTTCAGTCCACTGACAATACTGAAGAGCAAGATGCATCTTTGGGATGGGGTGGGATATCTACATGCCTCCCTCGGCCCACCCCTCGTGAATACAGTGAAACCCGCCAGCACTGCTTTCAAAGGGGAGACCCAGTGCAGGTGCAGGGTGCAAAGGGTAAAAACATTGCTTTGTGTTTTGCTTACTCAAAAAAAGTTCAATAGCAGTATTAGACACAGCAGAACCTCCCATTGCAGAAGAATCACACAGCATTCTAAAATAATTGTTTACGAAGCAAAGCTTTATTCTTCATGTTTATTTTCAGATTTTACATTGCAACTGAATTAAATGTTAATAACTCTAGGCAGAAGATACCACATTATATCATACCTCCCAACTGTCCTGATTTTTGTGCAGGGGTGGGCCTAGCTGCCCCTGCATCTACATCGCGAAGCCCCCCCCCCCCCCCCGTTTTGACGCACATGCACATTTTGAGCGGGAGGGGCGCGGCTAGGGGTAGTAGGGGTAGGCAGGAAAGGCTCCTGCCTGGCGCCCCCCCAATCGTTGCGCCCTAGGCAGCTGCCTCTTCTGTCTACCCCTGGTTCCGGCCCTGTGAGACAGTCCCTCTTTTGACAGCTCAACCCGCAGTCCCGGATTCTTACTGAAAAGTCCCTCATTTTCCTTTGATCTCCTGCACTGAAGCTAAAAAAGATACAAATTTAATTAAAAGTACCTTTTGGCAGAGAGACCAGAAATCTTAAGGAGTGTCACCTGCACTTAGAAACATTGTCTCTCACTTTTAATTAAAGAGAGACTTGCAGCTTAAAGGGCAAATTCACCTTTTTCAGCAAAACTCTAATAACACATAAACCAGGACCCCTTAACCCCCAGAAATGTGTTTAAACTTTAAATAACCTGAATTGAATTAAATGGGAGTATTTAGGCGGTGTGGCCGCAAAAATGGACGTGACCAAAGAATCACCGCGCTACGCACAGAATTTATTTTTTTCCCTCTTTCCATTTTCAAAACGTTGGGAGGTATGCTATATACTTAAAGGAGAAAGATGATATTCCATTTCTATGCGGTAGAAGTGAAAATCCATATTAGTACAGTAGCAGCACAAAAACACAGCCCATAATAGTCTACTAGTCGCAGGGCAGATAGCTGCATCAGGAGACACTGGCAGCCTCTGTACTTACCCTTGCCACAGTTCAGGGCCCAATTGCAGCCTGCATCTCTTGTCATTAGGGAAGAGCTAATATACCAGAACAACCATGCAGACACATTTGTCCTCCCTGTGTAGCATAGAATCTGTATCTATTTAAAGGACAAGGAAAGCCTAAGTCACTAGGGGGTGCCAAAATGTTAGGCACCCCCAAGTGACTACCTATCTTTTACCCCAGGCTATTGCCCCTGTTCGGAGAGAACAGCACCAGCCCGGGGTACCTGCAGCGCTTCCTCCTTCCTGCTTCGCTCGCACGCACAGTAGAGTAAAAAAGCCAAACTTTAACAGAGAAGTCGGCCTTTCACTCTACTGCGCATGCGCCTGACCCGGGAATTTGCCGGCAAAACGAAGCAGGAAGGAGGAAGCACTCGCTACAGGTACCCCGGGCTGGTGCCATTTTCTCCTAACAGGGGCACCAGCCCGGGGTACGGGGTAAGCGATTAAAGTCACTTGGGGGTGCCTAACATTTTGGCACCCCCAAGTGACTTAGCCTTTCCATGTCCTTTAAGGAATGTACTAAAATGCTTCAGTTGAAAAAAGCATGTACAATGCATCAGTGGTTTAACTACCTAAACAGCAGAACCCGCAGGGGGGCGCTTGCCATGGGGTCTGCTATATTGTAGCCCCCTCACCAGCCCCTCTCCTACCTTTAAAATAGTGGTGCAGCACGAGCGGGCCAGGATGGGCGTGGGGGAGGAGCAACTATCCACATCAGGCCCCCTCAGAAGATTGTTTGTGGGGAGACATTTACAGACTCCAAGAACCATCTTATTTGTAAAGGCTTTCTAGTTCATACAGTTAAACAGTGTATATATTATCACTCCTTACTGGTAAAAGGTTGTTATTTTGCAACCGTAAAAACATGCCACCTTCAAGCAGAAACAGGTGATTCCCAAATACAGCTGCCAAATTTATAACTTGCTAACAAACTGGGTTACACTGTGAAATGCAAATAATTATTCTGAATTTTTTTAGAATCTGTATTCTGTTTAAATTTGCTCCCATTGAGACGGCCACTAATACTGTTGTGAAGCACAAATCATTCACCAACTCTCTCTCTTTCCCTGCGCACAGTAATGGAGGCTATCAGGAAAAAATACAGACATCTCAGCAAGTAACTCTCATATCCATATTTACCCAAGAGCTGTTGTTGTATAATGCGGTGTTTCTAGCTTTACTAATTTAACACACGTACACTTTTTCTGGGCAGAGCAGACTGTCCTCTTTTCTGTTTTCAGCGGATCTCTGGGTATTATAAATCTAATTGCAATAGATTTGTTACTAGATGTATCATTAAAATATTTGTAGCATTAAGCTTGAAATTGTAAATATCCCTTGATATTTGACTTTATTTATGTGCCTGAAGGTGAGATGCTCTCTTCTAGTTGCAGGAGGAGGTATTGGAACTAAACACTGGCTTACAGCCAGAAGCCCCAGATTTTAAGCTGAATTCAATCAATCCATCAGGCCTGAGGTGGAGTAGGTGAAAACATTTTAAGCCAGAAAAACAATTCATATATATATATATATCTATAAACAGGACCAGCATACCATTTCACAGCAATTCTTCTATTTATTCATTCGCCGTGCGTTCCAACGTTTCGGTCCCTCCTGGGACCTTTATCAAGGACATTGTGCAAGTGAAAAATACAAACTTAAGTAATACAAGAAATCTAGAAATCCCAGTGACATCATAATTTGCATAGACTGATTATCCAATGCTATCACAGTGCAAATCATATATAGTTAACCAATCCAATGGTATATAGTGTTAATACATAAAAAAGTCAATGTGATTTCTCTCTCTCATCAGTAGGTGCCAGTATACGCATGTGTGACTTATCCAGTTTGAAATCCATAGAATATGCATATGGCGTAAATATCTATAACAAAATAATAATAAAAAATGTTTTTATATATCAAATACAATTCCCTTGAATGTGTCTCATTTCAAACTTATATTAGCCACCTTGACTACGTATTCACACAGAATATTCAACCTAGGAAACAACTAAGTGCCAATTGCTCTAGGGGCCACACAATCTAGTTCATAGATCCAGAAGGCTTCCCACTGTAATAACAATTCATTGAAATCACCACCTCCACCACCACTGTCTAGGTATATGCTCAATAGGCATACACCTAAATGCTGCTGGATAATGTTTGGCATCTGCCCAATATTCAGCTACGGCCTGTTGGGCTATATCCTGCTTTTTATCCTTATCCTTCTCTTTACTTTTGCGGGCCCTTTCTGGATCTAGAGCTGCCCGTAAGCTTGCCCTGTGCATGCCAATGCGTTCTTTCAACTGTCTTATAGTTTTGCCGCAGTACAATAACCCACACGGGCACTTTATAATAGAATGACCTGTACTACCTCTATGGTCATCTATATGTTTGACTTCATACTTTTTGCCAGTATGTGGGTGAAGAAAACATGTGCCTAATATTAAGCTATTGCACATGACGCAACCAGTACATTTAAATATCCCTGGCCTTTCTGTTAGAAAGTGGGGCAAAGGAACTTTCCTGTATTTATCCACAGGGTCATTCCTTTAGGGTTTTCCCCCCCGTGTAACTAAATTTGGGCTTTATTAGTTTCTTAAAGGGCAGGTTTTCATCAGTCATAAACCAATTTTTTACTCTGGCGCACTTCCCCATGGCCCCATAGTGAGGAAGAGTCACACATGCGTATACTGGCACCTATTTATGAGAGAGAGAAATCACATTGACTTTTTTATGTATTAACACTATATACCATTGGATTGGTTAACTATGTATGATATGCACTGTGATAGCATTGGATAATCAGTTTATGCAAATTATGATGTCACTGGAATTTCTTGATTTCTTGTATAACTTAAGTTTGTATTTTTCACTTGCACAATGTCCTTGATAAAGGTTCCAGGAGGGACCGAAACGTTGGAACGCAGGGTGAATGAATAAATAGAAGAATTGCTGTGAAATGGAGTGCTGGTCCTGTTTATAGGTATTTACATATTTTGACTTCAGCACCCATCTGTTAAACTGGTTTAGAGTGCGGACACACAGCTTGACTGTCACTGGCACTGGAAATATTTTCTGTGAATATATAAATTTGGCTGTGCACCCCTCAATATATATACTTGTTGCATCAGAGTGCAGACACTCTAAGGACCGATATATATATATATATATTTATATATACATATATTCCAGTCGAGCTTCACACCAAAATTCTTTGTCAAATGTTGTCATTATTTACCTATGACAAAGAGAAATGCTTGAGTAAAGGGCACAAACAGCTCCCAAAACATTGCAGGACATTGGTCTGATAAGTGCTTTGCATTACATGCATCCCTGCAGCCCTTATAGTTGGATTTTCCAGAAGTGTGTCACATGACCTTAACCTGGAGGTTGCGTTGCACCACTGGAATGTGTAGAAGGATGGCAGACTGATGTTGTGTGACATGGGACACAGGGAGACTGTGTGCCAATTGGGATGTTATGCAGCCACTTGCTATAAGTGGATGTATGGGGGTCCCAGCAAAGCTGAGTAGGGTAGAATAGACACAGCCAAGTTCCACAAGGCAGCTTGCCTATTGACACAGGGGAATCAGAAGGTGACGGTATTCCAGGGGTTCCACGGCAAGATGCATCAATAGGTGCAGCAGAGCTGCAGCTAAAGGATCGTGGGCCATAATAATTTTAACATTGGGCACTGACTCAATCCCTACTCTAGTTGTGTCCGATTCCTAACAATAAGCATCTACAATTGAATGCATTTAACAAATAGGACCCAACTGAAAATCTATTTGTGGCTGCAGTTACATAGGATTGTGGGTAAAAACACTGCATTATGTTGAGAAAAAACATGTACTTTTTTAAAATTGGTATGGTAAAACACATGGCAAATTGCAACTGAATTGCACACCATACAATCAAAGGTCCAACATCATATTTACACAACAGCCTGGCTATTAATGAGCAAATCTGTCACGTTTCACTTCGCCAAAACTGATTAAAAATTTGTGAAACGTAGCTACTTTTTTTTATATGTGACCCCTATTTTTTGCAAGAATTATTGTACAGCTCCTTATAAGCAGCAGGGAATCTGAATTGAGTACCTCCTTACACAAATATGTTTCCTGTTCAACACTAGTATGTAATTTAGTGTTCCAGTGTACTGTTGATTTATAGTGAACACTGTGATCCTGCCCATTCCCATACAGTCATTGTGCTAAGCCATAACGTTTCCTATGATAATATGTACTGAGTAAATGATCTGGACAGATAATAATGTGCCATGGAACCATGGGGCAGGTGTGAGCATTTTAAATGTGCCCTTTTGTTAGTAGAACAATATCTGTATGTGTGCAGCCATGCTTGTGATTATAGTAGTATGATACTGTATTTTCATATAATGGGAATTCCTGAATTCGTTCCCTTTCCAATAAATTTTACTTTGCAGATTGGCCATGAAGACTGCAAATGTTATTATGTATTGGAAAATAAAAAGCAATCCTGTTGGAATTAAAATGTTTATAAAGAAAGTACATCCAAAAGTTCAAATTAGGCCTTCCATTAGAAGTCTTTATAATACACATATTTTTAAATGTATCTTATTCATGCACACAGTAAACTTCTTACCCCCAGTGCCTGCAGCTGAACATGCTATGGCTTGTCTCAGTGTCTCAGTGTCTCAGAGTCTCAGTGTAACGTTGAGATGACATCGAGTGTGAATTAGCGGGGTCTCTTTCTGGAGTAAATCCAGCTGACGTGACCTTTAAGTTACAGAGTTGTCATGCATACATACGATAGTGTACTGACTGCGGGTGAAGATTTTTAACTGAAGTAAATGTTACGGTAAATGCCAGTTTTGCATTTGAGGCGGTGGTACAGACAGATTTCTCCAGTGGAAGTTTATCAAAAGGTTTTTCATTTGAAGGAAGAGTAAAGATGCCAACTGCCAAGGCCTGGAAAAGTTGTAGTCTCCCATGAGTCTAGACTCTGCAAACGTCAAGTGATCATAATGTCAGTGCAGTTTGTTTGTCTGTTTTGTTTATTCTAATATTGGTTTTAGTCTGCGTTCTCATTAAGGTGCAGAGCATGTGGAAAGTGCACCACTTACTAATCCTGTCAGGATTATTTCAGCCAATACCGCTGAGTAAATATTCTTTTGCTGATGTGATTATAGGCAGGATCTGAATATACAAGAGAAGGGTGTCAGAAGCATGTTTAGGAGAAAGGCACACAATACCCTTTAAAGGGCAGATATCCATTTATGCATGTAAATATGTATTGATATTAATTCCTCTATAAATAGAACTGCTTCAAACCTAGCTACAAAGAATTATATTTACACACCTGACACAGTACAAAGAGCTAGCCTAAGGTAAATAGATCACTTAAAAATTTAGGGACACGTCTAAAAAATTCAAGTGATCTTGTCACCCTAAGTTAGCCATTTTTTCAAGGGGAAACGTATATGGGAATGTGTCATATGCTGTACACCTTTATTCTAATAGATGGCTTCAGCTGGGGAGCTGAATTGCAATAGCGCAGTTGCTTATGATAGGGACTGTTATAACACTGTATTAAAGGGTCGGCTAAAAGAGGTCACATGGGGCTTATTTGCTGGGTATAAATTGTAAGCCTGCGGGGCAAGTGATGGTAACTCTCCCACCTATGCAACCCACCCAGTTAATAATAAGATAAATAAAGTTTCAAAATAAAAAATGTATTGTTGCAACTCGGAGGACTTATTATATTGAAAATGATTATAAATGAGGAAGGTTCTGGCTATGTATCAAGGAGGAGCAAAGAGAGTTTAAAAGGTGGCTGGAGGATTTGTTATTTTGGCTGGGTTACATTGACTGGGCTAGGTTTACATTTACAATTATTGCAATGTATGTGTTTGTATATTTATATATCTAGATAATAAACAAGCTGTGGCCATTGTTATTCACCCAGCTCTGGTCTCTTTGTGATTTATTGGTACCTAACAACTCAACCAGCTTACTAGTCCTATGTGTTACACCTGCTTTGAGTGGTTCCATAAACACATAGCTAAGCATGGACTGCATTATCTTAGGCTTTCCCTTGCAGTGGAACCCATGATAGAGCCACCACAGAAGAACAATACACAACATAAGATTGGGGTGTAAGAGCCATTATTCTGCAGTGCAAAGAGTGACAGTAAATGTACAACTCCTTGGAATTCGCTAACAGACACATTTTTAGCATCTTTTAGCCCCGCAAAATAGACAGAACGGCATTTTCCTGTACAAGGGTCTGGGACAACAGCGTAATTAATCATCCACCTGCTACTATATGGAATGTATTTTTCTTCATTTAATTTTCCCAATTCGTCTGATTTTACTGCAATTTTGTCAACCATCTAAAACACTGGATGTGAAAATCTATAAAATTCAAACTGGTTCATAGAAAGCAAATGAACAAAATTGAAATATAAAATCTATTTCAATTTGTAAGCAATTTTCCTGCACATTATCTGCTTAACTTGAAATAAGTGATTTTTATTTACTTATTAGGAATGAGGCAGTCTAGGTTGGAAGAAAACATTACGAGTAAAGTATAAATCTCCGTTCATTATTGCAATGCAGACATTACTGGCGTGTTTATATTATTTAGTGCTCTTGAGAGCTCAGCATCTGTTTCTTCGTATTTCTTTGCTTATGAGATTTTGGCCATGTTAGGCATACAGTATTCATGACATTCTCACAAAATACTTATGTAAATAAATACTTGTATAAACAAACAGGATGGAAGTACAAGAAGCTGGGAATAATGGCTGTCCAACAGCATTGAAATAGGAAGAGGAATAGGTAGTAGCATACTACATGCAATGTAGTACACAGGTAAGTGCAAGTAAGCTCCCAAGTGCTAAAGGATGCAGACCTGCTTCTAAAGTGCTTTTTGCGTAAATAAAAAGTGATAATAATACACCATGCACTCCAATTTTTTTATAATTCAAATAGTGAGATTGGCTACTCAAAAACTATTAAACAGTAAATATCATCTTCCAACACCACATATAAACAAAACCGCTATAGAGATATGAGTCCCCTCAAAAAATCTTTTTAATATCTTACGATTCATCAGGAAACAGATATTACAGGATTTGTAAATAAAATTAGAAACAATTGTGCAGTCCATGGGGACAAAGTAAAAAGCCTGCATTCTTCTTTCCTTTGTATGTATATGTATGTATTGCTTGTTTGGCTATATTTAGACAAAAACCCAGGCTAGTGTTAGGATCTAGAGCATGGGTTACATGCGACTCTCTTTCCCTGGAATGGGCCTTCGCTATATGGAAGGAAATAGCTGGATGGTGTTGTTGACCTACAAATCCCACTGCCACTGTGTAGTGTAATAGCTCAGATTAAAGGATAGATGGACGCCAGGAGCTCTTGCAATCAAACTGTAACTCTTTATTGTCCAAGACAAGATGTAATGTGCAGGGATAAGTCAATACTCACAAAAACAGAAGTAGAAATAGCAGACACCTTTAAGCATAGTAAGGGAGGATGCCACCTCTTGGGAGAGACTAGGCAGGGTAAAGCACCTTTTAGCTTGGCCCCACTTTGGAAGGCAGTCTGGATAGTTACTCCAATCCTCAGGTTGATAACCTACGGCCGGGCATGGATCAGGGTTTAGACTAACCTGTATCCTGTCACTTATCCGTGGCCCTAAGCTATGTAAGAAATCGTGTATCTTGGGTGCCATTATTTGTGATATATTTATATGTGTTTGTGGCTCTATACATATTTATGTGCCATACACTGTGTAGAGGGGAGTTCTACTGATTACTATAAACCAGTTGTTCAAGTTACACCTGAAGCCAAATCTCCATATCAAAGGGTTTTTCTGTGGCTGGTGGGACAGTACGTCTGTGAGAAGCCATAAAACTCAACAGTTACTGAACAATGGGCAAGGTGTGGTTTTTATCAACCCCATCTGATCCATTGGTATGCGGGGGGCAGTGACTGAAAGGTGTATAAATGTGGGCTGGACAGTGGTCAAGAGAGCAACCTGGAGGACGAACCTGGGGGAACAACCTGGGGAGAACTGCATCAGAAGTGAACGGGCAGGATGTGAGACAGACCAGAGGAGGCCATGGCTAGAGAAAAGGAACCAGACCACCATGTTCTGTGTTTGTTGGTAGCTATGATGATGTAGACTTTGTTATTAATTTGTAGTTGTAAATAATGTAAATATATTGTGTTGTGTTAACTAATCTTTTCATTGTAACAATCCATTGATTTGCTACTCAATATATTCATTTTAATATACACTTATTGGTGTGGGTTATTTGTCTGCTTCTCAAAAGAACCGGAACCCTAGTAAGAGGGGTCATTATTAATATTATAATATTATTATTATATATAGTCAAATATCTTACAGCTAAGGCAACATTGCCGGATGGAAGACTACTTCCAGCTGTCCTTCTAGTTGGGGCCTGAACTGCCCTTGCTATCTATGTCTAGCTATCTCACTCTCCTAGAGAGTGCTATTACAGTTTCTGCTATTCTTTCTAGTCCTCGTTCATGGGGCCCTGTCCCCAACTTCACCAGAGTGGATGTAGACTCTGGGGCAATTGCTTGGCTTTACTGGGGCCTATTTCTGATCCCAGGCTTAATGGAGCAGTGGAACTGTTCTTGGGGATTCAGAATGCAGCCAAAGAGGAGGCCACACCTCCTTGATAGACACTATATGAGGTTGCAAGGGGTGTGATCAACCACATAGACCAATGAAGTATAAGGTATAACTGTAAACTGATACAAAGGGCTTAGAGCCATAGAGGAACTTAACCCTATGGGTCCCTACATGTCTATATGCACTATACTCAGAAAACTGCTCTACTAATACCTCACCCCCACCCCCAAAAAAAATGTATCATGCACATGCATTGTTACTTGGCTTATTGCCCTGGCCATGACCATGCCAAAACATGGTTATTAACTCCTGTATAGCCACACAAGGAACCTGTTGAAATCAACATTATCTGATGCACAGTGCTAAGATTTGGAGTCAGAATCAACTGAATCGATGAAAGCCAAACACACCCTAACAGCTTTCTCCGGGCAATGGTTTTGAAAGTATTATATTAAATATTTCCATTGTGTACAGTAATTACACATAAAGGTTTAATATGAAATAATCTCTGAAAATAAGGGCCATGCAAAGATTCAGAGCTCCGCAGGCAGAATTCCTTGCAAGGCTGATTTGTTTTAATTCAAGGTGGGAATGGATAGATTATGCACATTTCCGCTGGAGCTGATTTACCATGCAAATTTACTCTTATGCTTTTGTGAATTTGATGAGCCTGAAATGCTTCAAGCCTACAGTACTTCTCTTAAAGCAAACAAGCAAGAGGAATGAAGGCCAGATTGCACAAATACAAGAAATTGTATATTCTGTAGCTAAGGGACTGACACAAGCAACAGTGTGAGTATTGTTACGGAGTGTATGCTGCGCATATAAACTGTATATACCTAATAAAGAGAGGTATATAAGTATAATGTGGCTATATGGTAAATACCCGTAGCACCTTACCCCAAAACACCATATGAAAAAAGGCACAAATCTATAATTACCAGTAAGATGTTTGCTCTTAAACAGGAGATCATGCTAACTGCGGATTGGTGACTATAGCTTATTAATGTAGTGATGTAGGTATTGAAATCTCACTTAGCAGCTGCAGCCTGTGCTGTAAAATCCACTTACCACTTTGCACTGATAATATTTAATGGGTTCAAGGCACTCCTATAAATATAGTGGCCCTGTCATTCCCAAAACTCAGTGTCCTTTGATGGCGTATTATTTATTTTAAAGATGTAGTTTTTTCAGCCCTAAATCTATGAAGATCAACCCATTAGCAGTAGTAGACAGTGAGAAAATCTTGCTTGATCCAGTGCTCACAGGCATCATGTAAAGGGGTGAAAAATTCTATACAATATATAGTTTGACCTGTAGGTGGCACTAACCCCTAACTTAGCCCTAAGGGGATCTTTTCCAACATCCTTCAGTACCAGAAAATCTCATCTTCCGGGAGCCTATAAAGGGAAGTTAGGGAGCTAGAAAATTCCTCTTTAGCCACCTGAAGGCAGGGCAGGCATTGGAAACCAGCTGAGGTTGGGAGATTGAGACTTGCTAGCAAATATGAGGTATTTAAATAGCTCGCTTCAGGGGTTAGAGACAACAAGGGTGGTTGCCTGGGCCCAGGTGAAGAGGTAGTGTTTGGTAGAGATCTAGGGCAATTGTGCACCATTTAGGAAACAACAGTGTTCAGGTAATGGTTGATGGGAATCTACAAATACTGCAGTAAGGCAGTGGGAGAAGTTTGTGCAGTGTAGGACAGAGGAGTAGGTGGAGCAGTTAGTGGCTGGATGTAGGGTAGGACTAGGCCATCAGGGCACTGGGAAAAAACCCATGGACCCCGTCCCTCCTTGGTTCTAAGGTGTGGGGTGGTGGGTTGCATTCGTGACTGGGTTGGGGCCCCCAGGTGGCAGTCCCAGTGGGCCCCGGACACCCCAGTCCCACCCCAGCCATGGCTATAGCTCATACTGGAGACTTTGTGATAAGGAGTGAATGTTAGTGTGGGAGAAGTTGAATATTTATTAAATATATCAAGGAGAGAAAGGCCACCAGTGCTCATGTCTGTACCGTTGCCATTTTTGTAAGAGCCTGCTACAATAAAGTCTTGCCTTGCTTCATTGCATCTGTGTGTACCACACTTTCACTGCTACTAATGGGAGCTGTGGCAGGAACATCTTGTTAATATGCTATGATCAAGAACACAAAAACAGAAAAAAATGAAATAGGAATATATATTGTGAAAAAAAGAAAACATTGAGTGTACACTATAACGTAATAAATATGTTGGGTGCACCACTACTTCTTGTACATTGTAAAAAAAAAAAAAAAAATATATATATATATATATATATATATATATATATATAGCATGAAATAATCCTTGATAAAGGTCCTAATGAGGACCGAAACGTTGGTTTTTAAACAATGAGTTTTCAATAAAAAAAAAATTTTGAATTTTAAGGGTGTGCCGGCCATGGATTATTTCATGCTAAATACTCAGACTTTGGCTGTGCACCCCACAGAATATTAAAGCCTTGGAGTGCAGACACCATCAGGACTGATATATATATATATATATATATCATATATGTGTTTACTGACAGTGTAAGATCTCATAATAACACTCCTGTGAATAAATGGATTTTTACTCATGGCTTTCCCTAATATGAACTTCCCTTTACCTTATAGCTTTCCACAGGAAAGCACTTTATAGAATTGCCAGTACTTTGATTGGATCCCTCCCTACCTAGAGGAAAAGTGATTAGAGCACTTTCAGTATGATTGCTACACCTAAAAGATTCTTCACAATCCAGTCTGTCTGGAACACTGTAAGAGTGTTGTGGGGATAATGGATCAATCAAAGCATCCCAGGCTCCCAGAATTCTTGGTTGTATCTCTGGTGAATTAAGTCTAATAATGCAAGTGCATAGAGATGCTGCTTTAAACATAGTAATAAAATTACTGGGGAAGGAAAAGGCATAGCCACTTATAAGGGAAGGTCATTTTTGTGCATCATGTAGTCAGAAGCAAGAATAGCAGCATATTTTCAGCTGTTCTGTGTTTCAATATTTTTTATAGTTTTTGATCTGTCTCATCCTGTCTGTAAAGGTGAACTAAACAAATAAGGAGAAGAAAAAGGCTAGAAATGCGATGTTTTACATACTGAAAAATGTAGGTCTTTGAAGTTGTACAGGAGCTGCCCATCTTAGATTTTGTTACAACTGTCAGTGACACTGTACATGCTCAGTGTGCTCTGAGCAGCTGTTGGGAAGCTAAGCTTAGGGGTCGTCACAAATTATCAAGCAGAATATGAGGTTCATCTACAGGGCTGATTATAATATTCCTTTGCAAATTTACTGGTTTCAGAGCTGCCATGTACTGTTGGATTTATATTCTATACAAAGTTTCAGCATCTCTATAGTAGTAATGATATAGGTCTTTACAGTAGTCACAGGAGCTCCTCATCTTGGATTCTGTCAGAACTGTCCGGGACAATGCACATGCTCAGTGAGCTCTGAGCAGCTGTTGCAAATTATCAAGCAGACAATTAGGCTGGCCTGTCATATATACTGATGCTACAGGTCTGATTATCAAATGCTGATGTTAATTGCACTGGTTTCAAAGCTGCCATGTTATTTGAATCTATCTGAATTACTAATCAGCCTTATACTGTTTCATTTAGATTCTATATATACAGTATATTTTGAGTCGGCCCCTAAGCTCAGTATCTGACAGCAGCACAGAGCATGTGCAGGGAATCAGCAGAAAAGAAGATGGGGGGCTACTGGGGCCATCTTTGGAAAAACAGGTTATTCCCTGCTAAAGGGCTGTGGTTGCCTTGGGCAGGTACAGAAGTCCAAAACATAATGTGCAACATTTCTACTACTTCTTTGTTAAGCATTACTTTCCCTTTAACATGGTTTTTATACTGCAGGTACATCTACTCTGTCTGGCATTCCCTTGCAGCAAAATGAACCACCCTACTTCCTTCACTGTACCTCTTAACCACCTAAAACTGATTTACCACCCCCAACACATACATAACAAATAATACTCTCTAGGAGATTCACATAGCATGGTTAATACCCTCAAAATACACCCAAAACTCCATTATCCTACTAATGCCCCAGCTGTCATGTGTATCATGAAGGTTTGTCCACCCTGCAGTCCTCGAAAGGAAACAAGAAAATAGTTATGAGTTGGAGAGTTGCAGGTTGCTGGAGACTGGCAGGTTGGTCAGCCCTATGTGTATTCCACCCATTCAATCCTACTTATTTCTTTTATTGCTGGTGAGGTTATAGTGTTGTTTATTGTTAAGAAACAAAATATAGTACAGTGGAACTTAATCCAATTTCATCAAGGCACCCCTATACTCATCAAGGTTAGTTAACCACCAAGATCAATATTGCCAGCTTATAGGCCTTTTTATGGACATTGCTTTGTTGCTCAATATGTGAAACACAAGCTCCAAGGCAGATTAAAAAGACCCTGCATGTGCACACAGCAGGAATATTCTCACACACTGCAAAGCTAAGGTTCCTCCCTTAGTTCTCACACTGTACTTTAGAAATTACTTTTGTTTTTTTCTCCTGCCTGTTAGTGACACACACACCTCTTACTGACTGTAACAGTGCAGGTCACAGTTTGCCATATTGGTATCATACACCTGTGGGACTTGATAACAAAGCAGACTCTGCATTCAGCTGCCAGTGTAGAACACTGTCAAACACTGTTTTTGTATCACATTTTCATTGATCTGGTTCCTATACAAATGGGCACACACTTTTTTATTATGTTTACATGTTTTATGTTGCAAATGATGGGAAAGAACTCCTGGTCTAAAGAAAAAAAACTTTGAAAGAAAGTCATAGACAAAGATAATGAGGGTATGACAGTATTATAGAGCGCCACTATAAGTGCTTGGCCTGGATAGGATAGAATGTGCAGTGTGACTGGTGCTGAAGTTAACAACCCTTCTGTGCACAGGGAAATTGATGCTAAACTGGGTTAAATTTTCACAGCCTGCGCAATGTTTGGTCATTTAATGATTTATAATTCTGTCTTCTTAGTATCTCCACAACTGGCCAATTCTACCCAAACATCTGCACTTAAAGGAACAGTAACACCAAAAAATGAAAGAGCTTTCAAGTAATAAAAATATAATGCACTGTTGCCCTGCACTGGTAAAACTGGTGTGTTTGCTACAGTAACACTACTATAATTTATATAATAAGCTGCTGTGTAGCCATGGGGGCAGCCATTCAAGCTGGAAAAAAGGAGAAAAGGCACAGGTTACATAGCAGATAACAGACAAGTTCTGTAGAATACAATAGTGTTTTATCTGTTATCTGCTATGTGCCTGTGCCTTTTCTCCTTTGAATGGCTGCCTCCATGGCTACATAGCAACTTATTTATACAAATTATAGTAGACTTTCTGAAGCAAACACACAACTTTTACCAATGCAGGGCAGCAGCACATTATATTTTAGTTACATTTATACACTTTCATTTTTTGGTGTTACTGTTCCTTTAACCTTCACCGAAGTGTAACAGGCACGCTTACTATTGGCCTAGGTCAAGTTTTGTCATCCTAGAAGCCGAATGCATTTGGTCACCCCCGAGACAGAATCCCTCTGTTTTTTTGCCATGAATAAACAATTTGAACATGGCTGATAATACAAATTATACATTTTCAACCTTTACAAGGTTATTTCAAAAAGACACAATCCTCAGGTCCTTCCACTGTGAAAACAGCTAGCTAATAAACTCATTCATTTACTAATTCAGATTTATACTCTGGGGGTATCCTCTAATGTTTTACTACTTTAATGATTTTATTGACTTGTTACCATACTACATCATTCCTGATTTTTTAAAGAGATACTAACACTAAAAAAAACTACTACTTCAATTTCCCCATATTCTCTTTTTATGTATAATTTAAAGCAGAAAATAAAACCTTTGTATTTGAAGCTGTTTGTATCACTTTATGCAACCATCGCGCCTATTTGTTTCTGTGTAATCATCAGAATTTTTACATATCATTTTTTAATAGTAATGAGAATACTTGTCCATTGATTAAAGCTTTCTGGAGTGTGATACTGTCTGATAAGGTTTAAATAATATATAAAACTGCACACTTTACTTATTATCTCTAGTATAGACCAAGATGTTCTCTAAAGTAATCATGTTAAAAACCAAGATGAACCATGCTGTGATGGTTCAGAATGTTATATCCACTCCCCCTTGATTCACCAGTTGATAGGAGCTCCTAGGAAACCCCTTCAATAGGATTTCCATTGGTGCATTTCCATGTAATGCCAGGGGTGCTCCCCGAGCTGCTGTACTGAATCCTGGTGCCTTCATATTGCAGGTGAATTGAATTTTAGCATTACATTTTCAGATGTAGAACTTCCTAATCACTGTATCCAACTTCAATAACAATTATAAAATTATTGTTCCTCTAGCAAACCGCAGCCTGTAGGCAATGAAGACATTTTCTTTTTGCAGGTAATGGAAATAAAATGATTGAAACTAATGTACAGGATAGTCATGGAATGTATGAGGGCACTGTGGGGTTTGATGTGTTGATAGATGTGGGTAATGATCTTATTCAAGAGTGATATTATATCTTTTGGGCTTAATAATTTATCAGATGAAAAAGTATAGAGTATGAAAATAACTGAGGGTTTTATGTGTCATGATATTTCACTGAGAACTCATGAAACGTCAAAAGAAGATAGAAGAATTCATAGAATTATTAATGTGAAGATACATTCAAATTAAAACTCTTTCCCTGTTCGTGACTGAGCACTTAATATTATAAGTGTAAAAAGAAAATGGAAGAATGGAAATCTCATTATTTAAACCAGCGGACAAGAAAAAGGCATATATGATAAAAATATATATATATATATGTTGGTAGAAAGAGCAGCAAATAGTCTGAGACACAGCCCAATACATACTGGAAATAAGGACCATTGTACAATAAAATACATCGTACTCTACACACGTATATATATATTCATTGTCCGTTGTTCTTATTTGCAATATTAAAGTCCCAGCGTAAGCCAAGACCACAGCCAGCCATCTGACAACTGACAGCTAATTCCTTCACAGCACATTGCCCTCTCTGTGCTGTACAAGGAACATTTACAAATGATCCTGTCTTTTTGAGGATCATTGGTCATATAGTAAATTTAAGTGTAATACTAAGAAATTAAGACAAATGCACTGTCTCAAATATAAATGGATGAGCATTCTCTATATTACCAAAGAAATTATTAATCAGATGCCTGCCTGTCCAGCATATCATTTAAAATCAAAGGATATTTGTATGCAGTTGGTCCTTCCTTTGCTGCTATAACATCTTCTACTTTCTGGAAAGAATTTCCATGAGATGTTGATGTTGTTTTGTCTGTATGAGGCAGTCTCCTCGACCTAATTTATTTGTTTGTAGAACCACATGGTGACTCTACCTAAGCTGATCAGAAAACCCTACACTACACTGATGAGCCCCCAAGAAGGGCGAAACCGTTCTGTAGTTGGGAATCTGATCAGCTATTGTCCTGGCTTCAGCTTCAAACCCAGTGGGTGAGCTGTAGCCTATAGGATAAACCCATGTAAATGGGATTTTTTTTATGAGTTTGGAATTCACTCCCAGAATTCCTTTTGTTTGCATGAGATGTTGAAAAATTGTTGGTGAGATTTTTATTTAGCCACAAGATTATTAGTGGAGTTTGCACTGATTTGGGGCAATCAGGTCTAGCTCACAGTTGTTTTTTTTTTTCAATTTATCTTGCAGGTGTTTAGTTTGGTCAAGGACTTTCACTCCTATCTCAACAAATAAATTCTCTAGGGACCCTGTGAGAAGGCCTAAAGGCCCCTTCAAAAAAAAAAATTCTTTGCAATTTATCTTTATTATCTAAAATGTTTAGTTTTGAAGCTACAGACCAGGATCAGTGCTGCTATAACAATCTCTCCTTTGCTCTCTCCTCTCTGTTCGGAAGGGATTGCTGACTCCAACTTGCGTTCTGCCCAAGTTGGCACTGAACTGGTACTTCACATGCCTTCTCTCTCCTGCTTCATTTGCATTTCATTGATCAGATTGACTGAATCTTGGCCAGCCAATGGTATTAAATTGCAAATAAAGCAGGAGAGGGTAGGCATTCCCAGAACCAGTTTAGTGTTAACTTTTTTATTTGGCTGCCTGCCAAGTCCTGGTCTGGAAAATCTCCTACAGAGAGAGCAGAGAGCATATTGGTGAGAGTTTTAGCAGAGCTGATCCTGGTCCGTAGCTTGACACTAAACATTTTAAATAATAAAGATCAATTACAAAAATGTTTTTCTGACAGACGCTGTTCTAATTCAGACTTTTGTCTGAAGGTGAAAATCCTCCCTAAGTGTCAGTGTGTTTATTAGTTAGCAACAGGGACGCTGCTATGTTAACCAGAGGGGAAGTGTAAGGGAAATTTGAAAAGTATATTTTATGTGAATATTAGTTTTTGTTGTTTCAGTTCAGTCACAAGATTGTACCGTTATGTAGGGAATCCCCTTGAAATAAACCTTAAAAATTAATATAGATAAAAGCCCTATTTTATATACTAAACTGACTGCACTAGGCAAAAGTTTCAGCATCTCTATAGTAGTGATGATATAGGTCTTTACAGTCAAATGAGCTCCTCATTTCGGATTTTGTTAGAACTGTCCAGGACACATGCTCAGTATGCTCTGAGCAGCTGTTGAGAAACTGAGCTTAGCGGTTTTTGCAAATTATTAAGCAGAAAATGGGGATGGCCTGTCATATAAACTGATGCTACAGGTCCGATTATTAAATTCTGATGCTAATTGTACTGGTTTCAGAGCTCCCATGTTATGTGCATCCAAATAAATTACTGATCAGCCTTTTAATGTTACATTTATATTCTATATAAAGTAGATTGTGAGTTGGTCCCTAAGTGCAGTGAATCAGCAGAAAAGAAGATGGGGAGCAACTGAGGGCATCTAAGGAGGCAGAGATCTTCCCTGCTAAAGGGCTGAGGTTGCCTTGGGCTGGTTTGGAAGCCCAAAACATAATGTGCAACATTTCTAGCCTAATTCTTTGGTTAAGCTTTAGTTCTCTTTTAAGAATGTTATAGAGCAGGTTCTCCTCTGTGGCACTCAAGTGAGGATTTCCATAGGAAGGCTATAGAAGGGGAAGAGCAGTGGAGCACTTGATGATAAAATTAAATGACAATTAGGTTACCTGGTAGGCCAGATTTGTGGGAGATCATTGTAGTTGATGAGAGATAGTTACAGGCCTGTTAGTTGAGCAGCTGAGGAGTAAATGAAGAGTAAAGAAGCAGCCCCCTAGGGGTACCTCGCCAGTCAGGGACCCATTGTATAGGAAGCTAGGATTAGATAGGTCTTATGGCACATAGTATACTAATGCATAGTTACATAGTTACATAGGGTTGAAAAAAGACCATTGTCCATCAAGTTCAACCCATCCGAGTAAACCCAGCACACAACCTATACTAACCAATCTATTCACTCGCATACATAAACTATATATACAACCAGTAATACTAACTGTAGATATTAGTATCACAATAGCCTTGGATATTCTGCTTGTTCAAGAACTCATCCAGGCCCCCTCTTAAAGGCATTAACAGAGTCTGCCATTACCACATCACTAGGAAGGGCATTCCACAACCTCACTGCCCTCACCGTGAAAAACCACCTACGCTGCTTCAAATGGAAGCTCCGTTCCTCTAATCTAAAGGGGTGACCTCTGGTGCGCTGATTGTTTTTATGGGAAAAAAGAACATCCCCCAACTGCCTATAATCCCCTCTAATGTACTTGTACAGAGTAATCATGTCCCCTCGCAAGCGCCTCTTTTCCAGAGAAAACAACCCCAACCTCGACAGTCTCACCTCATAGTTTAAATCTTCCATCCCCTTTACCAGTTTAGTTGCACGTCTCTGCACTCTCTCCAGCTCATTAATATCCTTCTTAAGGACTGGAGCCCAAAACTGCACTGCATACTCAAGGTGAGGCCTTACCAGGGACCTATAAAGGGGCAAAAATATGTTTTCATCCCTTGAGTCAATGCCCTTTTTTATACAAGACAGCACTTTATTTGCTTTAGTAGCCACAGAATGACACTGCCTGGAATTGGACAACTTGTGATCTACAAAAACCCCTAGATCCTTCTCCATTAAGGATGCCCCCAACACACTACCATTCAGTAGATAGTTTGCGTTTATATTATTTCTACCAAAGTGCATAACTTTGCACTTGTCAACATTGAACCTCATTTTCCAGTTTGCTGCCCAGTTTTCCAATTTTGTCAAATCGCTCTGCAAAGCGGCAGCATCCTGCATGGAACTTATAGTTTTGCACAATTTAGTGTCATCAGCAAAAATAGAAACATTACTCTCTATGCCCACCTCCAGGTCATTAATAAACAAGTTAAAAAGCAAAGGCCCAAGGACTGACCCCTGCGGTACTCCACTAACCACACTGGTCCAA
This sequence comes from Xenopus tropicalis, assembly GCF_000004195.4. NCBI lineage: Eukaryota > Metazoa > Chordata > Amphibia > Anura > Pipidae > Xenopus > Xenopus tropicalis. Next base: position 76,812,272 of record NC_030684.2, read on the forward strand.
TTAGAAAATGTTCCATTTACCACCACTCTTTGTAATCTATCCTTCAGCCAGTTCTGTATCCAATTACAAATATTATGTTCTAGGCCAATATTCCTCAATTTGATCATTAACCTTCTGTGAGGTACTGTATCAAACGCTTTAGCAAAATCTAAGTAGATGACATCAACTGCCATTCCAGCATCAAGGTTCCTGCTCACCTCCTCATAAAAGGCGACTAAATTAGTCTGACAAGATCTGTTACGCATAAAACCATGCTGGCACAAACTAATAGTATTGTGAACTGCAATGTATTCAACTATCCTATCCCTTATTACCCCTTCCAGAAGCTTTCCTACTACTGATGTCAGACTAACAGGCCTATAGTTTTCAGGCTGAGAACGAGATCCCTTTTTAAATAACGGCACCACATTAGCAATTCGCCAGTCTATCGGCACCATGCCAAACCTCAACGAATCCTGAAAAATTATGTGAAGAGGCTTGGCAATCACAGCGCTCAGCTCATTTAATACCCTGGGATGAATCCCATCCGGTCCTGGACCTTTGTTTACCTTTACATGTTCAAGTCTCTTTTGAATTTCCTCCTGAGTGACCCACACGTCAGTAGCTAAATTACTAGAACTGGGCATATTAAAAGGGAAGCCTTCATTAGGTGGCTCCTCAGATGTATAATGCTGTCTCCTGGGCCAGAGACCTGTGAGTAACAGAGCCATGTGACCTTAAAGAGAGGCATGAAGGTAGGAAGCAGGAAATGTCCAAGCAGCCTGTAAATATTTGTTCTGTTTTATATTATTATTGGGACTTGTGTAAACAACTGAAACTGTCCAATTTATTGTGAATGAAGCTGTTACTGTAGCATGCAGTATTTCAAGAGAACCCCAGTATTTGTTTCCAAATACAGTTTCCAGAGGAGCCTGTACATGCAATGTGTGGCTCATAGGAAGAACAGATTAGCTGCAGTAAAACAGACATCATTTTGACTTGCCAAATATACATTTGAAATGATCAATTAGATTATAAGCTTTATGCGGCAGGGACCTCCTTCTCACTGTATTTTGTACCATATGCCACTTAATCTCTGTATATTTATACATAATTTATTATAACTCTTGTCTTCCCTGTGTGTACATTCAAAATGTAAAAATTGTATAGTGCTGCATATCCTAGTAGTAGTGATGAGCGCATCTGTTCCGTTTCGGTTTGCAGAAAAATTAGCGAAACTACCCAAAAATTTGTGAAACAGCAAAGAATTCTAGAAATGCGGGTTTCGCATGACCATTTTGACTCAGCCACACCCAATTTGATGCAACCGTGCCCAATTTGACTTTTTTTCCGCCAAATTTTGGCAAAACAATTTCGCCAATGGTGAAATGCGGAAATTCACTGTGAATCCATGCCTGGCGAAAGAATCTGCTCATCACTACCCAGTAGCACTATATAAATAAGGCTATACATATATACAGTTGTCACTGAATATTTTTCAGCCACCAACTATTTAGTGGAGAGTTGTGTTTTTAGCATTTGCAAAAGAACAAAATATATTTACTAAGATGCAGAGCATTTTATAACAGGAAGAGGCCAGCAGTCGCCATACATGCATTACTTGAAGCTTTAGAACCTACAGATGCTTAATACAAAATGACAAAAAATAAGAAAAACAGTCTGCAGCAGTTATAGCTCCCATGCTGGTCTCTGCTGCCACCAGGTGGCCAGCGTCTGCCCTATAAGTAAGCATTCAGAGTGGCTGAATACTTTAGGCAGTGTAATGGCTCCAGGTAAGTACTGTACCTTCAGAAAGCAATATAATTCACAAGCATTACAATATTTGCATAAAAACACAGTTTTAAATGCAAAAATGGAAAAAAACTGTTTTTTATTATAGGACTCTTCTAACCCAGCTGAGGCATGGGCTTCAAAACCAATTAAGGGGCCTATTATTTATGTTGTGTAAAATGAAATACACCCAAAAAATTACAGCAATTTGAAATAGTTTTTTAAACAGTGAAGCCTGGCGATGTTTGGTGAATTTTGTCGTTGTTTTTTACACATTAATGGATCTTTTAACAAACACAGACTATACTCATTTGCTATTTACATACACACAACTTTTGTGTTGATTGGGTTTTTTTGCAGCATATTTTTGCTGCGGTTTCAGGGGAAAATATGCAGATGGCGACATTTCACAGCAAATCCATGTCTAGTGAAAAAATTTGCTCATGACTAATTATAGATTAACAACATCTGTTTATATTGGGATCTATATACTAAATTATACTTATAATTCCTGCCCCCAACTATGTATGTAACTATATAATTGGGCCCATGTGCCAACCTCAACCCACCCCTCATGAATACAATTAGTTAGAAATGCACACATTTTGTGCTGTGTTTAGAGTGCCACAACCTGAGTGGTAAATGTGGGATAAAGTGGCAAGTTGTACAAAAAAAACTATACCCCCGAACAAATAAAAAACAATACCCCTGAACAATGTAGGTCTCTATAAAAATATATCACATAGCTCGACTCATATGTAAAACCCTGCTTCATCAAAATAAACCATTTTAATATAAATATACTTTTTTAATAGTATGTGCTATTGGGTAATCCTAAATAGAAAATTGCCATTTTAAGAATTAAGGGCCACACCCTGGAATCATAGAATTCACAGTGCACACAATCAAGCCAAGGCACACATACATGCTAGGTCATATCAGCCAATTAATGGGCAGAGTTCTGCATTCTGCTCCCACACTACTTCCTGTTACAGTTAGAGCTGCATTATTTCTGTTCATGTGATCTCTGATCTCTCATTAAATGGTGGATCAAGGGAAAGGATGTAAAAGGGCAATATTTACTGATATATAAATTCCAGTTTGGTGAAATTCTTTAATAGGTCACTTAAAATAATATAATATATATGTTGGTTAAGTATTCATTTTGGGGGTATATTTTTCCTATAAGTAAAGGTTGGTTTAGAACCTAAAATATAAAGTCACCAGTAATAAGCAAAAGGAAAAAAGAGTTATTGCAAAAGACTTATTTGAGACAATAAATCAGGGTGAATGTAATTTCATGCCATCTGTAACCAGAAAAAGTCAATTTTTTTGTTCAACACACTGAAGTGAAATGATGTGAAAGAAAATGCTAGTGAATCACAAAAATAACAATGTAACTTTGTGGTTTAAAACATAAAACACTATATTTGGATTTCCAAATTCCAAGCAATTTCCTGTTTGGATCGAATATGTTTGTGTACTATAGATTTCAGTCATTCACTTACTGAAAAATTATTTTATAACATCGCATTACCAATAAGTTAGATTGATTTGGACTCTACCAAAAAGGCACAAGGGGGTGATGTGTTAATGAAATATGAAGGGAGCCAAGGAGTTTGGGTTTATGACATGGTTTATACATAAAGACAGTGAAGGTAGGAGCTCCATACTTGCAGCCCTGCAGCCCAGGGAGGTTATCAGGTCTCAGGGAGGCACAGGCAGGCCAGGAAGGATACGGTGCCTTTTCTGCTTCCAGTTTTTACACACAGAGAGCAACATCCAGTCCACTCCTAGGTTTTGTAGTTTATGTCACAGCAAGTGAGCTAGGCAGTGGAATGCTTGCCACTGGATCAAACTGATCAATAAATCTGATCATAATTACATTATTTATCATTGTCTGTGCTATTGGGAGTTTATTGTTTAAAACCCACCTTTTCATTCAAGCCTATAATGCAATCAACTTCAGAAACCTGGCCACCTTCCTAAACCATTTTTCTTCACTCATACACTCACTAACTACTATCTCTCACTATGCACTTAACATCATTATGCACTTACCATCACTATGCTAACCAACAGGAACACTACAGCCACGCTGGTTAAAATCTCCCTTTCCCTAGTTACTCCTAACAATACCAAGATGTGTCTGTATAGGTAGTTGTTAGGGCTTGTATTTGTATCTCTTTACTTTGTACACAGCTATAGGAGAAGATGGTGCAATATAAATAATAATAATGTCATAATCCCCCCTAAAGGAATTAGTGTTCTGAGATTTTAAATCACATACAAAGTAAAAATAGTTTTTTTCCCCAATGCATTCGATCAATACCAGTAAATTCCTGGAATCATGAGCATGCTTTTCAATCCTGTCAATCATAATTACATCCATTTAGAATTAATCATTCTGATTGATTCAATATTTGCCATATTAAATAATGCAATTATGGGTCATTTGGAATTGATAAATCAGTAATGACCATTGATAAATCTTCCCCCTCAATAAAACATTAAGTGCAACATACTGTTAGAAATAGAGTCATTCGGGCTATTCATCTCACACCATATGAACTAGGAAAGGCTAAACCCCAAACTGCAACAAAGAAACAGACTAATGGAATTTCATTATTAAAACCACTTGGCACTTACTTCTAATTTACAAATCCCAATTGCCTCTCATTGGAGTAATAATTTTGGAAAAGTAATTTCCTTTTTATCTAGCACTTCCTCTAGTGCTTTCCACCCTATTTGACACACACACTAGAGCTTATTTACTAAATGAGTGTGAATGGCAAAGTGCAACAATTCAGCATAGTTCTCCATGTGTTTTAGACAAATGCAATATTCTTTCCATAAATCCAAAGTAATTGCATTAATCGCAGTCAAGTTAAAAATGTTGTGCCAGATATGTTAAGAAGCAAACTACAAGCATACTGGGCAGCTTGCATATGAGGGATAAGAGGTGGCACACAGCCATGACACTTACATACCCTTCAATTGTGTGCAGTTGAACTGTAAACAATAGCAAGTTCCCAAAATACACAACACATATTGAGAGTCTAGCTGTTACTTTATGGTCAAGATAGGTGTTAACCAGTGCTGGGCCAAGCCAACCTTTGGCAACCTTTGTTGCTTTGCATCAATCATTGTCTTTTGCAAACTATTTATAATTTTGTCTAAAAGGTATTTGCCTGTGTTCCTCTATAAGGGGGTAGCCATATTTGAGATCCTATTGAAGAGCTTAAAAATTATGATTTTTTTTAAATGTCTTTAAAAGATGAAGGGCCTTAGTGAATTCAGTGTTAATCAGTTGGCTCCTGTGGCTACCTGCACAGTTAAGGGTGGTGTATAATAATCATCCTTAAAATTACGATTTTTTAATGTTACAGTAGGGTTCATGTTCAGGGGCGGATTAATCACTAGTCACCCCTAGGCTATCTTACTTCTAATGCTTATTTGTTGTCTAATGCTTGTTTAACATGCTGCACAGACATAAGCGCCAGTTCACTTTGTCTAATGCTTGTTCAACCTGCTGCATTGGCATAAGTGCCACCTTGTCTAATGCTTCTTCTCCCTGCACAGACATTTATACATGCCATTGCCACAGTTTAGTTGCCTAGAAGGGAGCCCTTTGAAGTGTAGCCTAGGGGCCTCACATTAATCCGCCACTGTTCATGTTACAAATATATGCTTACTAAGGCAATATACTAACTACTGTATATCTGGCGAACTGCTAAACATACTATATGCAGCAAAACAGAATATAATCATTAATCAATACCTTACCTTAGACTGTCTTCAGTAACTGGATTCCTTTCTAACAGACTTAGAACATAAGGTATCAAATGTGTAATAGGATATAATGCTACCGAAGAGCAACAGTGTGCTTCCTATAGCAGAAATATAATAATTAAAGACAATGTTTCGTAATGAGCCTGGAAAACTGCCAAACGCACCGCAAGGGAAATGTAGTAAAGGCATATTCATCATTCTTTATGCAAATAGTTTATGTCTAATGCCATTTAGCACATTTTCGGTGAATGATTTGCACATAATCTTGATCTATTATTTATTATAATCTCATTCTATTCTGTTGCACCAATTTTATTACAACTACTCTAGTTTGGCATCATTACTTTTACTGTTTTACACAAAGCCATTCACACAATGCCATTTGTGTATTCCATGAATTAGGCACGCACAACACAACATTCACTTTAGTGGGAAAAAGGGTGTGGTCACCTGTGCCAGATGCACAAACAAACACCACTTTATCTATGTGCAGTAATCTGTTTTACAATCACATTTAATTTGTACTTTAACAATTATAGTCAAATGCCTAACATGGCTGAACACAATACAGATGGGACAGATTTTAGTCATCATAGTCATTTGGAAAGGCTCAGGCGATTAGGTTTACTGTATAAGGAAATGTGCCAGAAAGTGAAGAATAAAGTTTATGCCCAAGTTACTACTTGTGAAACAAGGTTTGAACAAGGTTTGAAGTGCTGAATTTTGCTTGCCATTTCATCTGTTGTTCAGAAATCTAAAAAAATACTACAAGTCGAAAACAAAAATATTTAATAAGCTTCTATCAACTATTTCCATTTCATCTTCCTGTATATCCTCGGATGGAAAGTGTTCAAAATGTCACTCTGTGCTCAAAAAATAAAAAGGGGTCAATTATATGAAAAAAAATGTGCATAATCAGTTTTCAAAATACAGTATGTAAACTAAAACATTGCATGCAATATAATGAAATACTTTCAGAAACAACAAAACCTCTTTACTGAATATCAGCTGTGTAAGGAATGAAATGAATCCTATTTCCTACACACCCCAATAGATTTTTAAAAAATGCAGCCTTGGGAAAGACAATGGCATACATCATATAGGCTCACGGTGATACTGACAGTTCAAGGACATTACCTCTCGCAAATAGATTTCCAGGAATTTTCTTTGAATTGTGCAATGGGTAATATCCACAATGATATTAGGTAACTAGAAAGGGAAGTTTGAGAAAAACTTCATGTTGGTTTGAAAAACGTGAAGTCACTGAATGAAATCTGATCTTTTGTTGGCTCGGCCCACTTTTTCTAACCTTGGACCACAGTTATATAGTAAAACCACTGTGCAAAGTTTAGGGACCCTGGTTTTAATAGTGTCTGAATGGCAGCAACTTAAATTTTCCCACTAAAAGTGACATCTGATTGGCAGTTGGTGGCTCCATCCACTTTTTCTAACCTGGAACTGCAGTTACCCAGTGACTAACTCTGCAAAGTTTAGGGACACTAGGATTAATAGAACGGCAGCAGTTTAAATTTAAACCAATAAAAGTCATGTGATTGGTGGTTGGTGGGTGTGCCCCCATTTTCTAACCTTGAGTCGAAGTCACCCAGTGACAAACAGTGGGCACCCTGGCATAAATAATATGAGAATGACAGCATTTTAAATTTAAACCAATAACATTCAATGAATTAAATGTGATTGGCTGTTAGTGGCCCAACCCACTTTTCCTATTTTTGAACTGCAGTCCCCCAGTGACCAACTTTGCAAAGTTTGGGGACTCAGGCATAAACATTTTGAGACTGACACTTTACACTTCACCATTGAAAGTATAGTAAATAGGTGAAATGTGATTGCCTGTTGGTGGCTCCGCCCACTTGTTCTAACCCTGAATATGTAGTCAGCCAGTGACTGACTGTGCAAAGTTTGGGAACCCTGCCATAAATAGTGTGAGAAAGGCAGCATTTTAAATTTAAACCAAAAAATTCAATAGGTGAAGTCTGATTGGCTGTTTTAGGTTTGAAAACATAAAAATGCAGCCCCCTAGTGACCCTGGTGTTAATACTGTGAGAATGGCAGAAGGTTCAATTTCCCCATTAAAAATCAATAGGTAAAATCTGATTGGCTGTTGGTGGCTCCGCTTACTTTTTCTAACCTTGAACCGCAGTTACCTGGTGCCTAACTCTGCAAAGTTTGGGAACCCCAGTGTTATTACTCTGAGAATGGCAGGAGGTTGAATTGCCGTCAAGTCAATAGGTAAAATCTGACCCACTTATTGGGCATCCAATAATCATCCTATTTTCATTCAGGCTGACCCCATGACTATGTGATTCAAGTTTGGGGAGTGTAGCCTCACAGCTGTAAGATTGGCACCCATTAAAGTCAATGGGTGAAATTTGATTGGCTGTTGTTGTCCCCTCCCACTTTGTGTCATCCAACAAATGTCACTGTTTCATTCGGGATGACTCCTGATTATGTTATTCAAGTTTGGGGGGTGTAGCTTCAAAGCTGTAAGTGTGGCGGCAGTTTGAAAATCTTCCCTGTCAAAGTCAATGGGACAATTGGGGTGTTCGGAGCGGCGCCACAAAAAGACATGGGACGGGATCGCTTAGAAGAGCAGAAACAACCAGCTCCACTATAGTGCAACTAAACTGGTTAAGGGGATGGAAGATTTAAGCTATGAGGTTAGACTGTCGAGGTTGAGGTTGTTTTCTCTGGAAAAGAGGCGCATGCGAGGGGACATGATTACTCTGTACAAGTACATTAGAGGGGATTATAGGCAGTTGGGGGATGTTCTTTTTTCCCATAAAAACAATCAACGCACCAGAGGTCACCCCTTTAGATTAGAGGAACGGAGCTTCCATTTGAAGCAGCGTAGGGGGTTTTTCACGGTGAGGGCAGTGATGTTATGGAATGCCCTTCCTAGAGATGTGGTAATGGCAGATTCTGTTAATGCCTTTAAGAGGGGCCTGGACGAGTTCTTGAACAATCAGAATATCCAAGGCTATTGTGATACTAATATCTACAGTTAGTACTAGTGGTTGTATTTATAGTTTATGTATGTGAGTGTATAGATTGGTGGGTGTGGGTTAGGTGTGCTGGGTTTACTTGGATGGGTTGAACTTGATGGACACTGGTCTTTTTTCAACCCTATGTAACTATGTAACTATGTAACTATAGGGCAAAGAAGTGTGGAGAGTTTGGGTGTTGTACCCCTAAATCTGTAGGAGGAGTAGCATTTAGAAAATGGGGTGGCGCTAAGAATAATAATAATAAGTGGAAGAATAAGCTGAAGTCGAAGAACAGTATGTTGGACTTTTCAACCCAACATAACATGGGTGTGTATCAGAGCAACGTATAATAGCTATAGTGGCGAACCGCCAAATACACTGCAAGCAGTGAGGTGCAGAATAGATATAAAATATAGAATATAAACTCACCAGTAGAAATGTTGGGTTTGGGGTTGCCAAACCCCAAACCCCTAGCCAGAGGGAGCAGATTAAACCAGTTTACTAAAGAATAAGTAGGCAATCCTACTCCTGGTCATTAATTGGATTCAAAATCACAAGCCCCCCGAAGTAAATTTCTATAGAAAAAGAGGCACTTTTCAAAGCACTTTGCTCTATAACCATGAAATGCACAAAAAACAAACAAACATATAAACATATAAAATATAAGCTCTTAGTAGTGCTGAATGGCTGTTTTTATGGTATAAAATGAAGTTAAGAGAAGGAACTCATTATATTTTTGGATCCTTGTCTTGAGCAGGGCAAGGAAAAACCAAGACTTAATATCATAACAAGTTTAGAAACAAAAGCAGTAACAGTAAATAATAAATGTAAAAGGAAGGCTTTAGTGTGTCTGTGAACTGACAGCTCATTGAAGGGAATACAGAAAATGGTCAATGTGACAGGCAGCTAGCTCAATGTCACAATCACTGTGGATCAATAGCTGGAAAAGTAACAACTATATTAAAAGAGAAAAGCTTAGTATTTACTAGTGCTTCTTATTCTTCCTGCTTTGCCCCTTTGTTACCATCCACTGACAATGTCATATTAGTGTTGAATAGTGACATGATGGCATTCACTATGTTTTTAAAGGTAAAGAATAAACACAGTAGTTTAAAATGTTGCTACCTATGTATTTTGCATTTTTCACAAATTATTTAGCAATGAGAATATGGGTTCAAGAAGGACTGGTAGTGAACCTGTAGCAAACAGTTTGAATTAATTCTTTTCTTCAATTTTCATTTATTGTCAAATGACAATGATAGCAGAAATGCCACTATAGCCTGACATTTGCAATCAGCATTGTGCTTAGTAAAGAAGGATACCTATGCTACTGAAAAAATAGAAAATAGCCCCATGGATGTAAGTTATATAGAAACTCACCAGTAGAAATGTTGGGTTTGGGTACAAAGCCATAAACTTATAGCCAGAGCGAGCGAATTAAACCAGTTCACTAAACAATGAATAGGCAATCCTAACAATCCAACAAACAGGCCAAATAAAGAAAAAAAATTTTTTTTTATTAAAGTTTAAATGTCCCTTAAAGCCTAAGAATACCAATGCCATCATAAAGCTATGCCACGTACTAGCAGTATTGTATATTTAAAAAACCTAATATAAATATGTATTCACAATAATTAAAAAGAGAGTTATTAGGACATGATAAACAAAGCCTACCGCATTTCATGCATGCTGGGCCACTTATTCATAGGCCTATAAACAAGCAACCCAGAAGGCAGGCAGCGTGTTAGGCTTTGTTTACCATGTCCTAACAAATACATTTACTAATTGAATTATTGTGTATAAAAATATATATGAGGCTTTCAAATATAATAATGCTACAGTACTTCACCATTTAACTGGGGTAACTGAAGCTTCGTCTATAGCTCTACTCAATTTTTCTATATTTTTTGTGATTATTATCCTTTGTGGGACTTACGTTACACTCAAACAAATTGCAGTATGGCATATACTAGTACTAGCTATAACAAAAGTCAGGAAGTGGTACTTATTATGTAGAGTAATATGTACTGCCCTGCTCAGCCCACATTATAACATGCCCCCTTGACTGCTGGGCCATGCCCCAGCTTCTTGCAATGAAATTAGAAGCACAACAAGACCCCTGTGGGAGGTGATGCAGAGATTGCGGCGGAAAAACAGTTGCTTAGTCAAGGTTAAGGCCAATGAAACACAGGTCATTTGTGACCCTCTTTAAAACATCTGAAATACCCTGCCACTGCTAAACACTACTACTGCAGAAAATTCACGTAATTGGGCTTTACTGATTCCAAGATATGACAGCCTTACCAACAGTGATCTCAATGTTTAGCATTGGAAGGGTATTGCAGATATTTTGTTGTCCGTACTTTAACACAGGCTATAAAACTGACTTTGTCTTTGTCTTTGACCAATTTGTCATTGTCCAAAAATTGGAGGCTGAGTTGGCAATACTATCTTAGGATCTTAGGAGATCTTTGCAGAAAAAAAAAAGAAAATAAATAACATTTAATATTTTTATTCAGCAAGGCAATCGTGACCTAGCTATCGCTATGCATGGCCAGGTTGCAGATTTCTATTCTACAAGTACCTGTGTACTTTCTATGGGGTGGAGGCAATGCAATGAGAACCCTGTATCAACAGAATTGCAGATGTGCTTACAAGTTTTATGTATGGGGGTAAAAAATATAATGCATGGGGCTAATACATTCTATTGCGGATTTTCCCTTTTGATTTTATAAACAGATTTTTACACATTCATTTTCACCAAGGGAAAATGCAAGAGCATAAGTGAAGAAGTAGATTCTGTTGTCAGCGTGCAGCTCAGAGTGCAGAGAGCAGGTATGTAGCTGTTTGTTCCAAAATCTGCTATTCTTATTAAAAGCAAGTAGAATGAAACCATTAGGTGCTGTCAGATCATAGTTCAGTACTTAAAAAAAAAAAACCCAAACAGCCTAGCAGCACAACAGTCAGTTAATAACCTGTAAGCTTGAGCAGCATAAAAACAAGCAGAGGCAGAACAGGCACGCAGTCTGAAAACAGAACAGGAAAGCCAATAAAATGAAGGGTCAGAACTACAAACACAAAAAAACACAAAAAGAGATGATTCAGAAATTATAACTGCAGCTGCAAAAACAAAGGTGTTCTAAAGATTGGGATGCAGGAGAGGAGAGAGAAATGCTCTTTGCCACTTTGCTGAGCGATTTGACAAAATTGGAAAACTGGGCAGCAAAATGGAAAATGAGATTCAATGTTGAAAAGTGCAATGTTGTACACTTTGGTAGAAATAATATAAATGTGAGTTATACACTAAATGGTAGTGTGTTGGGGAGATCCTTAATTGTTACATTAAGGGGCACATTTACTAACCCACGAACGAGCCGAATGCGTCCGATTGCGTTTTTTTCGTAATGATCGGTAATTTTGCGATTTTTTTTCATATTTTTTGCGATTTTTTCGGCGTCTTTACGATTTTTGCGAAAAAACGCGAGTTTTTCGTAGCCATTACGAAAGTTGCGCAAAGTCGCGATTTTTTCGTAGCGTTAACACTTGCGCGCAAAGTCGCGCCTTTTTCGTAGCGTTAAAACTTAAAAGGCGCGACGTTTCGCGCAAGTTTTAACGCTACGAAAAAATCGCGACTTTGCGCAACTTTCATAATGGCTACGAAAAACTCGCGTTTTTTCGCAAAAATCGTAAAGACGCCGAAAAAATCGCAAAAAATACGAAAAAGTCACAAAATGTTCGTTTCCAATCGGAATTTTTCCAATTCGGATTCGAAATCGTGTCTTAGTTAATCAGCCCCTAAGTGTGTGCAACAAAGGTCCTAAACCAACTAAATGGAGAGCTAAAAGGACAAATAGTGTAACTACAATTTCTGGGACCCTGGAGCAAAATCTTTTTGGAGCCCCTACAGACCTTGGGGAAGAAAGCCTATGTACTTATTTGTCTCTCAGCAAGTTGGATTGCAAATTCCTTCTTTGTGTATTACATTTTTCTTTTTGTGTAGCTTTTCTGTTCAGACAGCTGCTGTACTGGCTAAAAGGGCATTAAGCAGCCTAAGAACAGAATTGACTTCCAGCTGACCCAAGCTAGCCACCGAATGCATATTGAGCCATAAAGAGAGATCCCAGTGGTTGGTCGGGAAAAAATGTCACTGCCGCTTGCTTTATTTGCACTTTTCCATACAGAAAGGACTTTCTCTGTGTTGAGTTACTTCTGGAAAAAACATTCTGGCATATTTAAAGTCTATTGTTATTTGGCATGGCTTGTTTGTCCATTTATCAATTCTGGTATCCTTTTAGATGGATATAAAAGACTGCCTTTAGGCTGAAAACAGACAAATGCAAGTGGCGTTGCTTGAGACTCTATTTTCCATCTTCTGACATTAGTTTACTAAAGTGTTTTGTAAAACATGTTATTCTGAGTGATGTTTTGCATTCTGGTTATGTTTTAGCCTGGGTATTAAAAGCTGCTTTCATGATGAGAATGTGCCCTGCAGATTGTTCTTAGCATTGTGCCATTCTTTGTTACAGGTACAAAGCAGGCCAGCCAATGCTGCCTAATCAAAAAGGCACTGTGGGATTTCAAGATTTATTTATTGCCTTGGGACTGACATCATTTTAACTACAATATTTTACAATGGTTTTTAAGACAGTATATAAAAAGCATCCGGTCCCTGCTCACTCCCCTACTTGAAGCCCAGATTAAAACTTTTTTTTAAATGCCACTGTTAGATTTTTCTGTGTTTCTCCTATATAAAAAGCTTTATGTTAGGAATATAAATTTATTCCCACATGGACTGACTTTTCAAGGAAGGGAGGACTTCTTAATTATGACAGATTGACTCTGTGAAGCAAAACACATGAGAAGATATAAAGCCACTTGTCTCTGAATATAGCTGTCTAAATCTCCTCAGTGACAATTACTGGGGTGTGACCATAATATTAATATACATTTCATTTAATGAATGTTACAAAATCCAAACATATATTGCATCTACAGAGACACTTTGTAAAGTGAAACTCATACACTGAGATAATATTCACATTTATTTTGTGGTGTCAACCATATATTGAACATTATGCTCTGGATCTTTTTTGGGGGAGCTTTAGGTTTGGAATAATATATATATACAAGCTGATATAAGCCACTCTCACAGGACTTATGAAGAAATAAAGTTTTTTATTGAAGAAGATAAACGTTTCGGCTATAGCACCAGCCTTTCTCAAAGTCAATGGCATATGACATCACCAGGGGCGGACTGGGCTGCCGGGACACCGGGAAAAATCCCGGTGGGCCCCGACCCTAGTGGGCCCCAGCAGCCCAGTCCAACCTTTGCCGGCGCTCCCCCAACTGACTGTTCCTCCCCTGACGCGTTCAATTTATACGCACTCGGGGAGGATGTCGGGTGGGGGGGTTAGGGGGGCCCCTGGGGGGGTAGAGGACACGGCTGGCTGGGGCACCTGCAGGGCCCCTGGGGCGGGAGCCTCGGTGGGCTCTGCACCCCCCAGTCCGACCCTGGACATCACTACTAGCACCTTTCCCTCCAAAACATGGTTATTAGACATGAGTTGTTTTGTGTCTGTTCACTTTGAGAAAGGCTATTGTTTTAGCTGAAACACCAGTCTCCACTAATGAATGACCTAAGTGTTTCTGCATAAGACCTATGAGTGTGGACCTTTCTTTCCTGGTGCATATATATATATATATACAGGTATATATATATATAATGTATGTAACGCTTGTTTGGCTATGTTGGACAAAACCCAGGCTAGTTTTAGGGTTAGAGCATGGGTTACATTTGACTCTCTTAAGCAGGATGGGCCTTCGCTAGGTAGAGTAGAAGAGACCAGGATGGAGCAAGGGTGTAGTATAACTACAACTCACTGTATCTGTGTAGTGCAGATTATTAAAGGTTCTTGCAGTTGAACTACGGTACAAGTTTATTGTCCAAAACAATTGAAATGCAGGGTTAGATCAAATACTCACATACAAGCAGAAATAGATGTTAGATGATAATACCCCTTGAGGACAAACAAAGGAGGGTACACAACATTTTATCCCACCTCTTGGTAGAGTCTGGGCAGTGTAAATGCACCTGTCAGCTTGATACCCATCTTGAGATAGTCTGGATAGAAATCTTATTCCTCAGGTTGATAACCCCTAGCATGGGAGTCCTCCGTGTGAGCAGAGATCAGGGTTTATTCTAGCCTGTCTCCTATCTCTACTCCATGGCCCTACGCTGAGGCAACATTGCTGGATGGAAGGGTACTTCCAGAAACTATTTCTCCTTGGTGGGGCTATTAAACTGCCCTTGTTTGCTAATCCTCACTACCTTACTCTCCTAGAGAGTGCTATGACAATTTCTACTGCTCTTACTTCTCCTCGTTCACGGGGCCCTGTCCCCGACTTCTCCAGAGTGGATGGTGTGGTGACACTCTGGGGCAAATGGCTTTTCTGGGGCCTAGTTCTGCTCCCAGGCTCAGTGGTCCTTCACCTGAGAAGCAGAGGCAGCCAAAGAGGAAGCCACACCTCCTTGCTAGGCACTATATGAGACTGCAAGGGGTGTGAACAACCAAACTAAATCAATAGGGTATAGTTACATAACTGAAAACCGATACAAAGGGCTTAGCCCAGTAACAGTGAATATGTGAAGAGGTAGGGTTTAAAGCCTTAGGGGAGCTTAACCCTATGGGTACCTACATATGCATATATATATATATATATACTAGCACATTTTTAAAGCGCTACGCAAGAAATCAAGAAAAGTAAGTTTACCTCAGAAAACTGGGATTTCTGATGAATGCAAAGCAGATACAGTAAATGTGTGCTTAACACATTTTTTTAATTAACATTAGATCTTGCACTTTACAGCATCCCATCACCAACATCATCCTTGGATGCATGGATAAAACATCATTCACAATAGTTTGATACCCACAATGCATAGAATTACCATGTTGCTTGTAGAGGTGTAAAATAACATAAGTTAGCATGCAAAAAGCACTAGAAAGCAACAGAACCAACCATAGCATTAAAAAAATATAAATTATCTCAGAGCGGGTTTGGTGCTCAAAATTCCAAATTCACTGGGGCAATAAACATTTAAAATGCAATAATAATGCATTGAGCGGTAGACAGGCTGCTAAGCCTTGGTTTCAATGTATAGTTTTTGAATTTTTTGTCCCCGGCAGGCAAAAACTATTGCTTTGTGAGACTACAATTTCATTGTTATTGTAACGTTTTATTACTTATCTTTCTTTTCAGCCCCTCTACTATAACTATATATCAGTCACTCTATAAAATCACTTACTAAGGTAAACTGTGCCCTAGCAACTAGATTATTGCTGAAATTTCAAACTGGAGAGCTGCGGCAATTGCAAATTGTCTCAGAATAGCACTCTCTAAATCATACTAAAAGTTAATTTAAAGGTGAACAGCCCCTTTAACCCTTTAAATGGCACCTGCCTCCATAAAACTTTTTTTTTTTAATTAAAATGTGCACCCACTCAGCAGTAGGCTATGGGCGGCAGGTGGGTAATCGTGTTGTGGCACAGAGGCTTGGAAATGGAAATGGAAATGCTGCTGGCACTAAAAGGGTTGATGGAGAACAAAAACATACATTATATGGCTAATACTGCTGTCTTTTTATACACCAAAATTGCTGTACCAACTGTTCCGTATTACACATGATCTTGCAGCACAGTATGAGGTGCCATTGGGCCTCATATTTATACCTTGGGATGCCCTGCTGCTTGTGTTGTGATTCCTTAATAATATAACAATAAAAAAAGAGGGTTATATTTTATTTTAGTCCATAGAAAACAGATAAAGGTTGAGTACAGGGGTTTATTCTTTTTTATTTGGACAAATCATTCTTGATCTATCTTTCCAAAGAGAACTTCTCTCTTCTTTAGGTCCAAAATGACTGTGTAACTTTGAGAATCAGGGATGTCTGGACCTGAGGAAGAGAGAGATTCTCTAAAGAAAGTGTGCTTTAAAAATTCATTGTTATTCCAAATAAAAATAAAAAAGATTCACCAAATAGCACAGCACTCTCCTTTTACTTTATTCTGCTATTCTCAAAACAGTTTAATGTATAATGTCCCTACCCTATCTCTACAGACCATCTGTATCCCTGAAACTCATTAAAACTGCTGAACAATTATTCACTAATTGTGCTGAAAGAATCATTACAAAGAAGAAAAATGTTGGGAGGTCTGGCCTAGTTGCTAAAATCCCAAATTAAATATGCTGATATTTACATATCTTCTTTCCTGCTATGCTCCATAGCGTGTTACCCATATTATTTACATCAAAACAGAATTATAATTATTTTTGCAAAAACAAGAATAAAATAAAAAGCTCAGTGATCGCTTACATGTTTTATTATTCTTAGAAATCCTTAGTCACTCCTATAGATGTGTTCATTTGTGCATGGCTGGAATAAGCCTGTATTATCATATGGTATGGCAATGACACTCTGATTAGCATAGCTGCAATAACCCCTAGGACTCCAAGAGCAGTCAGTTGAAATATGTAGCAAATTCCCCATATCTATTACAGGTTCCCAGTATAAATGCATAAGTGTGCTAGTTGCAAGTGTGCAAGTGGAATTGTTTTGGAATCCAGTACAATGCCCCACATTGCATTGCACTCCCCAGCTCTCCTAAGCTTGTCCTCTGAATGATGTGTATGCAAGGCATACTCCAGGCTATGCCCACATCTTATTCCTTCTGTTTGCAGTGTTTGTATAGAGAGTGAGGAGCAACTCTTTATATTGCATTCTAATGGAGTTATGCTGGATCTGCTGGGTCCCTTAGTTTTTACTATTTTGCTGCAGTCAGTCAGTGCACCCTAGGCAACTCGCATGCACATGTTTGTTCCCATGTTAGGGGGGGATTGCGATGTGCTGATGCACCAAAACAGGTAATGAGCCTGCAGTGGGTGACAAGGGCATGGAGCAGGGGAGTAGAAAAGGTACGTGCCTAGAACCCACAAGCATTGTGCCCTGGGTACATGCCTCTTCTGCCTACACCTATTCCATCCCTGCAGGCAGTAGCAGCAGTTAAATATTCTTATTTTGTTGGTGACAAGTAGGTGGAAGCATCCTATTGCAGCTTGACAGCCATTGCTGTGGCAATTTCTGTGCAGATGGGGAGCCTATCTGAAAAAGTAAAGGTGCAAAATTTCTGTGGGGGTATTGGATATTTTTAGATGGGAATTTGATTTGACACTGATACTTGAGAACAATTGGACAGTGACGGTTGTACTGATTTCTCATCCTTTACAGCCTGACCTTATATCATAAATTGGATGGTGGTTATTATTTGCTAATTAATTTTATAACTCTAGTGGCACAATATATCCTTTTGTTGATGGGTTTTATTAGCACACTTTCTAAACCTCTATACCTCTCTTGCCTCACCCAACCCACTTTCATTTCCCTGCTAATTATGGAGTGACCTTAAAAACACAGGAGGGTGGAAAGAAGATAAGAACCATATAATCTTGCACTACAAACATTTTTACTGCAAATCTCCATATTCAGCGTGTCGTGCCCCAGACAATGTGTAAGAAGATGAATAGCAAGCTGCATAGACAAAAACCATTGAGGATGACAAGTTAAATAAATGGTTTGCTCTTAAAATTCACACAGTAAGTTGAAGGTCACATCGCTAGATGCATCTCTTGAAGATAAATGGTGCAATCCACTCTATAGTTTTACTGGAGAAATTAGCAGTGAATGAGAGGAAGAGACCCACTGACATTCACAGGTCATTTTACATCTGCAGTTCCTCCATACTATTAGCCCATACACTTCTGCATTCCGCTTTAGAGAGGGTGCACTATTACATATGCTTAATGGGGAACTCCACAGATTTCAGCATAACTGATTTTTCACTTGACTCCCTCTTTAAAGAATACAGTTGGCACATGTGGTTAGGAGGTACAGTCATAAATTAAAAACTTGACAAAACTGTTATACTGTATGGGGCACATTTACAAAAGCACGAACGCTCGAGCGTTCATGCGAACGTTCCGAGCGTATTTTTGCCGATTTTTTCGTACGGCGCACGACTTTTTCGTACGCCGTACGACTTTTTCGGACGTTTGCACGAAAAAATCGGAAAGGTTTTACCGCTGTTTACAACTGTTCGGTACGAAAATTTCGTGACTTTCGGATCATCAATACGATATTATCGTGACTAATACGATTTTTTCGTAAGCATTTTCGTGATATTTGTGATCTTCTGAAATTTTCGTTTCCAATACGATTTTTTCCCATTCGTGATTGGGATTCGTGGATTAGTAAATGTGCCCCTTAGTCTTATAAAGGAACAGCGGTTTCTGTGAAGTCCCATGTAATAACAAAACTCTGCTGTGTTTAACAGGTGAAAAGGACAATCTGATGTAGAAGCAAAATGCCCCAATGACAGCAGCACATACTTCAGATATCAGATATAATGGGATTTGGGGTTAAAACCCATAGCCATCCATCTGTGAAGACATTAAACCGACAATACTTCATTTTCTTTACCTGTCACACAGACAGATGCTTCCAGAGCTTTCACTCTTTTGTCAAAGAACGAGAGGGAAGAGGGACATCCAGAAACTGCATGACAGCTCACAATTTGTCCTGGTGGTATTATTTGCGATGACATTAAACAGAGGAATGAAGGAAATGGCATACTGGCTTCCCTCACACAATAGATAACCTTCCAGTCGCATAAGAGAGCAGTTTTCAGAAGAGCAGATGTCCTATATATCTCAGACTATTCTGACAGTGACTGTGTGCAATAGATATCTGTTAGCATAGCAAGAAAAATGAATTGAAAATTACCATGTGGGTTTTGAAAAAAATGTTCCTGAAATGGTTGGAGGAAAGTACCCCAGGCTGCTGTGTTTGTTACAGAAGAGGAGCGCTGGGGTAAAAAAGAAGAAATTGCATCCACTGAGAGGTGCCTTAAAATTTCCCCCCCCCCTCCAGTGACATTGTCCTTGGCAAGGCTCTCTGGAGGGAGCTAAAAAAGAGAAAATGTAACTTCATACAGTACTTACCGATATTTTCTTTTCCTGGTTGCTATGGGCAGCACAATAAGGGTTTGTGTTTCCACCCCCACTAGGACAGGTTTCAAAAAAACAACTACTCACATATACACCCCCTTCCCCCCTCTGCTCTTTTCTTTTTTGTCTGAACGTTCTACTGAAAGGGTTGCTGTGAATGCTGCCCATAGTAACCAGGAAAATAAAATTTTGTTAAGCATGAAGTTACATTTTCTCTTTTCTCTGATCACTATGGCAGCTATCAAATTAAGGGGTATACAGTATTTATTATGCTGTGTAAAAAGTGGAGCATTATCAGTGATGTTGCCCAGGGCAGCCAATCAGCAATTAGATTTCAACAGTTAGAAAACCAAAGCAAAGCATCTGATTGGCTGCTATGAGCAACATCACCGGTAATGTTTCACTCCATTGTTTACACAGCATGATAAATGTACCCCTACGGGTGACATACCTTAGCAATCTACATGGGAGGGTCTAAACCACAACACCTAATGCTGCTCAAAATAAAAATTATATATTTATTCAGGATTACAAACAGATTACAAAACTCTTAAGCCCACATTTCTCTTGTTAGTGGACCAAACAAACCAAGTGGTGGTGTTTAAGGAAGGTATTTCTTGGGTGTAATGGAACAAATTTCATACAATGTTTTTTCATTTTGGGTTGGTGAATGAGTATACATAATCAGTTGCACCCACATCTGACCCACAACTAGTTACCTGCTAACCACCCAAAACTGCATTGCACTGGTAATACCTGGATACTTGCCTCAGATATCACTTTACCGGGTGTGGCAAAAAATCCACCCCTGATAGTGTTAAAAAAAAATTAAATTATGTTGTTTACCAGAACTTCACCCTTTTAGTGAAGATGGTGCAATTTCACTCTCTACACTAAAAATGCCCTTAGGCTAATGCCAGACCAGGCGTAGGGCGGATATTTTCGGCAAGCGCTTTTCCGCTTGCCGAAAATATCCGTCCTACGCCTCGTCTGGCATTAGCCTTAAAGATAATGTAAACCCTGATAACAACTTAAATGTAAATTGTGCTCAAAAAAGCAATTTTACATTATTTTTTTTCCAGTTTTTTCAATGCTAACAGTGGCACAACTATAGAGAAAGCAGACCCCGCAGTCAACAGTATTACATTCATTTATTTCCAAGGTTTACAATTCCTTTCGAAGCATAAGGTCTGTGGGAATAATGGGGTAGAATACTGTTAGCTAGGGTCTGGTCTCTCAGCCTTTTAAAAGGATTTCGACCCAAGTTGTGAATTACTTAAGGTACAGAGTTCAGTCCTGAGGCGAGTGGTAAAACCTGTGTGCTATACATATAAAATCACCTCAATAAACCCTAAAATCCATTGAAACTGTCAAACTGTTCAGCACACAAGGACACTGAAATGAGTGCAATCACACACATTCTGGTTCATATTGTCTAGCATCAAAATAAAATGTTCCATCTCTCTGTTACTATGGTGAAGCGTGCCGTCTGCTGCAAATTAAGAAATTTTCCATGCAAGGAGGTTCAGATAACTGTGACCCTTCCTGCTTCTTAGATGATGGTGTGTGAACTGTCAGAGTATGTGCAATTATAAGATAAATTAAAGGAAAGACTAAAGAGAAAGCATGATATTCTACATTTCAGATTCAGCACAAGAAGAAACTTCTTATAAAGCTAATTTGTCAGTGCTGTTACCCTAATATGTAGATGTATCTCAGTGCATAATCTCCGTTGTACTTACCTGAGCGCAAGGACTGACTCATTGTATTTAGCCGAGGTAATGACTAACCCACACACCTACATCAGGAAACATAGTGAATCACACATAGTGCTACTTGAAAGTATTTTTATATTAACCGCTTAACAAATGTAGGCTCCCTGCTAATAAAACCCTTACAAATATATACATATACAGAATGCACATGACTACAGCCAGACATCATTCAATTAGTAAAAATCCAGAAATAACAAGATGGTAATTCTGCTTATATTTACACTTTGTGCTCTCCAAGGCTTTTATAGAAAATTGCATCCCCCAGTCTACATGAAATATGTACCTGCTTATATGCCTATTCATTTTATTCCCATAAATGCCTCCTGTTCTCAGCCCACACTGAATCATGAAACGAGAATTTAACAATAATAATAAAATAAAAATGTTTTTGGTAGGGTTGCAAAAATACAGCTCTGATGACTTTCACTACTTTGTGGTTACATGAAAGTCCTACAGGTATGGGACCTGTTATCCAGAATGCCTAGGAGCTGGGGTTTTCTGAATAATGTAATTTGGTTGTCCATCATTTTTTTTTTTATGTTAAATAAACCCAATAGGATTGTTTTTCCTCCAATAAGGATTAATTATATCTTGTGTGAACTGGTAACAAGAAAACAGTTTGAGGGAGATATATTTTCCCTAGGTTCATCTGCTACTCCCTTATGTATAGCCGTCCTGAGTGGGTTAATTCCCCAGTGGAGTCTCACCTGGGGTATATTTAGCAGGCTAGATCAGCCTACAGTAAGAGAGAGTGTAGGGCTCAGACTGAGAACTGAAATCGATGTGAGAGGGTCTTTGCCTGTGTGGAGCAGCTTGCAATGCTGCGGGTATTTTTTCCCAAACAAAAGGACTCTCTCAAGGTACTGTGACTCTGGGGAGCTGTCTTTTGGTTTAGCCGGTAATCCCAGTAGGGGACCGGTAACAGAGAGGGAAAGCACCTTGCGTATTAGTTAGAGCCCAAGTGTGACATGGGTTTTGTTTACTTTTGTTTTGCTTACGCTCCTGCCTGATACCAGAGTCGGTTACTGTACACAATAAATGGACTTTACTCACCTAAAGAACTGTCTGTATGTCTGATCTTGCTTACACTTAGTTGGGCTTAAGTACAAGCTACTGTTATTTGGATTATTTGATTAAAATGGAGTCTATAGAAGACAACATTCTTGTAATTTTGAGCTTTCTCGATAGGGGGTTTCCATATAACAGATCCCAAACCCATACAAATTACTCTCCCAGATTGGCATAATGAGAAAATACCTATGTGACCAATCAGATTAAAGCACACATTTACTAGTCTGACTTCAGTGCATATTATCATAGCATACAAATGTAGCCACTTAAATCCTAACTAGCAATGGTTGTATTGATTAGATGTTTCTAGATAAATATCAGGATATCCCATGAAGGACTTACCCATTTTGAAAATAGACACCGTTTAGACATAGTTATATACTCATATCTTAGTTTACAAACTAACTGCAAATCAATGTGGTTTTGGTAAATTTATAAATCTAACTGTAGATATTAGTATCACAATAGCCTTGGATACTATGCCTGTTCAAGAACTCATCCAAGCCCCTTTAACAGAGCATTAACAGAATCTGCCATTACCACATCACTAGGAAGGGCATTCCCAACCTCACTGCCCTCATTGTAAAAAACCACCTATGCTGCTTCAAATGGAAGCTCTGTTCCTCTAATCTAGAGGGGTGGCCTCTGGTGTGTTCCTCTTTTCTATGGGAAAAAGATCCCCCCATTTTTTGTATATAATGTACATGTAAAGATTAATCATGACCCGCCACAAGTGTCTTTTCTCTAGAGGAAACATTCCCAGCCTTGACACTTTTTCCTTATACTTTAAATCCTCCATCCCTCCAGCTCATTAAAATCCTTCTTAAGGACTGGAGCCCAAAACCGCACCAGTCCTTTGGATCTTTGATCCAAGGGGCAACAAAAATATATAGTAGCCTACTCCTTAGCGTTACTACAGGCATTGAAACATAGTGCCTAGACACTGGTCAATGAATGATGACTAAATTAAAATGGCTAAGACATGGCATTGCTACCTGTTACTAGAGCCTGCTGAGCAGATGATCAGTGAAGATCGTATGACTCAAGTATCAAATCAACCAACCAATGACAACAATTCACGATGTGCAGTTTTACTCAATAGTATGTGAATGAACGTTCTGGCTTTTTCTGCTTAGCAGAAAACCAAGTGAATCTCAGGGTTCCATGTACCAGCATATTCTGCCTGGTGGGGTTATCTGCCTGGGGGTAATCAGTTGGGACAACTGGCAGGACTAAATCAATTTGCCATAGTTGAAAAATAACCCTTCTGTCTTAGTATTTAATTAAAATGGAGTGAATACAGAATAGCCTTATCTGCTAAAATCCTAGCCAGCCCTGTATTGTGCCAGCAGTAAATTCAATTCCAGTATTGCCCTTTGAAGAAAGGACACTTTCCTATTATTTGTGTGAATCCTTTTCTTCTTTCAATCTCTGGGGCTGTCCTTGTCTATGTGATAAACCATTCCTCTGATATTTGCGCTGACCTTGCATGTATGTTTTCATTTAAAAGTACAGTTTAAAAACTCCTAATTAAGCCACGGCAAACTGTTTCTGGTTGCAGAACAGATCTTGTTTCAAAGAATTTCACGGCTTGAGCAGAAATAGATTAATGGAAATATCATCTCTCGCTTTAGTCACGGAAAGATGTTCTCGCAGCGTGGCCTGTTAGTAGCACTCACACAGGAGAGATCAGTGCCCCCAGGATGTGTGGGATTTGCAGGGTGATTGTACTTCTCTGTATGATACAGAGGTGGACTTTCTTCCTACCATTATCACTGGAATTCCTGAAATCTAACATTAATCTTTATTCCCTTTGTATCTCTGAATAGCTCATTTTCTTTTTGACCTCATTCCTACGTTGTTCAAATTAACATTTATATAAACACATTATTTCTTTATGAAAGTTCAGGTACCAAGAGAAGCACAGGAAACCGATTTCTCTGAATTTAAAGGAGAATTAAGGCCCAATGAAACACTGGCTAGAAAAGCTGTTTTTACATCTGAACTTACTGTGCCAGCCAAGAGCTATATAAGCAGCCCTATAATAGATCAATGCATTCAAAGACATCCAACTCAAATAACCATCTTTGATTTTGGTAGGCCCAGGCTTTTTGTTCTCTTAGCTCAGGGGTCTTCAAAAATTATCAGATCATGAGCATAAAGCGAGGTTACATCTACCATAGAGAAGCTGAAGCTACAGGGCTGATTATTACTATGCTGCAGAATGCACTGGCCTCTATGCCGCCATCTAAAAAAATCTGAGTTCAGTACCAAGTTGTATCTTGAATTCTATATAGTCCCTGAGCTCAGGAAATTAAGAGCAGGCCAGAGCATGTGCTGGGAACCACAGAAAAATTATATGAGGGGCTACTGGAGGGCATTGATTAAGGGCTGCAGTTGTTGCAGAAGCCCAAAAGATAGGGTGTAACATGTATAGACCAATTTTTTATTGAGATCGATGACCTTTAGCTCTCCTTTTAAAGGAAAATATGTTACTGTGTCAGCTTACATATTCTGTCTCTGTATTTTTTTTAAAAGAATTCAAATTGATACACCTAAGCAGAAATCCCATCCACTAACTTTCACTAACGTCACGTGTGACTTCTAAATGTCTGTAACTCATTCCTCCCCGCACAGCGTGGGATTAAACTTTCAGCATGTTGCAACAGTGGCCTGACTGTGTCTTTGGAACGCAATCACTTCAACTGGATTCAACTTCACACAGCTACTCCATTGCCTTCTGAATACGGATGAGAATTCTGCCTTAGTGCCAGTCATCATCAGGCAAAGCATGTGGCTTATCAGATCTTCACAGATACACTTCAGTTAGGTTGCAGGGATTATTTGATGAAGAATCAGTGAAGGGCATCTAGCAGGACTCCGGTGGTTGATCAATTCCCAACATCCTCAGAAAGCAAAGGGTGGCTACAGGCAGTTAGCAAACATGCATTTTTTAGAAAAAAATATGCTCAACAAACATGATGTGGCCATGAATATATTATCCTTAGGAAGGACAGATTTTTTAGTACTATATGTGTACTTTGGTATTAAGAATCACTAAGTATTAAACACTGCAATGCAGGTAGAACATTTTAGATTTAGAGAGGTCTCGCACATAATCATAACACCACAGTAAGTGCACTTTAGAGTTAATGTAGTAACAGAGGCAATGATTGGTCCAGCAACCTATGTCAAGCTACCTTAACCTTAAAGTATCTATATCATTTGAACAATTTGGCTCTAGAGGATAATGACAAAAGCCCTACTCCCTAGAGAATAGCCATGTTCAATTTTTTGAGATAAAAACAAATCTAGTGAGGGAGATATAAAAGTATACTTCAGAAAACTTGGAATGATACAATGTACCCTTTTACATTTACTTGTGAATGTAATAACTACTAACTTACCATCACTGCTTCATGGGCTGATGGATTTCTTTTCATTATTTTGCATTTTCTGTAGTTATTTAGAATTTTGTGCAGTCTCTCCTTTGCTACTGGTCATTGAAGTTTGACAGCAATATGAATCTCCAACTATTCCTGTGCTTCTATAGCCATCTTCCAACAACTAAAACTCCAAGATAGGGAAAGCACAATTATGCCATTACTATAAGTTGTAACTAATAGCAACAAGCTAATTTAACTACAAGATTGTTTTGTGACCTGTCAACATTAACTTTGAGTTGTTGCTATATCTGCCTATGAACATTGTACTGTAACACCTGCTCATTGATTGCAAAAGTGCATCTCATCCATTAGAGCACTTTGTGCACCATTACTATTTATTTTTTCTTTAGTGTTGATTGGTGGGTTTTTGAACCCTCAAGAAAACCCTTGAGAAACACAAAGACATTTACCCTTTTAGACTATACAATAATTATTTACCACTACTAACTGTATATTTATATGTGTTTTTAAAAGTATTGTCAGTAGCAGCAACTCTGTTCCCTTATTGATTATTCCCATTGAACCCTTAACCAGCACTTATTTCTATAGAAACTTGGGTATCTATGAATTGCTATGCCTTTAAGAATAACATAAATACTTTAACTGTTAATTGAAAACAAACTACAACACATTTAAAGAGAGAAATGTACATTTAATGGCTTGAAGCAAAGAACATTTGTCTTTTTAGTTGCAGGTACAGAAGTATGCCTGGACAGAGTCATTCCAGTCACCAAAAAGTCAATTTTTATAGTCTTTCATTTGGTAGACTGTGCCAGCTGAAAAGGAACGATTGTTGCCAAGTTTTCCTTCTTTGCTCCACACTTTCAGGGTGCAACGGCTAGAAACAACCAGCGAGGAAATCTTGTTCTTCCAACCAGAGGGCATGTAGGGGAAGTCATCTCCATTTTTGGCATCCAAGTATGCTCCTCCGCAGGACTGGTCAAAATAAGCACTGCTGTGTTCAAACATCCTGGCACACAGCTTCTCTCCACTTTCATTCAGAAGCAGCACAGAACTGGGGCATTCAGCCACGAGGCTTCCGAAAAGGAAAGGCAGCACGAAGAGAGGAAGAAGTCTCATGGTAGCAAAGACTGAAATGTGCGTTCTGATGAGCTTTCTGTGTGCCACAGTTTCTTTTTAAATATATTTCTGAAGGTCGACCAGTATTGCAGTATTGATCATGGGAGGTTAAAGAACATGTGATAAATGAAGGTGCTTGAGAGCAAAAATGAATAAGCTCCTGTGTAGACTCAGGTGTGCAATTCACACAAAATGGTGTCAAGAACACTCCCAAAAATTTTATATGAATGAAAAAATTGTCAGTGGAGACAAGGTTCAAGATTGGTAGCTGGGTACTGGCCATAAATCAAAAAAGTAAAATTAAGGGAAGATATTTTGTTTATATGCTGCAAAATATTTCTGTTGGTAAGTACAGCAACAATTTAGTACTGCAAAAAACTGGAATTATAGCACTGGTATAGACCTGATACAGTCTATCTGAGTCACTGTCAAGCAACATAGAAATAATAGATTCCATAGCCACAACATCATATCTCATTTCTTTCTGTACTTAGCATTCACACTATGTGCTGGCTATAGATGACTTCTTCTTGGTCGGGGCTCATATATAATATGCCAACCAGCATTCATAGCTCTTGCAGATGCTCAATACATAGACTGATTGAAATCTTACATTTTGCTCTTAGAGTTGGTTGAGCTTTTGACTGAGAATTTGGTTCAAGGCACCAAGAGCATAATTGCAACTGAACCTGTGTTTGTTCGGAATGTTTATTGTGCAGTCTCTCCTCTGCTACTGGTTATTGAAGGTCCACAGCAGTGCTGTACAACTTCTGTGGTACCGAGGGCCGGAAATGTGGAGGGCCGATAATGGAAGCCAGTTTGACCAGTTCCCTTTTAGCCACACCCACTTCAAACCACACCATGTTATTACAAGAGCTTTTAAGACCATAGCCACACTAATGGTGGTAGCCCAGCAAAATCCTAAATAGTTGGTGCTAACTGTAGGAATATCACCCGTACCCATAAATCCATATGCCTCCTCTTCCCCTGTGGATAGCACAGCAACCCCCAGCATATACAGTAATTACACACCTTAGGGTTCCATATAATTAATATTTCCAAATGCTAACAATCCCCTGCCAGGTTCACCTTCTACAGGCAGCATATGGCAGGCCGAGTATGGCACACACAGGCAGCATAGGGCAGGCAGAGTATGGCACACACAGGCAGCATAGGGCAGAAAGAGTATAGCACACACAGGCAGCATAGGGCAGGCAGAGTATGGCACACACAGGCAGCATAGAGCAGAGAGAGCATGGCACACACAGGCAGCATAGGGCAGGCAGAGTATGGCACCCACAGACAACACAGGGCAGGTAGAGTATGGCACACATAGGCAGCACAGGGCAGGTAGAGTATGGCGCACACAGGCAGCATAGGGTAGGCACAGTATGGCACACACAGGCAGCATAGTTCAGGCAGAGTATGACACACACAGGCAGCATAGGCAGTTGAGGTCTGGCATGGTGCCGATAGACTGGCGAATTGCTAATGTGGTGCCATTATTTAAAAAGGGATCCTGTTCTCAGCCTGAAAACTATAGGCCAGTTAGTCTGACATCAATAGTAGGAAAACTTTTGGAAGGGGTAATAAGGGATAGGGTACTTGAATACATTGCAGTTCACAATACTATAAGTTTGTGCCAGCATGGTTTTATGTGTAACAGATCTTGCCAGACTAATTTAGTCGCCTTTTATGAGGAGCTGAGTAGGAACCTCGATGTGGGAATGGCAGTTGATGTCATCTACTTGGACTTTGCTAAAGCGTTTGATACAGTACCTCACAGAAAGTTAATGATCAAATTGAGGAATATTGGCCTAGAGCATAATATTTGTAATTGGATAGAGAACTGGCTGAAGGATAGATTACAGAGAGTGGTGGTAAATGGAACATTTTCTAATTGGACCAGTGTGGTTAGTGGAGTACCGCAGGGGTCAGTCCTTGGTCCTTTGCTTTTTAACTTGTTTATTAATGACCTGGAAGAGGGCATAGAGAGTACTGTTTCTATTTTTGCTGATGGCACTAAATTGTGCAAAACGATAAGTTCCATGCAGGATGCTGCCGCTTTGCAGAGCGATTTGACAAAATTGGAAAACTGGGCAGCAAACTGGAAAATGAGGTTCAATGTTGACAAGTGCAAAGTTAAGCACTTTGGTAGAAATAATATAAACGTGAACTATCTACTGAATGGTAGTGTGTTGGGGGTTTCCTTAATTGAGAAGGATCTGGGGATTTTTGTAGATAACAAGTTGTCTAATTCCAGGCAGTGTTATTCTGTGGCTACTAAAGCAAATAAAGTGCTGTCTTGTATAAAAAAGGGCATTGACTCAAGGGATGAAAAAATAATTTTGCCCCTTTATAGGTCCCTGGTAAGGCCTCACCTTGAGTATGCGGTGCAGTTTTGGGCTCCAGTCCTTAAGAAGGATATTAATGAGCTGGAGAGAGTGCAGAGACGTGCAACTAAACTGGTAAAGGGGATGGAAGATTTAAGATATGAGGTTAGACTGTCGAGGTTGTGGTTGTTTTCTCTGGAAAAGAGGCGCTTGCGAGGGGACATGATTACTCTGTACAAGTACATTAGAGGGGATTATAGGCAGTTGGGGGATGTTCTTTTTTCCCATAAAAACAATCAACGCACCAGAGGTCACCCCTTTAGATTAGAGGAACGGAGTTCCCATTTGCAGCAGTGTAGGTGGTTTTTCACGGTGAGGGCAGTGAGGTTGGGGAATGCCCTTCCTAGAGATGTGGTAATGGCAGATTCTGTTAATGCCTTTAAGAGGGACCTGGATGAGTTCTTGAACAATCAGAATATCCAAGGCTATTGTGATACTAATATCTACAGTTAGTATTAGTGGTTGTATATATAGTTTATGTATGTGAGTGTATAGATTGGTAGGTGTGGGTTGTGTGTGCTGGGTTTACTTGGATAGGTTGAACTTGATGGACTCTGGTCTTTTTTCAACCCTATGTAACTATGTAACTACAGTGGAGGAAATAATTATTTGACCCCTCACTGATTTTGTAAGTTTGTCCAATGACAAAGAAATGAAAAGTCTCAGAACAGTATCATTTCAATGGTAGGTTTATTTTAACAGTGGCAGATAGCACATCAAAAGGAAAATCGAAAAAATAACTTTAAATAAAAGATAGCAACTGATTTGCATTTCATTGAGTGAAATAAGTTTTTGAACCCCTACCAACCATTAAGAGTTCTGGCTCACACAGAGTGGTTAGACACTTCTACTCAATTAGTCAACCTCATTAAGGACACCTGTCTTAACTAGTCACCTGTATAAAAGACACCTGTCCACAGAATCAATCAATCAAGCAGACTCCAAACTCTCCAACATGGGAAAGACCAAAGAGCTGTCCAAGGATGTCAGAGACAAAATTGTAGACCTGCACAAGGCTGGAATGGGCTACAAAACCATTAGCAAGAAGCTGGGAGAGAAGGTGACAACTGTTGGTGCGATTGTTCGAAAATGGAAGGAGCACAAAATGACCATCAATCGACCTCGCTCTGGGGCTCCACGCAAGATCTCACCTCGTGGGGTGTCAATGATTCTGAGAAAGGTGAAAAAGCATCCTAGAACTACACGGGAGGAGTTAGTTAATGACCTCAAATTAGCAGGGACCACAGTCACCAAGAAAACCATTGGAAACACATTACACCGCAATGGATTAAAATCCTGCAGGGCTCGCAAGGTCCCCCTGCTCAAGAAGGCACATGTGCAGGCCCGTCTGAAGTTTGCCAATGAACACCTGAATGATTCTGTGAGTGACTGGGAGAAGGTGCTGTGGTCTGATGAGACCAAAATAGAGCTCTTTGGCATTAACTCAACTCGCTGTGTTTGGAGGAAGAAAAATGCTGCCTATGACCCCCAAAACACCGTCCCCACTGTCAAGCATGGGGGTGGAAACATTTTGCTTTGGGGGTGTTTTTCTGCTAAGGGCACAGGACAACTTATTCGCATTAACGGGAAAATGGACGGAGCCATGTATCGTGAAATCCTGAACGACAACCTCCTTCCCTCTGCCAGGAAACTGAAAATGGGTCGTGGATGGGTGTTCCAGCACGACAATGACCCAAAACATACAGCAAAGGCAACAAAGGAGTGGCTCAAGAAGAAGCACATTAAGGTCATGGAGTGGCCTAGTCAGTCTCCGGACCTTAATCCAATAGAAAACCTATGGAGGGAGCTCAAGCTCAGAGTTGCACAGAGACAGCCTCGAAACCTTAGGGATTTAGAGATGATCTGCAAAGAGGAGTGGACCAACATTCCTCCTAAAATGTGCGCAAACTTGGTCATCAATTACAAGAAACGTTTGACCTCTGTGCTTGCAAACAAGGGTTTTTCCACTAAGTATTAAGTCTTTTTTTGTTAGAGGGTTCAAAAACTTATTTCACTCAATGAAATGCAAATCAGTTGCTATCTTTTATTTAAAGTTATTTTTTCGATTTTCCTTTTGATGTGCTATCTGCCACTGTTAAAATAAACCTACCATTGAAATGATACTGTTCTGAGACTTTTCATTTCTTTGTCATTGGACAAACTTACAAAATCAGTGAGGGGTCAAATAATTATTTCCTCCACTGTATATAGCACAGGGAGAGCATGGCACACACAGGCAGCATAGGGCAGACAGAGTATGGCACACACAGGCAGGGTAGGGCAGGCCTGTGTGTGCCATACTCTGCCTGCCCTACCCTGCCTGTGTGTGCCATAATCTCCCTGGCCTATGCTGTCTGAGGTGTGAACAGGTGAACAACGTGGGGGTCTTACATCCTGAATATGACTGTGAAGAATGCAGAAGATTACAGCCTTGTGTAAACAATGCAGGGGCCAGTTAATCCCAGTACTGATACCATTTAAAGCTTACATAAAGGTCAGCACAGCAGCCAAACAGAGGGCGACCGCAGGCCACCAGTTTTGACCAAAGCAATATGAATCTTCACATCTACAGATTTTTTTAAAATTAATTTAGAAATTTTACATTGGGTTAGCCATTTCCTTTATTTCCCAGGGTGCCACAGCCATGTGGCTTTTGCTCTGATAAAATTCAGTCACACTTTACTGCTGCACTGCAAGTTGGAGGGGTATCACCCCCCTCCCAGCAGCCGAACAGCAGAACAATGGGAAGGGAGCAAGATAGCAGCTCCCAGTAGATATCAGAATAGCACTCAATAGTAAGAAATCCAAGTCCAGCTTGGGACTCCTCCAGTTACATGGGAGTAGGAGAAACAATTGGTTGAAAGCAGATCTAATGTGTAGCGCTGGCTCTTTCTGAAAGCTCAGGCACAATGCATTGAGATGGCTGCTGCCTACACCAATATTACAACTAAAAAAAAGTATGTTTGTTGACCAGAAGTAGCTGGTTGCTATCAGTTACAATACTGCTTTGTGACTTTTATTACATTAACCTTGAGGTGTTGTAATATCTCCCTAAGAGCATTGTTACTTTAATATCGATTGCAAAAGTGCAGCTCATCCAGTAGAACACTTTATACACCCAGCGCCGGATTTATAAACAGGTGCCCCGAGGCCGCCCAGATTCTGGGCCCCCTAACACCCCCACCCGCGATTGCGCATGCGCGAACACAAAAGCCACCCCCCCAACCGCGCGATCGCGCATGCGCACAGGGTTAAACATCCATACGGAGCAGTAGGGAGGAGTCCCCATTGCTCCGTATGGGAGCAAAATTTCAAAGTTTCAGGCCAGGTTGGGCCAGGTTGGAGCTGCAGAGTGCCATTGATTCCTATGGGAGGCTTCCAAAATCGTGCTCAGAAGGTGCAAAGCAGGAATGGTGTTTACAATTGTCCGGTACGAAAATTTCGGATCGCCAATACGATATTATCGTGACAAATACAATTTTTTTATAAGCATTTTCGTGATATTTGCGATCACCAGAAATTATCGCATCCAATCCAAATTTTTCCCATTCGGGATTCAAACTCGTAATTTCATGAATGTAGCCCTAAGTGTTGCAGTTAATATATTCTCGAATTTGAAAAATCTGGTTATGTACAGAAAACACAGATTTTGTGTCCACTACTAATAATTACATGTTTTACTTTGTCTCTTTTGTGGACAACCAAGTAATTTTAGGTTGTTTTATATTTACCATGAAAACCACATTAACACAGGCACTCTCCTTTAAACGCTTCTTTGTGCAAAAAACAAAGATCCTTTTATGTCTGCCAGCAGACATTTCAGGGATCCAGCCCCTTCATCGAGTGCTCATGTATGGCCACCCTTAGGTAATATTCAATAACAGTTAACGGGGACCTGTCACCCTAAGAAATAACTCCAAATTATTTTCTATATCGTTAGTTGAGCAATATAAACTTCAATTACTCAAGATTTATATTATTTATATAGTTTCCTTCCGGCTTGGAATTACTCAATCAAAGCAAGCAGGCAGGCGCCATTTTGTGGACACTGTTATGAAGGCAAGCTTTGTATCATGCCAAAATCTTGTTTATGCGCCAGAATGGGGGACCAGATGCCCATGCCTATACACTGGCTACACAGTTAGATGATGAGGAGGGAGGGGAAAAGTGAGATGTGCAGTGGCATCTAGGTAGTGCTGAACAGAAAGCTACAGTTATTATCTGCCCCGCCTCTATGCCTATGGGTGACAGGTCCTCTTTAAACCCAAATGGTGAGGTATACAGGTTTATAGAGACATTGCATCAAGAGATGCCCACTTGAATGTATTCATCCAGTTAAATTCACTCAAAGCGTGTATC
This sequence comes from Xenopus tropicalis, assembly GCF_000004195.4. Lineage (NCBI taxonomy): Eukaryota > Metazoa > Chordata > Amphibia > Anura > Pipidae > Xenopus > Xenopus tropicalis. The sequence continues at coordinate 76,846,024 of NC_030684.2, forward strand.
AAGTACCCACTGTCCCTTAAAGGAGAAGGAAAGGCTAGTAAAGAGTTAATCTCAAGCTGCAGGCATACCTTGAATTGTCTCAATAGTGCCCTTCAGAAGATCAGAAGCCAAACAGGAAAAAGAAAATGCTGAGCTGTGTAGAGAAGATTCCCATAATGCAACGCTCCTGCACAAACACTGGGACCAGATCCTTAGCTTGCACATGCGCACACAGCAGGAGTGTCTGGTTGCCATGGCGACACAGAAGAGGACACAGCTGGCAGGAGGAGAAGCGAGGCAGCAGGTGGGGGGGTTGTGGCAGAAGGGGGAGACACATGTGTCAGGCAAAAATATGAAGGGAGATCAGACATTGCCGGCAGGTGCGGGGATCGGAGCGGGGGGGTGGGTTTGTGAGCCGGCAGGTGCGGAGCTCGGAGCAGGGGGGGGGGGGGCGTTTCTGAGCTGGCAGGTGCGGAGATCAGAGCGGGGGGGGGACTGGCTTGGACAAGATGGCGGCACCGTTCACTGAAACAAGTATGTCGTTTCTGTTATGTGTATCTCTGTAAATGTTTCATTAGGCAAGCCAGAAATATAGTGTTTTGACACGGCAATAGTAGTACTATTTAATAGTGTGCTTAATAGATTTTGACTTTCCTTGTCCTTTAAAAAGATAGGTAGCCATAATATTAAGGTTTGTAAGGAGTGATCGACATATTCACAAAGATTTTTACCTAAAGACCCAATGCCTGCAATAACTGGGCATCCTAATTGGGAATCTGTCAGGTTTATGTGTCTTGTTTAGACAAAAATGTAGCTGTTTTAGGGTTAAGCAACAGATTTATCAATTACTTTATGTTGTAAGGATCATGTTATCAAATGTCAAAATAATTTGTCAAATTCTTTTACATATTTTGTTGGATTTTCTTGCAAAAAGCTAAGCTAAGCTTCCTTAGCATAATCATTTTTATTCAGTAAAACTATATAGCCCCTTTATCCGCTTTCCTTATTACAATGTTCTTGTCTGATGTTAGATTTTGTAAAGCCTGTCAAACACTGTTCCTGCAGCAACTCTGTACCCTTACTGATTATCCTGGCACCCTTAATTTACAGCACTCATTTTTGTAGACACTTGGGTAGTATAAACTAAATCGTTTAATTGTTAACTGAAAACAAACTACAACATATTGAAGAGAGAAATGTAAATTTAATCGCTTGAAGCAATGAACATTGGTCTTTTTAGTTGCAGGTACAGAAGTATGCCTGGACAGAGTCATTCCAGTTGCCGAAAAGGCCATTTTTATAGTCTTTCATTTGGTAGACTGTGCCAGCTGAAAAGGAACGATTGTTGCCAAGTTTTCCTTCTTTGCTCCACACTTTCAGGGTGCAACGGCTTGAAACAACCAGCGAGGAAATCTTGTTCTTCCAACCAGAGGGCATGTAGGGGAAGTCATCTCCATTTTTGGCATCCAAGTATGCTCCTCCGCAGGACTGGTCAAAATAAGCACTGCTGTGTTCAAACATCCTGGCACACAGCTTCTCTCCACTTTCATTCAGAAGCAGCGCAGAATTGGGGCATTCAGCCACGAGGCCTCCGAAAAGGAAAGGCAGCACGAAGAGAGGAAGAAGTCTCATGGTAGCAAAGACTGAAATGTGCGTTCTGATGAGCTTTCTGTGTGCCACAGTTTCTTTTTAAATATATTTCTGAAGGTCGACCAGTATTGCAGTATTGATCATGGGAGGTTAAGGAACATGTGATAAATGAAGGTGCTTGAGAGCAAAAATGAATAAGCACCTGTGTAGACTCAGGTGTGCAATTCACAGAAAATTGTCAATAGCCTCTACAAACACTCCATAAAATTTTATATAAAAGACAAAACAAAAACTGTAGTACAGTGTTAGCCAGTGTCAAAAATAATAATAAAAAAACAACAAAACACAAATACAATTGTAGAAATGATACCTATATTGGCTAACAATAAGAATACATTTCAAGCTTTTGGAGCTCTAAGGCCCCTTCATCAGGCAAAATACAAATGAGAACAGAAATGGCACAACGTTTACATGATAGATCAGAGAGAAGTGTTTACAAGCAATAAATTAGGAAGTTACAGATAGATAGAGATAACTTGTGAAGATAGTGAAAGTAATTAAGGTTTATTATGGTGGGTTGTAAATAGTCCAGGGGTCTGGATTCAGTCAGATCAGATAGTGTGACATGAAACCTGACCCCAAATTAAGGCCCTGTCTTAATGTGTTGAATAACTCCATACATTTGAATTCATAGATCTTCCTTTCTCGTTCAGATCCAAAGTTCCCTTTTAGAATTAACACCTTCATGTCCTGAAGCCTGTGGTCCTGATTGCAGAAGTGTTGTCCCACTGGTGTATCACACGCTTTGGTCTTGATCTTATGTCTGTGATGGTTCATCCTTGTGCACAGTTTTTGCCCTGTTTCTCCAATGTACATTCCTCCTGTAGGGCACTTAGTACATATGATCAAGTACACAACATTGGAGGAAGCACATGAATAGCAGTCCCGAATGGTGTAGACTTTTTGTGTATTCGGTATTGCAATTTGATCTTTGCACAGGATGTATTTGCAAGTCTCACATCTTTTGCTGTTGCAGGGAAATGTACCTGCTTTAGTTGTTTGGGGAAGAGCACTTCTAACAATCATTTTCCTCAGACTGGGTGGTTGTCTATAGGACAGAAGGGGTAGTTCAGGGAATATCTCCTGGTATCTGTATGGAGCATGGGCTGCAGGTCCCTGGCTATTTTTCTTATAATGTACCAATTGTAGTCACCTACAACCCACAGCTGAACAATTGGTACCCTGTATATATATATATATATATATATATATATATATATATATATATATATAAAAGACCAAATTGTATCAGTGGAGACATGGTTCAAGACTGGGATGGTATATAATATTTTGTTTATTTTCTGCAAACTATGTTTCTGCATTTAACAACAGATACTTTGAAACTGCAAAAAAAAAACAAAACAACAAAAGAGAACTTGAATTAGCAATTGGATTTGATACAAACAGAATCACTGTAAAGTAGCACACAACGGCATATCTCATGTCTTTCTCTACTTAGCATTCACACTATATGCTGGCTATAATTGGCTTTTTCTAGGTTGGTGGTTCAAATATGATGTGCCCCCCAGTGTGCAGTGATGGAATAGGTACAGCTTCATCATTCTGCCCTTAAGGTTGGTTTTGCTTTTGATTACAAATTTGGTTAAAGGAACCAAGATGATAATTGCAATTGCATCCCAAGAGGTGTTGTGTTTATAGGAACTCCTAATGAGCACTTTGAAGTAGAATGCAAGTAAGAGAAGTCCAAAGGAAAGTCCAAATCATGCCACATCCCATCCCTTGTGAGTGCAGGTATAAATGTATTTTAGCTTTCTCACATATTCATAAACATTTACAGTTAAGAGATCTTTCCCCTTTTATTGTTTTCTACCACATTAGGGCCTGGCAACACCCCCACCCCCGTCACCCACAATGTGATTACAAAAAAGTAATAAAAAAATACAAATATTAGTACAACTGTTGATGCAAACCTCTTGCAGGTGAAGCAAGAAATGGAACAAAGGGTTCAGAACATTTAGAAATACTTCCACGTGATTATTTTAAGAAACATGTTTTTGCACAACCGATGCCAGGAATGCTTGTCTGTAACCCTTATAGTGTAAAATAACCGTATGCCACTCATGAATGTTTATCTTTTTTTTCTACACAACAATGTACATGTTTGGTTGGGCCACCAATAACCAGCAATAGAAAGTGTCAGCACAGCAATCTCACAACAACCACATAGGGGTTCAGAGATTCATCAGAGACTCAATAATATGGAGTGAGAGGGTCCTGCTAGGTATTTTCCTTTTCTGTAATCCAACATGCCTCACTCGGAAGCCTAATTATACGTACACTGATAAAAATGTGTGTGGGGAGAAAAACATAAAAACATTAATAGAAAAGGAAGGGGTAGAGCAGCCATGATATGCCATACCTTCAATTTTGCACAGTGGATCATAAATCATCTCATATAATATATCATGAACATTTCAATTATCCTATCATATTTCTCTTGTATACTTCTGATTCCATAACGTGAAAGCTGTCAGCTCAAACATCAAATTATATGACAGTTTGACTGCCAGTGGTTCATGTTTCATTTACTATTCTTGTATTTTGTGGCTATTAGATGAACCACCAAACAACCGCTATATATGAGTTTCATCTCAGGGAAATGCGAAACTCTCTAAATATAATCAATTAAACATTATGTATTGATGCTAAAATGATCAAGTTACTAATCATTCTGCCCCACTCAGCTGTCTTTCTACATGCAGTTTTTTTAAGGACAGTTACATCATTGGTGTGTGTGTGTCCCTTTGTCTTGGCAAAGCATTACAGGCAATTGTCTTTCAAAAATAGCCTACTCCGACACATATCTGTATGTAAAGGGACAGATTGCGGACACAGGGTTACTAAAAAGCAACGTAAAACATTACCAGATTTATTACATGTATTACACATTTATTTCCATAAAGCTTGTATTTTTATGATATTTTTATTAATGATTGTTTATGAGTGATTTACCTTGTATGTTACCTATGCAATTGGCCCAGAGTCCAAACAGAAGCCATACACTGCATAATACACTGGCAAATAATATTTTACCCTGCGTGATCCACAAACTGACCAATATCCATAGTAAAGGTATGTGATCTGTTATCCTGAAACCCTTAATTCAGACCTTTCTGGATAATGGCAAGGCCGTCACCCATAGACTCAATTTTAAGCAAATAATTAAGATTTAAAAATGATTTCCATTTTCTCTGTAATTATAAAATGTATAAAAAATTTATAAAATTACCTTGAACTAAGGTATAATTAATCCTTACTGGAGGCAAAACAATCCTCTTGGGTTTTGTTAAGGTTTAAATGTTTGTTTTTCAGTATACTTCAAGTATTAAGATTCAAATTATGGAAAGACAATTTAATTGGCATGTATATGGCCAGCTGAAGGAAAATATATGTTAAATCTGGTAATAAACCTGGTAATAAAATGCCAGTGTATGTGTAACAGTGTACCTGTGTGTAATATATATATATATATATATATATACCTGTATATGATTAATTCTCCAGCATGTAACACAAGGTAAAACTGAGGAAACTTACCATAAACATATCTAGTTTTAGGCATGGTCATCTATCAGGTCAGAATGCAACTCCCTTTGAACAGGGCACATGCATAATACTGGAATTAAGTTATGCATACTGTAGAACCCCCATTTTACATTTTTCAGTGGATCAGAAAAAATTGTATAAACTCCAGAAAAATGTAAAATCAGGGAAATGCATAATGCATTATATACTGGTAGGGCCCCAAAAAATGGTATAAAATGAGGGAGAACCTAATCAAGGTATGTGAAATGTTTACTGTACAGCAAAGAGATCATTTGAGCAGAGGGATCTAACCCTGCACAGTGATTGGGAAACTGTTACAGGCATACCGGATTTAATCATCAACTAGGGAAAAAATTGCCTTTCCCAGGTGTTCACTTTTCTTTTTGCAATAAAAATCTGTTTTTTCTTTCTACATATAATTTGTAAGCATGAATCTGTAAGCTACTGTTCATGAGAGCCGCTGGGAAGGCTAGATTATTAGTGACAGGTACTAAAGTGCAAGGAAATTCTCATTATAGGCACGATGGGGCTTGTTCACTAAGATGGGAACTACATAGGTACATGTTATGGCCCAATAGCAATTAAACTGCTGTAAAGTTTGATAAGTGTATTACAAGTTAGAAAATGAAAGTAAAGTTCTGAATGATTACTATGGTTACTGCACTGGTGCAATTTAGCACATGTTAGTAAATTTAGTAAATGTATCCCCTTTTTTCGTATTTATCCCACACATTGAGGGTACTTTTTAAGGGCAGGGTTTGACAATTGTATATTGGGTATAATAGGGTAAACATATATAAAGGTTAGTGATGCATTATTCTAATAAACTTTATTCACCTTTATCCTAGCACAGCCTCTTAACTGTAATTTATATTCTATATTTTCTTGTTGTTTTAAAAAGTCAGTAGCTAATTTCCAGGCTGATACATACAGAAAGGACACACTTCTCATTATCTCTACTAGTGGTGTATTGGCTGGTGAGTTCAGACTGACAATTTTATTATTGGGCTGGTAGAAGGGCAAAGGACACTCCCTATCGATTATATAGTGGTGACATCAGAGATGGGCAGGTCAGAGATGCTACATGGCAGCCCAGAAGACCATGCTGGGTACAGATAAGAAAAGGATGGGGTTAGGGTCGCTGTGGGTCAATAAATTGTTGACCTGTGTATCACAAATCCCTGCATATGAGAAGTGCAACATTCAGTTTCTATAATCTTGATGATGTTTCTTTGTCATTTGTGTATTAGATGTTAGTCTGTGTTTCCACTAATATTAAATCCCTTTAACTGCATGCAAATATAATATTTATATACCAAACACATTGGGCGGAATTCACAAAAGTGAAGATAGCCCTTTTTTGGAGTAAAAGTGGTGGAAAAACTGGTGGAAAACACTTTCTCCAGATTCACAAACAGAAATCCGCCTAAATTCCGACTCAACCACCACTTTTCCGTTTTTGGTGAAAGAAAGACAGTTTACAGACACTTTTGTGAATTTGTCGTTTAAACAACATTGTAATGAAATTTTTTCCTGACATTTTTCCCCAACGTTTTCAAAATGGAGTAAAGCTCAGTGTAACTCTAATGGAGATTAGCAGACTATTGTTAGGGGACAAGTTTCTGTCTAACCCTAGAACAATAGGTGCAAAAAGCCTCATTAACATTTTATAAACAAGTAAAACACTTATTAAAAAAGTTTAATTTATATCTTACATATAAAAAGTTTTTACCTCACATTTGCATGATTATGCCAGTTTTAGCTTTATCAATGAGGCAATAATAAATTTTGTGTGAATATATTGTAAATATTTAAAAGGAAAATTAAAGCCTCCCAATGCCCCCTCTTTAATCACTTCACTGACATTTGCCCCAACTTATCTGTGCCCCCATAGCATGTCCAGAACTACAGAGCTGCTTAACAGCATTGGTCCCCCACCTGTTCCCAGCAGCCATCTTGGGGATCAGCAAACAGCACATTCACACCGGCACCCAAACTGGGATATTGGGGTACAGGGTTGGACTGCCCCAACAGGGCACTGGATAAAGACCCGGTGGGCCCTAGTCCTGTTGGACCTCTATTCACTGGGCATGTTGGTGTGTGGGCCAGATTGCTGCTGACCAGTAATGAGTAGGGGCTAGAGAAGAAGGTATTTAGACTCTTAAATCTTGTTACAGAAGTGGAATTACACAGAAATATAGGAAACATTAGAAAGCCCAGCTTGTCCTAAAAAAATGATGCATAGTTTCCCTGGGCAAACTAAAATTATCCCTCAGGAAATGGCCCCAAAGTGAAATGACAAATGGCACATGACATGCAATATCCTGATAGTAAAATCCTTACCCCAAGGCTCGTGAAGCTGTGGGACTGGGTTTGATGGCACTGACAGATTTACTAAGAGCTAAAGGCAAATTCATAAAAAAAATATGTCTGTAAAATGACAAAATCTGAAAACTGTCTGTTTAAAAGACAAATTCACAAAAGTGGAGATAGAGGTTTGTGAATACGGTGGAAAATCCGACAAATCTATCTCCACTTTTATTTTGTCTCAATATCACCACTTTTGTGAATTCCCCCCATTGAGTTCAACAGGGCCTGATTCTTGCGATCTAGCATCACAGGGATTTGCATTTAGGTCATCAGAAGTGAAAGTTCCAAACCCTCCAAGCATCCCTCTACCCAAGCCGTAAATACATAATACTGGATCTTAGAAGCATCACCCTACATTCAGCAGAGGTGCCAATCACTGTATTTGTTAGTAAAGAAATAGACGATTATTTCAGGAGAACTGGGTCTGCAGGTGCATACTTCAATGGAGTAGTGCTGAACAGAACTGTAAATTCAGACAAGATTAGCCACTAAAACAAATGGTTAGATGTATCTAAAAGCTACACAGGTTTTTCAGCCCCAACAAAAATCCAAATAATGATTGCAGAAAGACAAATTCAACAAAAACACATGCGACTTCTTTTTAAGAATGAGTTTCTTTCCCTCGGTTGCTAGCTAGCACATTTAACAGAGAACTACAATGGGTTAAAAAGGATCTTGTTTTAGAAAAAAATGTTGATTGCAAACAAAAATCACATTGTTATATTTATTGCAGAGAAGCTGCAAAATCTCAGATGGTTTAAGAAGAACATCCATATACGAGTATGGGTTTGTTTTTTTTGGCTCAGCTTGTGGACAAACAAAATCTTGAATGATAAATTTGATTCTTAAACTCCCCACTATAAAAATAGGAGGGCTGGCCTACAAATACCCTTCTATTCAGAAAACCAATTTTCCGGTGAGTTGTAGTAAATCTGTCCATTATCATAACAAAGGGAGCAGAAAGATTAAAAACAACAAGCAGATTCTCAAAGCAAAGGGCGATTTCATTCTTTTTCAGTACTGTGTTTTAAAATGGACCCAAACTACATCACCAAAACACTCAAAACTTCCTCACAGACAAGTGATTTTAAGGGACTGATGCCTAGAAAAGCAATACCTTATTATCTTTATCAATCAGGCAACTATAACCTGACAAACACTTGCATTTGGGCTACTTAAAACCAGTGCGGTCAAAATTACACTGTGTGCCGCTGCCCTACGACTGTTCCAAATCCAATTGCCTGACATGCACAGATAATTAAAAAGGAATTTCTGTGCAGAAGCCATTTCAACAGATCCAAAGAATCATACTGATATTCAACAGATCACCATAAATACATTTTCAGCAGAAGAAAAGGTACAGTCATTGGGGGGTGCAAAATGTTAGGCACCCCCCCCCCCCCAGTGATTGTAATTACTTACGTGATACCCTGAGCCGGTGCTCCTGTAAGCAGCCAAGGGTACCTGCAAAATAAAGAATCCAAACGTATGTGTTGGCCCCAGTATTGTGTAGAAATAAGATGGGCAAGAGAACTGCTCGCAGGTACCCTGGGCTGGTGCAATTTCCTGCTAACAGGAGCACCGGCCCATGGTATCAGGTAAGTGATTACAATCACGAGGGGGCCTAACATTTTGGCAACTCCCAGTGATTGAACCTTTTCTTCTCCTTTAAATGGGAACTATCAAAAAAATAAAAATATATTATATACTTCATCATACTGGAATAAGAAACTTTCTAAATATAATCAATTTAAAATTCTGAAACAATCAAGTTTCTGTTCACTCTCTGTTTCTCTTCATGCAGGAGTTGGGAGATTTTGATTGGCAGATCTAATATATATTTTGGGTGTGCTTCTTTGCTAGCAGATGTATTAGAGTTACCCCAAATAACTGATTTTAATACATCTTTTAGGCAAAAGGATCACCCCCGCCCCCCAAAAGCTGTATGAGACCTAACAGTTGATTAAATGCACGAAGGGAGACAGATGCTGAGAGGGGAACAGTGAAGAGTAACTTTATTTTAAAAACAGCACAGAATTTAGATTTTTACTTGATTATAAAGTTAAAGTTTCTTAATTTAGTTTTTTTTAATTTTAATTTTCAAGATAATTTACCTTTAACTGATTGTAGGACATACATTAATTTGAGTTTCAGAATAAAGCCACACAGCTAGAATGGCTAACCACCAAAAACAAGCACACGGCTTTAAAATTCTCATTAACAAAGCAAATATGAACAAATGTACAACAGTCCTACAAATGCATTTCCTTTTATTAGCTATTAAGATGCTGCCTTTTGTGCTTAAGGATTTCAGTTGGTGTCAACATCAAGTCTTTCTGGCATATGTCACAATGATAGTTTCTGTGCAAAGAAGTCACTGAAGTCATCTTGTTGTCCTGTTCCCCAAGTCCTGTGGGTAAAAAAAGAAATCTTATAAAGCTTCTGCTTGTTGAGTTTATGAGCCTTACAGTGAGGAATCTACACCAGAGGACACATCACTAAGCTAAAAAAAAAAAAAAAATGCAGTGCTTTGTGCAATCAAGAGTTAATATTAGATCATATTTGGTGACAATACCTGGGAGGAGGGATTCCCCTGAAACATTTGTCACTGAATGCTTTGATTGTTTCAAGCACTGTTTTTTTCTGGATAAGTGCCATGTCCTTGGCTCCTTATCAGTTACACAAGTTGCTGGGGAATACCTCAATAGTAAGTATATTAGTACAGGTATCAGACCCCTTATCCGGAAACCCATTATCCAGAAAGTTCCGAATTACGGAAAGGCCATCTCCCATAGGCTCGATTGTAATCAAATAATTCACATTTTTAAAAATGGTTTCCTTCTTCTCTGTATTAATAAAACAGTACCTTGTATTTGATCCCAACTAAGATATAATGAATCCTTCTTGGAGCCAAACAATCCTATAGGTTTAATTACTGTTTAAATAATTTTTTTAGTAGACTTAAGGTAGGAGATCCGAATTACAGAAAGACTCCTTATCCAGAAAACCCCAGGTCCCATAACTGTAGTATATTCCTGAAGATACATAAATGTTAGTGTTGCATCTCTCTGTATAAACTTGTCTATATTGCCCTGGCATGTTTTATTAAAATTCCATGTACTTTGCTTCTTACCATATAGCAGCTGTTATCCAGTACACACCATTACAGTCATGGCCCAAATTGTTGGCACCCCAGAATTTTTTCCAGAAAATCAAGTATTTCTCACAGAAAAGTATTGCAGTAACACATGTTTTGCTATACACATATTCCCTTTGTGTGTATTGGAACAGAACAAAAAAGGGATGAAAAAAAGCAAATTGGACATTATGTCACACAAAACTCCAAAAATGGGCTGGACAAAATTATAGCCACCCTTAACTTAATATTTGGTTGCACACCCTTTGGAAAAAATAACTGAAATCAGTCGCTTCCTATAACCATCAATAAGCTTCTTACACCTCTCAACTGGAGTTTTGGACCACTATTCTTTTACAAACTGCTCCAGGTCTCTCAACAGCAATTTTAAGATCTCTCCACAGATGTTCAATGGGATTTAGATCTGGACCCATTGCTGGCCACCTCAGAACTCTCCAGCGCTTTGTTGCCATCCATTTATGGGTGCTTTTTGACATATGTTTGGGGTCATTGTCCTGCTGGAAGACCCAAGATCTCGGACGCAAACCCAGCTTTCTGACACTGGGCTCTACAGTGTGACCCAAAATCCTTTGGTAATCCTCAGATTTCATGATGCCTTACACACATTTAAGGCACCCAGTGCCAGAGGCAGCAAAACAACCCCAAAACATCATTGAATCTCCACCATATTTCACTGTAGGTACTGTGTTCTTTTCTTTGTAGGCCTCATTCCATTTTCGGTAAACAGTAGAATGATGTGCTTTACCAAAAAGCTCTATCTTGGTCTCATCTGTTCACAAGACGTTTTCCCAGAAGGATTGTGGCTTACTCAAGTACATTTTGGCAAACTGTAGTCTTGCTTTTTTATGTCTCTGTGTCAGCAGTGGGGTCCTCCTGGGTCTCCTGCCATGACGTTTCATTTCATTTAAATGTCGATGGATAGTTCGCTCTGACACTGATGCTCCCTGAGCCTGCAGGACAGCTTGAATTTCTTTGGAACTTGTTTGGGGCTGCTTTATTATTTCACCTTATTATTTATTATTTCACATTATCCACCATCCGGACTATCCTGCGTTGCAACCTTTCATCAATTGTTCTCTTCCGTCCACGCCCAGGAAGATTAGCTACAGTGGGTTGCAAACTTCTTGATAATGTTGCACACTGTGGACAAAGGCAAATCTAGATCTCTGGAGATGGACTTGTAACCTTGACATTGTTGATATTTTTCCACAATTTTGGTTCTCAAGTCCCAATACAGTTTACATAGTTACATAGTTACATAGGGTTGAAAAAAGACCAGTGTCCATCAAGTTCAACCCATCCAAGTAAACCCAGCACACCTAACCCACACCTACCAATCTATACACTCACATACATAAACTATATATACAACCACTAATACTAACTGTAGATATTAGTATCACAATAGCCTTGGATATTCTGATTGATCAAGAACTCATCCAGGCCCCTCTTAAAGGCATTAACAGAATCTGCCATTACCACATCACTAGGAAGGGCATTCCACAACCTCACTGCCCTCACCGTGAAAAACCACCTACGCTGCTTCAAATGGAAGCTCCATTCCTCTAATCTAAAGGGGTGACCTCTGGTGCATTTTCTTCTCCTCTTTCTGTTGTCCATGCTTAGTGTGGCACACACAATGCAAAGACTAAGTGAACTTCTCTCCTTTTTATCTGCTTTCAGGTGTGATTTTTATATTGCCCACACCTGTTACTTGCCCCAGGTGAGTTTTAAGGAGCATCACATGTTTGAAACAATCTTATTTACCCACAATTTTGAAAGGGTGCCAATAATTTTGTCCATTCCATCTTTGTTTTGTGTGACATTATGTCCAATTTGCTTTTTTTCCTTCCTTTTTTTTGTTTTGCTCCAATACACACAAAGGGAATATTGGCCTAGAACATAATATTTGTAATTGGATAGAAAACTGGCTGAAGGATAGAGTACAAAGAGTGGTGGTAAATGGAACATTTTCTAATTGGGCCAGTGTGGTTAGTGGAGTACCGCAGGGGTCAGTCCTTGGTCCTTTGCTTTTTAACTTGTTTATTAATGACCTGGAGGTGGGCATAGAGAGTACTGTTTCTATTTTTGCTGATGACACTAAATTGTGCAAAACTATAAGTTCCATGCAGGATGCTGCCGCTTTGCAGAGCGATTTGACAAAATTGGAAAACTGGGCAGCAAACTGGAAAATGAGGTTCAATGTTGACAAGTGCAAAGTTATGCACTTTGGTAGGAATAATATAAACGCAAACTATCTACTGAATGGTAGTGTGTTGGGGGTATCCTTAATGGAGAAGGATCTAGGGGTTTTTGTAGATCACAAGTTGTCTAATTCCAGGCAGTGTCATTCTGTGGCTACTAAAGCAAATAAAGTGCTGTCTTGTATAAAAAAGGGCATTGACTCAAGGGATGAGAACATATTTTTGCCGCTTTATAGGTCCCTGGTAAGGCCTCACCTTGAGTATGCAGTGCAGTTTTGGGCTCCAGTCCTTAAGAAGGATATTAATGAGCTGGAGAGAGTGCAGAGACGTGCAACTAAACTGGTAAAGGGGATGGAAGATTTAAGCTATGAGGTTAGACTGTCGAGGTTGGGGTTGTTTTCTCTGGAAAAGAGGCGCTTGCGAGGGGACATGATTACTCTGTACAAGTACATTAGAGGGGATTATAGGCAGTTGGGGGATGTTCTTTTTTCCCATAAAAACAATCAGCGCACCAGAGGTCACCCCTATAGATTAGAGGAACAGAGCTTCCATTTGAAGCAGCGTAGGTGGTTTTTCACGGTGAGGGCAGTGAGGTTGTGGAATGCCCTTCCTAGTGATGTGGTAATGGCAGATTCTGTTAATGCCTTTAAGAGGGGCCTGGATGAGTTCTTGATCAATCAGAATATCCAAGGCTATTGTGATACTAATATCTACAGTTAGTATTACTGGTTGTATATATATAGTTTATGTATGTGAGTGTATAGATTGGTTAGTATAGGTTGTGTGCTGGGTTTACTCGGATGGGTTGAACTTGATGGACAATGGTCTTTTTTCAACCCTATGTAACTATGTAACTATGTAACTATGTAACTATGTGTATAGCAAAACATGTGTTACTGCAATACTTTTCTGTGAGAAATACTTGATTTTCTGGAAAAATTTCTGGGGTGCCAACAATTAGGGCCATGACTGTAGGTCTTTAGGTCAGGACAATCTAGGGGGTCACAAACTCTCAGCCCCTCCACCTTTCATAAAAAAGTAGATGCATCACTTGAAGGTTTGTGCTTCAGGTTTAAATTAAGAAACATCATATGATGCACAACTAAGTTTTCACACTAAGAATGATTCATGCAGCTGGAAATTACACAAACTTTTAATTTTGTGCATCAGGAAAACACATATTTAACCATAAAAAAATATGGGTGTCTCCACTTATTCCCCAGATAAAGCCACTGATGAAGTGAAACAAGTACGACATTATAACACAGGTGGACTGTTGTGTAGCTCTAAAATGCATTGGCAGGATCTAAATGAGAGTGGTTATGGTGGGATGTATCATAAAATCAGACTAAATGAGGAACTTATTATTACAATTTATTGTTTCTTTTTTTTTTGTTTTTTTTTTTTAAACAGTGGCTATATCTGTATTTAGACATTAAAACAGCATCATCTTGCTATGTTAGATTGCTAAGTGTATTATACCTCACCAGATGAATGGTGGTATTTTTCAGTGTGTGATATTTATTTTCCACATCAGTATAGTAAACTATTTGCTTCCTGAACAAGTCAGATAGGAGGGGGCAACCCATTAAATGCCTGAATAAGATTTCTCCATTGGTTGTATCTACCTTTTATAAGGTATAAATGGAGGCTACAGTCTACCCCACAATGTCAGCATACCAAAACATGTGCCAAAAGCCCTACTTAATCCAGTTCAGCTTGCATCCATTCTTTTAGGTTTTATACAAAATATAGGTCTAAGCTAAAAGCCTGGTATGATTAAGCTCCTGTCTACTGAGAAAACCTCTCTGTTGCATTCTGGCTTTGAGTATGCAACCTTCTTAGATGTACTTTGCCCCCTTGATAAAGACACAGCTCTAGAGAGTTCTCTTTGCACCATCATGATGACTTAGCCTCCTTACCATCCAATCTAAATAAGTTAAGGGTAATGTAATAACATATACAGAACCAATAAGCAGCTATCATTTTTGGTACACTTTTTTTTTTTTTTTTCAAACATTTGATTGGTTGCTATGAATGTTTTTTTATCTGGGGCAGACCTTGCTGCTTTTATTACATTACCATCATTTTCATTTCTGTAAAATATGCTAATAGGTTTGTAATAAAGAACAAACCTGGTCGCTTCCCTGCAGAAAAATCCTCTACGCGGGCCCTGTGCAACCAGTCCCTCCGCCCTCCACACCTCCCAGCCCGACCGTGCCGCTATATTCAAAAGGTAGGAGAAGGGCCGTGGAGAAGGGACTATGGTACAAGAGATTCTGTGGTCCCAGCCCCCCTGCGACCATGGGGTTGCCTGTATAGATAGTTACACCACGGATACAGAAAATGTTTTGATTTCAACTATTACTGCTCCTTTATCATTTATAGCAGGGGTCCCAAACCTTTCTTACTCGTGAGCCACAGTCAAATGTATAAAGACTTGGGGAGCAACACAAGCATAAGTTAATGGAGGTGCCAAATAAGGGCTGTGATTGGCTATTAAGCAGCCGCTATGCACACTATCAGCTTACAGGGGCTTTATTTGGTAGGAAATCTTGTTTTTATTCAACCAAAACTTGCCCCCAAGTCAGGAATTCAAAAATAACTACCTGCTTAGAGGCTAGTGGGAGCAACATGTTGCCCCTGAGCCACTGGTTGGGGATCACTGATTTATAGGAACAATATTTTTTTTATGCACACATTGTACATGGAAATAAAAGCAAATCTTATGAAGACCTTGTGATCCACCATTGCGACTTATACCTTCTGATGTCTCCTCCACCATGCAGCTGTTCTGATGGCTCATTCTTTCCATGGGAGTAAATGGCATATAAAGACCACAATGTGGGCATGTCCAAAAAGAACGCAGACAATCACTGTAGAAATCAGTCTCGCTCTACAAGAAACATATTAAAAATTGTTATGTAATAATTTTAATGGAGAAAAAGGGCATAGCCATGTGTATGTAAGAAATGTCTAAGAAGCCTGCTTCTTCTGTCATATATGCCTTGTAATAAGGTGTCACAACCAGAAAATCATAATGTGACTTAGTTTGCTGCATTACATCAAAGCAACTAAAGGCCCATTATAACACTTTTATTAGATACAGCTGAACTTGGCTTTCCAGGAATTGTTTTTTTGGTTCCACAAAGGCAAAACTGTGTTTTTATTTTGCTTCCCAGAATTTATGCTGTTTTTATGAGGCCCCTGGTGAATGTATAACCAGAGTTTTAATGTATAAACAACCCCAAACAACATACCGCAAGGCAGTTATATGTAAGGAAATTGGTCACGCTGTAGCCTCCTTTTAGAGGATCCGGTTTCAATTCCACACCAGTAAACACCCCTGGAAGACCCGAAGCAGAGCTGAGAACTTGAGGTCCCACATACAGGTTCTGAGCTTCTAAGGCAGCTAATCTCCGCATACTGTAAATCGCCTGCAAACAAAAGAGTTAAAAGAGCTTAAATTTCATTGAGCACATTCTGGGTTACAAACCTTATAGAAACAGACATGGAAACATTATGATAATATCCATCTTGTAGATTAAGGCTTTGTATACGTGAATGTGGCATATAGCAAATATAACTAGGGATGCACGGAATCCACTATTTTGGGATTCAGCCAAACCCCCGAATCCTTTCTGAAAGATTTCGGCAAATCCTAATTTGCATACACAAACTCTAAGGGTCTGGGTCCTAATTTTGCACCTCAGATCGCAAAAACCTGCGGCATGCCACTTGGATCGAGCGCTACCTTCATCAGAACTTGATACAAAAGGGTCAGGAGGTACATAGGCATCCCTACACCCATTCCCTAACTTGTGCATCATTGTAAGTAAGCTCTAAGGGGAGGGCGGGGTGCTCATTGCACTTGCAACCCCTAGATACATAAAAGAACCCTTATAGTCACCTGCCCCCTGGTGCCCCTGATGGGGATTACTGAGATAGTTGCGGTACAAACATAACTGCAAGTGTTCGCTTTCAGTGACTTTTGATTTAACATTTTATATATAAATGCTAGGGTGACTGAAGCATGAGCATTGGGTAAAGTTTAGGTAAAATTTTGGTAAACTTCCATTTAAACTCAAATGCAAAACAGTGTAAACTGCAGGTAATAGTACTAAAAAATATGCACCAATGAGTAGATGTACCTCTGGCCTCACATAATCCACCAAACGTCTGCCTAATCGTTCTGCCTCTTGCCTTGCTGTCCAAGCATCGTCTTCTGTATGGTCCTCTCTTCTAGAAGGCTTCTCCAGTCTGGATTTGAGAAGTTTCTCTAAAGCTACCCTTAACTGCACTGCTTCTGTGATCAAACACAAAGCACTTTCAGGATTGTCCACGTTCATCTCCATCCACTTATCACATACAATGCGGCAGCAGTCTGCACTGGTGTCAATGCATCGGGCCAGCAGTAGAAAACCCTATTGCAGAGAACAAAACTATTATTTTGTTGTTTCTCAGTATGTAGTGCCCCTCACTTACCAATTCCACCTTGGTACTTCAGGAAAAAAAGTTACATAATTAATGTTTTGCATCCAGTTATAGAAGAGCTAAACCCCCCAGACAAAAGCCCCATTCCACTGACCTCCATTGAGCCCCCTCCCTGTTCCTCCCAGAGTATCTTTAACTGCATATATGCCAGCAAGCTCCATGTTGCTAAACTGATCCAAAGAAAACCCAAAGATACAGAAGATGGGGCCTGCTAGCTCTGCAATTCTGCATATATTGGTCATCTTTATAAACAGAGACACTTTTCATTAAAATAGACTCTGCGAGAAGGGAGCAAGGAAGGGGGGCTCAATGGAGGGCAGAGGATGGAGGCTTTTGTCGGAGGGAAGAAGGTAAGTTCTGCTTTATAGCAAAATGGCAAAGATTTTCTATAAAGTCACAGCCTGCAGTATGCTGAGATAATACTCATGGGCATGAAAGTTACTTAGGTGTATTATCTGCCACTGAGTCTAAGCTGACACTATTAGGTTAGTAAATAACTGTATAGCACATTCTTCATTACATTTATAAAGTGGTTACCTAATCTACAGTTTTTCTTTCAAATGAATATTACATATAATTGTTGGACTGATTTACTCATTGAGCTGAAGACATACATTTATGCAGTCTATGACTTGGTTAAATTCCATGCCTTACATATTTGCCTTTTTTAAGATAATTACATTTTTTTATTTTTTTTTTTAAATCTGTGTTGATGCATGGTTTTTCATACAGAAATTATTAAACCCATGGTTCATTAAACCATTAATATAGACTTAAATTATGAGAAAAGGGAAATTTCATTAGCAACCTAATGATATTGCACCCATTTGCCAGATAGTGAACCTATGTCTAAAGCAGAATGGACAATAATGGAGGAGAGATGTAACATAAAATTAAAATGATAGAATACATGGCAGGTGTCAAAATATACAGTATTACACAACATGATAAAAATGTAGTTACGTATCTCAGTACAGCAAGAGCAAAATGCCAATTAGTAATGCACAGAAAAGAGTTTACATGGAGATAGAAGTAGCAATGAAATAGAAAATGTAACATAAGCAACAAATTACCTTAAAGAAAAAGGAAAGATTCAATCACTGGAGGGGGTGCTAAATACTAGGCACTCCCTAGTGATTGTAATCACTTGCCTGATTTCCCAGGCCATTGCTCTTGTTAGCAGAAAACTGCACCGGCTTGGGGTACATGCAAGCAAGTGATCCTCTTTCTTCTTTCTTTGTGTCAGGTATGCATACACAGTACAGTGAAAAGCCAAACTTTAAGAAAAAAGCTGGCTTTTTTAGTTTTTTACACATGAATTGGCAATGGTATTTTGAAGAAAGAAGAAGGGAAGATGTGGGATCCCTCGCTAGCATGTACCCAAAACTGGTGCTGTTTTCTGCTAACAGAAGCACACCCCTAGTGATTGATCCTTGCTTTCTCCTTTAAGCTTCTGCTCAAAATCATATTAACCACAAGGGCAAGTGGTATGTTAGGCAATCATTTTGACCAGTACATTCCTAAGTTTGTTACTGTTATGTCTCCGCTTATCCCCCCACATTAATTTCTAAGACTTTTGTGTCCAATCTGAATAATCAGAAACACCCATTAGGGTGATCTAATGGAGTGGGGTGTGGACAATGTTGGGCTGTTGTGATAAACTGATTACCAGTCCATTATCAACTGGTAGGACCTGGTTTTCTTTTAGGTTCCCAAGTCCTATTCCATAGATAAAAGGCAATTCAAATTTCCTTTAAAAACCAGAATAGAAAACAGGCTTGATGTACAAATTTTATTTTATATACTTGTGTGTTCAATGCATTTTGCATATGGGATCACCACACCTTAAGGTTACAAAAACATTTACACATTAAATAAACCAAACAGGATTGTTTAATCCTTAAAATCAGAATGGATTTCAGCTGAACTACTGGGCACTATGTTATGGATGCAACTCAAGGAGTTTGTATCCCTGGTAACTAAAATCCCCAGATGAGGCAATGCTTTGACAGAATCTGAGATTTTCAATAAGACTCAAAGCCCACGGATATTAATGGAATATTCAGGCAATATCAGATATTTGTTAAGGCTCTACTATAAAACAAAATCAATTCTGGCTCAAGAGGAGATGAACCAAAGCAGAATTTAAAGCTCTACATGTATGGTTAATTTAAAACTTCTGATCATGCCTAATGTACAACCCGATTCAGATGGTTTCAACCTTGCCAAAGATGCGAGGGGTTTCACAGGATGGATAATTAACATTAGGTAGGAGAATAACTAATTAGATTGTGGCCTTTATATCAGAATCACCTAATACAATAAAGCTCTGTACAAGCAATGAAGACTGAGGACTGGCTCACTCCTCCATGCATCTTTGTGTTCCATCATTATTTATTTCCAACATTAAAATGATAATGTACATCACTTATCAAGGGAGCAGCATCAGGCTGTGTAATTCCATTTATACCTACAAGGTTATCACTTTCTTTTTATATTCAGCACTTCTGATAGAGCAACTCTATTGCATAACAAGCAGGAGCAGCTGTGACATTCCCAAAAGTCACTTTAAAGACCTAGGCATCAGGCATTTTACATTAGCTTGGTTCTTAAAATATGAACTAATCATTAAAACAGGTCACTTACCTGGAGAGCTGACAGTCTCACACAGTTTACCAAGTAAGGCTTGTTTGTCTCCAGGAGCGAGACAAACGCCACAATCTGGTGCCTGCTGCTCTGACCTTTGTTTCCTGACTCTAATGGGTGAAAATAATTCACAGTGACTATTTTATGAAACAAAATATAATCCTTTAAGTGCAACAATACACACGTGATTTGCTTAGTATGATTGGCAAAAATATTGCCAACAAATATTTTAACATGTTTAGGATAAGTATTTTAAAGCTAGATATATATTAGCAGTTATATATTAGCAGTCTAAGCTGAATCATCTAAAAATAAGAAACATAATAAATGGGGTGCACTTCCATAATGTAAAATGGGATTTTATTTATTATAATAAGACATGCTGCATATGCTTTTGTGTATAGAGAATAGACTTGTCAGGCATAATTGGTCAGACGGTCTTACTATTAAGTTCTATTCTGATATCTACTGGGAGCTGCTATCTTGCTACCTCCCCATTTTATGTGTATAATGATAGTGCTGCATAGGTATCTATACATTGGGGGTCATTTGCAGGGGTTGAACTCGAAGGATTTTTATCTTTTTTCAATCCTAATGAACTATGTAAGTCTATGTCAAAATGTTAACGCAAGACATCAGAACTCATAAGTGATTTCAACCATGTATGAATAAAGCTGAATGGTTACATACAGAGCTTCCTCTTTGAAACACTTCAAGCAGTACTTGGGCCACCGCAAATGTTTGGTGAGTTACGTTGCTATGTATATTGATCATATAAACACTACTACTAAATGCACAGATCACATATGAAATGTGGTAAACCAGAGCTCCCTAGAGTGAAAGGCTTGGAGATTTTGCACCCTAGCTACAACTACTACAGTGGTGCTTAGTGAGTTCTGAATTTGAACATTAAGTATTATTGGTTGGCACCACTATATTTATATGATCTAGACATATTCTTCGTTTTATTTGAGAAGCATATTTCTATTTGTTGAGCCACTGATTTTTAAATTATTTTTTTCACTGGCTGCTGTTTGGGGGCAGCAGATACACCCAAAAATCACAACCAAATCTTAAGACTCATGCATGTACAAAGTGTTTGCTTAGAGTCTTGCTGCCCACAAATTCTCAGTACTGAATTCTGAATATCTGCAATGCCTATATTTAGGTTTTTGTTGCTGCTCTCTCCAGTGTACTGCAGCCTTGTCAGTCATTACGCAGTTATTTATGACCTAGTACTTTCTGTAACAACTCATTGTACAAAATGTTATCTGTATTCACTACAAATTATCTACAAAAATAAATATATGTACTCAGTAGTATCTGCCACATATTTGCATTGGTTGTACATGATGTTTTCATGTTCATTTATAATGGCCCCAATTCTCATAATATAATTATTGATGGATGGGTGACAAGGGAGGAAATTCAAAAGAGACTAGAACGTAAGGGTAAACCAAGGTCCAGGAACAGATGGCAATTATCCCAGGGTACTAAACAAGCTTAGCTCTGTGATTGCCAAACTTCTTTACTTAATTTTTCAGGATTCACTGTGGTCTAACATGGTGCAGAAAGATCAGAAAATTGCTAATGTGGTGGCGCAAAGCTTTTGGAATGGGTAATAAGGGATAGAAGAAAAAAAAAGGCATTTGTGAGTTACTCTTTAAAAAGATGTTAGAGGACATTATAAATAGCGGGGTAACCTTTATTACCATAGAAAAGATCAATGGACCAGAGGCCACCCCTTTAGGTTAGAGGAACAGAATTTTCATTAGCAGTAGCGTAGGTGGTTCTTCACAGTAAGGGCAGTGAGGTTGCAGAATACCCTTCCTAGTGATGTTGTTCTTAAACAAGCATAATATGGAAGGCTCTTGTAATCTTAAGATCTACAGTAAGTTGGTATAGGTATTAGCATATACAGACCATATGTGTGAGTGTATAGACAGGTTTGTGTAAGTCTATTTTCAACCCAACTTAACTATGTTATTACCATTCCCAGCAGACTCCTCTTCACTGTTTACTTGCAGAAGTTCAGGATTGCAGGAGAAGACACAAGTTGGATGCAAAACGACTCCCTGTTTATTTTTTGTATGAAAAACCTAAGCACAGATATGATGATGGGAGTTTTAATAAATTGCAAATAGGGTAATTATGTAAGAAAAAAGTTATTTCTATTCAAGAAAACTTAATTGTTCTGTTGAGCAAAGCAAAAAAGATTGGATAGCAACATTCTTTTGCAAAACGTTCTTACCACTTGTCTCTGTGGGCAACAGGTAGCATACACCATACTGTAAAAGCACCAGCAAGTAGGGAACCCATTTTATGTAGGCCACTGCCTTGAGAATGGCTGCTATGTTTTGATATAGCTTGGGCTGACAGAAAGCAGACACCTGTTGCAGCGGAAGATTTATTTTTGCCTCATAAAGAAAAGCCTCTTTTACTGTTAGTTGTTAAAGAGAGACATATACAACAGTGGTTCCAATGGGATCCTCCTCCAAAATGCCGCAAAAAGTAATGGTAGATAGTAATCTATCTTATAAGTAATCCCTTATGTTAAATACCAGAAGAGTGCAGGAAGCAATAATGCACCACATAATTCATAATTTTTGAAAAAAGAATGTAAATGCACTCTGCATTACTTCATTACATGATCAGGGAGTTCAGGTTTTATATAGATTTTATGTCCAGGTAATTTATTTACCAAGTTTCATTTTTAGGAGCCAAATGGCAAAAGCGCCTCTGCTCTACACTAAATATTTTTTGTTTACTCTATAATCGTCCTCTAATAAAATGTATCTTGGTCGTGCTTATTGGGTCTATATATTAAAACACCTAGGTGTAGGAGAGGAAGAGGGGCCACTGGCATGCTCCTTCTCTGGTTTAATTATTTGAACTTTGCTTAGAAACAATATAGAGCAGTAATATGATACAAGTTCCTATATAAATCTAGAACCATAATCTTAGATGTTAAGTATTAATCTTTGGCATGCTGATACCTAGTGAAGTATTCTATACATGTTAATAAAACTGGTTTAATAACTATTTTAATTGGATGCAGTTTTGCTTCTTTATGTTTTTTTTAACTTATTACTGGTTTATAATTCTGTGATGGCTCTCATTTATCATAAGCAGTTAAAGGGCAATTAAAGCCCTATACTGGAGAAACTGGACTGCACAAAATTTTACAACACAGAGCAAATGTGGAATTAAAATAACCAACACTGCTCTTTTAAAGGGGTTGTTGTAAAGGACAGATTTTAAGACATTCTGCAGTTGCTCTGTTATTTTCCATGTTTTTTTTTTTTTTAATTTACATATTTTTACAGCAGTTCTTAAAATTGGAATGTAAATGGTTATCTGGATGCTAGGGCTTAAATACCCCAAGCAACCAAAGAACAGTTTTAACTCAAAATTGAAAATGCATAGTAAATGACCTGACAAGAAAAATAAGCCAAAAAATAAAAATAACAATGAAATTAAAGCCTCGCACTCAACCTGGTTTTTATACAGAATTTTCAGCTACAAGCTTGAAAGATACAAAGTAAGGAGGCTAATAATAAGAAAGAAAATGCAAGATAATTTAATATACCAATATTTTAATCTATAACATTCAAAAAGATATGTTAATGGGCCAAAGCACAAAGCTGCACATAAACCAATAAGCTGTAATGTTAGCAGCCTTACATAATCACTACACGTAGAACCCACTGACATTGGCAGCAGTATAACCATTCAGTAACACTTGCTGTGCTTTGCCATTGCAGGTTATAAAGTGATTTACACTGTGCAGTAAATGATTGTGTATGCTCATCTATTACATGTTCATGGCCAAGAACTGCTACAAGTACACAAAGAGAAGCACTGACCTGAGAAACAGCCTAGGCTTTAAAACAGTGTCTCAAGCACAGACTCTCCAATAAAAATAGACCAAGGAGGTTCTACATCTGTGAGGAAACAGCTTATCATTTTTGCTAAGCCAGTATTATTTTCACAGAAGGTTATAGTCCCCTGACAGGTAAATGACAATACTAAGAAAATCTTACCCCAACCAATAGTAAAAATAAGCATACTATAAAAGTTAGCTCAAGATGTCTCTATAACAAAGAAAACCAAGTAACCAATGTTCTGCAGTGCCAGCTTGCATAAATACACACAATAAAGTAGGAACATATTATTGTATGACTGGGAAGGACTACTTTTCAAGGTTAAATGGCCTGGGTGGTATCCTGTACCAATGTACTGTAAAAATACTCACCTGATCAGAATCCTTTCGACAACTGTTGAAGCTATCAGGCACCCCTAGCTGTGGGTACAAACCATGGCACACAATCAGTTTCAGTAACGATACCTCCTGGCTGGAGAGATCTTGGCCCGTACTGGAAGATGCATGCAATTCATGGATGTTGTGCCTTAACTTGAATTTTACATCCTGCACAAAATGAAACACTGTACACATTAACACAAACAAGAGGTACATGGAGGAACTGTCCTTAGTGACATTGCATTGTACTCCTCACATATCAAATGCTGATACTGTAACTGCAACCTACTCCTAGGGCTTTTTGGTGAATTTACACTTTTTTTATTTCAATAGTTTTTATTTTGTTTTTTAACTTTTACAGAGCGGATATCAAAGTAAAACATTTTCGTAGTAAATGACTTATATCCTGAGAGAATGGAAAAAAAAGGAAGAAGGGAGAAGAAGAGAGATCCCATTTTAATAACCAATGGGTCAAAGGAAGAATATAAAGAAGTAGCTTAAGAAGCATGTAAACTAAACATTGGGTTGATGGTTCTTTTAATCATTAGATCTAATGATCTGTAAATAACAGTGCCTTTGAGGTCCCATAGTGTAAGCATAAATCAGAATGATCAGCGTCTTTGAGAGTTTGGTTCATGTATAACCCAAATAAACTTTTCTTTTATTCCTATATCTCTTAGTATTATTCTGTCCTGTAGTTCAGGATGAAAATACATGTAGGTTACTTGTATTCGGGAAAGAGTAGGTATACCATGGCTCCCATATCTTCATAAATTTGTCGTGTCTATCTGCTAGTATGCTAGTTAACCGTTCATTAACCATGACCCAATTCATTTTGCTCTTAAAGTGAGAAATGGGAATTTGGGTTGTTTTCCAGAATTTGGCAATTGTTATTTTAGCTGTCAGGAAAATAAAATTTATTAATAGTCTAGTATGGTTGGTAAGATTAGGTATTTTGGTATTCAAGAGAGCGTTTTGAGGATCTTTCCTCAAATTTATTTGCGTTACAGAGTAAATAATATTATATATTCTGGACCAAAATCTTTGGACATTTGGACAGTCCCACCAAATGTGGAACATGGAGCCAGTTTGTCCACATCTCCTAAAACAATCTTTACTAAATTGGGGGTTTATTTTATGTAGGCGAGAGGGGACCATATACCAACGCATAAGAACTTTATATGTGGTTTCCAACAATGAAGTATTTCTAGAACAGCTAGCTGTAGTTTGCCATATTTGGGTCCAACTTTCATCAGTAACCGTGGTATTAAGATCTCTATGCCATGCTTGAGTGTATGGCAAGGGATCTTGTGAATGTATACTCAGTAGCAGATTATATAGGTTAGAGATTAACCGCTTGGAATATGGGTACTTAATACAAACCGTTTCAAAATAAGTAGGGGTCAGGGTAGAATTATCTTTAATGATTGTTCGGATGAAATGACTTATTTGTTGATAGTGAAAGATCTCAGAAGGAGGTGGGTCGTGGGTATTTTGTATCATTGGCCACGTCTTGAGGCCCGATAGAGAATAGAAATTGTATATAAATTGGAATCCCTTTGACATCCACCATTGGAAGGCAGCAAAAGAGAGTCCCGGAGGAAAAAGTGGGTTACCAAATAATGGTGTTGCTGGGAGGGCTGGTGACATAAGCTTAGCTGAAAGTTTGTATCTATCCCAGACTGACATAGAGTGGGTCAAAAAGGGGTCTGAAAATTTTGGACGTTTCAGAGGGGGAGACCAAAGTAATGCGCATGGGGAGGTTGGGTACAGTTGATGTTTTAATATGGCGACCCATTTAGGAGGGTTAGCAGCATGCATATGAATCAATGGAGTCAGTTGTGCTGCTATATAGTAGCTTTGTAGGCAGGGGACACTCAAACCTCCTTGTTGTTTAGGTCTATACATAGTTTGTCGAGTTATTCTGGGATGCTTGTCTGCCCAGATAAATTTAAACATTTTCCTCTGCATGGTCTTAAGGTCTTGGTCCAAGATAGGGATTGGTAATGTTCTAAACATATAAAGTATTTTGGGTAAAAGGGTCATTTTAAAAGCATGTATTCTCCCAAACCAGGATAAATCCATCTTGGACCATAATTGTAAGTACTCTCCCGCCATTTTCCAAAGTTGTGGATAATTGTGCTGGTATAATGTTGATGAGTGAGATGGGATATTGACTCCTAAATAGTGTATATAAGAGTTCTGCCACTTGAAGTCGAAGTTCAGTTTCAGTAGTTTGACGGTTTGATGTGGTAAAGTTATATTCAGGGCTTCTGATTTGTTGTGGTTTATAGTTAGTCCCGAGATATTCCCAAATGTGTCCAATAAATGGATTAAGTTAGGTAGGGAAGTTAATGGTTTCGTTATGGTCATTAATATGTCGTCTGCGTACAGACATTGTTTGTGCATCATTTGTCCAATTTGGGGACCTGTGATGTTCTTATCTTGCCTAATAAGTTCAGCTAGGGGTTCGATCGCTAAAACAAATAGGATAGGAGAGAGAGGGCATCCCTGTCTGGTTCCCCTTTCTATAGTAATTGGGTTCCCTCGGTATGGTCCCCATTTCGGGATGGCTTTGGGGAAGCGGTACAGGGATTTTAGAATTGTAATGAAGTGGGGTCCTATACCCCATTTATTCAATATAAAATATAGATAATCCCATGAAATAGAGTCGAACGCCTTGTGAATATCAATAGATAATAACATTCCTTGTTGTTTCGTGATATGAAAATTGTGTATAAGTTGTAGAGTTCTTCTTATATTATCTGGAGTTTGTCTGTTGAGAATGAAACCGGTTTGATCTAAATTAATCAGACCAGGGAGAAATTTACTGAGGCGATCAGCTAAGATTTTAGTTAGTAGTTTAATATCAATGTTCATTACTGAGATTGGTCTATAGTTTGCGCACTCCAAGTGATCTTTGCGGGGTTTCGGTATAAAGGATAGTTGCGCTTTTAGTGATTCCTCATTGCATGTCTCACCTAGTCTGATTGCATTAAACATATTTGTTAGGTGTGGGATTAAAAGGGTGGCAAGTTTTTTATAGTAAAGGCCTGAAAATCCATCTGGTCCTGGGGATTTAGCTGTTTTCAGGTCTTTAATTGCTTTTGCTACCTCTTCATGTGTAATGCTAGCATCTAATGATTCTGATTGTGTAGCAGATAGTGTGGGAAGTTGTAATGTTGACAGTAGTTTGTTGGCAGTTGATGAAGGAAATGGTTTAGTATTAGTATATATTGAGGAGTAATACGTAAAAAATTCTTGTAGTATTTTTTGGGGATTGCTTGTTAAACACCCTGTTCTCATACGGATTGTAGTTGGTGGTGGAGTTTGATAGGTCGGTTGATTTAATTTTCGTGCTAGCAGTGTTCCTATCTTATTGCTTTGAGAATAGAATTTTTGATTAGTCCATTGTAATTGTTTCTCAGTTGCTTGAGATAAAAGGAGATCTAAGTCTGTACGCAGGCGGCATATGATAGCTTTCAGAGATGGAGAGGGTGTGATTTGGTCTTGTCGTGTTGTATCCTGTAGTTGAATTTACACTTTTTATATGCATCACTATGAGATACCAGTAATTTAAATATATATAAATATAACATGGAAGTGAGGGTGCCCTTACCTCAGACCTTACAGCTCTTGGAGTAGGTAACAACTGAAACTGATGTAAGCAGGCACTGAATCTGGATTAAGCAGGCAGATAAAATAGCCTTTATATAAAAAAAATTGCATCTGACTAATACAGCCTTACGCATTTCACAGCTATCAAACACTTAATCACAGGCATTGCCTATGATTAAGTGCCCCTTCGGAGTAATACGCATATGGCTTCCCTAGTCTCTTAGGCTCTCTTAGTCTTTAAATAAAGACTATTTTTTCTGTACTTGTTCTGTCTCTGTGATCTAAATTCAGTGCCTGCCTACTCCAATTTCGGTTGATTTCAGACTTTACTAAAGGCTATGAAATATTTTGAGTTAGCCCAGAGGGCATGCACTCTGTGTCAAATAATAATCATTTAGCATATGCAAGTGAGTATAAACAACATTGCCTACTAAGGTATAACCCCTACTGGCTAGCATCAGCTTATTCCACATCCTCACATCATGTGACTTTGTCAATATACAACCCAATATTCCTGCCTGCAGACTAATCCCAGTAGATGCTATCACCCTAAATCAGTGCTGTCCAACTGGCGGCCCGCGGGCCGCATGCGGCCCGCGACCCCCCTCTGTGTGGCCCCCCACCTGTCTGGCTGCTTTGATGGCTTACCTTTGTGTAAGCTTTAAATGGTATCAGTACTGTGATTAACTGCCCCCCCTGCATGGTTCTCACCTCAGATTCAGGCTGTAATCAGGCTGTATTGTTTAAATATGTAATCCCCTGTGTTGTTCACACCTTTTAATCTCTGCATTGTTCTACCCCCTGCAGTGTTCACACCTCAGGCTCAGGCTGTAATCACCCACATTGTTCCCCTGTTCACACCTCAGGAGCAGTAGAAACCCACAAATAATCCCTGCATACTACAAAAAGAACATATACTGAGGTGGTACTGCAATTAAAAAGTTATTGTGCAGACTGTAGGAGCAGTGCCAGCATTGTGTCACTGTAGGCTGCCTGTGTGTGAGCATAGGGCAAGCAGAGTATGGCACACACAGGCAGGGTAGGGAAGGCAGAGTATGGCACACACAGGCAGAGTAGGGCAGGCAGAGTATGGCACACACAGGCAGAGTAGGGCAAGCAGAGTATGGCACACATAGGCAGGGTAGGGAAGGCAGAGTATGGCACACACAGGCAGAGTAGGGCAGGCAGAGTATGGCACACACAGGCCAAGTTTGGCACAAACCAGTCAAGAATGGCACACACAGTGAAAGTATGGCACACGCAGGCAGGGTAGGGAAGGCAGAGTATGGCACACACAAAGGCAGGGTAGGGCAGGCAGAGTATGGCAGGTTTTTGCTGTACTACAACCATTAATATGGGTATGGTCATGTGATAACATGGGTGTGGTTTCAAGTGGGTGCGGTTTCAAAAAGGGGAGTGGTCAAAACTGGCTTCCATTATCGGCCCTCCACCACGTAGGTCGGAAAAATTCCGGCCCTCGGTACAACAGAAGTTGGACAGCACTGCCCTAAGTGATTAATTAACATTTAAGTGACATAATTGTTTTAATATAATCCAGTTAGTTTGGTAAAAAGTGTAAGTTTGGTGACCCACTGCATAGAAAACTCGACACCACTATCTAAAAAAAGATATAAAATGTTGGTGTTCCTGGGTATCACAATATTCACTCATAAATGTACCTAAATGTTTAGTACCATGTTAGCAAAGGTAACTTATATAAACGACCAATCCAGTCAATATGTTCAACAGAATGGAATCCCAGGCAAGGCAAGTTTTTCAGTGAAGAGGAGTGTCAGCCTGGGGTCTAAAGTTAAGGATTAAAATAAATGGGGAGGAGGCTAAGAGGAGGAGACATATTTATCAAAAATAGAGCCTTTTTTTTAATTGGAAAAACTTATCAAACTTAGTTGTGCGCTTATCTATTAAAGAACTTGAATCTCAAAAATATGTAAAAAGTCTAACACATCAAAACTGCATTTATTCAGCAAAATTGCATTCAACTCATCATTTTTAACAGGTTTACTAACTTTCAAAAAGATTTGAAAAACTTTAATTAGAAAAAATTTTGCCTACGATAACTCCGATATTCTATATGAATGTTTGAGTTTCGTAAGATTTCTGTAGTGCAAAACATTAGACGTAAATGCATAGTACATACATATGTGTTAGGCAGTAGGGAAGTGCCATATTCATAATTTTTTTATATTCCAAATACCATATGTATACCAAACAGAATCTGAATCCCATTTTGTGTATATGTGCTCATTAACATACAGTCATGGCCCAAATTACTGGCACCCCAGAAAATCAAGTATTTTTAACAGAAAAGTATTGCAGTAACACATGTTTATTCTCTTTGTGTGTATTGGAACAGAACAAAAAAAAGGGAGGAAAAAAAGCAAATAATGTACACAAAACTCAAAAAATGGGCTGGACAAAATTATTGGCACCCTTTTAAAATTGTGGATAAATAAGATTGTTTCAAACATGTGATGCTCCTTTAAACTCACCTGGGGCAAGTAACAGGTGTGGGCAATATAAAATTTAATATAAAATTTACACCTGAAAGCAGATAAAAAGTTCACTTAGTCTTTGCATTGTGTGTCTGTGTGTGCCACACTAAGCATGGACAACAGAAAGAGGAGAAGAAACTGTCTGAGGACTTGAAAACCAAAATTGTGGAAAAATATCCTTCCTATATATTTGTATATATCTTATTTTTATTATTGGGGCAATATTCAGTTATAGAAATAAGCCAAGAACCAGGTTATGCTCTTTGAATATAATTTCGTATGATATTTCATATGATTGGAAAAAGTGAAGCCAAGCACACCTAAATATGAGGAGCATTTATTTACATTTTCTAGTTCTGCCTAGCACACTGCTGCCACCGCATGGAAGTAAATTGGTACTGCTCTGCTTATCACTAGGTTTGGATCTCTTCTTGTTTAACTGCATTTTATCAGAACACATCACTTTGACACATCTAGAGGTTTTGATGCTCAAATGGTAGGCTTTCTCTACAACAACC
The DNA here is from genome assembly GCF_000004195.4 of Xenopus tropicalis. Lineage (NCBI taxonomy): Eukaryota > Metazoa > Chordata > Amphibia > Anura > Pipidae > Xenopus > Xenopus tropicalis. The sequence continues at coordinate 76,877,001 of NC_030684.2, forward strand.
CTTTTCTATAGCAAAATTGCTGAGATGGCAATGTCATGATTACCTGAATATCTATGCTGTCTTTTCTGTCCTTTCTATGTTTTTCAGTGTGGTACTGTTCTTCTCCATCACTAGAGGACCCAGCACCCTCATCCTGTAGCTTTAACACTTTACGCTTTCGTTTTTCCACCCGTTCATGCTGTCTTTTGAGCTGGTGTAGCTCTTTGCGCTCCTTATGCTGTCGTTGGCGACTGTTTCGATCTCCTCTTTGAGCTACATTCTCTTCCAGTAGCCCATGGTCCTTCAAAAGTTCCTGAAAATGAATCAGTGGCAGAGGAAGTTTTATTTCTCAGCAAACACTATTTACAGTGGGAATAAAGCAGTAAAACAAAGCAGAGGTTAGAAACATTGCAAGTAACGGTGTTTACCAACCTAACAATAAGAATGCTGATGTACCATAAAGCTGGTTTCCCACTACAGCTTCATCAAACTTGCCTCTGCTTTATAATGTAGTAGAACTGCATTTTTGGTATTATACAGTGAATCCACTTGCACACAACAGGTAAAAAGATATCTGGCCTTTCCATCACTCGGCAACTGCTAAGATCTGGACAACAGACATATTGCCATACTACACAGCAATCCTTACAGCTACAGTCCAGTTCATATTAAAAAGAGGCAAATGACTGTACACACTGTTGTGGCTGCAGGGTCAGAGTTTCCAAGGAAAGGATACCCTGCTGAATCAAGGAATACCTACAGCATTGGACTCAATGGGATTTGATCTGCAGTGCAACCTATCTTGATATAACTCTCTTGGCTTACTGAGAAGAGATGAATCATCCTAAAAACAACTAACACCTACCTGATTGGCTGGGAATGTCCTTTGGGTGTGGTTGTCCTGGGAGAGGTATAGTATGGGTTATGCTTGGTTGAATGATCTTCCTCATGTATATAAATAGCATTTGTAAATATTTTGTTAGTTAGGCACTTTCCTCTCCCTTCCATTGCACCTTTCTTCTCCCTCCCTCCCTCCTCCCACTTTCCTCTCCCTCTCCCTCTCTTCATTTTATTTATTTTCCCTTTTCATTTTCTTTTATTTCTCATGTAAATAAATATATTACTTATTTAATAGATCAGGCGGCCTCAGTTCAATACTTAAATACACCAAAATAGAGCAGATCCAACAGATACCTACCTTGAACTGTCGACGGAGGTTCGCCATTTCATATAACCTTTGTTCTTCTAGCCCCCGGCGTCTACACCACTTCCTTGAGTTACTTCTCTGATTTGCCTTAACCTAAGACACATTCAGACACATTCAAAGGTCTTGTTTACGATGACATTTTTAAGTGCCAGTTTTTCTGCTTTAAATTACATATTCATTTACTGTTTAAATTACATTTTGATACAATTTGATACAATTTGATAATTCTACTAAATGTTGCATTTCATACTACAAATAATATAGTGGATGTGAGTGCCTCTGTAATGGTCCAAATACTTGGTCAGACCCTTCCTTAGCTTAAAACAAGTTTATGAACAAAAATATATTTATGTCTTTATAAATAAGGACTGAAACTTTGGATAAACCAAATAGGATTGTTTTGCCATCAATATGAATGTATGCAGCTTAGTTAGAATGAAGTACAAGCTACTGTTTTATTATTACAGTGAATCATTTTTAAATAACTTAAATAACTTAAAATAAAGGGAACCTGTCACCCTAAGAAATAACTCCAAAATCTTTTCTATTATGTTAGTTGAGCAAAATAAACTTCAGTTACACTATATAGATAAATCTTGCTTCCTTCAGTCTTGGAACTATTCAATTGCTGCAAGCAGGCAGCTGCCATTTTGTGGACACTGTTAGTAAGGCAAGCTTTGCATCACCCCAAAATCTTGTTGGAGGACCAGATGCATATGCCCTGGCTACATAATTAGGTGATGGGGAGGGAGGGGAAAAGTGTTAAGTGAAGCGACATCTAGAAAGTGCTGAATGGAAAGCCAAAGGTATTGTCTGCCCCACCTCTATGCCTAAGGCATAGAGGCGGAGCAGGCAATATATGATTGACAGCTGGGATTTTTAAATGCCTTTACAATGGGTATGGATGTGTTATTAAAAAAAGGCATTTCGGTTTCATGTTTAACTCGAAAAGGACTTTCATTATTCAGCTTTTTATGTCTGGGTGACAGGTCCCCTTTAACATTATATGCTTAAAAAGGAATGGAAGATGGCCTGCCTGTTATTCAGAGCTTTTGAATACTTTAATACAGCATTTATTAACCTAAATTAATTGTGGCTAAACAGCAAGGTATGTACAATAGAAGAAGTAAATCAAGATGTAATTACATTAAAACAACATATAGTAACTCAAATGAGCAACTGCATAAAACACTTCTTCTGTACCTGGACCCACTCGTTAAAAATATTGAGCAGTGTAAAGGGATCCCCATGCTCACTCTCCAGAGGCTTTCTGGCAGTGCCCCACTCTGGGTTGCTTGTTGAGTTTCGCAGGATAGGAGACTGCACGCTTAGAGCAGAAGCAATGGTCAGAACTGGTTCCACTAGGCTGAAAAGTGAGCCTAAGATCAGCATTTTTCCTGCACAAGAGGTGTGAACATAAATGCAAATATTAACTAACAGATCTTAAAACAATTAGAAACAGAAATCTAGTTCTACTTGCCTATAACAACATCAACAGGCAGTTTGGCAAGCAGTTTCCCAATGGGCGTAAGTTCTTCATTTATGTCTAGTGCCCCTTGGTCTCGAAGATAGAAAATAGCTGTCTCAATGCTAGACATGGAGGGCTGCTCGATAAAGGGGAAGTGTCGAGGATTACCCAGCTCCATGCTTTTCATCTGGTAGTATTAGAAATATTCAAAGTTATTTACTGACAAACCACAAATGTTAGCCTGCTATATATATTTTCTAGAAAAGGGGTAACTTTTACTCTCATTTTAGATCTAGTACAATAGGACAACTACCTTATATAAGCTGTAACAGCTGTCTAAGATGGCAAAACCACATACCTAATAGCCTCTCCTTACAGTAGTGAGTAAAGGCATAATTGGTGGCAATTGTTAACACATGGGAAGTGGTAACCACCCTTTAGCGCTATGGCTGGTATAAACTAAAAATACTGCAATACTACAAATGATTTTCTACACCTATTTCTAAAAACCACTATAAGTACATAAGAATTTTTGTCACCTTTTATACCCCCAAACAATTAAAAAAAAAAAAAAAACACAGGTAATAATGCACTAATCATCCATTCATTGAAAGTAAGGCATATGCCCTATATTCAACTTTTACAATAATGAATTTAAAGAAGTTAAAATATGATATATTATAATATTTTTTATTTAAAATAAATGTCATATCATCATGTGATACCTGAAGAACCAAGGAATCCAGTGCCACTCGCTGGATTTCGGGGACAGGGTATGGAGAAAAGGCATCATAATCTGACTCTGCATACAGTCGATAACACACCCCTGGCCCTGTCCTACCCGCGCGGCCTTTCCTTTGCTCTGCACTTGCACGGCTGATCCAGAACTCCTGCAGACGCTGCATCTTAGCTTTCGGGTCAAAACTCATCTCCTTTACTTTACCTAAAATAAAAGAAAACCATTGACTCTCACATAAAAGAACTTAGAAGTTAATTAGTATCAACTATAACAAATGTATTTCCTTTAAATTAGACTTACAATCCTAACTCTATGTAAGCAATATTGTGTGAATATGTGTATGTTACAACAGACTGGGTTATTAACTGTATTAATACGTGTATAATGGTTGCCCACTTGTTAATGTAATTTGAAAAGTCATAGTAAGATCAAACCTTGAGTGAAATCAACTTAGTAATGAAAATATATGCAGCATACTCCTGATAGTGGAGGAGGGTGCTCATTCTATGTACTCAACAGGATGGAATTCTCCAATGACATATTGAAAAATTTGAGAATAGAGTAATGGTAAGAAGTTGCACATTTAGAAGTGGAGTAGGGGGTTGATGTTTTGTACAAATTGGATCTCTATAGTACAATACTTTGAAATTTTACAATTCACAGTGGAGAAATGGTGAAAAACACTCCAAATGCTCACCTGAATCAAGTACAAATCTTACTCCATCGATTGTGACTGATGTCTCAGCAATGTTAGTTGAGATAATACATTTTCTGACACCTACAGGAGCCAAGTCAAAAACCTGGGCATGGGGAAAAGGAGTAATATATAATTCCCCACAGTTTGCCGCTATGATTTAAATGTATTGGGAAACTAGTATTTATAACAGAGAATTGTATTGCCCATACATTATGTTTACAAGAAGCTTTGTTAAAATCACCATAATAAATAAGTGGTAATCCAGATATTGTCTTAAAGAATAAGTAAACCTTTTTTTTTTTCTATTAATAAAATTACTCTAAACAGCTTCCAAGAATTGCCTACCTTTGTCCCTCTGTTCTTTCTGACCTGGTTCCTCAGTTACAAGATGCTCGATTCCTCTCCTTCCTTGTTCAGAGTGAAGCTCCGCCTCCACTTCCTGTTCAGGTCTCTCATCAAGAAAAAAACCCTGCTAATGCACAGACTGGCTCCTGCTGCCTCCAGGCATGCACAGAAGGCTCTCCAATTCTACTACAGGTAGTCGATGTAATGAGAGACCTGAACAGGAAGTGGGGGTGGAGCTTCACTCTAAACAAGGAAGGAGAGGAATCGATCATCTTGTAACTGAGGAACCCGGTCAGAAAGAACAGAGGGACAAAGGTAGGCAATTCTGGGAAGCTGTTTAGAGTTATTTTATTAATAGGAGAAAAAAAAAGGTTTACTTATTCTTTAATGACTAGTCCCAATGACTTGTCTTGAAAAAAGCTGCAACAATTAATCTTCATGTCGTAAATTAAACCTTAAAATGTTGGGGGGTCTGCACATTCAGCTGTGCAAGGCATAATGTTCTTTGGCCAACTCGACTAGAAATTATAAATCTACTAATATCTGCAATATCAACAGCATTCAAATTTGCTAAAAACTTGCCTCTCTATGAAACATAGTTCATCCACCCAACTTTTTAATGTTCAGATTCTGAAAAACTCTTTGAGTTTAAAGGGGACCTGTCACCCTAAGAAATAATTCCATTTTCTTTTCTATTGTGTTTGTTTAGCGAAATTGACTTCACATACACTATATAAATGATATAAATCATGTTTCCTTCAGTCTTGGAAATACACAATAACATCAAACAGGCAGCTGCCATTTTGTGGGCACTGTTATTAAGGCAAGCTTTGTATCACCCCAAAATCTTGTGTATGTGCCAGAATGGGGGACATGATGCCCTTGCCCATGCACTGGCTACACAATTAAATGGTGAGAAGGGAGGGGGAATGTGAGTGCTGAATAGAAAGTTTAAGTAACTGTCTACCCCGCCTCTATGCCTGAGGCATAGAGGCGGGGCAGGCAGTATTTCATTGACAGCAGGGATTTTAAATGCATTTATAATGGGTTTGAATGTGTTACTATAAAAATGAATTTTGGTTTCATGTTTAATTTGAAAAGGACTTTTACTATACAGCTTTTTATGTCTGGGTGACAGGTCCACTTTAATGGTATCTTTCTGATAAACATATTAGTTGCCCCTGCTATTATTATCTATAACTATAGATACAAAAAAGAGTTTGAAACAGAGTGGGAGACCTACCTACCTTGTCTTGATCTGCAATTGATAATGTGCTGTGTAACGGAAGCACAATCCAGCGCTGAGTGTGGGTGGCATACACCTGCACTGCTTCTTGGACACTGCTGATTTCAGTCACTCCACTCAAGAATATTAACAGATCACCACGCTCATCTGGTGGGTATTTGTGATCAATGGCCTGCAGCACATGGAGGTATGGTCGAGGATCCAGTTTCTCTGACTTTGACACTGTTTCCTCCTGAGGAATTGGTTGGTATATTACCTGAGTTTTAAAAAAAAATGTAGTTATTCATGCCCAAGTCAGTAGGATAGTGCATGACTCAAGACCAGACAATTACATGAACCTATTACCTGAATTGGAAAGAGTCTCCCAGGGACCTGAAGTACTGGTGCCTGTTCAAAGTATCCAGAGAATAATTTGATGTTGATGGTGGCAGACATAAGTATGACTTTAAGGTCTGGACGCAAAACAAGAAGCTGGCGTAGCACACCGAGAAGAAAGTCACTATGTAGATGTCTTTCATGAACCTCATCCACAATAATTACTTGATATTGAGGAAGCGTGGAGTCCCTTTGGATTTGACGTAGCAAGAGGCCCTCAGTTATGAACACAATTTTTGTAGCAGGTGATCGGCTGCTCTCAAATCGGATTTGGTACCCAACCTAAACATTAACATGAAGTTAAAAACCACAGAACACAAACACCTGTTATCATGTTGCTTTGCTCATACATATGCAGAACATACATACCCTGTAGGTGTCATATGGTAACTTTGCCTTTAACCATTTTAAATATTTAACTTTCACATAATCTATCTTACAATTAATAGGTCTTGCAGTTTGACAGCTTGCCCAACAAACACTTATTGCCCTCTTACCTTTGAACCATACTGATTGAGGCTCTCAAATCCAACTCGCTTGGCTAATGAAATACAGGCAATTCGGCGTGGCTGAGTGCAAGCAATATGTCCAAACCCTGCTGCCAACATGTACTGTGGTACTTGAGTAGACTTTCCACATCCAGTATCCCCGGCTACCACCACCACCTGATGTTTATGCACCATACTAATTATCTTCTCCTTGTACTGAAATATGGGCAAGCTTGATCTCTCCTTGCGAAGCTTGACAAGTTTTGCAAAGCTTTGTTTCTGGGTGAAGTCCAAATAGTGCAGAACAGACATCTTAAACTCCTCTAACTTCTCCCTTGGTATTGATCTACAGTCTCTAGATCTATATTCTTTTACATGGTTATGTCTAGATTTCTCCACATCCTTACTTTGGATGATGGAAAAGTTAATACGGTACCTGGGGTCATACACTTTAGGCAGGTCCTTTAAACTACCACTATATTTTTCCTTGTCTGTTCTCCCTTTGCATTTATCACCTCTCTTCTGCATCTTCTGGAATCTCTGAAAGCGGTCAAAAAACACCCAAAACTCCTTGCTGTCTTCAGAATTTGCCTTGATGTATCCTTGCTCACTAAAAAACAGTTCCTCCAGCTGTCGCCTAGTATTAGGGCAATCCCAGTTCCAGCGCTGGCTTTCTCTGTCTCCATCCATTTCTGTTCTTTTCAGTTAATAGCATGGATTCCTGGAAGCATTACAATATATTAGTTTATCTGAGACATCTAAGACATGAAGACATCTAGCTTCTTAGATACCATGTTGCTCCAAAGCATTAGGGCCATGTACCTTCCCTTAACCACTAGCAGTATATACTGATATACTCCCATTACATATAATGCTTGCTAAAAGGAATTACCCAGCTATTTCTCCCAAATGTACATACTGGGGTACCCTCCTCACCCTTTTCATCCAAAAGGAGGGATGAGGAACACCCTCCTCTGCTTTGCCATTGAGTCCCTAGGCATGGTGGGCGCATCCCTTTTACAAAGGCCTGGGGAGCCAGTTCTACAATTGAATGTGTCAATTATACCTGAACAGCCAGGCAAGCAGGGTGCCTCCCAGCTTCCACAGTATTCTAGTCTGGCCCAGGGAGAAGAAATGTATGTAACTTCTCTAAAAAGTGTCCCATTAGCTGTTTTATTAATAATAATACAAACATGATTAGCAGAGAGCTGCTCAACATAATGATTTCAAAAAAGTTCTGCAGCAGCAATATGTGCAGGGTTTGTTTCACAACATATCTACTACAACAAATCAGCTGCTGCACAGCCTCTCACTAAGCAATATTAACCCTGCAGCAGCGCTGTCCAACCTTTACATGTAACTACAATGGTCAGACATACATTACACAGCACACTACATATTGTAACTTGGCAAGCTCTTCATTTCGTAATTGGGACGCGAATAGGAAATCAGGAATACCTCAGTGATTGGTACATTTAGAACATCAAGTGTAAACACTAATCCTCACAATGCATTTTCTTCGATCCCTTAGTTTTGTCGCTAAGAGTAACCTAACCCTGTAGAAATTAGAAAACTGCACTGAACGCCCCCGGCTTGTAAGTGGCTCTCTTTCCCAGGGAAAACGGCAAGCTGGCCAAGCAGGATTGGGGAGGAGCAATAAAAATGATAATGATTGGATAAGAGAGAAAAGAGGGCGGCACGGAACGAAGAGTAAAGAATAGGAAGTCACGGAGGGAGTTAAGGCTGTAGGGCTTTAGGTTTGGGTGCAAACCTGCACACCCCTATAGAAGCGATACAATGAACTACTTTCTGGGCAGGCTGTTTCCCTATATATATTATTTGCTCAAGAGCTAACGAAGCCTTCGTTCTGTAAATGTTTGTGAAATTAACCACAATGCCTAATGCTCAAACTTTTAATCCCACCTTTTTGTATATTTAGCCAATCATGCGCCTGTTAATTTTGTGTAGCGCATTTCCCCACCCCTAGCAGCTTGGCCCTTCTCAGTTGGTGGGAGGTACCAGTGAGGCGAGACAGGAGTTTGTGTTTCGGCTAGTGTGCGTATCCATGCTCCCGACTTTCAATCTGCAGGGGAGAAAGGCTTTATCCCAATGCAGGGTCTATTTGGTTTATCCAATGGGCAGCTGTGGGATCAGGGTTTAACAATACGTAAGGGGCAACTGCTGGATTTGAGAATATATATGTAATGTCAATGACCTGAAGTGTCCTGGCAGATTAATAAGAATAACTACTACCGGGACATGAATAGTGTTGCTCATTTGCCTTACATATGGTTGCATAGAAACCACAACTTTCTACCGTAACTGTAGGGCAAATGTCCCACGGGGAAATGTTGTCGCTACATTTTTAAAAAGCGAGTTCCAGCGACAAGTTGCTCCTCTTTTCCTTACAATCGATTACTAGAGATTTCCACAATGGAGCAATTCTATTTCCCACAAATCCAGGTGTTATATTTCCCGGCCACATTTAGAAAATACATTCGATGCAATGGGGAAATCGCATTGACTTCCCAATCGTTGAAAAAAGGGTCTCGTAGCGATTAGGAACGATAAGCAGTTTGAACTAGTATCGACGGTTTAGATACTGGTGATTTATATTTTTCTCTATGTAGAGACAAAACAATCAACTTATAGCTGGAACTCGCTTTTTAAAAATCGCAGCGACCTATCTCTCCGTGGAACATTAACCTAAATCATATAGGATTACATCTTAAAAGGCTGATGTGTTTGATCACCTTATAAATTGCACTGTCAGAGCCTAAGGGGCTGATTTACTAATCCACGAACGGTTCGAAGGTGTCCGAATGCGTTTTTTTCGTAATGATCGGTATTTTGCGATTTTTTTCGTAAATTGTCGCGACTTTTTCGTAGCCATTACGTCTGGTTCGCAAAATGTTGCAACTTTTTCGTAGCGTTACGACTTGCACGAATTGTCGCGACTTTTTCGTAGCCTTCGCGCCGAGTACGAAAGTTTCGGATTCATTCAAGCTTCAGTATCGTGACTTTTCTTGGGCCAGGTTGGAGTGCCATTGAGTCCTATGGGAGGCTTCCAAAATCATGCTAAGTCTGAAAGGTTTGCCCGCAGTTTACGAGCGCTCAATACGAAAAAGTCACTACAAGATACGAGCAAATCGTAACAGCTACGAAAAAGTCACGACAATTCGCGCAAGTCGCAATGGTTACGAAAAAGTCGCGACAATTTACGAAAACTCGTAACGGCGATGAAAAAATTGCAAAAAATATGAAAAAGTCGCAAAATGTTCGTTTTCCAATCAGAATTTTTCCCGTGGGTCAGTAAATCAGCCCCTAAGTCATTGTGCTAAAAGCTGATTGCTTGATTTTAGCACTGTCTCCTAGCCAGAAAGAAGGCATGATGTTGTTGCTAAGGCAGCAGCTAAATGAAACATGGTAGCTGCACTTGTACAGCACAAGTAGGAAATAATTACAGCCATGCAGTGAGACCATTGAAGGTTGCTAAATCTACAACTGCATTATGTGCCATGGAAACAATAGGCAATAACCCACCCATAAGGGTAAAGACACACACAGCTACTTAGTAGCTGCTACTTGTCGCGGCTACTAAATGCCATAAAATACCCTGCCATAGACAATTCTGAGAATTGCCTCTGATAAAACACATGTAGAGACAATTATCAGTAAATGATCAGCATTGTCTATTTCTGTAGCTGTGACAAGTAGCTGCAAGTAGTAGGTCTGTGTGTCTTCGACCTAATTCTACACAAAAGCTAGACAACATATTTTGCACAGTCTTTCTTTGTACTCAGAGGGAGTACATAATTATAATACACCAGTTTGATTGAGGAATTACAAGTACTGTTTATGAAGATATAGTTTACAGGATATTCATGGCTTTTGTGTATTATTAATTGATATACATACAGGGTTATATGGGGTGGGAGTAGAAGATGGTGCTTTGGTTTAAGAAAATACAGTATAACTATAAAATTAGGATAACAAGGCAAAATGTAGGTAGTTCACCTTTGAATTACCTTTTAGCTTGATGTAGGCATTGATATTCTAAGACAATTTGCAATTCCTCTCCATTTTTTATTTTTTTGTGGTTTTTCAGTAATTTAGCTTTTTGTTCAGCAGCTCTGCAGTTTGGTATTTCAAAAGCTATCTAGTTGGTAGAGTCTTCTTATTTACCCTAGCAACCAGGCAGTGGTTTGAATGAGATGCTGAGATAAGAATAGTCAAGGGACTGAATAGAAACATAAGTATAAAAAAATAACAACATTGTATCCCCAGCTGGATAACACAAGCTTTTCATATTTTGGGTGAATTTATGTGTTGCAATCAGCACTGGGAAGTTAAGCATTGCATTTGCATCTGCCAACTGAGGCAAGTTTCTCAACTGGCTTCATGGCAGCAGTATACCTGGTTCTGCTGTACACTGCTGCATTTATAAATAGTGCTATATAAATAAAATATACATGCAAACATCAAAACTATCTTCTGCTTCTAAGACCATCCCATCTGCACACCACAAACTGATTCTGTTTCCTTCATTTATTGAATGTATAGGTGAGCAGATGCAGAGCGAACAGAAACAAGAAGTGGTGAATAATGCTCAAAGTGGTGAAGTTACTCTATAGTAATGTAGGGACCCATAGGGTTAACATGCTCCTATGGCTTTAAACCCTACAATTTCCTATGTTATGTTGTTACTGGGCAAAGACCCATGTATCCAGTTATAGTTTGCATATGTGCCTTATTAGTTTATAGGTTGACTCCACCCTTTGCACTCCAATATAGTCTTTAGCAAAGGGGTGGGTCTTCCTCTTTGGCTGCCTTTGATGTCTCAGGTGGAAGGTCCACTGAGCCTGGAATCAGAATAGGCCCCAGTAAAGCCAAATCCTACCCTAGAGTTACAATCCACTCTGGAGAAGTCAGGGACAGGGACCCCCTGAATGAGGACCAGTTATATAGATATACTCTGTCAAGCACTTTCTAGGAAAGTGAGGAAAGGAAGCAAGAGCAGCTTTTGGCTCCATTCAGGATGTTAGCTGGAAGTAGCCTTACATGCAGGCACTGTTGCCTTAGCATAGGGCCACGGATAAGACACAGGATACAGGCTAGTATTTAACCCTGATCCACCGTCGGTTGTAGGACTCTTTGAAGCTAAAGGTATTCAACCTAAGGACTGAGGTATCTATCCAGACTCCATAGTGGTGGCGAGGTGACCAGGTGCTTTAACCTGCCCAGTCTTCCAAAGAGGTGGGATAAACCGGTGGCATCCTCTCTTGTTGTCCTCAGTGTGTACTACTGCTATAACATCTGCATTTGTGAGTATATGAGCTAACCCTGTGCACTAATTGTCTTTGACAATAAAGCAGTTATCATTTGTTCATCAGCAAAGAAACTTCTGGCGTCCATTATTTGCTATTTTACTCTGCACACAGTACAGTGAGTTGTAGCTGCACTACACCCCAGGATATTTCCACTTTGTGAAAGCCCATCTGAAGGATTGAGTTCTATGTACCCTATGGTCTAAACCTATCCTAACTGGTGCTTGTCAGTTTTACAGCCAAATAGGGGTTACAGTAATTTATGAAAATTAGTGTATACTAGAGGAAAAATACCAACAAAGCACTGTGGGTGCATAATGCCAGAGTCAAAAAGAGAAAGTGCAGATTCTCGAAAAAATAAAAAGGCAAAAAAAAAAATAAAGATTAAGTTAAAAAATTAATTTATTTAGGGCAACAGATAAGCCTAACATTTGGCATAGGCAAAAACAGCCTATGAATAAGCACCCCAACGAAATGTATTTATAAATTATTTTTTTTTGCCATTTTAATTTTTATGGAAAAGCTTTCTATTTTTGTCTTGAGCAGATACAAAGCAATAGGGAAGACAGCTCAGCATACCAAAGAGACCTGTGGCTCACTTCCACAGGTATGTGTTAGAGTAAGGTGAAGGGTATGTTGTACAAAGAACACAAAACTGTAGTTATGTCTCTCCCAGAATGAGACAAATAATCAAGTTAGGAAAGCCAGTGCAGGTGCTGGAATGTATGAATCAAAAAATATGGTGGATAGGTGAGCCTTTTGCCCAGAAAGTAGGTATGTAGAGTTGTTTGTGCAGTTGAGTCCTGAGGAGTGGGAGTCTACTATCTGTATATTGTATGGGGTAAAGTGCCCTTACAGAGGATGAAGTCTTATTGAAGAGCAAGTCCTATATAGCAAGACTGCCCGTGAACCAGACTGTTGTTATTCTTGTGAATAAACTTGTTGTTGAGTTGTTTGTGGCTTACATTATGTACAGTTAAACCATATTTTCTGATTAAAGACGTCCTGGGTGTTGCTTTACCATTGGAAAAGTTATTGCAAAGCCTGCCATATAAGTGAATTCCCACACCATGGGGCTGATTTACTTACCCACGAACGGTCGAAATGAGTCCGATTGCGTTTTTTTCGTAATGATCGGTATTTTGCGATTTTTTCGTATGTTTTGCGATTTTTTCGGATTCTTTACGAATTTTTCGTTACCAATACGATTTTTGCGTAAAAACGCGAGTTTTTCGTATCCATTACGAAAGGTGCGTAAAAAGTTGCGCATTTTTCGTAGCGTTAAAACTTACGCGAAAAGTTGCGCATTTTTCGTAGCGTTAAAACTTACACGAAAAGTTGCGCATTTTAAGTTTTAACGCTACGAAAAATGCGCAACTTTTCGCGTAAGTTTTAACGCTACGAAAAATGCGCAACTTTTTACGCAACTTTCGTAATGGATACGAAAAACTCGCGTTTTTACGCAAAAATCGTATTGGTAAAGAAAAATTCGTAAACAATCCGAAAAAATCTCAAAACATACGAAAAAGTCGCAAAATGTTCGTTTTCAAGTCGGAACTTTTCCAATTCGGGTCGGATTCGTGGGTTAGTAAATCAGCCCCCATGTATTAGCCATTTTCAAAATTGCATTTTTAAAAAAACATGTTTGTGGAAAAAACTAAGGTCAGACAATTTTTTTTCTTATCCTTAATGTAGTTAACAAAAAATCAAATGGGATAATTGTGATCATGTTAAATCACGGACAAGTTTTTCATTCAAAAAACTCAGACTTGGGTACACTGGAGATAGAGCTTTTTGGTTTGTTTTTGTCAAATCAAGAAATGCACAGTTTTTATAATTGACTACAAAAAAACAAAAAGCAATTGATAGAAGAAGAGTGAGATTAAGATCTGTATGTTTTTTTTCTTTAATCAGTATTCCCACAGCTGACTTATGACTAATAATAAATCAGTGAATAATAATTCAGAGGATCTGAATACTTCATTACATAATAAACCTTTGAGGAAAGGGTTTGTAAAGGACTTAAAGGAGAAGGAAAGTCATTTTGGCATTTTACTACCAATAGATTTGCCACATTAGTGCCACCTAGAACAATATATTTATTCTGCAGAAACCATTACCATACCTGAGTAAACAGCTTTAGAAGCTTTCTGCTTTTGCTTAAGATAGCAGCTGCCATATTAGGAAGCTTCCTTCCTGCAGTCTCTAGCTGTTATACCTGAGATCACACATTCCTAAAGAAGGGGGGGAGCAGGAGAGGGGAGGCAAGAGAGGAGAGAACTGTGCAGGCTCTGGCCCCGGGAATTAAGGCTGTTTCTGAGAGAGGAAGTCAGACACTGGAACATCATGTTTGCAAAAAAGAGACAAGAAATACTGTTTCTTTTGATAGAGGACTCAGTGCAGCATTACTGTGCTTATGGCTGTATTTACATAGACCTTTCTGATAAAGCTTACTTAGTTCTTACCTTTCCTTCTCCTTTAAGGAACAATTTATCAAAATTCAAATTTGCTGGGTTTTTTTCGAGAAAAACTGCAGCGAAAAATGCAAACAAGAATATGCTCAAGCATATTCTTAAGAACCACAAATAGTCTGTATTTTGTTCCTTTGATATTTTGTAAATTGGAATGTAAATACATCTGTTTGGTAAGTGGTTTTAGTGGGGAGGTAATACAATATTGTAGTTAGAAGGCAATGTAAGATCTCATTTTATTTTGCATAAAATCCATTTAAGCATTTAGTTAATTACACAGAAATGAAATTATCCCACCCCATACATTCATTAAATTGCATTACTATGGAATTAGCTGATTCATGATGGAGAACCATTGACCAGTTAGTCAGTGCCATAAGGACAATGTCTCGCAGACCTGATGCCAGTGAGCTGCTTCCCAATGGCAAGTGCTGCTGGTAACTTTGGGCCCAGAATCAAACTGCATCCCTGCATTTCCACAGCTTTCCACAGACTTCATGGCAAAATCTGAATAAATTACATGATTTTGTCATCCCATTATATTTTATATTTAGTTGTAAAGTATCCAAACACACAAGAGTTAAAATAAGTCACACAAATACTATTAGATATTTACCTTTTTTACATATATATATTATATATATATATATATATATAAAATGACTAAATTTACTTTTATATACAACTTGTCTCCAGAAACTTAGTGGGAAGCTCATTTAGGATATGATGTGGGGTGAATACATATTATGCTATTGCAGATATTGTTAGTATGGCCTATGTAGGGCCCAGGCCAATTTTGAACCTCAAGCTGAAAAAGTTTGCAATTCACTGACGTAAAGGATCTGAACCGTGTTCACTGTCTGATATTTATTGTTGTCCAGAACATTATGTAAAGTACAATACAGGGCCTGCCCACCCGAGCATCTCCAAAAGCAGAACAATATAAAATCAGTTCTCTCCCTTACAGTGTACAATATTGCAGATTTATTATGACACTGGAGAAGCTTTTCACTTTTGCTTTGGATTGTTTTAAAATTTAGGGCAAGTATGCAGCATCAGACCTGGCTGGGGAGTCACCAGGAGGACTGGGGTGGAGGTATAAATAATTTGCATCAGGTGCGGTGGGAGGGCCTGCGTCAAGTACAGGAGGGGTCCATGACAGCAGTAAGGGGGCCGCAAGGCTCTGGTGGTGGGGCCCTGAGATTGTACCAACCAGTGGGCCCAGGAAATCACAGTCCAACACTGCACATTTGACCCCCTTTCTCTTTTAATAGGAATCAACAGGCAATATACAGCAGGGTTCATTTCTAAGGGATCCAAACTTAAGCAGATTTTTTTTGTTGTATTTTTGCATGTTCAATACAGGACCTAACCTGTTTATGTTATACTTGAGTGACCCCAACAATAAAGGAAATATCTTTCCCACAGACAGAGAATAATCCACCACAGACACTAATCTGATTTCCTCCACACATCTCAAAAAGGATCTGATTTCAAGGTTTGGTTAATGTACTTGATTCTTTACACTACACACATGTATCAGTGTTTTTTGTCTCAGAACTTGATTTTGTCTTCTTGGAATCAAATGACTGACTTTCTTCTTCTGCCAGTACGTTCTTCACTACTGATCTAATGGATTTCCTAAATTTGGATTTCAGGTCTTGCCCTGCTAAAACATAAATTATAGGATTGATGCAACTGTTAATAATTGCAAAGCTAACCAAAATGGGGTCTATTTTCAATGTGTTCTGGTAAAGGTCTGAATTGGATGAATGAGTAGCTATTATAAGACCAGCTATATGGTAAGGGAACCAACAGACAAAGAAGCCAATTATCACTACAGTTACTACTTTCATTGTCTTACCAGATTTGTTATAGCGCTCACTGACTTTCCTAACTAAAACACCATAGCATACAGTGATAACTACAAAGGGAATAATGAAGCCTATTAAAAATCGGAAAATAGCAATAAATTGCTTGACCTTTTCTATATGATCTTTAGAAATATTGTAATGCATTACACAAACATGTTTTTCTACAATGTTTACAACTATTTGCCTAAAGACAAAAGATGGGCTGGTCAAAATAAGAGCCAACAGCCACACTATGGCACATGCCAAATATGCCTTTATCACAGTCCTTTTGTTCTGACACCAAACTGGTTTTGCAACCAGTAACCATCGGTCTATACTTATCACAGTCAGTAAAAGGACACTGGCATACATATTAATCAATAGTAGAGTAGGTATCAGTTTGCAGGTAGCGAGTCCCAATGGCCACTGACCCATGACAATCTCCATTATTGTAAAGGGTACAGAGAGGCAGCACAGTAGATCAGCAATGGCCAGATTCAGAAACCATACTGTGTTGACGGACCTTTTCATGTCACAGGTTGTTATCCACACCACCAAGGCATTGCCTGGCACGCCAAGGACCAACACTACGCTTAGGATAAACAATGCCGTGGTTTGAAATGAAGACAAAGAAGTTGGTTTTCCTTTGTTCAAAAAATCATCAAAATCAGAGTCCTCTGAGTCATACAGGGAGTTATTTGAAGAAGGTGTAGTTTCGAAATTCATTATTAATTTTGTTGTGGCGTCTTCTGACCCTAAAATGCATGAGATTATGTTTTGTATCAGAGTCTAAAAATGATTAAATTGCATTGCTATACCACTTAGCAACTAACATATAATCATCACAATACATGGCAAATTATACATAAATCAGGATGTATGGGTACAGTATGGATCTGCATATTATCCATGAGGCAGAATTGTATGTGTCCTGTTTTAAAAGAGATAACTATAACTTCCAGTGGTTTTCTTAATTTATACTGTCACTGCTATTGTCAGGGTAGCACTGACCCATAATGATGTCACTGCCTTTAGTACACTTATCTATCCATGAACAATAACACAGGTGGCACATCCAATTCTTGGTAAGGTACTACTACTGTTTTGTAACAGCCCTTCAATTTGGAAACATGCTTGAGGTTTTAATAATTATACATTCATAAAATTTGAGCATATTAAGAATATTAAAGGAGAACTAAAACCTAAGAATGAATATGGGTAGAAATACCACATGTTATATACTGAACCTATTGCACCACCCATAAGGAACCCATAAACAAGACTATTGGCCATGCATTAGAACCAATTTTAAACAGCACTTACCAAACACTCCAAAAACACTCTATTCTTCCTGTAGCACTGTGGCAGGTGCACATTTTCCCAAGATGTGACATTCACCCACTGAGTGCTTCCGGAGCAAGACCATATCACATACGTGCATCATGTGCCTGAAAACCTGCGCATGCGCACAAAACATACATCCTTAATCTACTGCTCTCTTTCCTTTAAGTTTAATAATGTCTATTAATTAATGATTCAGGCCTTCAGACTTGTCCACAGGGGGTCACCATCTTGGGTTTTGTTAGATGTGTTAATGATACTGCAAAAGCTCAGTTGAGAAGCTGAGCTTAGGGTTTGTAGGAGACTATCAAGCAGAAAAATATGCCTGTCATAAAAGCTGATGCTATAGGGCTGATTATTAAATGCCTATGCTAATTGCACAGGTTTCAGATCTGTCATGTAATGCGGGCCTTAATTAGTAATCAGCCTATATTGAGACATTTATATTCTATAAATACTTTGAATGTTGGCACCTGAGCTCAGTAACTGAGGGTTTATTTCAGGGCACAGATTTTCCCTGCTAAATGGCTGAGGTTGCCTTGGGCTGGTACAGAAGCCCAAAACATAATGTACAACATGTCTAGCCTACTTCTTTAGTTAAGCTTTAGTTCTCCCTTAAAGGAACAGTAACACCAAAAAATTAAAGTGTTTTAAAGTAATTGAAATATAATGTACTGTGGCCCTGCACTGGTAAAATTGGGGTGTTTGCTTCAGGAACACTACTATAGTTTATATCAGTGGTCCCCAACCAGTGGCTCGTGAGCAACATGTTGCTCCCCAACCCCTTGGATGTTGCTCCCAATGGCCTCAAAGTAGGTGCTTATTTTTTCATTCTTGACATGTAGGCACGTTTTGGTTGCATAAAAAGCAGATGTACTGCCAAACATAATATCCTGTAGGCTTCCAGATACCAGGGGCTACCAAATAGCCAATAACAGTCCTTATTTGTCACCCCCAGGAACATGTTTTATACTTGTGTTGCTCCCCAAGTCTTTTTACATTTGAATGTGGCTCACAGGTAAAAAAGGTTGGGGATCCCTGGTTTATATAAATGAGCTGCTGTGTAGCCATGGGAGCAGCCATTCAAGCTGGAAAAAAGGAGAAAAGGCACAGGTTACATAGCAGATAACAGATAAGACACCATTGTATTCTACAGGGTTTATCTGTTAGCTGCTATATAAGCTGTGCCTTTTCTTCTTTTGAATAGCTGCCCCCATGGCTACACACCAGGGTTTATATAAACTCTAGTAATGTTTCTGAAAAAAAAACACAAAACTTTTACCAGTGCAGGGCAGCAGTACATTATAGTTTAATTTCTTTGAAATATATACATTTTTTGGTGTTACTGTTCCTTTAAGTCTAGATTCATCCTGAATAGAATTGTTATTTCTATCCTACAAGGTACTGGGTTTCACCAGCTGCACTGCAATGTCTTCACCATGATTGCAGTTAAACACATGGAATACTAACAGCCTGCAGAAACAGCATAGTGTGAATTAAAAGGTACTTTTTACACACCAGACTGCGCCAGGCATAATGTTTCAGTTATGGTAAGTAGCTGCCCAAAGAGATTCAAATATGGATAAATTACATTGTAGAATAAACAAAGAGTAATACCTTTTCTGCATTTATGAAAGCCCAGGTATCTGTTTTGCCTTTAGACATAGGCAGCTCAATAAAAACATATTTATAATATGAAGAATGTGATACTTTACTGTAACCCTCAAAGCATATTTATAAAAATTGATATTGAAATTGCTGCCCCCCCCCCCCCCGTGCTAATTTTCAGATTCCATACCAGTAACCAGGTAAATTTAATTTCACAAAATCCTTTAAGTTTTTTTGCTTTTTTAGGAGTCCTCAGAATCTGTAAAGCTTTATAAAGAAAAACAATACTGTTATAAAGCTAATTACTAAAAATACACTAGGTTACAGGAGTGAACATGTTTAACTTACTTATAGTGCTGGTGCTTGTCTGAAAGTGCTGGTTGCACTGTCCAGGAACACATAGTCAATAGAACTATGCAATAAAGGAAGTGAAGTACTTCTGCTTATTCTGCAATCTGTTCCTTTACATTATCCAACAAAACCTTGCATAATTTCAACACACTATCTTCCAAATAAAATAGTTCTTATTTTTTTGTGAAAACAATTTGTGATGTTGAATAAAGTGGTACTGAGGTAAAGAAGAAACAGTAATACTAGTAAATTATAGGCATCTTTCTGGTAATAGGGAATAGATCCAGGCACTCCTGTGTCTAAATACATATTACTTCTGTCAGGAAAACAGCAGTCATCCTGTTCTTTATGACTGAAAAAGGAGTTGCACAAAAGAGTTGTTTAGATTGTTATCTAAACAAACCCACACATTCTGGATGGAACAGCTCCCTACCATGGAGAAGGGTCCTGTTTAAAGGGACAGTAACACAAAAAAATGAAAGTGTATAAAAGTAATTACTATATAATGTAATGCTGCCCTGTACTGGTACAACTGGTGTGTTTTCCTTAAAAAGACTACTATAGTTTATATAAATAAAGCTTCTGTGTAGCCACGGGGGCAGCCATTTACAGGAGAAAAGGCACAGGTTACTTAGCAGATAACAGTTAAAACCCCATTATATTCTACAAAGTTTATCTGTTATCTGCTATGTGCCTGTGCCTTTTCTCCTTTTTCCCAGCTTCAATAGCTGCCCCCGTGTTGACATAGCAGCTCATTTATATACTATAGTAGCATTTCTGTTGAAAACTTACCAGTTTTACCAGCGCAGGGCAACTGTACATTATATTTTAATTGCTTTAAAACACTTTCATTTTTTGGTGTTACTGTTCCTTTAAGAATATATATACAGGAATAGTAGTTAGGCAGGCAAAAGGTTGAGGCAAGTGGCATAACAGCATCATCATATTCCAGGCAGAGGTCGAGAAAAGCAGAACACCTTCAAATTTGAATCAATAGTGAGAAATTGGTACTCAAGGTTAACAGCAAGGTTCTAAAACGCTAACGAATCTAAAACAGAACCTAGTTTGGACAAATAACTAAAGCAGAATCAGTGTTTCAATAGTGAGACTGGAGCCAAAATGACAACATCGGCACTTTTTCAGCAACGTGGCCAAGCTGACAAAGAACTAAAGCAAAATATGGATTTAGCCAAAATACCAGTAGCATCACTTCCTGAGCATAAGGACACAAGACTGCATGTGCTGGTGCCAGTGTATGTTGACTTATCAAACTCCTTATAGCTACACACAATGTCACACAACATTTGCAGTCCACATATGACAAATTTTATGCATCCCCTTATCAATGTAGAAAAATGTTTGTTTTAGCTTTAGTGGCTCTTTACAAGAGCAAGAGTTGCAAAAAAGATTTTCTTTATTCTCTGTGTTGCTTGCCAACAAAATGTAAAAAGATTTAATTAAAACAATACAACCATTTAAAGAAATTACTAGCAGTATGAGGCCCATAAAAATTACCTGTAAGGTTATATACTGTCCACAGTCATCCAGTTGAAACATCTTATATTAAAATTGTGTGGATTAACTGTACAAAAATGTATATGGATCAAACTGCACCAGTGATCCCCTCTCCATCCCCTATGGTACCTATCTCACACCCTAAATACTGGAATAAGGTTAACTTAGAGTATAATATAACATGTTAAAAGGTCTGTAGGAGAAAGGGAATGTTTTACATATAAGGTTGCCACAGATGCCCCATATCTTAATTTCTGCCCCACAGGGCAAAGGCAGCACTGCTTTGACCACCCAACACTAACTGAAGGTAACAGCTCTGTGACAAATGATATAAACTAAGTCTGGCAATAGGCATGAATATTACTTGCCTTGAAGTGTCCATACACCTTAAGATCTGCTCGCTTGGCAATGTCGCCAAGTGAGCAGATCTTCTCCCGATATCCCCCACCTACGGGTGGGCGATATTGGGAGAATCCAGGCTTATTCAATCGTTTGGACCTGGGGCCAAACGATCGAATTATTACGGCGTGCATAGGCAAAGTTGGTCTGGGGACCACATCAACAAGCTGATGCGGTCCCCGATCCGACTAGATTTCAGGCCAGATATCGGTCGAGCAGGCCCGTCTGTAGTGCCCATACATGGGCCGATTAGCTGCCGAATCGGTCTAAGGGACTGATATCGGCAGCTAGAATTGGCCCGTGTATGGGGACCTTTACAGGCTGACTTAAGAACCTCACCCTGCTGTGTGTGGTATCCTATTGTTTTACTTACCATAGCAGTTTTTCAGTATAGCAACTCAGTGCTGCTTCCCTTTTTCGATCTAATTGCACAGCAAAGCAAAAATATTGTCCTGGTTACAAAAACAAAAAAATCTTATTTCATATAAAACACTGTTTATGCATAGAAACTGGCAATACACTGACAAGCTCCAACAAAAAAGAAAAAAGGGTTTTGCTGATATCTGACCCTGCCTTAAAAAAACCCTAGTGTTAGAACATCAGCTTATAATTCTATGTCTTGTTGGTAGTTTTATCTACCAGAACCTTACCTTATATAACAAGACTCAGAGGTAAATGTGGCTTTGCAAGATTAGATAACATTTGCAAGTGGCATGAGATGTTCCGTGTGGACAGCATTTATGTTATAGAATGCTAACTGTTAAACTGCAGGGTGGAGATATTTTTACACAGAATAGTTGATGTTACAGTTCTATATTCTTTTATATATACCTATTCTATACCTGTGAATTAAAAATCCCAGAATCTCACCTACCTTGGGTTGCCTCTCAGGAGACACCTATGGGAGTCTTAGGCCGGTCCAAACTAACAATCTGTGGATGGGCTGCAGTAAGATGCCATAGACAGTCACTATTTAATGGACTGGTGTAGACCATTTGGGAAGCTGTATATTTGTAATACCAAGGCCTATTTTGAATCCTAGTCTAGACCTGGACTTAGGTGTTGTAACAGTGCCTGGTGGTCTAGCGGGGCAGCGGGGACGCCCGCCGCTCTCTAGGTGGGGACACCCGCCTCTTCATGCGAGCCAATGCACACGTCCTATTCTGGCGCACGGAAGTGCGTGTGCATCCTTTTAAACTGGCGCGACGCATGACGTCATTGCGCAGGCGCGAAATTCAAATATTTAAAGACGCCTGAGCATATTTTCATCGCCCAACTTCGGTTTAGCTTCCTGGTTCCTGATATTGTCTACTTTGATTGCCTTTTCGTGTTTTGACCCTTGCCTGACCTTGACTTCGCTGTTTGCTGCCAGTACTGACCATTCGCCTGTTTACTGATTACGCCTTTTGGATCTCAACTCTGTACCTTGTTGCCCGCACAGATTTGACCTCCATATTCGTCTCCTCTCCCTAACTTTGCGTTAACACTGGGTTCCCTCGCCTGCCCAGAACATTTGCCCTGGTTCTCTCACAATAAGTCCTGGCGGCACCCGAGTAGCGGACGGCTCCTCCCAAAGTGAAAGGTGGCTGTTATAGGCAGATGAGTGAGCTCTGACTGGGATCTTGGCTTTTGTTCTGGGTTTGGGATACCGTGAGTAATAGGCAGTCGGGCGATAAAAATATGATTAGGCACCTTTAAATATTTGAATTTCGCACCTGCGCGATGATGTCATGTATCGTGCCGGTTTAAAAGGATGCGTGCGCTTTTCCGTGCCCCAGAACAGGACGTGCGATCGCATCACAGCATGGACCTACAAGGAGCAGACCCGATCGCATTGCGTCTGCTGCTTGTCCTGTGTCTTCCCTGCTCCTTGCCCCCCCCCAGCGCCACCCATGCACTTCCTGTGCTGGAAGGACAACAGAGAGGACCCCTGCCTGCGATCCCTGAGACCTTCTAATGGTAAGTGCTCTTTATTTTCCTAATACATACATTTACACACAGTTTTTTTTTTTACACACAGTTTTTTTATTTTGCACACTCTAGCACTCTTTAGCACATTTTAGCATAATTATATACACACTTACACACTGTCACACAAATTTTAGATATGTACACACATGTATACACAATTTTTTTTTACGTATTTTTTTTACCCCTTTGTCTTTAGTTTTTTTCCCTAAAAAATGTATTTTGGCAGCGTGACTATCGGATAGCTATTCTAACCACTAATTACACTGTTGTGTGACTTCTTTTGTTGTTTCACAAATTTGCACAATTTTTGTGGTTTTATTGCATTTTTATCCCTGTATTAGTATTCCTAATCTGTTTTTTAGCATAGCTTTGCCATGTGGTACTTTGGTGTAGAAAAATAACTTAACTTATTTTGAATTTATCAGAATGTGTACTTTCCAAAAATATATGGTTTTCTGGGGCTCTCTGTAAAGTTTGGGGGTGTTACGGCACATAATACACTGACAGGGGGCTTTCTTTCCAGATTGGTACTTTGGTGTAGAAAGTCTTCTTTACCCATGTTGGATTTGTCAGAATGTGTACTTTCCAAAAATATATGGTTTTTAGGGGTCACCCTACATTTCTGCAGCTTCTACCCCTCATAAAACTGCCATGTGTTTATGAATTAGGTAAAGGTAAGCCATGAAATTAGTGTGCACAAGGTATATTTGGGGTCTCTAAGTGCCATGTGCTTTGATAAACCTATGTACAGTGGGCATCTGGTGTGTAGCCAAGGGGGCAGCCATTCAAGCTGGAAAAAAAGGAGAAAAGGCACAGGATACATAGATGATAATAGATAAACTCTGTAGAATATAATGGGGGTTTATCTGTTATCTGCTATGTAACCTGTGCATTTTCTCCTTTAAATGGCTGTCCCATGGCTACACAGCAGCTTATTTATATATACTATAGAAGTCTTTCTGGGGAAAACATACCAGTTGTACCAGTGCAGGGCAACAGTACATTATATTGTAATAAATAAGGCCTGCTACAAAGTTAATAAATTGTTTGGTTAGATCTTTTGTTCATGACAAAAGTTTGTACACAATATTGCACAATAAGTCAGCACTTGGTGTTGGGGGTTTTGCTAACATCTCTGGTATAAAAGGGAGCCACCACCATGTGTCAGTAGCTTCGCCTAGGACTCCTGAACGAGTGCTGGGACATTTGGATCATCACTTGGTTATCAGGAACCTGAAGGTCTTGTACCAAAGCCTGTGGGGCTCCCTGATTGTGCTGAATTGATGCAGAACTGGCTACGCTTGTAACTATAATCATACAAAGATATGGAAATCTATTTGATTCTATTATTACGTGTGTGTAAGTTATTGCTCACTAACAGAAGGTTTAATCAACCCCAGACACAGAGTCAAATCAACAGGATTAATGGTCATGCCATCTGCAGTCATAGTAAAAGAAGGAGACGGACCAGTTTGGATGGAAAGACCATGAGCTCTGTTTTAGCTAGTTTCAGCTGGAGGTAGTGCTGACACATCTAGTGGGAAATACCTTGAGGTAGACATGTATTTGTATTGAACAGTAGTTCCATGGAATACTGTAACTCAAAACCTGTGATTAAATACTGTGGTAGAAATACTGTTAGTATCAGGCATGGTTATTGGAGAGATTTCAAATACTCCGGGTAAATGATAAGTCACTAGTCATTAGTTTTCTATGTACAGTGGAACCCACCTGTAACTCTCCCACTGCACATTAATGGATGATATAAAGGTTTGTTTACACTGATATCAGCAGCCAAGAAACATTATTGTATATGCAGTTAATTTAGCATTCCCTTACAAATCTTAGTATAATCTACTCTATATTCTCCTTAAAATACTCCTTGAATTGATTAAAATTTATCAGCATTATATTTTTGAGAAGCTTCATTTTTCTGACATAGGTGAAAGCAAGCATTTTCCATGTCACACATGACTATGATTAATAACATCTATGATTAATGAGATCCTTTTCTATCTTTTTTAAAGGCAAACAGAGGAGCTTGAGTCAGATGATTCCTGGTACACAATTTGCAGTAATAACTAGAATATACCCTGTTCACTGCTAAACTACTAGTCCTAGTTCAGAGCATCATTTATTATTATGATGAGCATAGTACATACAATGATCTTCATCTTCAACGATGTTTATGTGTAATAGGGCTTATTTAATAATACAAGGTGCATGTGCCATAATGGTTGCTAACCTGCACCTGGCATTTGCATTTAGTGCCGGTGTAGAGCAGCTAAACTCTTATGCCTATGATGGTGCATTTGACATAAAGAGGCAATTGCTGCCCAAGGGTGGCCTGTACCTAACACCTCCCCCAAACAGGCATTTATACAGGGCTCTGGAGCACCGCTACACAGACAGACACAATTATTTTCCATTTTCAAAAAAATGGCAGTTTTTTGCACTTTGCACACTACCTTTCTTTGTTGCTGTATTGCCACAATCCATTGCACTGCATTGCAGCTACTCCCTTAAATAGAGCACTGCTTGCATTTGATAGCACTTTGTTCAAGAGTTGCAGTCACATAGAGGCGCATAGGTTTACCTTCTCCAACCACCTTACTTTTAGAGAGAAGTAGAGGATACAGACCACAACAGAGTCCCTTCATTAGAGCCCTATCTGTACAGGTACCTGATGCTGTGCGCCTTACGCTAGATTTTATATTCTGAGCAAGATGCAAATTGCAGATATTTCCTCGGACAGAAATGCTGCCTGATTGAGCACTAATAGACACACTCTTGCTTCCCTTTAGTGATCCTGCATTTATGCCCAGATAATTGGCTAATGTTTTGTGAACTGCCCCTTTAATTTCCTTCAGTAAATTTAGGACTGAATTTAGTGCTGGACACAGAAGAGCAGTGTGGGCCAAAGCAAAGTTTGTCGGGGTCCCCTTTTGTAATGGTTGTGAAATTTTTTTTTCCTGTCTGCAGAACAATAATTGGGGGCCTCTAGGACAGGGCAATTAGACTACTCCTATTTCTGTTAATTGCCCCACCACATGAGGGTCCCTAAAACTCAGCTCCAAAATATGGTTTACTTGATAGGGCATAGTATTAAAAACAAAGCTAATATTCCACCTTTAGTAATACATTCTAGTCCCAAGTACTGTTTTTTTGAGAAAAGAGGAAACATGGAGAACTCCTCCAGTGGCTATAGGACAGGTACTTTAAGTGATGCAGACACCTTTGGATTACAATTGGATTTCTTTTGAGCATGAAACATTACCCAATACCCTTTCCTACACTCATCAGTGCTCGTTGGCATAGAATTAACATTGGACATTTGAGACCATTTTTACCTAAACCAAAGGCACTGATGGGGATATGGCTTTTCTTTGTTCTTCTCCTATCTGTGCTACTCTAATAAACTCTATCTAAATTAATTTTTAAGAAAGTAAGAGAATAAGTGAAAAGGGATCTTATGCTACTACCAGGAGCATCTTCTTACTGAACAACGCAAAATAATTATCATTATTAATGAGCAAGATTTAATCTAATTTGAAAATGTGCCTGGCAAATATTTTCATGCCAGAAATGTGCTCAGTGTACTATGGAAATCACATATAGAATAAATGTACACCTCCAAACATGAATAAATACTTCCTTTACATGTAAATGTACTTGTCTCAGAGAGAACAGTTCTGATTAATGAAATATCTAACCTTATAGATCTTATGCTCATGGCTTAGATGTTGATGGTTTGGACAGAGAATACAGCTCTCTAAATGTTGACTATGAAGCACAACTGTTTGTCTTTCCATTACTCCAGAGAAGAGCAACATCACATTGTGATGCACATTAGAGGGGTCCTCCACTCAAAGTCTGTTTGCATAATAAAGGAATATTTAAATGTCCCCATACACGGGCCGATCCGCTCGCTTGGTGATGTCGCCAGTTATAACGACGGGTATAGGAGAAGTCGGTTGATGCGGTCGCCGATTCGACTAGATTTAATAACCTGCCCGATCGAGATCTGCCCGATTTCAAGCCCGTTATCGGTCGGGCAGGTACGTCGGTAGTGCCCATACACCGGCCAATTAGCTGCCGATTCGGTCTAAGGGACCAATATCGGCAGCCAGAATCGGCCCGTGTTTGGGGACCTTAATTTTAAGAAACTTTCCAACATATGTTCATTTTAAAAATGCAATCATTTGAAAGTCATTTTTAAACGTAATAGCAACTGAACAGAAGTATTTATTTATACTTTTGTAATCTCTTCACTCGTCCCTGCTTCTGACACTTGAAATATAGCAGAAGTCAGTTATATTTCAGGTCTATTAATGAGCAGGATTCTGCTACATTGTTTTAGGAATCAGGATAAGATATATATATATATATATATATATATATATATATTCAAAGTGAAGAAAGAGGACCGGCACTCCATATTCCATGAACAGTGAAAAGATAATCAAAAATATTATTATTATTTTCTTTCATTATTACATAAAAAAGTTTTGGCTGGTAAGTATCTATTTATCTATCCACTGATTTGCTAATTTATGTACTTTTTGTTCCGTTTAACTTGCGTTACAAAACCACATCCTTCTTAATAACTTGTGTAAATTCTGAGGCAATCTTTCTCTTGCTTCACTTTAACAGTATGATATTATAGCACATAGAATTGTTATTAAAGTCACATTTCAGGTTTGCTCTGCAAACATACAAGTTTTAAACTTTAAATGCCGGCTTGAAACAGAAGCAGACCAATAGGGGCATATGGTGCTCCCCTACAAAACATCTGCAATCCGCAGGGCATGTTTTAGCCTAAAGGTCTACGCAAGGGTAATAATAGCAGCCCACAACAAACCACAAATTAAAAGCCATTTCTGTTTTTAAGGTCTGTGGCTTACAAGAGGTTTTGACAGATAAAGGGCTCTTGGGGCAAACTTTTCAGTTTATCAAATTTATGAAAGGTAGTCTGCCAATGAGAAGGGAGTGAAGGCAGATAATGCCTACGTTTCCATGAGGCAAATGATTATTGATGCAAATCCAAGGGGTTATTTAAATCAATAGTTCTATATTAAGTCTGGCAACAACATTTTAATACCAAAAAAAACTTTTCTATCTGAGTAAGTGTGTTAGTCCCCATTATAACATACTAATGGTTAAATTAAAGGTAAACTGCTACTACATTTAAGAGCAAAAAAGATCTGTTTGGCCAGGTTGCCAAACAAAGCAAATCTTTGCCTTAGGAAAAGACTACATGGAAGGCCTCTTAAATCCATGAAACCATGCAAACTGAATTTGTCACTGTGCTGCCACTGTTATATAAGAGAACTCTAATGAGGTATTGTTATCTAGGAAAGCCTAATGAGATATTGGTCAGGGAGGGAGAGACTGCTGACGTGGCCAAGGGTGCTATCCACAGACACAGCACTCAGGCAGGGACTGATGTAAATGATGAAAAATTTCTGTAAGGGCTCTGGCACATGGGGAGATTAGTTGCCTGCGACAAAACTCCCCGGATTGCCATCCCACCGGCGAAAAAGTAAATCGCCGGTGGGATGGCACACGCGGCGGCGCGATTTCAGTGAAATCGCGCAAGTTGCCTTGAGAGATTCAGTGAAATCGCGCCGCCGCGTATGCCATCCCACCGCCGATTTACATTTTTGCCGGTGGGATGGCATTTGGGGGAGATTAGTCGCCCGAGACACAGGAGATTTGTCGTGGGCGACTAATCTCCCCGTGTGCCAGAGCCCTTAGGCTGGGTTTATTTATTAATTTATGGGGTTCCTTTATAAATATTGTAGATTTTCAAATGTACATTAGCAAATGTTTGCTTCTTCATTGTTCTACTTTCAGATGATTGGTTGCTATATGTTACTGTCCAGGTCCAGGTTGCTATATGTTACTGTCCAGGTCCACTACTACTGCGGTTTCCCGTCTTAAACCTTTCTGCCTGGCTGCCCCCTACATTTGGAATGCCCTCCCTGATTTCCTCTGGAGAGAATCCTCCCCCAGTCTTTTTAAAACTAAACTAAAGACTACCTTTTGGAGCACTCGCCCAGCACCTGATCTGGGAACTGGCACTTATATTGTAGTGTCACCCACTGTGACCTACAGCACTTATATTTGCCTACTTGTGTCTGTAAGTTACCCTCCCATATAGATTGTAAGCTCTACGGGGCAGGGACCTCCTTCCTCTTGTGTCCTCGACTCTTAACTTATTGCTGCTGTATTTATCTGTATTTATTATTATACTTTGTATTTATCTATTATCTTAACACCCTGTTTGTATTAATGTATTCTACTGTACAGCGCTGCGTACATAAGTAGCGCTTTATAAATAAAGATATACATACATACATACATACAAAACAAATGTAAAAAAAAAATGTTATCCAATTAATTAAGTAATCACTTATGACCTGTCAATCATTTGTATTGACCTGGATATAATGCTAATCCTCTCCTGACCTGGTTTTGCATCACTGACCGAGGTAGGTCAGTAGGGAAGGATTAGAGCTCTTGTTGGATAGATGAGCATTAGCAGATTTAAACACAAATCTATCTTGATTTACATCTGGATGCTCAGTCTTTATATATAAGTATGTTATATTAGGATTAATACATGTAAAAATGTTGATTTGAAGCCAAAGTGCAGGTTTTTGTAAAAACAAATGTTAGTATCAAATGACTTCTAGCTTTTGCCTAAACAATATCCCACCCAGTCTATGGTGTTGAATTGAACTTTAAAGAAATTAGTTTACGAGTTGGGTCTGGAAGCCATTTACAACAAGCAAAGGTTTTATGTATGAATATAAGCTGCTGTATAAAAATTGTATGCATAAATACATGTAAAGCCTGGCGTCTGTGGCCCTTAAATTAATAGAAAATGGGTTAAAAGTATTTAGGCACATAGTTACTTTCATGGAAATTGGTGGCCTTAGGCAGTTATGTGCACATACATAGGTATTTATTGTTTGCCCTTGGGGTGAGGAGCATATCAGCTCATTAATACAGTACTTGCCCCAAGGACCTGCATCCCATCAACATGATCCAGTCCTTTGGCCTAAGATCCGAACATTGGGATCAATCCGATATTGCCCACCTTGCCAAATGAGCAGATCTTTCCATGTATGGTCAGCTTAAATGAAGGATATCCCTTTTTACAATAAAGTAAGTACTATTCCATTGTGCTTTATCTTTAATAGGCATTAATATGATACCAAAAGTAAAGGCAATACTAATGTTTGATTTTACATCTTAAAACACATAACAGTTACATTGCCAGACAACAATACAGTGCTATACATTGCTGTATTAGTATTGCCAGTTATCTGCTGGCAGGAAGATGAAATCCAAGCTAATCTAGCCATTATGCTTGTAACTGCCATATTGGGTAAAAAATAATAATCCCTTTCTTGGTGGCAGGTACTGTTTTGGCTGTCATCTTAACCCTTTAAAACTAGATTTGTACGCATCCATGTAAATATGCATCTTGTTTATTGCTAATTTCTCGTGCAGGATGTTGGCTCAATATGTGTGTGGCAACGTTCCCTCAAATTTCTTTTTGGCCACAAGGGCACAATTAATCTTTTACTCTGTACACTGTGCGTGCGCAGAGAAGTGGGTGAATTCACTAATACTAAATTACTTGTTTTCCACCACGATTAGTTGTGGGTGCTGGCCTTATAATTTGTGTCCACAAGCCAAAAGCTTTAACCTAGAGGGAATGCTGGATTTTGGGGTTTAAAGGGATGAAATGGCAGCAATTGCTGTGTTGATACGGGGATATACAAACAGCAAATCATAAGAAAAAACACAGACAATTGAAGTGACACGCTGGAAGTAGGCAATGTATTGTTATTATAAGTATATGGATAAATATATGATTAATATTAGTGATGAATATGTGTACAGACTGGCACATGTAAGGTACATATTGTTTTATGAACTTACACAAATCCCCCGTTATTAACCTGCATGTCTGGCAATAAAATATTTTATACGTTAGTAACCTAATAAGCAGAGAGCATGATGCAGTGATGTTGGAGGTGTATGAATTAGTAGAAATTGTGGCACACAGTATAAATGAATGTATTGATCCCTGCTACTTCCGCCACATCCAATACCAGTGCAAACTGTGTTTTTCCAAAGCCACCAGGAAATAGATTCAGTAAATGAATGGATAATTCATCAATGTTATCCTCTGCTTACATTTGTCAGAGGCAGAATGGCTTGAATACAGATAAACCTTCACTCACACACCATTTAGCTTTAGGCTTCATTTTTGGAGTTTAAAGTTTTCTATTGCCCATACTTACTAATCAGAATATTACTAAAAATTATCGGCAAATCTAGATTTTCAAAAGAAATAAATGAATGTGTCCTAATATTTATAAAAAAAAGGAAACGTTTATATTAGTTCATTACAAGTAACCCACAGTATTGACCAAGTGAGACCTCTGCTACATGCACTGGACCATGTATGCTGTCTGTAGATATAGTTATGACTGGTTAGTTGTTATGGTTCCATCAATAATCACATTCAGGTTGGAAGCTGCTTCCTTCTTCAGATATCTCTCCAGGGTTAGCTGTTTCCTCTGTGCCTTTCAGAAAGGAACATTTTTGTACCGAACCTTTATCTTTCTTTCTGTCTCTTACGCTTGTTTTTAAGACCTTTTCTCCAAAATGTGTTCTGTGAATATCTTGAAGATTTTTTCCTTGTTCCTGAACAAATAAAGTCTTGAATCCACGTTTGGATCTGCCATTGAGGTCCTTGCCTTTCATGTCTTGATTAGAGACAGGTTTCTTGACTTGTATTTCTGTAGAGTTTTTGTTGGGTCCAGCTGGAGACAGACTGGGCACAGCACCACTAAAATCTCCAGTTCTGTTCTTGGAAGAGGGGACCCATATCAGGCCATAATACACAGCCAAAATAACAGCAGCCAGAGACACGCATAGAAAATATGCCACGACAGTCGCTAATCTCACCCACTGCTTGTTGTTAACCCCTGAAGCCTTTCCTTTCTTGTCCCCAGAACAATTTAGGTCCTGAGTCTGCATCCCAATGCCATCCATATCTCTTTGTGTCATGGTTTGCAAGCTGGAGAATATGCTTCTTTTAATGTTACAAACGATCTAGATGCACATCACTGCCTGCTTCACAAATGGGCATCATTATCCTTTCTTTGGCTGTTAGTGAAGCTTGTATCATCACAATAAATGGCAGAATACGTCTGAACCCACAATACAGCGGATTGTTAAAGAATGACTGATGATGTGGTACATCATGCTCATCCCACATGGCTCGATATTCCCAGGGTGAAGCTCATTTTTTCTGCAGTATTATCCTCACAGACACAACACGTTAGTGCTAAAAGACACCCCCAGCTACTGCTGTACTTGGACTAGTCTGGATGCCCCCTGGAGCAGGAGTGAGGATGGATTTTATATACGTCAGGAGAGATGAACTGTTTCCACATCATATTGCTGTTAGCAGCAGATGTGCTGATTAAAAGACCCGAATTCATCTGAGAGCAAGTGCAGAACGCATGATTTTATTTGATAATTTCATTAAGTATAGTACACATTTTGCCTTTGTGTGAGATCAGTATACATAGCTTATATTGACATTGAATAACAATCTATTTGGCATGGATGAAAAATAGGATTTGAAGTCTATTTAAAGAATATTCAGTGATTTTGTAGATATGATGAATAATGTGAAATTTCCACCGCCATTAGGTAACATTGCTCTTTAGAGGAAGCAAATATTAACCCATTATATACATCACTGTCACTTGGTCACTTTTTCCTACATGATTTGAAATCTTGATCCCATTAAACACATCCAAGGCATAATATTACCACTCCTACAGAGGAAGGAAGCATTCATTAATTATGTATGCCAGTAGTATTAAACCTATTAGCTCATGCCAGGCCTGTTCTCCAGCCTAAGTATTGCTGTGATTATTGCTGGGGAATATTTCCCTTTTGGACTGATGTTTAAACCATAAAACATTTCTATGTAGATGACATTATTCATACATGGATACAAATGCAGACAGAGCTTATTTTTCTAAAATTGTGGGCACCCAGTGGTGCTGGAGTGATGTTGTTTTAAAAAAATATCTGTAAAATGCACACTGTTTTTATTTTTGAATAAACTAAAAGTAAGGGGCCCAAAAGCAAAGCCTAAAAGATGGGGTCCAAACATGAGAAAATATACAATAAATGTGGGTTCTTTAACCATATACCGTTTACCTGTTGTTAAACTACAGCTCTCACCACACTGACAGATGCTGGATTTAGGTGTTCTGCTAGAGGTTGTCAATCAACAATAGCTGGCAGCAAGTTTTATTTTTACAGGTCTAAATATTATATATATAAAACTGTCTTTATACAGAATAAAATGTGCAGTTTTTATTTTTTAAAATAGTCCCCAGATCAGTAGAATCTAGTTTGAAAAGTTTCTGGAAAGTGATGGAAATTTTTGTCAAGTAACCTATTGGACAAACACTTGTAAGTAGGGATGCACTGAATTCACAATTTTAGGATCCAGCCAAACCCCCAAATCCTTTGCAAAGGTTTGGCCGAAGGGTGTGCTGGTGAGTGTGGATTGGCACTAAATGAAGGCAACACAAAGCCAGAAATTAGGAGAGACTGCTAAGATCCAGTACAGATCAATACCCAAATAGCCCAAGTCAGTGCCAGGAAAAAGAGATAGTAGATTCCCAGTAAAAGGGAAGTTGTATAATACATAAGCCTGTAACTGGGTGGGTCTAACTTCTGGTTAGAATAGTATTTATTGTGTAGTTGGTGATAGTATCATTATTTTCTTATTGTGGATTTATTGGGATTTATGTTATTTGTAAAAAAATATCTTTATAATATTAATCACTTAAAAATCATATTTGGTTTGTTAGTGTTTCTTTGGCATACCATTCTGCAGAACCTATATAGCTAAGTATTATGTAAGGCTAAAAACCTACAGGGTTCGTCTCACTGGTAAGAATGTATCGCAATTTAATAGGTAAAATTAATTTATTGGCAGACATTGTGCTTGATGATCTCACATATTTTCCTATAAAATGACCAAAATATATTAAAAATTGAGATTAGCTTAACATCATTAATGGCATTATGATGCCAAGCCAAGTAGTGCTTTATTTGAACTGGTTAAAGACAAAGTTAATTCCTGTAATATGAAA
Source organism: Xenopus tropicalis (assembly GCF_000004195.4). Taxonomy (NCBI): domain Eukaryota; kingdom Metazoa; phylum Chordata; class Amphibia; order Anura; family Pipidae; genus Xenopus; species Xenopus tropicalis. Next base: position 76,911,591 of record NC_030684.2, read on the forward strand.
GAATACTCGGCCTGCTGAACTCTTCCTTGTTCAGAAATTGCACCACCAGAGACTAATTTTAAGCCCAGAAACCAAAGCTGATGTAGTTCTGCAATATCATCATTAAATCAAAAAGTACAGCATTATTGCCAAAGCATTCTTTAACAGAGTGACAAAGTGGTATCCACCATGCATTTCTATACCTCAGCCTCATACAATTTACAGAAATCTAGTTTGTACATTGGAATTACTAAAGTCAGGAAACATTCCAGTCTCAATTTCAGAGACTCAGAATCTCTCCAAATAACTTGTTGAGACTGGAATTTGTTAGAATTTATAAAGTGCTAATTAACTTTATATAACCATTAACCATGCTTAACCATATAACCCCTAGCTACTAACAGCTAAGGACAAGTTAAATATAACCCTGAATGAATGAGGAGTGACAGGTGGCATTTGGGGAAGGCTGATGATTTTGGTATCCTTGCAAGATAGAGGTTGAAATCATCCTTTCATACATTTATATATGAATATTTATATGTATGTCCAGTTAGTATTAGGTTTTATATGTAAAATTCTGTGTTAGAGATATTGTTTATGTTTTTTTATATAAATCACAGGATTGGGTCTTCCGAGCTCAGTACATTTGCCTGTCATAGGAATTTGCCTTCTGTAACAGAAATAGATAAGGGGAATCAGCATCCTTATAGGATATTGCTAGACTTTACTACATGACAAGTAGTGAGTCTATGGTGCAGTAACACCTCTTACATACAAGGTTGTGCTGATACATAGCCATGTCCATAGTAGGCAATCCCTGACAATATAATATCTATTACTGGCAAATGGGTGGGTTTAAGTGGAATATGATCTATGTTAAACCTGTATAAAGTGAAGCCTTACTTGTATTAGAGAGAAGTGAGGGTCGGAGAGAAGACACTCCCAGAAGGAACATCAAGACCTCAGTACCCTCCAACATCGGGTCATGTAAGATAATAGGCCAGGCACCTTAGAATAACTCAATTTATGTGCCAGTTAAGAATTGTACTTTGTTTCTTATATTCCATTTATGCCTAAAGGATTAAAAGACTCTTCCTGTATTAATACTCATGTTTATTTGTGGATTTTGAGGGTTCCCAAAGAGTACCCTCCCTTCATCAATCTTCCGGTAAATTTTATATAATATCATTATGGATTATTATTTTTTATAATAATTCATATTTTACAGATTCATTTTGTAGAGATATTCTTTAACATTGCCTCTGAACAACCAGATGATTCGCTGATTATTACCTTAAAGGTACCCTATGGCATCTTTCTAAAATGTATAGCTTTAACTATTAACTCAAAGTTTATTAGTACTAACAATTCTAAACTGTAGGTATAGTACAAGTTGGCGGAATGGAAAAGATGTTTATAAATATTTATGGTGTTTGCAAATATATAATACTAATAATGGGCTCCTGGAGCTCTGCAACTATACACAGATACAGCTTATTTGGGACTAAAGGAAAAAAAACTGAAGGCATGCTAATATTTTAGATATAGTTCCATGAACCAGTAATAAAAAAAGGAATCTGCAGAGCAAACACTGGCAGACCCAGAGATTCCTCGCCTCAATTATTTGTATTGGATTACATTACATTTATTTATAAAGCGCCAACATATTTTGCAGCGCTGTACAATAAGTGGGTTACATACATGGACATACAGAGTAACATATAAAGCAATCAATAACCGATACAAGAGGTGAAGAGGGCCCTACCCAAAAGAGCTTACAATCTAAGGAGAAAGGGTTGAGACACAAGGTGTGGGAATGGGCATGACCAGAGTTGTGAGAGGTGTGGCACAGGGTATTGCTAAACTAGATAAGGGTAAGCTTCTCTGAATAAATGTGTTTTTAGAGATCTCTTGAAGGCAGAGAGATTGGGAGAAAGTCTGATAGTTTGTGGGAGCGAATTCCAGAGAAGGGGGGCAGCCCTTGTAAAGTCTTGAATGCGAGCGTGTGAGGAGGGAATGAGAGAGGAGTTGAGGAGCAGGTCAGTAGAGGAGCGTAACAAGTGGGTTGGATGGTACCTAGAGATTAGTTCAGAGATGTAGGGTGGGGCAGAGTTATGCTTTAAATGTGAGGGTCATTAGTTTGAATTTTATCCTGGATGGTAGGGGAAGCCAGTGCAGGGATTGGCAGAGTGGCACGGCAGAGGAGGAGCGGTTGGAGAGGTGTATGAGCCTGGCAGCAGTATTCATTATGGACTGGAGAGGGGACAGTCTTTGGAGGGGAAGGCCAATTAATAGGGAGTTACAGTAGTCCAGGTGAGATATTATAAGAGAGTGAATAAGAATTTTGGCAGCATCTTGGGTGATAAATTTTCGGATTTTGGAGATATTTCTTAGGTGAAAGTGACATGATTTGATGAGTGATTGGATATGAGAAGTGAAGGACAGGGCAGAATCAAGGATAACCCCAAGGCACCGGGCCTGGGAAGATGGGGTGATGGTAGAATTGTTAACCGTTATAGATACCTCGGGAACAATGTGGGCGTTGGATGGGGGAAAGAGAACCAGTTCAGTTTTAGAGAGGTTTAATTTAAGGTAACGTTGGGACATCCAAGTGGAGATAGCGGACAGGCAGGAAGAGACGCGAGTTAGAAGCTCTGGGTTGAGATCAGGAGAGGAAAGATAGATCTGAGTATCGTCAGCATAGAGGTGGTACTGAAAGCCAAAAGAATTGATTAATTTGCCAAGTGAGGAGGTATAGAGAGAAAATAGTAAGGGGCCCAGGACAGAGCCTTGAGGAACCCCAACAGAAAGAGGCAAGGGAGAAGATGATTCACTATTGTAAGAGACACTGAAGGATCGATCTGAGAGATAAGATGAAAACCAGGATAAGCCAGTGTCACGAAGGCCAAGAAAGCGGAGAGTCTGGAGGAGAAGAGGGTGATCCACAGTGTCAAAAGCAGCAGAGAGATCGAGAAGTATTAGTAGTGAGTAGTGTTTTTTGGCTTTAGCCGATAGGAGGTCATTTGTTAGTTGGGCTAGAGCAGTTTCGGTGGAGTGTTGTTGTCTAAAACCAGATTGTAGGGGATCCAGGAGGTTATTGTCAGAGAGGAATAGCGTCAGTTGGTTGTATACTAGGCGCTCAAGCAGTTTGGAGATGAATGGGAGCAGAGAGATAGGTCGGAGGTTAGTAGGATTGGAGGGATCAAGGGAGGGTTTTTTCAGAATAGGGGTTACCAATGCATGTTTCAGTTGGGAGGGAAAGATTCCAGTAGAGAGCGAGAGATTGAACAGATGAGTTAAGGATTTGATAAGACAGGGGTTGGCAGTGAGTAGAAGTTTGGTAGGAATGGGATCAAGCAGGCAGGTAGTAAGGTGAGAGGAAGACAGACTTCCTCTTCAGTCACTGGGGAGAAGGAGCCAAGAAGAGACTGGGAAGCATGTAGGGAGGGAGGGGAATGGTTATGGGGATAAAGTTGTGCATTGTCACTTCGGATGGTGTCAATTTTATTTTTAAAATGCTCGGCAATAGCTTGAGCAGTGACTGAAGCACACGGAGGGCGGGAAGGAGGGGACAGCAGAGAGTTAAAGGTAGAGAAGAGTTGTGCAGGTTTTTTAGAGAGGGAGTTAATAAGTGCAGTGAAGTAGGTTTGTTTAGCTTGGCAGAGGGAGGTGTTGTAGGAGAGCAGAGCAGATTTGTAGCTGCAGAAATCTGACTCTGACCTTGATTTGTGCGAGCGGTGTTCAAGTGCACGTGGAGGGATTTGGTATGAGCAGTGTGCCAGGGTTGGAGTGGTTTGGGCCTCATGCATTTAGTCTTGGCAGGAGCAAGCTCATTAAGGGCAGTGGTGAGTGTGCTGTAGTAGACAGAGGTAGCCTGATTAGGACAAGAGACAGTTAGGATGTTAGAATGAAGAGAGTCAAAGGAAGAAGAGAGATGTGACGTGTTTAGGGATTGCAGGTCTCGGTATGTGTATGTTTGGGGGACAGCAGAGGGTGTAGAGGGAGTTAGAGAGAGTTGAAATGTGAGCAGATTGTGATCAGAGAGGGGGAAAGGGGAGTTAGTGAAGTTGGAGGCAGAAGAACATTTTGTAAATATAAGATCCAGGGAGTTTCCATTAGAGTGAGAGGGGGAGTCAGAGCACAGAGATAACCCAAAGGAGGATGTAGTGAAAGGAGTTTAGAGGCAGCAGGGGCATTAGGATTGTTAACAGGTATGTTAAAGTCACCTAGTACAATGGATGGGGAATCAGAGGAAAGGAAGTAAGGAAGCCAGGCAGAAAAGTTGTCAAAGAATTGTGAGGTCGGTCCAGGAGGTCGGTATATGACCGCAATGCGAAGTGAAACAGGGGAGAAGAGCCTAATAGAGTGAACCTCAAATGAGGAAAATGAAAGAGAAGAAGGAGGTGGAAGGACTTTAAATGAATAGCGGGGGGAGAGAAGGAGTCCTACCCCACCCCCTGCCCTGTTTCCAGGTCTGGGAGTGTGAGTAAGGTGTAGCCCCCCAAAGGACAGAGCAGCAGGTGAGGCAGTGTCAGTAGGGGAAAGCCAGGTCTCAGTTATTGCAAACAAGTTAAGTGATTTAGCGATGAAAAGGTAAAAAAAAAAGCAGATTCTTTATTTTGACTAAACATGGCACATAAGTTAAACACTCTATACAATTGTGACTTCAGTATGGATATCTTACATGTTTCACAGATATTACTCCTTCTACAAAAGCTAATATAACTGACAAGGCAAAGATAAGACCTCTCATCTGGTTCCAGTGTTTACAACATTAGCATGTAGGATGTTCCCAGCTGTGTGTGTCACCTAACTTTGCACATATCATCTTGTGCACGATAGGAATAAAGCTAAATGCAATGTATTTTGCTACCTCTTGTAACAGAGGGTAACAGGGTACTATATCTGGATGATCTCTTGTTTTAGCTAGTTAAAGGAACAGTAACACCAAAAATGGAAGTTTTTTTAAATCAATTAAAATATAATGTACTGTTGCCCTGCACTGGTAAAAGTTGTGTGTTTGCTACATTAAAGGAGAATGCAAGTCAAAATTTAAAAAGCATACTGCCCAATAGTCCTCCTATTGGTTAGTAAAAACGCCACACTTTTGGCTCACCTAATCAAATATTTACTCAGTCACACTTACTTCACTGTTTTCTTGAACAGGCAGCCATCTCTAAAAAGGTATTCTCCCTTCCTTTTCCTCCTTGCTTCATACTGCACATGTGTTTCATTCCCTCCCCCCCTCCCCTCTGCCAGATCCGCTTCTGATTGGCTGGTGGGCATGTGTAGCTCAGAACAGGAGACAGGATCAAGTTACACACATGCTCAGAGAATAGGAAGGCTGCCGCTGGCAGCCTACAGGAAGGGGAGAGAGATTTCAGTGATGTCACTGTAGTCTTCACACTGCTGTAGGCTGCCAGCACCATATCTCAGAAGCAAGCAGGGATCTGGGAATTTAGATATATAGTAAGTACTTAAAAAGAATGCCTTTAGACTTACTTTTAATTTATATTAACCTTTCATTGTCCTTTAACGCTACTATAGTTTATATAAATAAGCTGCTGTGTGGCCATGGGGGCAACCATTTAAACTGGAAAAATGGAGAAAAGGCACAGGTTACATAGCAGATAACAGATAACCTCTCTAGCATACAATAGTGTTTTATCTGTTATCTGCTATGTGCCTGTGCCTTTTCTTCTTTGAATGGCTGCCCCCATGGCTACAGAGCAACTTTGTTTATATAAGTTTCTGGGTAAAACACCCCAGCTGTACCAGTGCAGGGCAGCAGTACATTATATTCTAATTACTTTTATACACTTTCATTTTTTGGCATTACTGTTCCTTTAAGGAGAGTCTTTGAATGGGCTTCACGAAGTCCTGCCTGACTGGTAAGTCATGAGCTTTGTAACAGTGAAAAGAGTCCCTCAAGACACATTCTCTGCACTGCCCCATCCTTCCCTGTGGCAACACGGCACCAGGAAGCATTGCGTAGTCCCTTGCCGAAGTATGCACACACTGAGAGGAACTGCAAACTCAGAAGAGAGCCAATACACTGCTATTGCTGTAAAGCACCTGCACTTTTGGCTTTTACACATAACATACAAGAGAAAATGGAACCGATGTAAGGGTTGAACAAATGCAGAATTGTGTCTGACAACAATTAAAAGACTTTTTGTTCCATTTATGGGTCATCTAAATTTCCCCTTGTTTTGAATATTACTCATCTTAAATAATAGTGTTCTGTTTTTAATGAATAATAAAAGGGAATGTTCAGCCCCTGTGCAAATTGACAGGAATTTAGCTTAATATTTGTAACCAGGTCCCACAAACAAATAAGTTATCCAAACATTATGGTTGTGTTTAATGTAATTATTCATTTTGACCACTTGGTAGGAAGTAGTGTTGTGATATTTAAGCCTGAAGCTGGCAAAACCAGGATTTCACAACATCTTGTTTCACAATTAAGATCACAGAACTTAGTTATTCTTAGTCATTTTTTTCAGCATAATTTTTTAAGTTCAGAATAGAATAACAAATAGTCATAGCCATGAATGGGCTACATCCCTCTACTGACAGTTTGGCCCATTCTTCTTTTGCAAACTGCTCCAGTTCTCCCATTAAAAAGTTGCCTTCTCTCAAATTAAATTTTCATATCTCTCTGAAATGGAATTTCGATTCGGACTCATTGCTGGTCACTTCAGAACAGTGCAACACTTTGTCTTCCATCTGTGATTCAAGTTATTCACCTGCTGGAACACCCATGATCTGTAGTGGAAACCCAGCTTTCTCATGGTGGGTTCAGTAATGAGCTCCAAAATGCCTTGGTATATCCTGATTTCCTGTTTTCACAACTCACAGCATCCAGTTTCAGAGACAGAAAAGTGACCCCAAGACATTAATATTCATTCATCATGACCATTTTTTTTTCTCTGTAAACAAACATGTTTTGCTTTACCAAGAAGCTAAAATACTGTCTCATCGATTTAAAGGACAGTCTCCCAGAGTAAAAAATTGGGTTGATAAGTTGTGTTTTGGTGAACTCCAGTCTGGCTTTCTTACATTTACGTTTCAGCAGCTTACCATAGAGCCCTATTTCATTAAGTTGCCAATGGATAATGTGAGCTAAAAATGTTGTACATTGTATCTAAAGGTCAGCTGAAGCTGCCTGGAAGTTTATCAAGATTCTTTCATCACAATTACTGTATAAGTAATGTATCAGTGTTTGCAGATGACACAGAATTCTGCAGCTCACTCAATTCTATCCAGGATGTGGCATCATTGCAGCAGGATCTTGACAAACTGGCAATCTGAGCGGCTAAATGGCAGATGAGATTTAATGTGGATAAATGTAAGGTCATGCGCCTGGGATGTAAAAATATGCAAGCCACTTATACCCTTAATGGGACTGCACTAGGCAAATCATAATGGAGAAGGACCTTGGAGTCAGGCAGCAGCTGCAAGGGCAAACAATGTTTTGAGCTGTATTAAAAGAGGTATAGATTCACGGGAGGAGGGGGTTATTCTTCCCCTTTACAGAGCGCTGGTAAGGCCCCATCTAGAATATGCTGTTCAGTTTTGGTCTCCAGTGCTCAAACGGGACATGATTGAGTTAGAGAGGGTCCAGAGAAGGGCAACTAAGCTGGTAAAGGGTATGGAAAGTCTCAGTTATGAAGAAAGACTGGCCAAGTTGGGTCTGTTTACACTGGAGAAGAGGCGCTTAAGAGGTGACATGATAACTATGTATAAATATATAAGGGGATCATATAATAACCTTTCTAATGTTTTATTTACCAGTAGGTCCTTCCAACGGACACGAGGGCACCCACTCCGTTTAGAAGAAGGGAGGTTCCATTTAAATATTCGGAAAGGATTTATTACTGTGAGAGCTGTGAAGTTGTGTAATTCCCTCCCCGAATCAGTCGTACTGGCTGATACATTATATAGCTTCAAGAAGGGGTTGGATAGGTTTTTAGCAAGTGAGAGAATACAGGGTTATGGGCGATAGCTCTTAGTTGATCCAGGGACTGGTCCGATTGCCATCTTAGAGTCAGAAAGGAATTTCCAATGGGGTTTTTTGCCTTCCTCTGGATCAACTAGAAGTTAGGCAGGTTATATATAGGCATTATGGTTGAACTTGATGGACATGTGTCTTTTTTCAACAAAACTTACTATGTAATTCAAGTAAATACTTCTCTGCAATCTTTGATCATTTGCTATGCCATGAGCTTCAAAATTCTTAATATTGTGGTGGACACAAAAATATCTCTGTCTCTGTAGATAAACATGTAGGCTTGAGATTGCCCATGTCCAATGTCCTGTCTCATCTAGTCATACAGTACTCTGCTTTTCTCTTTTCTTTGTGTTCATTGTGGGGCACAAACAGTTGATGCTTCTTATTTTGCTGGTTCCTTATACCATGGGTAAGTTAACTTCACAATCAAATTTTAGCTATTAGAAGAAATAAAGTGCCTCGCATTTTGTCAAGTCCATTTTAGGATTTTTAAGATTTTGTAATGCTTTTTTATGTTGTATTTTTTATTGAACACTTGTATCAGAAACGAACAAACTTTATGTGACTTTTTTAGACTGACGCCAGGTTATGAGGTAATCATTGTTTTCTATTTCACACATTTTCAGGGGGAAGTTTATCACATCATTGTTTTCTATTTCACCCAGTTTCCAGTAAAGGTAAACATGTTATTGTTTTTCCAAGAATAAGCACCAATGCACCTAATATGGGCGCCGGAGCACTTCCTGTTAAAATAAGGATTAATGGAAATGAACGGGCATTTAAATTTCACAAATTTCTCGGCTCGAAAAAATCATGATTTTAGGACAATAAACTTGACATTTAATAAATGCAAGAATGATTGTATTTTATTCGAAAAAAATACCAAGTTGAGTTTATTCAAGTTTTAAGACCAGAAAAATTCTAGTTTTAGTAAATCTGCCCCTTAATGTACTGGTACTTGTGGATGCCTTGTGAGAATTTACTGAAACACAGCATTACTCTTCCTCCCAGTGCAAGAAATTATAGAAATGTCCCTACTTTTCCACAGTGCCTATGTACATAGGGAAAGAAATTTGGTAATTTTCATTCTATTAGTAGTACTAAATCACTTTTTTTAAAACAAGCTTTATATTTTGGGGATATATTGTACTGTCTACTCAACCAGTGTTAATCTCATATTGGAACAGGCAATTACTATACAGAATCTGTAAGATATATATATATATATATATATATATATATATATATATATATATATATATATATGCTGCATTACCATCATGTTGCTGCACAAGCAGTTACTTCATTAGGCCTATGCACCCATTGTGTGATCTCTGCAGGAGTGAAATAGAAGAAGGAGAAAACCCCAAAACCCAGTGTGTTCCATAAGCAGCAGCAAAAGTTCAGATCAAACGCATGCATTAGAAAGAAAGCATTCCATTTATCACAAAGAACTTAAATTTACATCTCAAGGTAAAAATGATGAAAAGAGAATCTGAAGGGCTTTAAGAAAGGTAAAATATATGTTGACACTGAGATATGCGAACAAACTCTGTCTCCACCCTTTGATAAATATGTTTGAAAAAAATCCTATACATCCTATTAGAAACCTGGAGAGTTCCCATCTGATGTGCTGTGGTGATCTCTATTTTAAATTTATGATAAATATGCCCCTTTGTTATACAGTTCTTCAAGTGTCATCAAAGCCCTCTTCCACCATGTTTTTGAGTTTGTCTGTAACTAGGAGTTTTTATTGGTGCATAGAAAGATGAAGGTTTTGTGAAGTGCAGATTTGATCTTAAGATGGCCATACACACTAAGATCCCCATGCTTGGCGACCTCGCACATCTTCTCCTGATATCCCCACCTGTGGATGGGCGATATCGGGCTAAAAAAATGTTCCAGCATAGGGATAAAACTAACACAGCGCCTAACACAGGGCTAAAAAAATGTTCCAGCATAGGGATAAAACTAACACAGCGCCGCCATCTTGCTCGCCCTCTTAACTTTACCAGCATCCATCTTCAGACCTACAATTTAAAGAAGGGTGCCTGGGAAAGATAAGTCAGATTGTGCTTCAATACTGCATTTGTTTTATCCCCAAACCTATAGCACAGGGTATGGTCTTGGAGATGCTAATTTATATCTACATTTTTGGTCTCCTCTCTTTTAGGTACTGGATCTATTTGGCTCTTTTGCGTGATCTATAGATTAAATAGATGCACAGCCTGTGTGTCACTAGCCTTAAGCAGATTGTTTTTAACTTGGTAAGAATTAATGTGGGATATTGTATGCCTAGTAGTGCTTTTTCAGTGCTAACTAGGCCTTGGAAAGCCTATGTATGTGCTTAGTATTTGCTACGTTGGCAAAGTAATACTGACCGCAAGTATAATTGTTCATTTATTCTAAATAGCTGGGTGTTTGTCGATATAGCAGGCAGATGATGAGTGGAAATAACCAACTTGAAAAACCTTTGTGAGGCTAATCACTTATTTACCACTATAAATTGCTGCAAATGATGATATAAGACATGATTAGACATTTATGGGAATATGAACTTGAGACAATGTTATGTGCAGTATCACCCTATTGTTCATATTGGATATATATTAAAGGGACCATTAACTACACATACATTTGGCAAAGAGCTCATTGCCAACTATACACAAGTAGTGATTGGTACCACATGGATCTTATACTGGATATAGATACTTATCTAGATCCTGTTTGAAGATCTATATCAATGCTAGGAGTGATACAGGAATTTATTTAGTGAGTGGACTGTTATGGAAGTTAAACTTGTCTTTTTGCTCTGTCTATGTTATTGCTTTAATTGTTAAATAATCATTTCCATTGTTGAAATGCAAACACTGAGATCCAAACTGAAAATTTACTTGCCAGTCATTTGCTCTGTCTCAAAGAAGCTGGGTTACCTACTAGGACATTGAGATGAAGGCTGGAGAAGCCTCATAGTGTGTGCAGAGGGGCAGCAAGAAGCGCACTGCTCAATTCTCTAAACTTCCCACGCAATATGATAACTATTTACATTAATAGTATTACAACCCATATAAAATATAGCAGCAATAAATTTAATTGCTAATGTTTTTGGAAGCAAAACACATCACAATGCCAATGTTTTGTGGACAACTGAGGATTTCAATTTCAATAAAATATTGTAATCCAGCATTTTAATGCAAAATACTACATTTAAAAAGTGCAATATCACAATTTATACTGTCCTCCTGCTGGAGTAAATTATACACATTTGTATTGATTCAGTGATAAGCGCTGGGCTAACTGCTAAACAGACTTGTGTTCTTGCCTAGCTGTTTACAAACTGATTCTTGTGGGTTTAATGATAATAAAATGAGGATGGCATGGAACCCCTGGGCAGGCTGGAGGCCATTAAAATACCCTGGACGTCTCTATCTAACTCACAGATCCTCATCTAAGGCAGCCTAGCTCTGATTGACATTAATACTTAAAAATAGATTGCCACTTAGGTTCAGTTATGTATATGCTGGTATATAATAACACAGTTGCTTAATTTGTCTACACCAAGGCTGAAAAAATAAAAAGTTATTTTGAGAAATTTATCGTTTTTGTTAAAACTGGTTTAGCAGAAATCTACATAACGTATTCAACACTTTATTACAAAAACGAGATGATTTAAATCAAGGCTATTCATGCTTAACTTTAAAATCCTATGCCTGGAAGGAAGTAGAATTAAATATATTCCCTTATGCGACAAGAAAAAAATACCATATCCTTTTAAAAATGATAAAACACACATTTTCAGTAATAAATAAAATATTTGGTTGGATGACAGCATCCCTTTGAATGAAGTTCTGGATATTGCCTCATTTATCAAAATGTCTCTATAGAAAAAATTTAGACCTATGTACTTTTAACTCAGCAAGTACTAGTAAGTACCCAGTTCATTGTGAATTCAATGTTTTTTGGGGGGTTTTTTTAAAGCTAGCAGCAATATTATCTATTTCATCTATTTATTTCATGTGTAACACTTATATCAAGAAAACTATTACTGCTGGGTGTATTCTGAAAGTCTTGAAAATGTTTACTGATCTGACAATTTCAGTCCCTCCTAGGTGGGAAATAATTCATTTTCACATAATGTGTATTCTATTTTAATGCATGCAAAAAATGTATTTTCCCACCATATAAAAGCTGACTGAACACTGTATTTATTGCAGTACTGTATTTATCCACCTGTCATTTCTAGGAAAGACTTTGCAAAGTCTATGTGTAGTTAAGGTATTCTTTGTTGCTAAATCACCAGCCGTTCTTTAGGCTACCATTCAGTGTCACGAAAATACATATCATCTGTAGTGCAAAACAGCCCTAGCTTAAACTAGTCTGGAAAATGTTTTGTTTCTGAAAAATAAAAAAAGAAAATGGATGGAGATTAAACAAAACACAAAAAACTATTGATATACAGAAATCTATAAACACATGAGTTTTCTAATAAAGTCACCCACAGCATTTCAACTTTTTTGAGTAAAAAATGACAAAATACAATAAAGGGAAACATATGCTCATAAGTAAATAATTTGTGAAAATCTCACCCGTAGTATAGATGGGCCCAGGTGCTCATGCCCCAGACCTTCAGCTTAAGGGAGCCATCATGGATAAATCAAAAATATAAAGAAAAGGCAGGCACTCCGGTATACATACATTTTTAGATTAAACATTTATTAAGATACCACACAAAAATTTCTAGGAAATATATTGTTCTAACACATGTGCTTTTCATTTTGATTTGTTTTAACATTTCTGATCTGTCATCTAATTAACTTTGACATGCTATGATTGGTTAATTACATTTGTAAAGCCATTGGCTCTCTTTGCTTTAAATACCTCCTGTATGTAACTTTTCATTCAGGCTATGATTAAGTACCGCATGGTACGAAACGCTTAAGGCTATCTGCAATATGTGTTAGTATAATAAACTTTTTGTGATTTTACTTCAACTTTTCATGAACAACTGCTACTTATTTACTTCAATACCGGAGTGCCTGCCTTTTCTCTATATTTTTGAACTTTTTTGAGTAACCTTAACTAAATATGAGAAACACATAATTTGAAGTGCTGAGCTACCCCACTACAGTTCCAGAAATGCTGCTGCCCACAGAAATAAGTAAATTTCCCAAGGCATTTATTAAGCCATTTCCAAATAAAAACTTGAGGAGATTGCCTTGTTTTTGGCTATTCCTGCATGTCTTCTCCCCTAGTTCAATATCTATAATAATTCTAAACTCCACTGTACTAAGTGCAGTACAAGTTATTGAGCTTCAAAGTGACATCAAGAAATGATGGGAAGCAGAAAGCCACATTTTCTTTAAGTGCAATAGCTGTGTAGTTGAGGCAATCCCAGTGCTGACAAGGAAAACAAACATTCAGTTGTAGTCAATGATGTGCAGGTTGACTTGTAGAACATATGATGATTATGTTGGTCAGGATGAAGCTGGAGTTGCAATATCCTGCTGAAAATGGAAGAACAGAGGAATTATATCACCCATAAAACCAAAGAAAAACAAATGTTTTTATACTTTTCAATTAAATACCATTTTAGCACAATTAATGTGCTACTTAGACATTTGCATGACAGCTGGGAGAAAGTATCCATGGGTTGGAGGAAAGCTGCACTATGGCATGTAGTCGTCTTCCTCTGATCCTCTAATAAACCACAAGGAAATTGTGAAAGAATAGATTAAATATGTATATATATATATATATATATATATATATATATATATATATATATATATATATATATATATATATATAGCTTTGCAAAAATCGGCACTCACCAGTCCAAAGGGCAACGGCCGGGTGCTAACCCAAAAAATGCATCCAGTAAATAGAAAGCACTCACAGCATAAGTGTCCAACGCATCAGCTATTCATTTAGACATGCTATCTACGCGTTTCAATCCACATGGGATCGTCATCAGGATAGTGGATTGAAACGCATAGATAGTATGTCTAAATAAATAGCTGATTCGTTGGACACTTATGCTGTAAGTGCTTTCTATATACTGGATAGATATATATATATATATATATATATATACATACATAATTCACTGTGGACCTAGAAATGTACAGTATAATGCAGAAAGAAGTACATAAATGTACTAACAGCCTAAGGAAAATGAGTCAATATTCAGCAATGCCAACTTTGAAACTGTCAGTAGCAGGTCAGAAGAATGGACATGAGCCCGTGAATAACAAGAAAATTGCGTTAATTGACTACAAAAGACAAGCAAGAGTGTTTTTCAGTATACTCATGTATTATGTAAACTGTTTCAATTAACCACAAATACTTCACAAAGCTTTTAAGAAGCAGGTTCTGAAAAATTATAAGTGCACCCATATGAGAAGATAATGATTTACTGGAGACAGAGAGACAGACATCCTTTTAAAGCAGGAGAGGCATGTGAGCTTTACAGGGAAAACAAATTAGAAAATGCTAGGCAAATATAGGCAAAAACGTGGAAAAAAATCTTCCACTCAAAAAGAAATATCTGTAGTAGTTAAACATTAATTTTGTTTTTTCCATTTGTATATATTTATAGGCAATAGGTAGTTGAAATATGAATCTTTTTTTTGTACCTAATGCAGATGTAAGCCTTAATTTGTTACTGGCTGCCTAACCACAGCCTTCAGTATCACCTTCTCTAGCAATTACATAATGTAATAATCCTCATACATAGGAAGTGGGCTATGTAACCTAGTGAAAAATGAGCATGCAATCAGCCTAAAACACAGTCATGGAATATTTCCACATTCTACAAACCAGAAACAATGTAAACTGCCCACTCAGCAAAGGAATGGGCAACAGACTAAAAAGCCATCTATTGTGGCAACCATATTAAAAAGTATTTCAAAATAAGTACATTTCTTCAAAAAGATTCTCATATCTAACAAAGCATTGTCTTCATAATGCTGGAGAAAGTATGGCTCTCAAAACATAATATACCATATATTCTGGGAATACCCTGAAATAAAACTCTTTGGAGAGAGATATTTGATCTGATACACTAAATGCCAAATACTCAACTAGATGTATCTGTTTCATTGTACTTCACATATGTCCTAACATATTGGAGAAAACTCCCTCCTGTATCATTATTCATTTTGAAGTTAAAAAACTAATTGCAAAACTGTGGAACTGTGCAGAGTAACCTCAAGAAATAGATACTAATATGCTCTAAGAAGAAGCCTTAGTTAAACCAGAAAGAGAAAGAGATAAAATGAAGCATAGCCACTATGCTAAAACAGAGCTTGAGAATCTTAAATAAACCTGCTTTGCCAGATGAGCCTAAACTACAATATGAAGCATAAATGCCCAACTTCAAAGTAATGTCTCATGATTTGTCTGATGAAAATTCTGCTACAGTCTAGGGGATATCTGACTGCAAATTTGGAGATTACCCTTCAAATAAAATCCGAGTTCTTTTTTTTAGAAATCATGTAGAACAGGGATGAGGCAGGTAAATAGAGAAGGCTTATGTCACATACACTGAAATTAGAACAATCCTTTTGTCCATGAGACAAAACTATTGTGAAATTGAAGCTTTAAGTTTCCCAACTGTTAATCTGGAACTGACACAATGCTCATTATGCTTAAAGGGGAACTAATGCAAATACCTTCACCAAAGTGCAGATTAAATAGATCGAATCCATATTTAAGCCCTAGTTTGAGAAACCATTATTTTGCCAAAGGACTGCCTTATTGCAGGACAGACAGTAACCCTGCAAAAAGCAACATCAGTGGGGTCTTACAGTTCTCCCCAGGAAAAAAAAAAGATATGTTGTGTGGAAAAAATTTGAGCTAGGTTAGAAAGATAAATATGTGCTGCCCCAGACCCTCCCACACTAGAATAAGTGTTTTTTACAAAGGCCGATAGGACTCTGTGCTTCGGCAAGGGGTTGTAATTTTAAGCTAAGTTTTAGGCTAATGGGTGACAGGTCGTTGTATATACATCAGTGGAGAAAAAGTGATCCACAGCCTTCTACTACGTGAATGTATGCATGCTGACAGGAATGGGACCAGCCTGTCCAGGCACAAGATTTCAGCAGAAAAATGAATACATAAGTGACTGTGTGTCAAAATCTGCTATGTATTTATGCTGTTGGGCTGATCATGTGTCTGTCACCATAGCAGAAGGCAGCAGATTGGCTTTTCTTCAGTGATGTATATAGGCCAGCAGAGAAACCTACCCATGTGCCATTATCTTTAGTATGATATAGGCAGTGATATTTAGGTACAACTGCCACTGCCACAATATTTATACTTTATGAAAAAGGGTGAATAAAGGTTAATGGCAAGCATTGCAGTATAGGGGTATTATCAAACTGCAGACCAAATTCTTTTCACAGCTGTTAAGAAGATTAACACCTACTTGGGGCAGGCGGTACTTAAAGAAAATTGTGGTTGGTGAGCTTTTGGCAACACAACATGGACTTTGCAGTGGAATTTTTTCAAGTATGTGTTGGCCCTATAGTCATGCATCCTCCAGTTTTCAGGGAAATGGTCATTTTCAGAAAAGTAGTTTTACGAACGTAATGGTTACGTGAGTTAAATCGTGCATTAAATTGTGTGCTAATATAGCAAGCGGCGAAATATATTGCGTTCAGCAGAAAATAACGCAAGAAAAACGCTCATTGCGACTTAAATAACGCAAACAACATTGCATCTAAATTAACGCAAACAACATTGCGTCTAAATTAACGCAAGTATCCTTTTAGTGAATCGTGCGTTAAGTCGCAAAAAATAAGCAATAAAATTTTTAACGCATGCTATAAATAGCGCTCATTTTAACGCACTTTAGTAAATCAAACCCTATATTTATTTAGCAGAAAGCATTGACAAGCTTGAGTAAAGAGTCCTAGAAGTTTTCTCCATTTGCTTAAGACAGCAGCTGCCATTTTAAATAGCTTCCTGTTTGCAGTCTAGCCGTTATAGCTCAGATTGCACATGCCTAAAGGAGGGGGGAGGGAGTTCTTAGCATTCTTGTGGGAGGGGGCAGCAGGAGAGGGGAGAGATGAGAGAACTGGGCAGACTCTGGCCGGAAATAAGGATTTTTCTGAGAGAGGTCAAACACTCAAACAACATGTTTACAAAAATGGAGACAAGAAATCCTGTGTTTCTTTTGATAGAGGACTCAGTGTAGCATTTCTGTGAGTGCTTATGGTTGTATTTACATAGATCTTTCTGATAAAGCTTATTTTGTTTCTACCTTTCTTTCTCCTTTAAAGAGTGTAGCCTAAACAAGAATCAGACCCTGATGTTGTTGATGTTTTTATAATGGATAACTGGATTATGCTGGAAGCTATAATGCATAAACATCTGAGTAATACTTATGTACCTAAAGAACACTGTTATGGAAGGTTTATGTCCCCTTAAAGGAACAGTAACACCAAAAAATGAAAGTGTATAAAAGTAACTAAAATGTAATGTGCTGCTGCCCTGCACTGGTAAAAGTTGTGTGTTTACTTCAGAAAGTCTACTATAATTTATATAAATAAGCTGCTATGTAGCCATGGAGGTAGCCATTCAAAGGAGAAAAGGCACAGGCACATAGCAGATAAAACACTATTGTATTCTACAGAACGTATCCGTTATCTGCTATGTAACCTGTGCCTTTTCTCCTTTTTTCCAGCTTGAATGGCTGCCCCCATGGCTACACAGCAGCTTATTATATAAATGATAGTAGTATTACTGTAGCAAACACACCAGTTTTACCAGTGCAGGGCAACAGTGCATTATATATTTATTACTTTAAAGCTCTTTCTTTTTTTAGTGTTACTGTTCCTTTAACAGGGGCTTAGAATTTTGGTGTAAATAAAGTAGGAAGAGACTAGACCAATTTATCATCCAGTGTGTCTGTTAGCCATTTACTTGGTCAAATTCTTAGACAGAAAACCTCAACCTATTTTCTCCAAATAATTAAAGAGATCTATTACACCGTGAATGGCAAATTGCTCTTTAGAGTAACTGATTTCTTTGCACAATACATAATAGTAACATTTTATAGATCTAGATGAAATTATTCATATTTAGAGACAACATATTTTGCTGCTATATACAATTAATCTTAAGATGTAAGAAAACAATGCACATACATACAAGCTCGTAGAAAAGGCTCACAAGAGGCTGTTATTTGATGTAATGTGAGATTTGCCATCTTACTGGCATGGTGTAGAGGGTTTAAGCAAGAACTAGGTTCCTGCTCTAAAGCTTTTAATAGTTTCCAACACATTAAATATTGATATTTTAACATTTTCCCTAGAGTTGGCAAAGTATTAAGCTTATTCAAACATTTGTCAGAACAATCTTTTAGTTCATTGCAGCTGAACTCTATCAATAAACAGTTATCAATTCAAAGACTATGCGTCTATGGTACTGGTACGACTCATTTTCTGTGTTACTACAAATAGGTCAGGGAAAATAAAGTATTTATTGAAGAATGGAGTCTGTTATCCATAAAGTATGGGCCTTGTGGTTTTCTGAATAAGGGGTCTTACCATAATGGGGAGTACCATACCATAAGGCTACTCATAACCACCTTCAACACTAATGAATACTAACTCTGTTACCATCAAGTAAAAGCTTCTGCCCTATTAAAAAGAAATAGTAAAGCATCAGTAAAAAAGTTTAAAAATAGGACATCATGGGAATGGTATTGACATATCTTAGATCTTTCTGAATAATAAGTTTCCAGATTATAGATCCTAAAAAAAATATATAAATTAATATTTAAAAAGACTAAAGATTTAATGATACTTAAGTTTCAGCACAATTCATATCCATTAGATTATGTGTGCCCATTGCTGTTCTTACATTACATCAATCACAATACAGGAGTTACTTACCACTCTGAGTAAAGACTGAAATGGGCTAAAATTGCCAGCTAAAACTATGTATGCGAAACGCATTTGTCGTGCGTTTTTTTTTTTTTGTCGCCCATGTCTTTTTTGTCAGCCGCGTTTTTTTTTTTGTCGCCTGCACAATTTACAGCGACCACGCCCAATTTTTGTAGATAAATAGAAGCATTTGAGCAATGTTTAAAATGAGGACAGGTACATTATGACAAAGAAAGCAGGGATTTCTCAGAAAGGGTGAGAGGCTGCAGTATCAGTACCACAGTTCTGATCCTCTCCATTAGAGCTGATTTCAGATGGATAGAACACAGACAGAGAACAGACAACATGCTTAGCAAAGGAGAGGTTAGGGAAGTCTGGCCAAACCCCATTCCATCAAGTAGCTGACTAAGCTTTCTAGCTAGGAACTTCTACCTGAGTGGAATAATAGGCTTGGATTGTCAGTATACATAAAAGGTAAATGGCAATTTGACAGTTAGTATTGACAGTATAGATTATTACTAAGTCTAATGGCACATGGGGCTGATCAGCCCCTACGCTGGCACCAGCCTTTCCCTGTTCCCTGCGCCTACACCCAGAGCTTATTGCATCAGTCAATGCATACTTGCATGTTTCAGGGGACAAAATCAACTCCATGTGCCTGTCCCCTGACCAAACACAATGGCTTCTCTTCCTATGTTTATCTGCAGGTCAAGAATCAGCCCCATGTGCCATTAGCCAAAACTGTGCCTTCAAGTATCAGACCCTGATCTTGTGTATGAAACTATACTTATAGGAACCCTCGACTTTCTGCAGAGAGAGCTGGGTAAAATATTCAAGTAATACTATTATGACATATCTAACTTTGTTAGTAATGCCATCTAATTTGTTGCACAGGTTTAAAACTTTCTATAAAATTACATTTTTGAAATAATTGTTTGGTAATGCTACTACTAACCTTTATTCTCCCCAGCCTGCAAGAATGTTAACAACAGAAACCAGTACTGCTTTACCTATTGTGTTGCAAATATAGAGACAGGGGATAAGTGACAATTTTCATAGTCCAGTGCTGTTTTTGGGTCTACTCAAAGTTTGCAAATTCTCTCCAACCTGAGAAATATGCATTTCTGTTGAATGGCAGAAATAAGCATAGTGCCTGGCTGCAAACCACTCATTGGTCCTGGCCATTTATAACACCAGCCATAAGAGATCTGTAATGAAAAATACTTACAATATTAAACTTGTGATGTGCTAAGATGTTGCTGGACTGAAACTCCAAATATTGTCCAACAGCTGTACAACTGCTATAAATGCATGAGTATTGTATTTTGGCAAGAGCAGTTAGAAAGCAATACAATCCAACACTGACTGCCAGGCATGCTGTAAAGTGCTTTGAAAAAGATCTCTCTGTAATTATCAGACTGGACTGGGTCAGCAATGGCAGGTTTAGTGCATTTGTATCTGTTCCAATCCCCCTCCCCCAAAAGCAAGAGTTAGAATCCCATTGCAGTTATTATACATGCAGAGAAGTCTGTGAAAGCAATTCATGCAGTCATTACAACAGTTCATCAAATGCGATGCAATCACCAGTTCAGCACCATGAAGAGCAGCATTGTCAGAGGCTGTCAGCAAGCACTGTGGGTGAAGGACTACCATTTCTGGGCAGTTACAGATAACAATTCAGCACCACACACAGCAGAAATCCAGGGAGGCTTGCAGCAAGCAATGAATGTGAATGGTTACCATGTCAGGGCAGTAACAACTGAACACCACAGAAGCCAACAGAAAAGTTGAGAAATTGACAGCAATCTCGGGGTGACAGGGAGAATGGGTACCATGCCAGAGTAGCTGAGGGAGACAGATGCTAATGCAAAATCAGTTTAAGAAGCCAGAAGCTTTAGAAAGACTCCTTTCTGAAACAAACAGTCTCAAAGTCAGTGATGTACACAGATTTCACATGTGGCTTGGGTACCTCCGTCTCTGGTTTGATTTCCTCGGCAACTTGCTTAGGTTCCTTAGAAGAAGGCCTGCGCATGTCTGTGACTATTGAGGACACTTCTACACTTCCACCTTTTGAAAGAGAAACAAAGGCAACTAATCAACACTGAAACTTGTGTTTTACATAGAATAACCATGGCCATTGTATTGTTATAGAAAACCTCTGTTACTTCAGGGACACTTATTATTTACATTTTTAATGATATTCATCTTCTAGCCCAGTGCTGTCCATCTAGCGACCCACATCTGGCCTGTGACCCCACCTGTCTGGCTGCTGTGACTGCTTACCTTTGTGTAAGCTTTAAATGGTATTAGTACTGAGATTAACTGGCTCCTGCACTGTTTGCACCTCAGATTCAGGCTGAAAGCTCCTTCATTGTTCACTGCTGTAAGACCCTGCATTAGTCACACCTCAGATCAGTTACTTACTTAGTCCCTGTCTCCTCCCTAGTCTGCCTGCCCTGATCTACCTTGCTGCTGCGTGCCTGCCCAACACTGCCTGTGTGTGCCATATACTGACTACCCTATGTTGCCAATGTGTGCTGTACTCTGTTTGCCCTATGCTTCCTGTGTGCCATACTCTCCTGCTCTATGCCCGGTGTGTGCCATAGTTTGCCTGCTCTATGCCCCCTGTGGCCATACTCTGCCTGCCTAACACTGCCTGTGTGTGCCATACACTGTCTGCCCTATGTTGCCAATGTGTGCTGTACTCTGCTTTCCCTATGCTTCCTGTGTGCCATACTCTGCCTGATCTATGCCCCAGGTGTGCCATACTCTGCCTGATCTATGCCCCAGGTGTGCCATATTCTGCTTGCCTAACACTGCCTGTGTGTGCCATACTCTGCCTGCCCTATGCCCCTTGTGTACCATACTCTGCCTGTCTATGCCCCTTGTGTGCCATACTCTACCTGCCCTATACTGCCTTTGTGCACCATACTTTCTCTGGCTGCCCTACACTGTCTGTGTGCCATAGCCTACCTGTCATACTGCCTGTGTGCGCCATACTTTGACTGTCCTATGCCCTGTGTGTTGCGTACTCTGCCAACCTGTGGGTGCCATATTCTGCCTGCCATATGTGCCATACTCTACATGCCCTATGCCCCCATGTGTGCCCTTTGCTGCCTGTATGTGCCATACTCTTCCTGCCCTATCTGCTTGTGTGTTCAATACTCTGCTTGCCCTATGCTCACTGTGTGTCACACTCTACATGCCCTATGCTGCCTGTTTGTCCCATACTCTGCCTGCCCTATGCTGCCTGTGTGTGTGTCGTACTCTGCCTACCTGTGTGTGTCATATCCTGCCTGCCCAATGCCCCGTGTGTGCCATACTCTGCTTGCCCTTTGCTGTCTGTCTGTGCCATGCTCTTTGGAAATATTTGTTAGGGGTTCTCTAAGGTGTCTAATTATGTGCTGGGGCTTGCTGTACTATCCACAGGGAAGGAAGAGGCATATGGATTTAAGGGTATGTCTAAATATGTGAACTTTTTCACATGATGGTTAATATCCCTGCAGTGAGCACCAACCATTTGTTTTTTTTTTGGTGGGCTACCACCATTAATGTGGATATGGTCTTAAAACGGTTCGTGTTAACGCGGCTGTGGTTTAAAAATGGGAGTGGTCAATACTGACTTCCATTATCGGTACTCCACCATGTAGGCCAGAAAAATTCCCACCCTCAGTTCCACAGAAGTATCTATCGACCAGGTGATAGTTTAATTACAAACTAGAGAGCTACAAACCAAAAACAATCATTGAAAATCTTAAAGAATAGAAAAATCAAGACTGCAAATTGCCTTAGAATACCCATGTTGACATCATATTAAAAGCAAGGAACAATTGCGCCATAAAATTAATTAAATTAAAAAAACTTCCAAGGTTATTTTTTTTTTTTTTTGAGACACCTTTGGGAACGTTGTCATATTTATTTTAAGGAACTCCCCTTGAATAGCAACAATGCCAATGATTTTGGTTTTTACCATCAGTTGATTTTTCCCCATCTTCCATGGGGGGATGGTCTGAGACATTCTTTGTAGCAACATTGTGCATATCCTTCTCTAGGGCCAGCTTTTCCCCAATATCTTTGTTGGCTTGATGGGATTCTGGTGATGTACGTTCTAGATCCTCTGTCACATTCTGGGTTAGTCCTTCAGCTGTTGTGGGAAGAACTGCAGATTCTGGCCCAGGATCTGTCAATGCAAGCGCACAGACTCCATTATATAGATGCCAGTGTTCACATATAATGACCAGACTTTAAGAGATGAATGAGGTATTGAACATAGCAGTCCATTAACTGGCAATACATAATAAACTCCCCTCTTCTTTACCTCTTGTATTGGTTATTGCTTATTTTTGTATTATTCTGTTCTGTTTAATGTATACATCAACTTATTGCAACACATTTATAAAACAACATATTTCAATAAATTGATGTATACATTAATAATATCCAGAATCATAAAAAACAATCTTGCTGTAGATATGCATAGTTATTCAAAAAGTACAATAAAATTATTTTTGCACTTGATTAGTATGTGTACTTGCAAGATAGGATATGAAATAGTGACTGCCTATGGCCACTGGCAGATGAGGGAAAATACAAGGATAATGTCACTAATACATTAAAATAAACTGGCCTAATTGCAGTTTTGGAGTCAGGATGGGATTTTCCAACCCAAAGGGAATTTGAATCTGCTACAGGTGAATTTTATCTTCTTCCTTTGGATCACTGAAAAGCTACTGAGTATGAATAATTTAAAGGGATTCTGTCATAATTTTTATGGTGTACTTTTTTTCTAAATTTCATTGTTTACACTGCAAATAATTTTCTCTAACCAAGAAATGTATTTTTTTAGCTGTAATTATGGTGTGTAGGCAGCCATCCTAATGAATTGTGCCCAATTCTAAGCTTTTAGAAGGAGCCAGCACTACACAAAAGAACTGCTTTCAGGGGTTACCTATTGTTTTTCCTACTCAATGTACTGTTAATATGACCCAAGTTGCATATTAGGAAAACAAGGTTTCTCCTTCTTTGGAGCTTATTCTCATGTCTACCACAATGGGGGGGGGGAAATGGGTCCATGTTGAGCAATGCAAATGATTTCTATATTCGTTTGATCTCTACAATGTTGAAATCTTTTCCAGCCTTTAGGAAACCTGCTTTTTACTAGGGTCAGGGACTTGGGGTATCAGGAAACATTGCTTTTCATTGTATTTAATGTATTTGGGGCTAAAGTTTCTCATTGCTTCTCACTCTGTACTTGGACCATTGTTGTTTTCCCTCTATACTGTGTCTTTGGGAGATCTCATCCACTTATTTGGCTTCAAATATCATCTGTATGCTGATAATATACAAATATACTTTTTGACCCCTTTATAAACTAAAATCTCTGCCTTCTAGCAATCTCCAACTAGATGAACCAACACCACCTCAAACTGACACTTACAAAAACTGAAATAATCATCTTTCCACCTAAGCCTGGTCCTACTCCCCCCTCCTATCTATGGTGCGTGCGCTTATTACCTGTCGACTCGGCACATTGTTTGGAGGTGATCTTTGACTTCTCTGACCCTATTAACACATATATATATATATATATATATATATATAAACCTGTTTGCCCTTTACAAAACAGATTTCAGTGCAGAATTCAGCTGGAGCCTCACTATTAACTGATGCGTTTCGAAAAAGAAAAAAAAAAAGTCATGTATTCCTTTAAGCAAACTGTTTAGATTGAGAATGAAAAAAAGACTTATGGTCATATTTTTTGGATTAATTGTTTGAATAATGTTGATCCAGTTAAATTGTGTACAGGGTACAAGGAGTCACCTTAGACTAATTTAAATATAAATGCTTCTTAGTTTGAGACTAATTCTTGTCTCTCTTTTGTAAACATGATGTTCCAGTGTCTGACTTCCTCTCTCAGGAACAGCCTTAATTCCCGGAGTCAGAGGCTGCGCAGTTCTCTCCCTCAGGAAAGTGTGATCTCAGCTATAACGGCTAGAGACTGCAGGAAGGAAGCAACGTAAAATGGCAGCTGCTATTTTAAGCGAATGGTGAATGCTCCTAAAGCTGTTTACTCAGGTATGTTTCTGCAGAATAAATATATTGTTCTAGGTGGCACTAATGTGGCAAATCTATTGGCAGTAAAATGCCAGAATGACTTTCCTTCCCCTTTAAGTAGTAACGGTTAAGGTTTGCCAGGTCATTGAACCCATAGCAACTGGTGAGATATTTTCTGTTACTCAAACTGCAAACGCCACAAGAAATGCAAACTGATATGGTGGCTATGGGTTGCTAGACCTTGCCAAATATAGCACCTCTTACTACATAATCCCCACAGTCTCCTAATATTTGCAGTGCTTGTAAGTGATAGTTTGCCTAGTGGTTGAATTTTTTATACAATCAGCAGAACCCTGTGAATTTTAAAAGAGGGATCTGGCATTTTAAAAATGAAGTCTAAATTAGACTATATTAGAGGTTCTCTGTGGGCACGCATAAACCAATAGGAGGAAAGACCATCAAACATACAGAGGCAAGGTGCTAAGCTTTTTGCACTTTGCTACAGGATTTGCACTCAGAGGCACCGCATATAGTGGGGGCAGTAAGTATGTGAGCATCCCCTGCAAATCTACCAAATTACACATTATTCAGATATGCAGCTAGGGTGTGCCAAGGGCCCTTTACTTACTGTGTAGACAGTACCATCCTTCACCACAGGCACAAAGCATAGTATTGTGCCCCTTATTGCTCTAAAACTTGCATATTATCTTGCGAGGGGAGACTTAATTTGTACCACTGCCAAAATCTCACTGCCTTTGGAAATACCACAGTAAGCAGGCTGTATATGAGTTCTGCTTTCAAATAAGCAGGGTTGCCATATCACCCCTTTCGAAGTGGACAATTTCAAGAGATAGAAAACGGTTTCATATTTGTGAATGATCTAGTGCTTTTTTTTATGAATATTTTCTATTTGCAATGTAAAATATACCTAAGATTTACATTATTTCAGATGCTAGTTTTTACCAAATCTCCTGCCATCCCCCTAAAATTGCTAGAAAGCCATTCTTTTTGTTCTATTCAGAGTTGATTATTAAGATCATCACAGGAAGCAAGGAAAGCTTCTCATGTTTCCTTTTGCAAATAATAGCTGCCCCACAAACATTGGCCAAAAGTTAAATTCTTGTTTCTCCATTTGATTAAAAAAAAAAAACTAACCACTTCTTCAAACTTTCCACTGTGATACTGTCTTTCACTGTTTATAAGACCTTTAAATATACTGATTCAGCGATTTCGTAAAGGGCTTGGCTTCCTCTTTCCTAGAATTGCTCATTTAGACTACCACATGTGTAACCTTTCATTAAAAGCTCTCCTTTGACTGCAGGGACAAATCAGATACCCTCGTCATTGAAACCTCAAAGGTCATATACACCAAATTTCAGCAATTTCTGCAAAGCATGCAGGATTTGGTATTGTCTAAACATAATATAATATTTAATATTGTGTAACTTGTGATCTACAAGTAAAGATGACACATTTTGTTTACTGATTATAGATAATGCAATTAAATTACTACACCTTTGACCAAGTCTCTCATTTCATGAGAAATAAATCCTACACTTTCAGCGCAATATTGTTTTGTTTGTAAAAATGTTAACATAAAACTCTGAAATATGCATTGGAGTTTAATCCTTGCATATAAATATGCATTAAAGATGCCTTTTGCAGTATTTACTAGCTGTGCACCCTTTTTAGGTATGAACATGTGCCACTGTTTTAGGAGATGCTACTTGCATACTTTAATTTTCTAATAGTCAAATAGACTCTCATTTGACTGCGATGAGGTCTATCACTGGTCCATTATAAGACATTGTTTGTTATTTTGGAACCACTACAAATTAACATTGTAGTATTTGTGCTTTCCTATTAGTTCGTCAATGCCCTACCAAACATGTTAAGTTTTACTACTACACTAAGTTGACACTAAGTTAGCCTAGGAGCAGTAATTCATAGCAACCAATCAGCAGGCAGCATTTACTGGTCACCTGTTTAAAAGCAAACATCTTATTGGTTGCTATGTGTTACCGCTCCTGGGCAAACAGTGTCTTTTATTACATATGGGGGATAGTGTCTTAACTATATGTATTAGAGAAAATAGTTCAATTTACTTAATTAAAGGAACAGTAACACCAAAAAATGAAAGAGCTTTAAAGTAATAAAAATATAATGCACTGTTCCCCTGCACTGGTAAAACTGGTGTGTTTGCTACAGTAACACTACTATAATTTATATAATAAGCTGCTGTGTAGCCCCGGGGGCAGCCATTCAAGCTGGAAAAAAGGAGAAAAGGCACAGGTTACATAGCAGATAACAGATAAGTTCTGTAGAATACAATAGTGTTTTATCTGTTATCTGCTATGTGCCTGTGCCTTTTCTCCTTTGAATGGCTGCCTCCATGGCTACATAGCAGCTTATTTATATAAATTATAGTAGCCTTTCTGAAGTAAACACACAACTTTTACCAGTGCAGGGCAACAGCACATTATATTTTAGTTACTTTTATACACTTTCATTTTTTGGTGTTACTGTTCCTTTAAGTTTGGTACATAACAAAAAAGCCCCACTCAAGGGCCTTTATCTGGAAACTAAACAAAAATTGCTAAATTGTTAAAGGACTATATGCAGAGTAGTTCCCACCTTGCATCTTATAACTTGTGTCAAATTAATGACATGGAAGCAGTGATCAAAAGCAACGTATATGTTTGCTAATGCCACAAAACTATGTATATCAGTGCTGTCCAACTGGCGGCCCGCGACCCCCCTCTGTGTGGGGCCCCCCACCTGTCTGGCTGCTTTGATGGCTTACTCTTGTGTAAGCTTTAAATGGTATCAGTACTGTGATTAACTTTTTTGGAGCACAAAAGGATACCACAGGTTAAAAAAAAAAAAGCTTTAGCAAAGTTTACAGAGAATTAGAAGTTGAAGCTATGACTGTAAGGAGGATCTGGATGCCATTTTAGCAAGAGCGAAAATAGTAAACAGAGTACAATGCTGAATAAAAGGTCTGTCCATTTGAGAGAGAGAAAGAAACACAGGTATGGGACTTGTTATCCAGAATGCTCGGGACCTGGGGTTTTCCAGATAAGGGATCTTTCCGTAATTTGGATCTCCACAATTTAGGTCTGCTAAAAATCATTTAAATACTGAATAAACCCAAGGAATAAGTTTCTTAGTTGGGATCAAGTACAAGGTTCTGTTTTATTACTACAGAGAAAAAGGAAATCATTTTTAAAAATTTAGAATTATTTGCTCATAATGGAGTCTATGGGAGATGGCCTGTCCGTAATTCGAAACTTTCTGGATAACAGGTTTTCGGATAAGGGATCCCATGCCTGTATTTTACTTCTGCAGTAAATTTTAAAAAATTCTGTAATGTAGTTTTTTTTTTATATAAAACTTATATAAACATAATTTCCCCTTTACTAAGCACAACTCAATACTGACATTACATGAATGATGCCATTTTGTTAAACCACTAATAAAAGGTTTTAAATATTTTTAAGGGTAATGTAGCAAAAGGTGCTAAGTTTGCCAAGGATTAGTAACCCACAAAAACCAATCAGTAGGCAGCATTTACCAGTTATCTGTTTAAAAGCAAACATCTTGGTTGCTAAGGGTTATTGTTACTGGGCAAACTCAATACATTTTATTGCACATAGGGGTTAGACTGGTACAGTAAATTTGCCTGTAGCTATGCTTTCTTATGTTTTTCATCAACTTATAAATTAACCACATGCATTTGCAGCCAGAAGTAGTAAATACAAATGGCCAACAGGAAACTTAACATATTACTAGTATCACTGCTATAAAGCAAGACAGGAATGCTTACAAAAAGGAAAAACAGGATATCACAAAATAGCTGCTTTTAGGCAAGTACAGACATAGCATTTTGAAATGCATTCAAATCTCAGAGCATTACAGGAATCTGACATCTACTGGCAGAAATCCTGTGTATAACTAACTTCCTAACAAAAGCATGTCATTATAAAACAGGACAGCTGGGAAATATATAATGTATCTGATTCATGTAAAGAAAGGCAGTTGTGGGTCATAGCAGATCTAGGGTGACAGATGAATTATTCTGGAATTTATGAAATATTAAATGCCCTATGTATCCAAACCAACTGCAAAGCAAGCTAAAATATGGTTGTTTTGGACTACCCACACCTTACAGGGGATGGTGTTTACTGCATGTCACTTTTATTGATTTGCTTGGATGAGAAATATAATATAATGTCATGGTACTTTATTTGTAAATATATATGAGGCAAGTTATCTTTCTTGCCAGGTTAACCCCATTCTGGGGTGATCTATCCCAAATCATTGGCTAGTGCCTTAAGAGGGCAATATCCAACCATCAAAATTGAGAAAAATATTTTAATGCATAGAAAACACACAAAATAACACTTTACAAAGACACTTTTGGAATGTAAAATTCAAACAAATATGAAAAGATTAAAAAATTAATGTCACAGTAAATTAAATAGGTTTTGGTTAAAAGAAAATCTATACCAAATAAAAAGTTAAATCAATTCACAATGCAAGTGCATGTGTCTCCCAGAGAACACTGCAATAACAGCTTTGCAACACTTTCCTGAGATGTAAGCTTTGTCTTTTACCTAGGATTCATTCTTTTGTCTGACTGAGAGCATATCAGTCTAATATTGAAAAAAACAATTTATCATGATATAAAAAAGCAGAGTGGCAGATGAACTGAATGGACTAATGCAGGGGTGTCACACTCAATCACATAAGGGGGCCGAAATCTAAAATACAAGTCGTGGGCCACATTTTTTTATTAATATACTTAGTAAGATACTAAAGGGTATATTTATCACAATATGTAAAAAGTGGAGTAAGACATTACCGGTGATGTTGCTCATAGCAGCCAATAGATGCTTTGCTACTGTTGAAATCGGATTACTGATTGGTTGCCTTGGGCAACATTACTAGTTATGCTTCACTCCACTTTTTACACAGCATGATAAATATACCCCTTAGTCTTAGTTACTATGAGAGGAAAATGGAAATTGATCAGGCTGGATGGTCAGACACACTCACCAAGGGCCACATAAAACAGCCAGGTGGGCCGGATTTGGCCCCCAGGTCTTGTGTTTGACATTTATGGACTAATGAAATAATTGACATTGTAAAATACAAGGACTTAACCAAAATGTATTACCGGTATTTATGCCATTATTCTACATTTAATAATGTTATTCTAAGCTAATTTACAATAACTGTGTGTAATGACATCAGGAATTTTAACTTTTGTACTCTTCTCAGGGAAAAAAAACTGCAATCAAAAGAACAAGGTCAACTTTGAGAAAAGGGGCACAAAGGAATATGCCTAATGATAATTTCTAAGTTTTAATTGCAGTGGTCAAACCGTAAAGGTATTTCATGTAAAGAATGCATTTGTCCTATAATACAATGCTGGAAAGAAAGATGGCTCCAGATAGCACTTTAAAAAGTATATAATCACAGCACATTGCTGCAATGGCAAACACTATCATTTTTTTGTTCCTTGCTTTATGGCAGCTGCCAACTACCACATGATTGTAAGGTCATGTGATCTACAAATCACAGTTTAATGGCAATTCCTCGATCATTGTCTTATGCGGATCAAACGTGCCAGGTCATTCATTCTCCGTACAAAAGATGCGCCGCAACACAGCTGACTTAGGGGCACCCCCAAATTCTCCACGGGCAATTTTTCTTTGGCATGATGCGTGCAGAGTTAGTAGCTGACTTTGTGATGCCTTCTGTTCCGTTTATACCCTGTGAGGTTTTGGGAAAATTAACAACTTGAGTCTTTAGGGGTCAAGAAAGCTAAAATAAAGACTTGGAGCCTCATTCTCACATGAACATTATAAATCTTTGTAAAAGAGTGGACAATTGGCAGGAAAAAAAAAGTCTGCAGATATAAAAACTGCATTTGCCAAAATAAATTAGGAGAGTGAAAGTTGGTAATTTGACTCGAAAAAAAAATCTGTACTTACAGGCCAAAACAAAGCTAAATATACTTGATTCAAGAACGAAAGGCTCATTAGGATTTATAGCTGTTCTGCACAGCAGGTTTCCTAGGTCTGCAGAAAATCTTCTAATGTAATCTATCTAATCTTTACGACAGGAAAACCAAAACCAAGACCAGTGAAATGTATTGAAATCTATTTTTTTCACTGACCTGTATGTGTGAAGTGGTCTTGAGATCCTCTGTCTGTGCTAACATCCTTGGAAGTAGCAGGTCTGGGAGGGCTGTCTTCACTACTGCTTGCAAAGGGGGATACCATCTCCATCTCCTCCCCCCAGTCAGATGTTATTCTGTTTGTGTCAGGTAAAAATGGGCTTGTTGGTTGCACTTCTGCAGATTTATCCTGACTTTCCTTTGATGGAGTCAAGTTTAGCTTAGATGTTTCATTTTGAATAGGTGGCATCTGCTCATTGGCAGCGAGTTCTGAAGTGGCTGGTAAAACAACTGGGGGTTCTTCTGCTGGGCCTCTCTCATTCAATGAGGCATCTGAACAGTCTTGGTCATCCTCTTCATCTCCAACATCTTCCCATCCATCATCATCCTCTTCTCCTACCTCCTCTGAAACTTCTGTTTCAGGTTCTTTCTGGGGTTCAACAGTTACATGCTCCTAGAAAAGAAAAACCAAAAAAAAAAAGGCTTTTAGGCTTATTCTCACATCACAAACCAAATATTCAAAATTTATTCACATCCCTCTTAAAGCTAGCTCTAAAAGTAGAAGGAAAAGCAGCTATTAGGAACCTCCAATGATTCTGATACCTACCTCCTACCAAGCCCAGTGTTTTTCCTAGGAGCATCACACCTCCATCCAGATCCCAGCCATCTGTCTTTTTTGGCTGAGCTCATGTGTAAAGGAGTAAAATAGCAAACCTTACATTTCAAAATCACAGGGGTTGCCAATTTGATAGGCACCCCCTCGGGATTATACCTTTTTGTTTTGCCCTTTAATTTCAAACTTCTATAATGGGTTCATTGATGCTATTATATAACAAAACTGTCTGATAAAAGGTGTATAAAATAATGAAAGCTAATTTCAGGTGGGAGACATCAGAATTCAGAGATGTTGCACACAATATCGGTTATATTATACTGTGTGCATTGTAAATAATTAATTCTACTATTTAAAAATTTGTTTTGGACCAGTTAAGCAGGTCATACATTCATTTAGAAGTGGGGGTTATATATGTCTGCCTTTTCTAAGCTGTATCCTTAAGAAAAGGTCTCAAAACTAATAGGTGATGGCGTAACTGGCATAGTGAAAGGCATTGGCATGAGAAAGGTCCCAATGGGGACCGAAACTTAACATTGGCTGTTCATGCTTTTTTATTACATTTTTTACAATAAACTCAGTGTTGCTGGTCTCTCTTTTAATAGATAAAGTCGTGGGCAAAAGTTTTGAGATTGACACAAGTATTAGCTTTCACAAAGTTTGCTGCTAAACTGCTTTTAGATCTTTGTTTCAGTTGTTTCTGTGATGTACTGAAATATAATTACAAGCACTTCATACGTTTCAAAGGCTTTTATTGACAATTACATGACATTTATGCAAAGAGTCAGTATTTGCAGTGTTGGCCCTTCTTTTTAAGGACCTCTGCAATTCGACTGGGCATGCTCTCAATCAACTTCTGGGCAAAATCCTGACTGATAGCAACCCATTCTTTCATAATCACTTCTTGGAGTTTGTCAGAATTAGTGGGGTTTTTTTTGTCCACCCGCCTCTTGAGGATTGACCACAAGTTCTCAATGGGATTAAGATCTGGGGAGTTTCCAGGCCATGGATCCAAAATTTCAACGTTTTGCCCCCCGAGCCACTTAGTTATCACTTTTGCCTTATGGCACGGTGCTCCATCATGCTGGAAAATGCATTGTTCTTCACCAAACTGTTGTTGGATTGTTTGAAGAAGTTGCTGTTGGAGGGTGTTTTGGTACCATTCTTTATTCATGGCTGTGTTTTTGGGCATAATTGTGAGTAAGCCCACTCCCTTGGATAAGAAGCAACCCCACACATGAATGGTCTCAGGATGCTTTACTGTTGGCATGACACAGGACTGATGGAAGTGATCACGTTTTCTTCTCCGGACAAGCCTTTTTCCAGATGACCCAAACAATTGGAAAGCGGCTTCATCTGAGAATATGACTTTGCCCCAGTCCTCAGCAGTCCATTCACCATACTTTCTGCAGAAGATCAATCTGTCCCTGATGGGTTTTTTTTTGGAGAGAAGTGGCTTCTTTGCTGCCCTTCTTGACACCAGGCCATCTTCCAAAAGTCTCACTGTGTGTGCAGATGCCCTCACACCTGCCTGCTGCCATTCCTGAGCAAGCTCTGCACTGGTGGCACTCCGATCCCGCAGCTGAATCCTCTTTAGGAGATGATCCTGGCACTTGCTGGACTTTCTTGGACGCCCTGAAGCCTTCTTAACAAGAATTGAACCTCTTTCCTTGAAGTTCTTGTTGATCCTATAAATTGTTGATTTAGGTGCAATCTTAGTAGCCACAATATCCTTGCCTGTGAAGCCATTTTTATGCAACGCAATGATGGCTGCACGCGTTTCTTTGCGGGTCACCATGGTTAACAATGGAAGAACAATGATTTCAAGCATCACCCTCCTTTTAACGTGTCAAGTCTGCCACTCTAACCCAATCAGCCTGACATAATGATCTCCAGCCTTGTGCTTGTCAACATTCTCACCTGAGTTAACAAGACGATTACTGAAATTATCTCAGCAGGTCCTGGACATAATGACAGCAATGAAATGCAGTGGAAAGGTTTTTTTGGGATTAAGTTAATTTTCATGGCAAAGAAGGACTATGCAATTCATCTGATCACTCTTCATAACATTCTGGAGTATATGCAAATTGCTATTATAAAAACATAAGCAGCAACTTTTTCAATTTCCAATATTTATGTAACTTTCAAAACTTTTGGCCACGACTGTATATATACATATATTTTTTTTCACAAAAAGATATATTTCAGTACAGGATTCTGCTTGAGAAGCATTATTAAAGCATTTTCAAAACAGGGTGTTTCCCCATGACAGTATCCCTATAAGTTTTTATGTGAGAAATTAGCAAGAGGAGTTAGAAAGGATTGTTATTACACAATCTGTATAAGGAATTACTATTTCACATTACCTTTGTGGTGTATTAGTAATGAGCACAATTTCTCGATGGGTACACACTCCAGACACGGGTGGAGGTGGTTTAAGAAATAGCTTTATTCACATTTGTCCCCACTGTGATTACATGATAATTTAATGAAGAAATAGTGAAGAATCATGAAAATAATTTTCCCTGGGTGAAGGGTCCGGGGCACGGCACCCGGACCAACTTTGTGAAGGGGTGAGCGAATGCTAATCGAGATTGGCTGTTTCAAATTTTAAATTAGACTTGATGTGCTGAGTGGCTTAGAGCAAATTCTGGTGTTGTTGTATTTAATTGTGTAGTGCTTACCGTTGCTTTCTCCACACACGTCTCTTTCTCTCTTTCCTCTATTACCTCCTTATCTTCTGGCTCCTCCCAGCGGCTGTCATGCATGCTAGACATTAATACAGAAAATAGAAATTCAGAGCTGAGCGAGATCTGCCAGCACTCATGCACCATTATCAGTGGACACTCCAGACTAAAGCTGACTAACAAGTGATGACTTTTTTTTTTTTTTTTTTAACAATTTCAGTAAGATTCCACAAAATCATCAACTTTTTTTCTTTTGTACCAAGTCCATGAGTGTGCAGTTCTTTTCTCTCTATCTATATATCCCATGCTTTGCTTGACTCAGGATTTAAAAAAAATGTATATTCAGAAATGTAACTGCCATGAGTTCTAAAACTTTTGCGAAGTCTGCAGATTTGTATCCCCCAATCATACCTGTATGGTTTGTTTTGTCCCTGACCTCGTTGCCGGTCCCTCTTTCTGTTGGATTCCATAATGTTTCCAGGGAAGAATTCACCCATGGTTGGTGGCTTTGGAGCACCCCTTTTTCCCTTTTCTGTGGAACAAAAATAAGTGTATGATAAAATGATCTATGATTTTATTTATATATTTATGCCTTGAGAAAGGTCCCAATGGGGACCGTAACGTAACGTTGGCTGTTCATGCGTTTTTAATACACAATTGATGGTCTTTTTTCCAAAAACAATCAATTGTGTATTAAAAACGCATGAACAGCCAACGTTACGGTCCCCATCGGGACCTTTCTTTTTGGATATTTAAATCATTCACCTTGCACCCATGCTAAGAGCTGAAGCAGAGTGCCACCCTGGGTTTGCTATATCTATATATATCTATATATCTATATATCTATATATAGTAGTAAAAGGAATATTTTCTAAGTAAACCAATGTTATTAGAATACCACGGGGGAAAGCTGGGAAGAGTCAAAAGAAGGCGGCAAATAATTAAAAAGATAAAAAAAAAATGAAGACCAATTGAAAAGTTGATTAGAATTGGCCATTCAATAACATAACAAAAGATAACTTAATGGTGAACCACCCTTTTAATGCATTTAAGAATGGCTTGGATAATTTCTTGAAAAAGCATACTATCCAAGGCTATTGTGATACAGTAATAGGACCCCTTATCCAGAATGCACAGGAAAAAGGGTATTCCGGATAAGGGGTCTTTCCGTAATTTGGATCTCCATACCTTAAGTCTACTAACAAATCAATAAAACATTGATTAAATACAATAGGATTGTTTTTCATCCAGTAGGGATTATTTATATGTTAGTTAGGATAAAGTACAAGGCACTGTTTTATTATTACAGAGAAAAAGGAAATCTATGGAGTCTATGGGAGACGGGCTTTCCATAATTCCAAGCTTTCTGGATAACAGGTCTCCAGATAAGGGATCCCATACCTGTACTAAAAACTAGAGTAAGTATTGATGTTGGTAATATAGTTTAGATAGGTCGGTATAGGTCTGTGTGCACTGGGGTTTGCTTGGAAAGGTCAAACTTGATGGGCTTTGGTAATTTTTCAACCCAACTTAACTATGTAAGTATGTAAATGTGCTATCACCCAAACTGACAGCAAAATTAATCATTTCTGGCCAGTTTTGGGATAACCACAGTGCCCTCTTCACTAACACTAAGGCAGGTCCCAAACCAACCCTAATGTGGACAGTAGCAGAGAACCGCAGGAATAAAATTTTAGAAAAGCCCATGGTTCCTACGGATATGTCTGTATGGAAATACGTAAAAGCCCATTTCTTGTATTATACTCCTGGTTTGTTTTAAACTAAAGATTGTGTGTGTTGCTGGGCTGTCTCAGGGTAATATGTCATTAACCATCTTATTTGTCCTTTGGTTGACTAATGGCTATGTACACAAAACGTGTTGCATTTTAAAGGGATTCTGTCGTGATTTTTATGGTGTACTTTTTATTTCTAAATTACACTGTTTACATAGCAAAGAATTCACTCAACCATTTTAAATTTTATTCTTGAACCAACCAAATTTTTTTTAGTTGTAATATTGGTGTGTAGGCAGCCATCTCTGTGCATTGTGTCTGAGCTTTCATAAGGAGCCAGTACTTTTTACTACTATAAGTAACCCAAGGAGACAATGAAACGGCTAAATGGACATAAGCAGGCACAAGGTTAAAGAACTGGCCCTTAGTCTAACCTCTCCGGCTGACCGGCTCATCTTCCACACGTGGAGAGCCACCATCCTTGAACCTGTCATCAAAAAATGAAAATGATAAACATTAGATATATAGTAACTGTAACCTTGCAGAGATAGAAAGGGGATATATGGAGCAACAAGTAGGGTTAATGTTAAGGTAATATTCAAAGGAGGAAATTGAGATTTTACAAGCTTACATGGAGTAGCAGGAGAACGGATAGCTGGTAACGTAAAAGCAGAAACAGAAGCTGGTGATAATTATAATGGCAGAATAGCTTTTTAGTAAATTTTCAAGCCAATATGATACTTTTCTCTAGTTCTTGCTAATTTAGAGCATGAATGAAGAAAAGGGCCGCAGATGGATGGGACTACACAATAAGGTGCTGATAAGATGTTCCCCAAAACAGGCTCCAATTGCACAGATCAGTTATTAAAATTGCATGACAAAGTTACTTATAAGTGGCATTTGCTTGAAAGAATTCACCAAACTATGGATAGTTCAACACTGAGTTGAATCATTGGCTCAGATTTTTTCATAGCCATGTGCAATACTGAAGAATCGGCAGGCAAGAGAAGTTGGAATATATACATGTTTTTATGAATGCAAAAAGTTAGTCAGTAGATCATTCTTATAATTACATTGTTTTGCCTAACATTAGCTGGGATGTTAAACTAAAAACTACGCATGTCAATGTAATACATACGTGTGTTTTCCAGGATAAATATGATGTAGTTATAGGATATTTTATATGTATATAGCGTGTGCACATATTTATAATAAAGTTTACTAGACTGAGGCACCAAAAGTGCATGTGTTAATGTTATCCTACTTTATTAATAACTAATATATCAGTAACGCTAGTGCCACTGTATCTGTACCAAACGTTTTATAATAGGAAGGCATTTATGGAAAATATGAATTGTATAAATAAACTTGTTATAGGGAGGATTATATGGGGTAACAAGAGACATGGTGATAAGTAACAAGGAGCAACTGATTAAAATTATAGGAAGGGGATATTAGAAACATTTCAATTATAGACAAGCATACAAAAAAAAAAAAAAAGAAAGAAATTTTCCGTCATGTTTTTCACACTTACATAGAATCTGTTTTCTCTGCATCCCACTCCCGTCTCCACTGCCCAGTGGGTTTGCGATGACGAGCCAGTCTCTCCTGGTCTATCTGTTCCCGCTCCTTTTTCCAGCGCACGTACTCTGCTCTTTCCCTACCAGTCATTGACATAGTCATATCCATCTGGTCCTTCATTGCAGGTCTTCTTCCCTTAGCACGCATACAAATATATCAACGTCAACTAAACTGCATTCAACTCTAAATAAGAACTAGTAACCTTGTTATAAAAAGGTTGAAATCCTTATTTTAAAGTAGTATACTACTTTTGTTTAAAAGGGCAGTATACCACATTGTTCAAGTTCAATGAATAGGGCATGAACACACTTTTTGTCTATTGTTTAACATGAAAGCTGCTGAATAAAAAGTGAATTAAAAAAAAAAAAAAACAAAGTGCTGAATGGAAAAAGGGTGACAAGCACTGCCCTAGTGTGGCATGCTTTGCGAGTGCGATAGGGAACTTCGACTACATTGGGGCAGAGACTTGTTTGAATGACACTCTGTAAAGCATCACAATAGTGTCAGGTTTATTCAAATTAAGTAAAATAACTACTCTGGCATTCTATGACAATCAAAATCAATGAATCATATGCAATAAAAGATGCAATGTTTGCAAAAGTACAGTGACCCATTGCAATTAATAATATGCTTACTTTTAAACAGATGACTAGTAAATACTTCCAGCTGACAATAGTTTACTATAGGTGACTGTAGGAATCCTTGCAGCTTTTACTGCATAACCCCGTATAATGGAATCAGTACTAAAAAGGACTATACGTAATTTTGTTTTGTTTGCTGAAATTCATAATACTATGCATGAAAGCCATTTGCCAACTTTATAAACTGAACTTTATGAAGTTGGCAACCTTGGAGCTCCATGGGTTCCATATACTTACATGACTTTCCTTTTCCTTGTCCATGCCAGTTTTCACTTTCTCAAAATCAGGTCCACCCCAATTACGATTGTGCCTGCGACTACCCTCCTTGCGATCCACCTCTGCAAATGGCCCTATGCGCCTGGGATCATCCAGAAAGTTGCGAATAGGATTTTTTTCTCGTATGCCATCCTAGACAACCAGTGTTTCAGTTAGACATATTAGGTAAAAAGGTTTGCATTCAAATTATTGCGACTAATATATTAGAATGGTTGTAAGTGCCCTAGTCCCTCTGTTTTCAATAGTGGGTGGTGTACACATTCTCTGGAAAGCAGAGGGACTTTAAGTACAAGAATCAATTATCGTATCATAGGATAAATATTTAAAAAAAAAAAAAAAAAAAAAAAAATTACCACAGATGTATCTGCACGTTTGCACCCTTCCTTTCCCAGTGGAAAATAAGTGTAATTAAGCAAGGTGTAAGCGATTCTGTTACTTAATTTTATTTGCTATACAGCAGCTTGTTTCTAGAAACTATAGTAGGGTTTTTGAAAGAAAAAAAAAAAAGTTTTACCAGTGCAGGGCAACAGTAC
Organism: Xenopus tropicalis; assembly: GCF_000004195.4. Taxonomy (NCBI): domain Eukaryota; kingdom Metazoa; phylum Chordata; class Amphibia; order Anura; family Pipidae; genus Xenopus; species Xenopus tropicalis. The sequence goes on from NC_030684.2 coordinate 76,950,778, forward strand.
AATACTTTTTAATTACCATTTTAATTTTTTGCGCTTTTCCTATATTAATATTCTGTGGTCTACAATAGCTTTGAATATTTGTGAATTTGGAAATCATGGGGTCCAGATAAAATGTTTACATAAACTTACCCGTTGGCTCCGTTCATATTCTGCAATTTTCTCCATTTCCTCATTCATCATTTCTATATTTTGTCTTCTTCTCTCCTCCCACTCCTTTGAAGACAAAAAACTGTTACTGTACAAAGATAAACCACAGAAACAATACTTGAAAAAACATACAAATAATATACCTGTGTTTTCCTGTCTGATGGTAAAGATTGTTCACTACTTCCTCTAGGGCCTCCACCTCTGCCTGGTGTTCCACCAACTCTTCCAGATCCTCTCGCACTTCTTTCCAAATGAGATAAACCTCCTCTTGGAGATGAAATCTCTCCAGATAAACGTGGGTTTCTTCGTGGTCCATCTGCTCCAGAAATTCTTCTTCCTTTTGCAGATTGCAAAGCATCTTCGTCATTCATAAATGGTTCAGCTCGATGTTCTGTAATCTCTTCAGATAAATGTGGGTTTTTTCGTGGTCCATCTGCTCCAGGAATTCTCCTTCTATTTGCAGATTGCAAAGCATCTTCGTCATTCAATGGTTCAGCTAGATGTTCTGTATGGGCAACATGTCCAGAGTGTCCACTTGTTCTACTGCTATTTCGCTGAGTTGGGCTTTTTGAAGTGCTATCCTTATTAGCAGTGGGCTGAGAAGTTTTGGCAGACTTTGGATTGTTAATGACCCGCTTTTCCTATAAATGAAGAACAAAATGTTATTCAAAAGCCAAAACTGTAAGGCTAAACAATTCCTAGAAAATCCTAACTCCCTCATCCAGGGTGCTTCCAGGAGAACCCCAGTAGTTAAAATGCCTTTGATTTCCTTTGCCATTTACCTTTAAAAATAATTAGAAATGCTCAGCCTCTAACAATCACCGACACAGAAAGGCAGGCACCACTTAGTAAAACTCACTTTTCCAAGAAAGTATTTGAAATAGGCAAGAAGCATTTGCAATAGGCAAAACTTTTCATTTCAAAAGGGGAAGCTATTACAGAAGATTGGCCAGGGGTAGTGATGAGCGAATCTGTCCCATTTCACTTTGCCGACAAGATTTGCAAAATGGCAAAAAATTCACCAAATGCAAAAAATGGCGCTAGTCAAAAAAATGTTGCATGCGTCATTTTTTTTATGCACATAATTTGTCGTGCAGCGATTTTTTTTAGTGACAAATTTTTGTGCCCGTTTCACAAATCAGTCTGCCAATGGTGAAACGTGGAAAATTCGCAGCAAATCCATGCCTGCTGAAAAATTTTACTCATCACTACCCAGGGGCACTGCAAAGGTCAAAACACAGCCAAAGGCCTATCATTACATTAAACATCTTCTAACATACGTTAAACCCATAACAGGGCCCCATTTTGGTTGCAACCCTATTTCAAAAATACAGTAGGCACAAAGCTTGACTATAAAAGCAGAGCATTTGAAAAACGAAAATACTGTAGGCACAACTGTTGCTTTGAAGTAGTGGATGAGATAGAGCATTGCCGATAAATCTGGACTCTATTTCATGGACTTGCCTATATTGGATCTGCACATCATATAAAAGACTTTGTATGGACTCAGCTGGTTGGGGGATGGGTTAAGGGGGTGGTTCTAGCCTCCCTCTCACTGGTTAAATTCTCTTTGATTGTAACACCATCTAGGCTTGACAAAAGGCCTGGAATTGGTCCAAGACGTTTTTGAGCTAATAAAGCACCGTCCACGGCTTCACAGCAACTGTTGTATTTTTGTTTTTCAAATGGTTGATTTTCTGGGCCCCTATACTAGAAGGCACCTGCCCCCTTAAAGCTAAGCAAAATGTTGTTGCTCTTGTATATTAACTTAGGGGAAAATCCTATATGTGCTAATACTACCAAGCATGTCCACCACAAATCAATGTAAAATTGATGAGCACTCTTATGAACACTTGCAATCTACATGATTTTTTTGCTTATTGTTTAAATTGATCCGGGAGGATGAAGCTCTAAAGAAACACATATATACTGAAATCTCAGTGATGACCTTTCTTGCCATTAGTAAATTATTGCACCTTACCAACACCTCTTTTGTAATCTCTACATTTTCTAAAACTGCATCACCAATAGAACGGCTCCAATGTAAAGTGACAGAATAAAATCGAAAAAAAAAAGTTACCCCCACAGAGATATCTACAGTGATAGAGAAATTTTCCTTTTCTTTACGGCTTTTGTCCAGCTCCACCTCAGAATGTTTCACTTTCCTAGGTGTTGTGATAGCAATTCCCTCTTGTTCAGCTCTCCTGCGATCTTCCTCTATCAGCTGACATAGAAAAGCTCTTGGTTACACACACAGGTTAGTTAAACTATTGTAAAAAAATAAATTAAAGATAAAACTTCTCACTGAAGAAACTTTTCTAAATATAATAAATTACAAATTCTTAACTGTTTAGACCTAACTGATTGACAGTTAGGTCTAATACATCTTTGGAGGAGTTGCACCCTTTGCCCAGAAGGTGTATTAGAGCTCACTCTTTAAAATGTCTCTGACAGAAATCCTGCCACTCTACATGCAGTATATATTGTTATATAATTTTTTAGTTTTTGTTTGTGATGGAGTCTGTTATTTGAGTTACCCCCAATACATCTGCTAGGAAAGGGAGCCCCCCATAAAAGATCTATTAGACCTACCAGATCAAAATCTGACCCTGACTTCTGCATTAGACAAATGCTGAGAGGGGGCGAGTGAAGAGTATCTTAATTATATCAAACTGTACAGAATTCTTAATATTTAGAAACATTACATTTTCATAAGATAAAGCTTGTATTACATTTTAATTTTTGCAATAGTTCCCATTACCATAAATGTGGCATCTAAAAGACCTCTATTGTCCCTTTTAAGAATTGTGTGAAAATGCCAGCATAGACTTCTATTAAGAAGGCAAAGGGGACTATGGAAACCATTTTCAGTCATTTTGGCACCATGTTTATATGGTGCCATTACCTGAAGCATGTGCATAAAGGGAAAATATACCCCTCTTTAACATTACTCACTCAGTTTAGCTTATGTAGAAAAGGTGCTTAAGCACTATATGAGCCTCCTGAAGAACCATTTTCCAACATCTGCTCGCAATGTAAAGCAACCCCTCACTTTTATCTATTATAAAGTGATTGCTTCTGGTATTTGAAGTCGCTATGCGTTTCATAGTGGATAGTGCACAGAAACCTCTTACTATCTGTTTATCTGTTAGTTATTTCTACAACTGTGCTCAAGGCTGGCATCTTGAAATACAACAGAGTTGGAGAGCCCCTTGCATGTTATTTAAAATAAATAAATAAATGAGGGTGGCCAATCAGTGGCAATTCTGGGGCCGCTGCTGCACCCCTCTCCCACTCCATCCTTACAACTTTAGCATCGGAGTGGGTTAAGGGGGGCTGCTTCATTAGTGCAGCGAACGCCATTTCAAAAACAGAAATTTGGCTTCTTAAGTTACCTATGGTCTCAGAGATAAGCACTCATTGGTGTCACTGTGTATGGCTCACAAAAACATCCTGTGTGTCTTCACCATTATGTGGAGTGCTACTGGCAACATCAGCCTATCAAAAGCTGACTGCCCATTTTAATTCCTTTTTTGCCATCAGATTTTGGGCTTGCAGAAATCTTTTAGCTGCTGGCTAAAAAAAGTTCACAAATGTCATGCTTTCTGCACTTGGAGATTTCCTAATTAACCAAAGTAACTGATACTTGTAAATGATCAGAGTGTACATTCATCTTCTGATTTTATTGTCCCTTCAAAGCACAAGGATTTTTTTTTTTATTTTTTTTTTTTTAAAGGTGTTCTCAATGCAGAATATTTCCTTTCAAATACAAAAAAGGCATTCTTCTGGGTTATTGTTACCATATATACTCGAGTATAAGCCAATCCGAATATAAGCCGAGGTACCTAATTTTACCTAAGAAAACTGTAAAAACGTATTGACTCGAGTATAAGCCTAGGGTGGGAAATGCAGCAGCTACTGTGGCTATGAGTTCTTGGATTGTTATATATGGAATTGCGCTGGCATTCGGCATGTACGCGCAAATTAACTCTGCCATTATCTGCATATCAGCAAATAACAATATTAATGACATTGGCTACTGATTCCCTGTGATGGAGCCGTTTGCCTCAAGGCAAGGTAATTTGATTGTGTACAATTTGTACCAGCTATGATGGCTAAGGCTAGGTAGGCTCATAGCTCACAGATGGGCAATAGGCGGATTCTTGTAAATTAGGGCAGAAATTCCTATACATCAGTATAAAACAGGCAGTGCAGGGAAACACTGACTGCTGTCTCTTTTAAGTTGACCCAATACTGCTACACTAATAGCTATACAACGCCGCACCCCACCTCCCCCCGCAACCGCTCGAGTACACCCGGGGCGGGGGGGGGGGGGGGTGCGGCGTGCAGGCTGAATGCCAGCACAGCCTATACTCACTCGAGTATAAGCCGAGCATGAGTTTTTAAAGCACATTTTTCATGCTGAAAAACTCAGCTTATACTCGAGTATATACGGTACTGATAGATACAATTTTGCTTCATTGCGAATAAATTTTGTGATTATGTTAGTATAGTATATTGCTAGTTACCAAGAGTGCTTTAATCACATCCAAAGGCACAATACCATTTAGTTAATTCTATTTTTGTACTTATTTTTATACAAACTATTTAGTTTGTTTGGATCTTGTTTTGTATTAGTCAACATACCTGGTGTCTCTTGACTAGAGCCTCATTTTTTTTACGTAAAGCTTCAATCTTCCGGTCCAATTCTGCATCTTTTTCCTCCTTTGACTTTAAATCTACCACAGATGCCTGCAAAAACACACCTTTGAATACTAGAATGGGGTGATTCTATACATGGTACTGTTGTTAAAACACTCTGAATATAGCTAAGAGTGATGCATAAATATTTCCCTATTATAGGTACTATAATTATAAGAAAGGACTAATAAGCATGTCACTGTTATTAGTAATCTTTGATTATACAAAGGAATAACTCATAAGAATGTACTTTTTTGGAGTAGTGTAGTACAAATTGCGGGTCTAACCAAACACCAAAACCACACAGAACATGAAAAAAAAAGGCTGGCTGATGAGTACACCCACCTATCCATCGGAACCCGTAAGGGCTCACAAGTCAACCAGAAGCAGGGGGCAGCGGCACAAGCAGCCTGAGAGCAAGACAATCCAACCTGTGCAACAGTACCATGCACATAACATTACCAGACAGATCAAGGAGATTAGTTGGTTTGGTGCAAATTTAAAGCAATCAATATAGACCCAGGAAAGTAAACTAAGGCAATATTAAGAGAGACTGGAGAAATATAGAAAATACTTTACCATATTTCCTGCAAACTACTTCACCCCAGTGTACAGGGCTTTTCTTTCTGAAATATAAAAATAAACACTTGGTTGATTTAATTCTAAATGCCCAGTATGAATTGGATACCATACACTACCACAAAACTCAGTAATAAGTCTTACTGACCGAAATACGTATCAATGTATCCTCTTAAAAAGTTGGCCATACACGGGCCAATTCTAGCTGCCGATATCGGTCCCTTAGACCAATTCGGCTGCTTAACAGCCCCGTGTGGAGGCAGCAACAACAGGCCTGCCCGACCGACATCTGGTCTGAAATCGGCCAGATATTGATTGGGGACCGCATTGGCTCATTGATGCAGTCCCCGAACCGACTGTGCCCATTACCGTTGTTATAATTCCTGGGGTCAAACTACCAAATTAGCCTGAATTCCCCCAATATCGCCCACCTGTAGGAGGGGATATCGAGGCGTTGGCAACAACGCCAAGCAAGCGGATCTTGACATGTATGGCAACCTTAACACAAACACTGCTTTCAATACTATTATAGGTCTTATAAAATATGACTGAGAATAAGGTAGATAGCCAACGATAAAGCCAGTCTTTTCAACTGGATCAGTACAAAGGTAAAGTAACAAGTGAACTATGGGACAGCTGGTCTGTGAGTTAATTAGTTAGCAGTGTCAGGGAGACCAACCACCTGATAAGTGGAAGGTTGGCTCTGGTAACAGGATAATGTCTGGTATCAATTCCAAGAAAGTAGTTCCAATGACAAGCAATCAAATGTGAGCCCTTGGGTTGTTTGACTGTCAGTACTACATGTAAAGGGGTGCATCAGACTAACACATAAATATACTATATAATATATGTAGTCCAGTGAAAAACCCAACGTGTATTCAAGTAGGAACATACAGCCAATGCAATGTTTCGGTCCTTGAGGCTTTTTACCATGCACCTGGGTAGAATTTTTTGAAGCAGTGTGCCACCTTATGGATATTATATTATATATATGTGTGTGTATGTGTCCTTACAAAAGGTTGTCAGGTTGTCACCCGTTAAAAAAAAAAAATTATAATATATACTGACAAATTCCACATTTGCCGCAATGTAAACACAAAGCCATCACCACTTAAGAACCCTTACTTCTGGCAAAGGGTTCTGCTTTTCAGAGGCACAGTTTGAATATGGAGCGCTGGCCAAGCAGAAATGGGATAAGGCTGAATACTTGTTTGAAAAGAAAGAAGAGACTTTCTTGCTAATCTCATAACGGTTTTAATCTAGTCACTACTATCATATACTATCCTGCTCTGTCCATTCAACATATGCAGAGGGACACAAAAACAGTCCCCCTAGGTCTCCCTCTTTTATCAACCATACGAATGATTACTTTGCAGGAGAAATATTTTAAATGTAGGGCTGCCTGATCAATTCCTAGAATTTGTCCAACCACAAATGACACTCACTTTTAGGGCAAAAAAATACGTAGCAATTAAGTAGCCGTAACTTTTTAGCCGCAGCGACTTATTCGCACAGCAAAACCAAAGTGCTATTAGTTAAAGCAACTTTTATAATAACCTATGGCGGAAAAAGTTGTGGCAATTAATGGCCCAGTGTGTCTTCGCCCCTAGGTCATTAACAGATGTGTCACTGGTCTGGTTTGGGGAAAAAGTGCAGTTACATATTTACAAAACACATGGGGTATTGTAGTACACTAAGCTTGCCCACACCTAGCAATCAAACAGCCAACCATTAAATTTCCCCAGATTTCTATGGGTTACTGTATAAGTATCAAATGTATGCCCATTTGTTACATAAGTAGAAGCAAATGTATCAACTACTGTATCAATTTGTGACAGATCAGACCAGGCTTCCTCAGGTGCTACTGTGACAAGTGAGAAGAGAAACAATTAGATTTTTAAAACGGGTTTAAAATGGGTTGTTTAAAATGAACCTCTCCCGCTAATTTGCCACTAATAATGTGTAATCTTCCTCCTGCCGCCCATTTTCCGCACCAGAGGAATTCTCTAAACCTCTAAAGGTATTGTCCATATAGCACTGATACTCACTGGTGCACACACTCACTGATGCACACACTCACTGATGCACACACTCACTGATGCACACACTCACTGATGCACACACTCACTGATGCACTCACTCTGTCAGCGGCCCGAACAGGAAGGCCAGCATTAAAGTGGCACAGGGCTCACATATGCACATATAGGACACGCCTTTTATAGAAGATAAGCATTTGGCATCACAAGTTCCGATCTATAGCGCAGCCAAAAGGAGGCTCATATATCATGGCGTCTAATATAACCCACATTAAACACTAGTTAAAAGCCCATTTCTTCTGACTCCAACCCCCTCCTCTCAAAATCACTTACGCGAAAGGCTGGGTTACCTGCTAGGTGCAATCCGCAGCGCTTAGGGACCAGCAGCTAATAAGTAAGTTCCGAGGCTTAAGTGCTTGTGTGACCAGCCATTTGCATGCTTTGCCTTTCAGTCCTACTAGCGGCTGCTTCCTATCCTACACAACCGACTGCGTGCTGCGTGCTGCGTGCTGCGTGACTGCGTAACAGCGTGCGTGTGACGGAGGCGTGGCTCCAGGCTGGAGTGTAAAGAGGCGGGCTTACGCACACGCTGCATACACTGAAAACGCGCGAACTCTACTTGCAGTGTTGAGCGCAGCGTTAATCCCAGCTATTTAATGCGCCGTCTGCTGGCTGCTAACATTAACATCTCAATCCTGTGCTGTAACTAATTCTCGTCAGCTTTATTAATGGGGTTATTTATTTGTTACAGTTTTTGAATTATTTACCTTCTTCTTTCAACTCATTGCAGTTTTTTAAATTGGGGTCGCTGACCCCAGCAGCCAAAGAACTATTGCTGCTACAGTTTTATTGTTATTGTTACTTTTTGTAACTTTTCTATTTAAGCCCTCCATTAGTCATATAATAATCTTTCATACAAACCACTCCATGGTTGCTAAGGTAACTTGGATCGTAGCAACCAAATAGCTGCTGAAAATCTCAACTAGAAAGCTCCTGAACAAAAAGTTAAGAGAAATTGCAAACTGTCTCAGAATATCATTCTCAAAGGTGAAAAACCCCTTAAATGCATCTGACTGCTGCAAATATTATTGTATCAGGGGAGAAAACAGTGATGCATGAGAGAGATCAGGCTTATACTAGTGTTTTGTTTTTGTTTTTTTCAAAAATGGCCTGCAGGAGGCTTTTTTGTTTTAATTACATTTAAACAAGTTTTTTGAAGGTTTTAATTATGAAGTTATTTTTTTAACCCTTAAGTGTCTACATTTTGAATTTAAGATACATGTGCTACCAGACAGCTTTTTTTCAATCATGTGCACTTTCAATGTGGGAGCATCTCCATGGGGAGCATTTTCAGTTCCTAGGAAAACTACAACATTGTTTTAAGGACAACCTGAGTTTTGTGCAATTCCACTTTATATTTATTACATTAACCCTTTAAGTGCCAGCCGAATTCGTCATTTCAGTTCCCCCCAGTGCCAGACGTTTTGTAAACATTCTGTGCTCTCTCAATGTAGGGGCTTTTACTGGGGGCAGGGTTAAGTTTAGGTAGGCAAACTATATATTGTTTTTTTCAGGAGAACCTGAGTTTTTGTGTATTTCCACTTCTGGAACAAGATTTAGAGCTTGAAATACAAAAAAAAAAGAAGAAAAAATGCTATTTTTCATGATATAAGGATTTCTACCAGAAACATATTTTATTTTATGGACAAAAATCCAACTGATTTGGAAAGCCTCATGTCTCCCGAACGTGCCAATACCTGATATGTATAGTTTTATTGAGATTTCTGACTTCTATAGATCAAAAACTCTCAGCAGTAAATTACTAAATTTTCAAAGCATTACAGCAGAATACGGTATACTTTACATTCCAAAGCCAAAAATCCTGGAACATTAGGTTTACCCCAGGAAACCATACATTGAAAACTACACATTCTGACGAATCTGAAATGGGTAACTATGTCTTCCAACTCCTAAGTACCAAACAGCAATGCTTTACTGAATTTAGCATTTTCTATAAAAAATTATGAAAATTCTAAAAAATCACCTCAAATCTTCCACTTTCAAGCACCTTATCTCCCACATAACATTAGGTACCAAGAAAACACACCCTAAATATGAAAGCCAGGGGTCCACTGAACGGTTTGATGCCCATTGTGCATAGGATCAGCACTGTATCTGGCATTTAGAGACCCCATAAGGAAGTTAGTGCATAGAGATTGCCCCAGAGGTCTCTTTAGCTACTGAAAATTCAACACATTTACTGCATTTTCTGTGGGGTAAAAACACAAAAAAATACATTGACCCCCCAAAACCATATATTTTTGGAAAGTACACATTCGGGCGAATTCAAAATTGGTACCCATGTCTTTCTACTCCAAACTACAGAGTCGCAGTGCTTTCCCAAAATTGCCAGTTTTGGTGAAATACCTGAAAATCACATCAAATCTTCCACTTTCAAGCACCATATCTCCCACATAACATTAGGTACCAAGAAAACACACCCTAAATATGAAAGCCAAGGGTCCACTGAACAGTTTGATGCCCATTGTGCATAGGATCACTGATGTATCTGGCATTTAGAGACCCCAAAAGGAAGTTAGTGCATACAAAGTGTATATACTGCAATATAAGCTACCGGCATGTGCATTATGCGGCATAAGACCCCCTAACAGTAAGGAGACCCTAGAAAACTATACATTTTCCAAAAGTACACAATCTGACAAAATCGTCACAAAGCTTGCATTTTACCCCATTATGTACCCCCACATTTTGTACCGTATCAACATAAAACATTCTAAATATGAACGCCAGGGGTCTACTGAACAGTTTGATGCCCTATATGCATAGATTTACCAAACTATGTGGTGTACAGGGGCACCCAAGTAAAAATAGTGCATATGAATTTTCACACAAGACGCTCCGGCTCATGCAGTTTTTGCACCCGGTATGTGTATTATGCGGCATAAGACCCCCTAACAGTTAGGAGACCCTAGAAAACCATATATTTTACGAAAGTACACTTTCTGACAAAACAAAAATGGGTAAATACATCTTTCTACTGCAAACTACCAAACTACAAAGCTATGCTAAACAGAACGTTTTTTATGACATTTCTGAAAATTGTCACAAAGCTTGCATTTTACCCCATTATGTACCTCCACATTTTGTACCGTATCAACATAAAACATTCTAAATATGAACGCCAGGGGCCTACTGAACAGTTTGATGCCCTATATGCATAGATTTACCAAACTATGTGGGGTACAGGGGCACCCAAGTAAAAATAGTGCATATGAATTTTCACATAAGATGCTTTGGCTCATGCAGTTTTTGCACCCGGTATGTGTATTATGTGCCATACGACCCCCTAACAGTTAGGAGACCCTAGAAAACCATATATTTTCCGAAAGTACACATTCTGACAAAACAAAAATGGGTAAATACATCTTTCTACTACAAACTACCAAACTACAAAGCTATGCTAAACAGAACAGTTTTTATGACATTTCTCAAAATTGTCACAAAGCTTGCATTTTACCCCATTATGTACCCCCACATTTTGTACCGTATCAACATAAAACATTCTAAATATGAACGCCAGGGGCCTACTGAACAGTTTGATGCCCTATATGCATAGATTTACCAAACTATGTGGGGTACAGGGGCACCCAAGTAAAAATAGTGCATATGAATTTTCACATAAGACGCTCCGGCTCATGCAGTTTTTTGCACCCGGTATGTGAATTATGCGGCATAAGATCCCCTAACAGTACAGAGACCCTAGAAAACCATATATTTTCCGAAAGTACACATTCTGGCAAAACAAAAATGGGTAAATACATCTTTCTACTGCAAACTACCAAACTACAAAGCTATGCTAAACAGAACGGTTTTTATGACATTTCAGAAAATTGTCACAAAGCTTGCATTTTACCCCATTATGTACCCCCACATTTTGTACCGTATCAACATAAAACATTCTAAATATGAACGCCAGGGGCCTACTGAACAGTTTGATGCCCTATATGCATAGATTTACCAAACTATGTGGTGTACAGGGGCACCCAAGTAAAAATAGTGCATATGAATTTTCACATAAGACGCTCCGGCTCATGCAGTTTTTGCACCCGGTATGTGTATTATGCGGCATAAGATCCCCTAACAGTACAGAGACCCTAGAAAACCATATATTTTCCGAAAGTACACATTCTGACAAAACAAAAATGGGTAAATACATCTTTCTACTGCAAACTACAAAGCTATGCTAAACAGAACGGTTTTTATGACATTTCTGAAAATTGTCACAAAGCTTGCATTTTACCCCATTATGTACCCCACATTTAGTAACGTACCAACATAAAACATTCTAACTATGAATGCCAGGGGTCTACTGAACAGTTTGATGCCCAATATGAATAGATTTACCAAACTATGTGGGGTACAGAGGATGCCAAATTGAAATACAGCAGACAAAATGTCCATGTGCAAAGACAAGTAACAAAGAACAATGTAAAAAGCACTAAAATTTATAAAAATAAAAAAAAAATCACTAAAATCATTTTTTTTTTTGCCTAATAATATCTGCAGGCAGAATAACAGTTTGAGTATTTTGGCTTGGGCAAATAAGTTTTACAGACAAAGTCAAGCGAACAACAACTATGCATAACTGAAAATGCTATAAAATGGCTAAACATGCAGTAAAATACCCAAAAATGCACCAAAATCACAGAAAATGTAGTAGAAACACCAAAATAATACACAAAAGGTATTGCGCAGTGCGATTAGCGAATACGCTATCCGCAAAGGCAATAAAACATTTTTTTCAGGCAAGAATGAAAACGATGCGATAGAAAAAAAAAAAATACAAAATTACATAAGTGTGTAAGTGAGTGTGTACACATGGTAAAATGTGTTTTTTGTGCATGTGTGTGAGTGTGCAAGTGAGTGTGCAAGTAAGTATGTGTAAGTGTAACTGTTCTGAATGTGTGAAACCCACCAACTACCCAAAATGTATGTGTTTGTGTGTAAGTGTGAGTATAAGTGTGTATTAGTGTATTATGTGTGTGTATGTGTGTTTTTTTACACTTACCAGGGACAAGCAGGCACAGAGATCGTCTGAAGGTGGGAGGAAGGACCCAGGAGCCGCTGCAGCTTCTTCCTGCGACACCGATCCGGTGAGTATGAGAAGGGGGGCCAGGGGGGAGGGAAGGGAGAGCAGGAAATGTCAGGTGCGCATAGACAGCGAGTCCTGACATTTCCTATGGGGCCCCTGGGCGATCACGACCCAGGGGCCACTCGTTCCCCACCTCTGACTTGTGTCTGGAGGCTGGGGAACGAGCGGGGAGCGAAGAAGCGGCTTGAAAAGCTGCTTCTCCGCTCCCAAACCCGGAAGTGCCCCAGGACGTAGAATCTACGTTCTGTGGCACTTTGGTCCTTTAGTACCCAGGACGTAGATTCTACGTCCTGTGGCACTAAAAAGGTTAATGTATCAGAAACAAATACTATTTTATGCACTAAAATACAACTGATTTGAAGACTCTTATGTCACCAGAATGCACCAATACCAAATATTATAGGGCTAGTATATTATGCTTGGAGCGGGGGCGCTCCAAGCATAATATATAATAATATAATAATATTTCTTGGTGCGATGGATTTCTCCTCCATTTCAGCACAGGGGGGGCTGTGCTGAAATGGAGGAGAAATCCATTGCAGCAAGAAACGCCTGTGTGTGAGAGCCCTCATTATATCACCAAATACACCACCTCTTCATAAATCTACATACTTCGAATTTCAATGGCAAAATAGTGCTGGGCGGTATACCGGTTTTTAAAAAAAAAACGATATGGTTTTTAAACATACCGCTACACCGGTATGCGCGCATCCTGCTATTTTTCTTCAATTATATCCGGGTTGCGCCCGTGCGTACGTGACGTCAGCGCGCACGCGACGTCGCTAGGACGCATCGCTGGAGGAACCACAAGTTGGGTAAGTTCTGCTGGGGGGTTGTGGTTAAATTTATATTTAAATCAGATTAATTTTATTGTGCTGCTTCTGTTTTGTGGTTTGTATCTACACTGGGCCTCCCAATGAATGGAAATAGGATTGGGGTTCCCTGTACCCACCCCCAACGGCTACCCTACCCTACATCACAAAGTTTATTTTTGTTACTATGTTCCAAGCATAAACAACTGATCCAGGCTCTCAGAGTATGCTGGGGTGAAGTCATGCTAAAACCATGAGCTATATTATCCCAACTCGGTGGTGATTGCACCACCCGTGTGACTACCATGTAGATTCACAGTCAACATGGTATATAAAGGTTACTGCAATACCTCTGTACAAAGTGACCGTTGTGAGGGTAAGTGCTTGCTTTTGCCAGGTTGGATCTAAACAGACACTGGATTACATGCATTGGTGTGGAGGCAAAGATAGATACATATATATGAAACATGGGCATATCACATTGCTATAGTTTCACCTTCACAGGATGCCACCTTTTTAACAAATAAGTTTTTGGTAAGAAATTTTTGCCCTGCTTGAGCTGCACTGGTCAACTGTAAGAGAAGTACAATCATCTAGAAGCACAGTACATTTGTAAAGTTGTAGGCCACAAAAACCTCCAAACTGTTTCTGGACATGCAAAACATGTCCTATTGTGTTTAATTTAGGTTTAAAATATTTAGTAGTAGTAGACTTAAGGTATGGAGGTTCAAATAACTGACTTTTCAGTTTCATTTAAGATATTCATGACACTGTTAGATCTATAAACAAATATGCATATTATCACTGCTAAATGTGTTAGTTATGCAGTATATTTTAGACCTGGTTCCTGGACACTGAAACAGCACGTGGGGATCACCCTACATGAAAGGCAGGAGGGTCACCACCAGTCCATTCTTTAGACAACTGCATTTGATACAACTCCCCCCTTACAGTTGCAACTGGAGTTGAGAGGGAAAATGCTGTATACTTCAAAACATGGTGATTGCATCTGAAATTGCACACTGTACTTGTGTAGAAAATGGAAGGCTAGGTGATACCTTTTATTGTCTAACTGAGTAAGTAAAAATTGCAAGTTTCGGAGCATCCAGGCCCCTTCTTCAGATGTTGGGGTTTGGGGGGGGTCGGGGTTGTGGTTGGGGGGGTTGTGGGGGGGGGTTGGGGTTGTGGGGGGGGTGTTGGGGTTGGGGGGGGTCGGGGGCCACCAATATTTATTATTTATTTTTTATTTATATACCGTCAAATACCGTGATACCAATATAATTTTGAAAAATACCGTGATATAAATTTTTGGTCATACCGCCCAGCTCTATGGCAAAACTTCCGTTAATAGGTTTATCCCAGCAAACCATACATTTTTTGGACAGAACACATTCTGACAAATCTGAAATGGGTAAATATGTATTTTTATTCCAAACTACCAAAACATAATGCTTTTCTAAAGTTAGTGGTTTTCATCAACATTTTTCTCTTGTCTACATTGGGGAACACAGGCACCATGGGGATGAAGATCCTGCAGCTTGGAGAATGGACACTAAAAGGTTAACGTAGCTCCTCCTCCTCCTCCTCAGGGCTTCATCCCCCGCCTACTCCCTCCACCTCCAGTTTACTTTTAGTGTCCTCAGAAGGAGGACGGACACCATGTGGCTGGAGCAGTGGTATAGACCAGTGCTGTCCAACTTCTGTGGTACCGAGGGCCGCAATTTTTCCGACCTACGTGGTGGAGGGCCGATAATGGAAGACAGTTTTGACCACTCCCCTTTTTGAAACCGCACCCACTTGAAACCACACCCGTGTTATCACATGACCATACCCATATTAATGGTTGTAGTACAGCAAAAACCTGCCATACTCTGCCTTCCCTACCCTGCCTGTGTGTGCCATACTCTGCCTGTGTGTGCCATACTCTGCCTTCCCTACCCTGCCTGTGTGTGCCATACTCTGCCTTCCCTACCCTGCCTGTGTGTGCCATACTCTGCCTTCCCTACCCTGCCTGTGTGTGCCATACTCTGCCTGTGTGTGCCATACTCTGCCTTCCCTACCCTGCCTGTGTGTGCCATACTCTGCCTTCCCTACCCTGCCTGCGTGTGCCATACTTTGACTGTGTGTGCCATTCTTGGCTGGTTTGTGCCATACTCTGCCTGTCCTATGCTGCCTGTGTGTGCCATACTCTGCCTGCCCTATGCTGCCTGTGTGTGCCATACTCTGCCTTACCCTGCCTCTGTGTGCCATATTCTGCCTGCCCTATGCTGCCTCTGTGTGCCATACTCTGCCTGCCCTACCCTGCCTGTGTGTGCCATACTCTGCCTACCCTGCCTGTGTGTGCCAGCATACAGTGACACAATGCTGGCACTGATCCTACAGTCTGCACAATAACTATATATTAAAAAACTTTTTAATTGCAGTACCACCTCAGTATATATTCTTTTTGTAGTGTGCAGGGATTATTTGTGGGTTTCTAGTCTTTCTGAGGTGTGAACAGGGGAACAATGGGGGTGATTACAGCCTGAGCCTGAGGTGTGAACACTGCAGGGGGTAGAACAATGCAGGTATTAAAAGGTGTGAACAACACAGGGGATTACATGTTTAAACAATACAGAGGGATTACAGCCTGAATCTGAGGTGAGAACCATGCAGGGGGGGGCAGTTAATCACCATTTAAAGCTTACACAAGAGTAAGCCATCAAAGCAGCCAGACAGGTGGGGGGCCACACAGAGGGGGGTCGCGGGCCGCCAGTTGGACAGCACTGGTATAGACTATGGTCCAGTGTGATGCAACATTGAGGGCCAATGTTGTTTTTTCCCTTCTAGAGCCCCCCAGCCTCGGTTTACAAGTCACCGTGCCCGTTGCCTTTCCGCTCTACGGAGGTCTGCAGGCTGTGCTCCCCAGATCCCTGTGGGATGGATCCTGCTCCCAGGAGGCTGCACCATCCCTCAACCTACAGGGGCTCCCACTGGGCAAAGAATGGCTGAAGGATGAGGTAAGTACATACCTCCATCCGCATCCCCCCCCCTGGGCACCCGCCCGCCGCCGTCTCTGCCACCCCACAGGGTCTACCTCTTGTCCCAGCGCTCTCTGCTACATCTTCTGAGGGAGTCCCCTAGGTGGAGGGTCAGTCTCCCCCTGCCTTCTATTCAGCGTGCCGTTTTCACGCGCCGCTCCAGCAAGATGGCCGATGCGTTCCACCGACCTCCTCTGTGCGTTCCACCACCGAACGCTACTTCCGGGGCGTGCACGTCAGATCCGGCGGCCATCTTGCCAGTCTCTTCTATGCGTGCCGCATCTGAACGTCACACTATGCGTTCCACGACCATATTGTTTGCGTTCCACTGCCCCACTTCGTGCTTCCTGCGGCCATCTTGGATCTCAGAACAGCGTGGTTTTCACTGCACGGCACAAATTTTCTCTGCTCCTCTGCCCAGATGCTCTGGCTAAGGTAGGAATACTACTATGTCCCTATCTGTTGGCAGGATAACCAGGAACACACTCTCCCCTCTCCACAGCTTGCTCCGGTCGGCTCTCCAGCTGGTTCCTAAAGGGAAGAGACCCTCCATTAGTCTAACACCCCTGCCTACTCCCACCACTACTATGTCTGAGCCCTCTGAGGACCCTCCCAATCCTAGGCCACAGGCACGCTCTACCCCATTGGTGGGCTATTTTGCCTGTACGGTTTGCAAGCTAAAATTTGCTAATGCATCTGCCGACCCCACATGTGGTGCCTGCAGACAGGTCAAGGGCCCCCTGCCCATACACCATACCGCGTCCCTGCCCTCCTGCTCAGCGGCAGCCCCGGCTCCCCAACTGAGTGCAGATTCTGAACTAGTTCGGGCCCTAACCCTATCACTGGCAGGACTCCAGAACCTAGCCAAAATACCAGAAACCCTGGACAGGGTTCTGGAACATCTCTCTGCTCCACAGCATATTCCCCCCACCAAGGGAATCAGCTCCAAACGCCCACCCCCTTCTCCTGAATCTACTGAAGAAGTAGAGGAGAGATCAGAGGAAAGGGACAGATTAACTCCGGGGAAGACTCAGAGCAGGAGGCTGACACCCCTAGGTCACAGAGGGAGGTGGAGGGCCTATTCCAGGCGGTGCTCCAGGCCCTATGCATCACGGATACTCCAGCCACTGCGGAGCCCAACAAGAGTATCTTTAAGCACCAGAAAAGGGCCTGCATTTCCCAGCCTACGAACAGCTCGACGAAATCGTCAAGGCGCAGTGGAAGACTCCAGATCACAGAGTCCAACTCTCAAAGCGTTTCACCCAGAATTACCCCTTTCCGCAAGATTGTATAGATACGTGGGCCTCCCCACCGACTGTTGACCCCCTGGTCTCCCGCCTGTCCAAGACCACCACCATCACGGTGGCAGACGCAGCCTCATTCACGGACCCTATAGAGGAGGGCTTCTGCAATGCCATCTTTACTGCCTCAGGGGCAGCCCTACGACCCATCTTCGATACAGCTTGGGTGTCCAAGGCCATGGAGGTGTGGGTGGAACAAGTGTCCCAGCTGTTTGGATCCGAGGATCCACAGACCGAGCTTCTACTATCACAAAGAGCAGATGCCAACTCATACATCTGTGAGGCAGCATTAGATGCGGCCAAGCTCATTGCTAAGGCCTCAGCACAGTCTATTGCAGCCAGACGATTCCTGTGGCTCAAGACTTGGTCGGCGGATCTTGCTTCCAAAAGATCCTTGGTCAGCCTTCCCTTCTCAGGGAAACAACTGTTCGGTGCCGAACTTGACAAAATCATCTCGCAAGCCACGGGGGGAAAGGGTACCCTGCTCCCCCAAAACAGGCAGAAGAGACCTACATTCAGACATTAAATCTTTTTCTCTTGTCCTACTATTGGGGAACACAGGCCTTCCCTCCCTTCTGTTATAGTTAGCCTAAGGTTACAAGTTAGTTAAAACACAGTTATACTCCTGGTTAAGGGGGCCCCAAGGGGGGGAGCTCCTTCTTCTCGAGGTGGAGGGAGTAGGCGGGGGATGAAGCCCTGAGGAGGAGGAGGAGCTACGTTAACCTTTTAGTGTCCATTCTCCAAGCTGCAGGATCTTCAACCCCATGGTGCCTGTGTTCCCCAATAGTAGGACAAGAGAAAAAGATTTAACAGTGAGTACAAAAATCTCTCTTTTGCTTAAAAAAATGTAGCATTTTATGTCCTGCAGGCCATTAGGTACCAACAGAAAATATCCTAAATATAAAAGCCAGGGGATTTACTAAACAGTTTGATGCCCATTATGCATAGGTTTACCTAAATATGTGGCATGTAGGGGGCCAAGAAATAAAAATATCCCATATGATCTATCAT